>NC_057412.1:10036339-11236339 GCF_019320065.1 Cervus canadensis | reverse complement strand
AGATTAAAACAAGAATATAGTTTATAAAATTGTTGTTGTTGAGTTGCTAACTCCTGTATAACTTTTTGAGACCTCATGAACTACAGCACACCAGACTTCCCTGTCCTTCACTTTCTCCCAGAACTTGCACAAATTCATGTCCATTGAGTCAGTGATGCTGTCTATCATCCTTCACCATGCTCTTCGTGTTTGACCCTCAATCTTTCCCAACACCGGGGTCTTCTCCAATGAGTCAGCTCTTTGCATCAGGCGACCAAATTATTGGAACTTCCACGTCAGCATCAGTCCTTCCAATGAATATTCAGGGTTGATTTCTTTTAGGACTGACTGGTTTGATTTCCTTGTATTTATAAAATAGCTTAATTGAAATTGTGGAGAGCCCAAAATCAAAATATTGATATGTATTGCTAGGTGTGCAATTTATTGCCAGAAATACTTTTGCCAGTTTTGTCACTAAAAATGTCCAGTTGACTCTGTTGTACTCTTTTTTTTTTTTTATAGTCACTTTTTAAATGGAATGTCATTATGAAAATAGTTTCAATTTATGCTTCAGATGTAACTATGTTTGACCATATGAGGACTACTGAATGCAGTCATGCAAGCTAAGTTACTTCAGTCATGTCCAACTCTTTGTGACCTTATAGACGATAGCTGGCCAAACTCCTCTGTCCATGAGATTCTCCAGGCAAGAATATTGAAGTGGATTGCTATGCTCTCTTCCAGAAGATCTTCTTGACAATCCAGGGATTAAACATGCATCTCTTACCTCTCTTGCCCTGGGAGGTGGGTTCTTTAACACTTGTGCCACCTGGGAAGCCTGGAATGACAAAGATCTAAAGCTAAGAGCCTAGACATATTTTCAATCTGAAGGTTTTTTGGGTATAAAATATAAACTTTTCTAGGGACCCAGAAAAGGAGAACTGAAAAGTGTAAAGCTGGCATGATTTCTAGACGGTTTCACAGAAGAATGAGACTTGCAGTCAATATGAAGAGTTTTATTGCAAACAGCCCTGAAATGCCTGGTATCCTGGCATTTTATGTGTTCCTTTAAAAGCTTTGAAGGGCTTTGATCTCTGGGTTTATGTGAAATAAATCTCTGAATATTGAAACAAAAAGAATTTGATTGTAGATTATTACTAGCTACTGCATACATGTTGATTTTAATAAATGAAAGTGGAGAAAGTTTTACATAATGCTAAACATTATGTAAAACACACCCCAAGAAAATGTTTGTATAAAACTATAAGTAGCTTAAATTATCAGGTTAAACAAAATACAATCACATAATCATCTTCCAATTTTCTTCCAGTTTTCCTAATCAGAATTAAGTCAGTCTTTTGCTTAATGTTAAACATTATCCACATAATGCAGAATATGTTATTATTAGTGAAGATTTTTGTTAAAGTTGAATTTTTGAAACAAACACATCAGAATAGTAGGTTCTCTACCATAAAACACTATAGGATAGATGTTTAATTTTTCCTGTTGGCAAAATTACTTCTTTAAGGAGCTGTATCTAGTTTTGTTAGTTACTTAGTCTAAACGTATTGATAAACTAAATCTTTCCTCCAGATTCATTTGAAGCATTTTGAACAATATTGTCCATCACTATAAAATCATCAACTATTTAAATTATTAAAGGTAGCAGTTAAGAATAGAGACTCCCAAGTGATTCACACTGGTTTGGCTCAAGTTTCACCTCTGATTCTTTCTCAAACAGGACCTTGGGCAGGATTTTTTTAATCTCCCATTGATTCTTCTTCTCCTATAAAAACCGAAGATAAATTTCAGAGTTTTCCTAAAGGTTAACATCCATAAGTTATAAGCATTATTATCTTGTTATCTCTAACAGGCGCAGAGTTGACAAAATTAATTTCCATTGGAAATAAACACATGTATAGATAAGCCAAAAATGTGATAATTTCAAGGAACCTTTAGACAGAGTTAGACTTGGGAGCTTTCTCTGTTCAGCCAGTGTGGTAACTCAACTGAGTGCACCAAAAATTTGAATTTGAAATTCAAATTGAAATGTATGTGCTTTGGGAAAGCTTAATTTGACTTTTTTTTTTTTTTTTAAATTACAGTCTTTCTCAATACTCCCAAATGATTTTTATTTCCTTTCTCAGGTTGATAGAGCTTATTGATTTGACCCTTGAAGCTTTCTCTCCAGAATTCTTAATGTTTCCTTCTAGTTATTAGGTACTTTAAAATGACTTTTAGACTTTAGACTTTTCTAGGAGACAAACTAATTTTATATATAGCCAATAAGAGGGTTTTAAAAGGCTGAATGAGTTGAAAGTATATACTTCTTAATGGAACTGAAATTTGGAGAAAATTTGAAAGTTTGAAGGTAATTTTTATTTTTATTTTTTTTATTTTTTTATTTTTTTAAATTTATTTATTTATTTTTTTGTCATACATTGATATGGATCAGCCATAGATTTACACGTATTCCCCATCCCGATCCCCCCTCCCACCTCCCTCTCCACCCGATTCCTCTGGGTCTTCCCAGTGCACCAGGCCCCGAGCACTTGTCTCATGCATCCCACCTGGGCTGGTGATCTGTTTCACCATAAATAGTATACATGCTGTTCTTTTGAAATATCCCACCCTCACATTCTCCCACAGAGTTCAAAAGTCTGTTCTGTATTTCTGTGTCTCTTTTTCCGTTTTGCATATAGGGTTATCGTTACCATCTTTCTAAATTCCATATATATGTGTTAGTATGCTGTAATGTTCTTTATCTTTCTGGCTTACTTCACTCTGTATAATGGGCTCCAGTTTCACCCATCTCATTAGGACTGATTCAAATGAATTCTTTTTAACGGCTGAGTAATATTCCATGGTGTATATGTACCACAGCTTCCTTATCCATTCAGCTGCTGATGGGCATCTAGGTTGCTTCCATGTCCTGGCTATTATAAACAGTGCTGCGATGAACATTGGGGTGCACGTGTCTCTTTCAGATCTGGTTTCCTCAGTGTGTATGCCCAGAAGTGGGATTGCTGGGTCATATGGCAGTTCTAAAAAGTTCACATGTTTCTGGCTGCCACTTATGGAGGCATGCTCTTATATAAAATTCTGTAAATAAATGCCCAAATATTGCAATCAGGACTTGTCCAGCAATAAAGACTAAATATTTTTAATTGAATGCTCACATAGCTAAACAAGTTCCTCAAAAAAACAAACAAATAAAACAAACCCTGACACCTTATTATTACACATCTCAAGCAAGGAAAATACTTTCAAAATTTGAATATCTCAATATGAATTTTATTAAGTATCAGAAGGGTATAGTTTAGTAAGAATCTTACTAAAAAAATTTAAGAGTGTCAAGTAGTGAGCCATGATTGGTATTACTAAAAAGTAAGATCTTATGTCACTCAAAAACTGAGATTGGCACAAAAGAACTAGAAGACATTAACATGATATAAATTTGAGAGAATTCTTCTCTGGTGGTTCAGTGGTGAAGAATTGGCCTGCCAGTGCAGGCAACATGGGTTAGATTCCTGGATTGGGAAGATCCCCTTGGAGAAAGAAATAACAACCCACTCTAGTACTCTTGTCTGGGAAATACCATGGACAGAGGAGCCTATGGGGCTATAGCCCACGGTGTCACAAAGAGTCAGACATGACTTAGTGACTAAACAACAACAAAAGTTGGAAAGTGATGTCCAATTCATCGAAAAATTAATTATTCTCATGACTATGTTATTGCAATGTTCTGATCATTGGATAGTTAATCTATTAATAACTGTAATAGAATGTTAATAGGGTAAGACTTAAGGGTATTTTAAGACCTTGTGACTAAAGTGGCACTAATTCAAGGTATTGCTTTGCAAAACTCATACCTTTATCATTATTTTATTCAGCAGGTTGGAAAATTGGAGCTTTCAGGAAGAATCATTTCACTTTCATTTCGTTTTATTTTCAAAGAAATAAATAAGGAATTAAGCCAGATCATTTCTTCCAAATGAATGCAAAACTTACACATGTAGACATGCTTCCTTAGTTAATTCTACTGCTCCTGGCATACACCAATATCTTCCTACTGCCACCCTTTAGGGGACAGTAGTCTTTTTGTGAGAATTCTTGTCTCCCGTTGTTCTTCCAACAGTATCCTTGGATGATGCTGAGTCATGAAAAGATAATTAAGAAGTTCTCAATCATCCTTCATCTCTACCAACCTTGGGAACCATGTTCAGGGTATTGATTGTAAGTATATTTTTAATGACACACAAAATAAAATACCTCAATTAAGAATCAAGTCTTAGAGTCATGCTAATTTCTTTGATATCAGGACAAATATATGGCTATATAGTTGCATATTTCTCTTGTGAAAAATGAGAATAATTGATTAAGATATTGTGATATAAACAATAACTGAGACAAGTAAAAAAAAAAAGAGCAAAAGAAAGAAAGAAAAAGCCCACTTGATATAGAACCAAGGAAAAAAAAAAAAGGCTCAGTTTTTATTGTAGGTTTCCAAGCTGAGGCTACCTATACAATAGTGAGCATAGTCAAAATAGCATGCCCCCAAAAGAGTATCATTTCATGATCACCCCTCTGGTTTACCTCTGCTCAAAAAGTAACACAATAGGATTAGAATCAAGGAATTACCGCATGCATTTTGCTGCCTAGTGACAATAAGACACTGCATCTACCAAGTGGTCATGGCTTAAAACATTTTTCTGGCAAATTAAAATCTGAAGAACCTAGAAAAGTGAAATCACCTGATGACAATAGGGAGCTTGAAAGTGAAAGTGTTAGTCACTCAGTCCTATCCAACTCTTTGAGATCCTAGGGACTGTAACCTCCAGGCTGCTCTGTCCATGGGATGTCCCAAACAAGAACACTGGAGTGGGCTGTCATTTCTTTCTCCAGAGGATCTCCCCAATTAGGATTGAACCCAAGTTTCCTGTGTATCCTGCTTTGGAATGCAGATTCTTTACAGTCTGAGCCACTGGGAAGCCACCAATAGGGAGCGTTATGGTAGAAAACCATTTTGTAACCCTGATATGTGTGTTATTTGTTAAATAACCTTCTTATTAAAAAAAAAAAAAGAAAGAAAGAAAAAAAAAAAAAAAGAAAGAAAGAAAGAAAAAAAAGAAAGAAAAGAAAGTTCAATGGAGAGGAGCAGAAGGGCACTTATATGTTCTAAAATTAAGGAAGCCTACTTTGTCCATATGGCTTTTGTCAAGGCAGTCTGAACGCGGATTGGAAAACAATTTCCAGATACAGAGCATTTCAGGAATGAATGAGTTTCAGTTCAGTTCGGTTCAGTTCAGTCGCTCAGTGGGGTCCAATACTCTTTGCAACCCCATGTATCACGCCATGTCAGGCCTCCCTGTCCATCACCAACTCCTGGAGTTTACACAAACTCATGCCCATCTAGTCGGTGATGCCATCCAGCCATCTCATCCTCTGTTGTCCCCTTCTCCTCCTGCCCCCAATCCCTCCCAGCATCAGGGTCTCCCAGCATCAGGGTCTCCCAGCATCAGGTCCCTCCCAGTATCAGGAGTGAGTGTACTAGGAACAAAAAGCAGAGATAATGTGGGCACTGTGAATGCAGTGTGGCAGTACTTCCTGACAGACCAGGTACAGTCAATGCTTTCTGTGTGTTAGTCCAGTTCAGTTCAGTCACTCAGTCGTGTCCGACTCTTTGCGACCCCATGGACTGCAGCATGCCAGGCCTCCCTGTCCATCACCAACTCCTGGAGTTCACCCAAACTCATGTCCATTGAGCCGGTGATGCCGTCCAACCATCTCATCCTCTGTCGTCCCCTTCCCTTCCTGCCCTCAATCTTTCTCAGCATCAGGGTCTTTTCAAATGAGTCAGCTCTTCGCATCAGGTGGCCAAAGTATTGGAGCTTCAGCTTCAGCATGAATCCTGCCAGTGAAAACCCAGGACTGATCTCCTTTCGGATGGACTGATGTGTTAGTAGCTAATCTTTATTATGGGTTTTCCTGGTGGCTCAGATGATAAATAACACACCTGCAATGCAGAACCCTGGGTTTGATCCCTGGTTTGGGGAGATCCGTTGGAGGAGGGCATGGCAACCCACTCCAGTATTCTTGCCTGGAGAATCCTTATTGACAGAGGAGCCTGGCGGGCTACAGTTCATGGGGTCACAAAAGAGTTGGACGTGACTGAGTGACTAAGCGCGCGCATGCACACACACACACACACACATACACACACACACACACACACAATCTATCTTTATAGTCTTAAGACAAAGAAAATTCCTGCTGGAAGATTAGAATTAAATGATTGGCTAGGGCACTATAGGGTGAGCATAGGGTGGGCATTTTTGCCTAATATGGGGCTGGGAAGCTGTCTGTTAAGAATCAGGGGGCTTTTGGCATCACACCTGTGGTCTTGGGATAGGACTCCACATATATGACAACAGAATAAATAGATACAACATGCAAATGCAAATATTGTTTTACTAGAACAACAGAGCTATATCTGACATCTTCTAACACTCTTGGGAAAAAAACTTTAAAAATCTTAAAAACTCATAAGTAAAAATAATGGGTGTGAAATATTGTACAGAATTTGAGGGAGAACCAGTAAGGAGATATATTTCTTCAATTTTTAAAAGTACTGCTATATACTAGACTGCATCTAATATTAAGAAAGGATATTACTCTAACTCAGTTGAATTTTCTGCTTTTACCTGTTTTTATTGTACTACATCTATATTATTCACTTACTATTTTTTCACCCTGGGTTATTTGTTTTCATTTTAAGTTTAATACTTCAGGTTGAAAACTGAATGAGGAGAGTTCCTCCCCAGCTCATATTGTGTGTATGTTGGCGTGAGGAGAAATTGAGGGCAGGGTTAAAAGAGAAAAAGATAAAAAAAGGGAGATTTGAGGACATCTAAACCTGAAAGAAGGGAGCCATAAATGGGTGAGATCTCCATTTAGCTATCTTTTCCTTGAGGAAACTCAATAATTTGCACAGTATGGGACAGCTAGGACTAAAGCTAAAGAAGATGATTTTATTGGCTCTAGACTTTCCAGGATAGATTTCAGATCTTCAAAGGCAGCTGCAAGTTGAGGAGGGAAAACACATGAATGAAAAGCTCACAGAGTGGGGATACTTGTCTGTATATAAATGCTGTTGAAAACATTCATTATAGCCTGAAGTATGGATGCATATAGGGCTTCCCTTGTGGCCCAGCTGGTAAAGAATTCTCCTTTAATGTGGGAGACCTGGGCTTGATCCCTGGGTTGGGAAGATTCCCTGGAGAAGGAAACAGGTACCCACTCTAGTGTCTTGGCCTGGAGAATTCCAGTCCGTGGAGTCACGAAGAGTCAGACATGACTGAGTGACTTTCAGTTTTATGGATGCAGATAAGGGGCATTAAAGAGCCCAGTGGAAACTCAGAACTAGAGGGCCTAAAGCGGTGAACAAAGATGATACTGATCAACACAGAGAAACAGTTTGCAGAGAAATCATACCAACTTAAAAAGACTTGGTAAAGAGCTAAGGCTTCCCATTCAAACCTAAGAATTGCTATAATTTAGGGCCAAACATTATGTGTGACAGCAAACTGATTGACCCTATGCCTCAGGGCAAATAGAATTGCTCTGCTATGCAAATTGTAAAACCAAGCCTACAAAATACTATTATGAACAGTTATAATGCATTTGCCAGATGAAATGAATAAACACTCTTCAGAAGAACGTAATTAAATCCAAACCAAGATTTTGGATCATTTTTATTATCATTATTCTAAATTCTTTTTCAGGTAGATTCCCTATCTCCTCCTCTTTTGTTTGACTTGGTGGGCATTTTTCATGTTCCTTTACCTGTTGGGTATTTCTTTGCCTTTTCATCTTGTTTAGATTGGTGTGTCTGGAGTGGGCTTTCTGTATTCTGGAGGTCTGTGGTTCCTTTTTATTGTGGAGGATTTACCCAGTGGGTGGGGTTAGACGATTGGCTTGTCAAGGTTTCCCGGTTAGGGAAGCTTGCGTCAGTGTTCTGGTGCGTGGAACTTGATTTCTTCTTTTTGGAGAGCAATGGAGTGCCCAGTAATGAGTTTTGAGATGGGTCTATGTGTTAGGTGTCACCTTGGGCAGTCTGTATGTTGACATTCGGGGCTATGTTCCTGTGTTGCTGGAGAATTTGCGTGGTATGTCTTGCTCTAAAACTTACTGGCTCTTGGGTGGTGGTTGGTTTCAGTGTAGGTATGGAGGCTTTTGGACGGTCACTTATTGCTTAAAGTTCCATGTAGTCAGGAGTTTTCTGGTGTTCTCAGGTTTTGGGCTTAAGTTTCCTGTTACAGATAAATAGCCTGGAGACAAAGATTGAAAAGATACAAGAATTGTTTAATAAAGACCTAGAAGAAATAAAAAAGAGTCAATTAAAAATGAACAATGCAATGAATGAGATCAAAAACACTTTGGAGGGAACCAAGAGTAGAATAACGGAGGCAGAAGATAGGATAAGTGAGGTAGAAGATAAAATGGTGGAAATAAATGAAGCAGAGAGGAAAAAAGAAAAAAGGATCAAAAGAAATGAGGACAACCTCAGGGACCTCTGGGACAATGTGAAACGCCCCAACATCCGAATCATAGGAGTCCCAGAAGAAGAAGACAAAAAGAAAGGCCATGAGAAAATACTCGAGGAGATAATAGCTGAAAACTTCCCTAAAATGGGGAAGGAAATAGCCACTCAAGTCCAAGAAACCCAGAGAGTCCCAAACAGGATAAACCCAAGGCGAAACACCCAAAGACACATATTAATCAAACTAACAAAGATCAAACACAAAGAACAAATATTAAAAGCAGCAAGGGAAAAACAACAAATAACACACAAAGGGATTCCCATAAGGATAACAGCTGACCTATCAATAGAAACCCTCCAGGCCAGAAGGGAATGGCAGGACGTCCTGAAAGTAATGAAAGAGAATAACCTACAACCTAGATTACTGTATCCAGCAAGGATCTCATTCAGAAATGAAGGAGAATTCAAAAGCTTTACAGATAAGCAAAAGCTGAGAGAATTCAGCACCACCAAACCAGCTCTTCAACAAATGCTAAGGATCTTCTCTAGACAGGAAATGCAGAAAGGTTGTATAAACGTGAACCCAAAACAACAAAGTAAATGGCAACGGGACCACACCTATCAATAATTACCTTAAATGTAAATGGGTTGAATGCCCCAACCAAAAGACAAAGATTGGCTGAATGGATACAAAAACAAGACCCCCATATATGCTGTCTACAAGAGACCCACCTCAAAACAAGAGACACATACAGACTAAAAGTGAAGGGCTGGAAAAAAATATTTCATGCAAATGGAGACCAAAAGAAAGCAGGAGTCGCAATACTCATATCAGATAAAATAGACTTTCAAATAAAAGCTGTGAAAAGAGACAAAGAAGGACACTACATAATGATCAAAGGATCAATCCAAGAAGAAGATATAACAATTATAAATATATATGCACCCAACATAGGAGCACCGCAATATGTACGGCAAACACTAACGAGTATGAAAGAGGAAATTAATAGTAACACAATAATAGTGGGAGACTTTAATACCCCACTCACAACTATGGATAGATCAACTAAACAGAAAATTAACAAGGAAACACAAACTTTAAATGACACAATGGACCAGCTAGACCTAATTGATATCTATAGGACATTTCACCCCAAAACAAGCAACTTCACCTTTTTCTCAAGTGCACACGGAACCTTCTCCAGAATAGATCACATCCTGGGCCATAAATCTAGTCTTGGAAAATTCAAAAAAATTGAAATCATTCCAGTCATCTTTTCTGACCACAGTGCAGTAAGATTAGATCTCAATTACAGGAAAAAAATTGTTAAAAATTCAAACACCTGGAGGCTAAAGAACACGCTTCTGAATAACCAACAAATCATAGAAGAAATCAAAAAAGAAATCAAAATATGTATAGAAATGAATGAAAATGAAAACACAACAACCCAAAACCTATGGGACACTGTAAAAGCAGTGCTAAGGGGAAGGTTCATAGCATTACAGGCTTACATCAAGAAACAAGAAAAAAACCAAATAAATAACCTAACTCTACACCTAAAGCAATTAGAGAAGGAAGAAATGAAGAACCCCAGAGTTAGCAGAAGGAAAGAAATCTTAAAAATTAAGGCAGAAATAAATGCAATAGAAACTAAAGAGACCATAGCAAAAATCAACAAAGCTAAAAGCTGTTTTTTTGAAAAAATAAACAAAATTGACAAACCATTAGCAAGACTCATTAAGAAACAAAGAGAGAAGAACCAAATTAACAAAATTAGAAATGAAAATGGAGAGATCACAACAGACAACACTGAAATACAAAGGATCATAAGAGACTACTACCAGCAGCTCTATGCCAATAAAATGGACAACTTGGATGAAATGGACAAATTCTTAGAAAAGTATAACTTTCCAAAACTGAACCAGGAAGAAATAGAAGATCTTAACAGACCCATCACAAGCAAGGAAATCGAAACTGTAATCAAAAATCTTCCAGCAAACAAAAGCCCAGGACCAGATGGCTTCACAGCTGAATTCTACCAAAAATTTAGAGAAGAGCTAACACCTATCTTACTCAAACTCTTCCAGAAAATTGCAGAAGAAGGTAAACTTCCAAACTCATTCTATGAGGCCACCATCACCCTAATTCCAAAACCTGACAAAGATGCCACAAAAAAAGAAAACTACAGGCCAATATCACTGATGAACATAGATGCAAAAATCCTTAACAAAATTCTAGCAAACAGAATCCAACAACATATTAAAAAAATCATACACCACGACCAAGTGGGCTTTATCCCAGGAATGCAAGGATTCTTCAATATCCGCAAATCAATCAATGTAATACACCACATTAACAAATTGAAAGATAAAAATCATATGATTATCTCAATAGATGCAGAGAAAGCCTTTGACAAAATTCAACACTCATTTATGATTAAAACTCTCCAAAAAGCAGGAATAGAAGGAACATACCTCAACATAATAAAAGCTATATATGACAAACCCACAGCAAGCATCACCCTCAATGGTGAAAAATTGAAAGCATTTCCCCTGAAATCAGGAACAAGACAAGGGTGCCCACTCTCACCACTACTGTTCAACATAGTGTTGGAAGTTTTGGCCACAGCAATCAGAGCAGAAAAAGAAGTAAAAGGAATCCAGATAGGAAAAGAAGAAGTGAAACTCTCACTGTTTGCAGATGACATGATCCTCTACATAGAAAACCCTAAAGACTCTACCAGAAAATTACTAGAGCTAATCAATGAATATAGTAAAGTTGCAGGATATAAAATTAACACACAGAAATCCCTTGCATTCCTATATACTAACAATGAAAAACAGAAAGAGAAATTAAGGAAACAATACCATTCACCATTGCAACAAAAAGAATAAAATACTTAGGAGTATATCTACCTAAAGAAACAAAAGACCTATACATAGAAAACTATAAAACACTGATGAAAGAAATCAAAGAGGACACAAACAGATGGAGAAACATACCGTGTTCATGGATTGGAAGAATCAATATTGTCAAAATGGCTATTCTACCCAAAGCAATCTATAGATTCAATGCAATCCCTATCAAGCTACCAACGGTATTTTTCACAGAACTAGACCAAAGAATTTCACAATTTGTATGGAAATACAAAAAACCTCGAATAGCCAAAGTAATCTTGAGAAAGAAGAATGGAACTGGAGGAATCAACCTGCCTGACTTCAGACTCTACTACAAAGCCACAGTCATCAAGACAGTATGGTACTGGCACAAAGACAGAAATATAGATCAATGGAACAGAATAGAAAGCCCAGAGATAAATCCACGAACCTATGGACACCTTATCTTTGACAAAGGAGGCAAGGATATACAATGGAAAAAAGACAACCTCTTTAACAAGTGGTGCTGGGAAAACTGGTCAACCACTTGTAAAAGAATGAAACTAGAACACTTTCTAACACCATACACAAAAATAAACTCAAAATGGATTAAAGATCTAAATGTAAGACCAGAAACTATAAAACTCCTAGAGGAGAACATAGGCAAAACACTCTCCGACATAAATCACAGCAAGATCCTCTATGACCCACCTCCCAGAATATTGGAAATAAAAGCAAAACTAAACAAATGGGACCTAATGAAACTTAAAAGCTTTTGCACTACAAAGGAAACTATAAGTAAGGTGAAAAGACAGCCCTCAGATTGGGAGAAAATAATAGCAAATGAAGAAACAGACAAAGGATTAATCTCAAAAATATACAAGCAACTCCTGCAGCTCAATTCCAGAAAAATAAATGACCCAATCAAAAAATGGGCCAAAGAACTAAACAGACATTTCTCCAAAGAAGACATACAGATGGCTAACAAACACATGAAAAGATGCTCAACATCACTCATTATCAGAGAAATGCAAATCAAAACCACAATGAGGTACCATTACACGCCAGTCAGGATGGCTGCTATCCAAAAGTCTACAAGCAATAAATGCTGGAGAGGGTGTGGAGAAAAGGGAACCCTCTTACACTGTTGGTGGGAATGCAAACTAGTACAGCCACTATGGAGAACAGTGTGGAGATTCCTTAAAAAACTGGAAATAGAACTGCCATATGACCCAGCAATCCCACTTCTGGGCATACACACTGAGGAAACCAGATCTGAAAGAGACACGTGCACCCCAATGTTCATCGCAGCACTGTTTATAATAGCCAGGACATGGAAGCAACCTAGATGCCCATCAGCAGATGAATGGATAAGGAAGCTGTGGTACATATACACCATGGAATATTACTCAGCCGTTAAAAAGAATTCATTTGAACCAGTCCTAATGAGATGGATGAAACTGGAGCCCCTTATACAGAGTGAAGTAAGCCAGAAAGATAAAGAACATTACAGCATACTAACACATATATATGGAATTTAGAAAGATGGTAACGATAACCCTATATGCAAAACAGAAAAAGAGACACAGAAATACAGAACAGACTTTTGAACTCTGTGGGAGAAGGTGAGGGTGGGATGTTTCAAAAGAACAGCATGTATACTATCTATGGTGAAACAGATCACCAGCCCAGGTGGGATGCATGAGACAAGTGCTCGGGCCTGGTGCACTGGGAAGACCCAGAGGAATCGGGTGGAGAGGAGGTGGGAGGGGGGATCGGGATGGGGAATAAGTGTAAATCTATGGCTGATTCATATCAATGTATGACAAAACCCACTGAAATGTTGTGAAGTAATTAGCCTCCAACTAATAAAAAAATTAAAAAAAAAAAAAAAATCCAAACCAACTGAAACATATTATGCACAATAGCTAATATATAATAATAAGTTTTAAAAAAATCACTAGAAATAGCAAGAAAGAAAATGCAACAAATTTTTAGGACCAAAACCTGTCAATAGAAAAAGACACTTAGATAACCGGATACTGAAATGAGAAAACATCTATTTTTAAGTATGTTCAAGAACTTCAAGGCAAAAAGAAAAAGAATCATAAAGATTAACTACATGGCATACCAGCACAGGGCTTCCATGGAGGCTCAGACATAAAGAATCTGCCTGCAGTGCAGGACACCTGAGTCCAGCTTCAGGGTCAGGAAGATCCCCTGCAGAAGGGAATAGCAATGTACTCCAGTATTCTAGACTGGATAATTCCGTGACCAGAAGATCCTGGTGGGCTTCAGTCCATGGGGTCAAAAAGAGTCAGACATGACTGAGCAACCATCACATGTGTACATACCAACACTAAAGATGAAATATAAATAAATCAATATTCTAGATTTAAAAATAAAATATCTGCAATAAAAACATTAACAGAGTGGGTAGTCAATGAACCAGAGGATAGCTCAAAGATATTATCTAATTTGAAGACCAGAGAGAAATAATTCTGAAAAAGAGAAGAGGTATTATGTTACCTATATGCAACACTGAGTTTTCTATTATAAGGGTAAACAGAGTATTTTGAGGAGAGGAAAGAGAGACTGACCAGAGCAAAAGAATGTTTGGATAAATAAATGCAAATACATGTCCACGTTTGATGAAAAACATAAACAAACAACTCAATATCAGCAAATCTCAAGCAACATGTATATTATAAAGTAAAACAAAAAATCCTTGATCACATAATATTCAGACTGTTGAAAGTCAATAAATGAGATAAAAATTTTAAGCCAACTAGAGAACAGGATGGCGGAGGAGTAGGTGGACATGGAGTACATCTCTGTCCATGGATACATCAGGAAGACACCTTCGCACACAGAAGTGCATGCAGAATACCAGCTGAAAGCAGACAGGAAAACCTGACCAGCGGAGAAGAATATATAGGATCATACAAAATTCAGTAGGATGAAGGAACTATGGGATGAAAGCAGGAGTGTTAGTAGGACTGGACCTGCCCTCAGCGGGTGAGGGAACTGAAGCAGGGGTCCAATCCCCACATTGGGGCAATTGTCTGAGTCAGAGGAGAAATATTTAAGGCTGAGAGTATAACAGCTGACCTGTGGCAGCCTAAATGGAATGAGAATTAGACAGTCCTTGCTGCAGCCATACATACCACGTTTGTATGGTATGGACACAGGTCCCCTAGAAGGCGCAATGGCTGGGAGACAGAGTTTAGGGATTGTGGAGCAATCCCAAGGTGAGGGCTGCCGTTGAATGCAGAGAGATGGATCCAGGGGATGTGAGGGAGGAGACTGTGGTGGGAAATGCCTGTGGAGGAAAGCCAGGCAGCCATGGAAGCAAGGCAATGCTGCTGAATCACACGTATGGGGTGGAGCCATCATTAAAGCCTCTCTCACCCCACGTGCCAGCATTGGCAGCTGAACAATAGAAAGGCTGGCCCATCAAGCATCTGACGCACTAAACTGCAGAGTAGGACTCCACCCAGGGAACCCCGTTAAGTGCCTAAAACACCAATCTACAGCTTTTGACCCCAGCCCGGGGGAGGAGGGGGGTGCTTCTGTGTGCTGAGCCACGGAACAATGGAGAAGGACCCCAGGGAAGGGAGCCCTCTCAGCACCTAAATCAGCAGATCTACAGAGAAAGACTGGTCAAAGAGGTCTTCTGATTGCCAGCTACCAGAGGTTCAGAAAAAGACTCTAATAGGTCCGTAACTTCTGAGATGGAGGCAGTGCATGTCCCTGCATACTTGGCACCACCAGGGTCCCAGCAACCCAAGAGCTGTGCCACCTTCATGGTCAACCCTTATGGGCAGAACTGCCACTGGTGAAAAAAAGTCTTGTGCCTATGCATGGAGGGTTGCTTTGGTCATGTCCAACTCTTTGCCACCATGTGGACTGAGGCCTGCCAGTCTTCTCTGTCAAAGGGGTTCTCCAGGCAAGAATACTGGAGTGTATTGGCCAATATAGGTTGCCATACCCTTCTAGAGTAATATATTTCCTGCTGCCCTAGCCGCTAATTCCCCTGAGTGCCCGGTGCTGCCAGAACCCCTGCAACCCAAGAAGCTGCACTACCCCCACACCTGGCCCTCACTGGGGCAGGGACAAGTCCTCCAGGAGCAAACCCCAGTGGACAACCCACATGCAGAAGTGGAAATAAAACCACAATGGAAACTCAGAGGCAGTGTGGCTAAGGAAGAAGACCCAAAACCTTCCCACCAGCTGCACAAGCTTGAGATTAAATCCACATGATCAACTAGGCAGACTCTGGGTCTATGGAATATGTATAAGGATAGTGAGAGCTCCTACAAAAGAAAATGCACTAGTTCTGGTAGCTGTGGACATTGGAGGCAAAAACATATAGGAGCAGGACCAGATTAGAATCTGAGATGTTGTTACAGCAGGTCCAGAGATCAGCACAGTGTTGGAGAGCATCCTAGGGAGGTGAGGCGGACTGTGACTCTAAACAAGGGAAAGGGCTCTGACAGCAGTAACTCAAGAAAAACATTTATTATTCTTATGTTTTTACTTTTTCTGTAGATTCTTTTGATTTTTTTTTTTTTTACTTTTTTCTTTTACTCCTGCCCCCTCCCCTCACCACTTTAGTTGTTGATATTATCAGGATTATGAAATCCAGTTAAGTTTTGAGCTTTTTTCCCCCCTCATTCTTATTTTTTCTTGTTGTTATAAACCTCTGCCTCTACTTTGGGTTTTTGCGGTTCTGTGGAGTTTTCCTTTTTTTTTTTTTTAATTTATTCTTCCTTTTCCCCCTCTTTTTTAATTTTTAAATTTTTAAACCTATTATTAATTTTTCTACATTTACTCCTTCGTTTACACTTCCTACTGATCTTCTCCCCTTGCAGTAAATCTTTAATGTAGATAAATTTTCTTTATCTACCTCTATTTAACTGCATATCTATTCTTTCTTTCTTTCCTGTCCTCTCCACATATTTGTTAGTTTTTTTTTTTTTTTTTCATTGTTTTATTTGCCACTTGGCACCTTGCTTTAGTTTTCTTTTCCAGTCTGTGCTTTAGTTAGTTTTGCTCTTAACTGGTAGATACAATTTTTGGTTTCCTTTGTTCGCTGAGTCAATATATTGCACTTTTTTTTTTTGTTGTTGGACTGTTTTGATTTTGCTTACAGGTGTATATGTATATTCCATTATTTTAATTATTATTTGCCTGATTTTGTAACTACCATTTGTCTGGGGTTCATCTCTGGTTTCTCATTTTGGGTATTTGTTTTAATCTCACTTAATGCCATTAAAAAACACATGTGGAATATACGTTCCTGACCAGAGATCAAGCCCTGAGCCTTTAGAGTGGGAGCATTGACTCCAAGACCCTGGAGTATCAGAGAGCTAACCCTGGGAAGTATCAAATAGTGAGAACTCACGCAAAGGAAGCCACTTGAATACAAGGCCTGACATCACACAACCACCAGTAAGTAGTAGCCTGTGCAGGATGCCTCATCTAAAAAACAAAGCAAAAATACAAACCCAATCATCAGAAGACAAGATTACAACCTTACTCAGTTTTGCACATCAAAGGAAAAACAAACAAACAAACAAAATGAGCACAGATCTCACCCTATATGAAGCTTACACAAGCCACTGGACCAACCTTAGGAGAGCAGAAACCAAAAGGAAGAAGAAATTCAAACTTTCAGCCTGAGAAAAGGAGACATCAAACACAATATATTAAAAAATAATAATAACAATGAAAAGGCAGAGAAATACTACACAAACGAAGGAACAAATTAGAAATACAGAAGTCCAATTAAATGAAGAGTAAATAGGCAAATTACCTGAAAGAGAATTCAGAATAATGGTAGTAAAGATGATCAAAAACCTTGAAAACAGAATGAAGAAAATGAAAGACTCAATTAACAAAGATCTAGAAGAATTAAAAAGCATACAGAGATAAACAATATAATTACTGAAATTAAAAATCCTCTAGAAGACATCAATAGCAGAGTATCTGAAGCAGAAGAATGAATCAGTAAGCTGGAAGGTAAAATGGTAGAAATAACTTCTGAAGAGCAGAATAAAGCAAAAAGAATGAAAAGAGCTGAGGATAGTCTTAGAGACCTCTGAGAGAATATCAAACACACCAGCATTCAAATTATAAGGGTCACAGAAGAAGAGAAAAAGAAGGGTATGAGAAAACTTTTGAAGAGATTATAGTTGAAAATTTCCCCAACCTGGAAAAGAAAATTGTTAATCAAGTCCAAGAGGTGCAGAGTCCCATAAACCTAAGAAGAAACATGCCAAGATACATACTAATCAAACTAACAAAGATTAAACACAAAGGAAAAATATTGAATACAGCAAGGGAAAAACAACAAGCAACATACAAGGGAAACCCCATACATCTAATAGCTGATCTTTCAGCAGAAACTCTGCAGGCCAGAAAGGAATGGCAGGATACATTTAAAGTTCTGAAAGGAAAAAGCCTACAACCAAGATTACTGTACCCACCAAGGATCTCATTCAAAATTGATGGAGAAATCAAAAACTTTTCAGACAAGCAAAATTTAAGAGAATTCAGCACCACCAAATCAGCTCTACAATAAAGTTAAAGGGACTTATATAGTCAAAAAATACAAGAGAAGAAAAAATCTACAAAAGCAAACCCCAAAGAATTAAGAAAATGGAAGTAGGAGCATATATACCAATGATTGCTTTAAATGTGAATGGATTAAATGTTCCAACCAAAAGACACAGACTGGCTGAATGGATACAAAAACAAGACCCTTTTATATGCTGTCTACAAGAAATACACTTCAGACCTAAAGACAGGTATAGACTGAAAGTGAGAGGATAGAAAAATATATTCCATGCAAATGAGAAGCAAAAGAAAGCTAGAGTAGCAATCCTCATATCAGACAAAATAGACCTCAAAATAAAGAAGATTACAAGAGATAAGGAAGGACATTTGATCAAGGGATAAATCCAAGAGGAAGACATAACAATTGTAAATATCTATGCATCCAATATAGGAGTGCCTCAATACAAAAAATGAACACTAATAGACATAAAAGGAGAAATTGAGAGTAGCACAAAAATAGTAGGAAACATTAACATGCGACTGACACCAATGGACAGATCATCAAAACCAAATTAATAAAGAAACACAAGTCTTAAATTATACATTAAATGAGATGGCTTTCATTGATATCTTCAGGACATTCCACCCAATGCAGAAGAACGCACCTTCTTCTCAAGTGCACATGGAACATTCTCCAGGATAGATCACATCTTGGGTCACAAAATAAATCTCAGTAGATTTAAGAAAATTGAAATTGTATCACGCCTCTTCTCTGACCACAATGCTATGAAACTAGATATCAATTACAAGAAAAAATATAAAAAACACAAACGCATGGAGATTGAGCAATACGTTTCCAAATATCAAACAGATAACTGAAGAAATATAAAGGGAAATTTAAAAATTCTAGAAACAAATGGCAATGAAGCATGACAACTCAAGACCTATGGGATGCAGCAAAAGTTGTTCTAAGAGGGAAGTTTCCAGCAATAGAATCCTACCTCAAGAAATAAGAAAAACATCAAAGAGACAACCTAACTTTACATCTAAAACAACTGGAAAAAGAACAACAACAACAACAACAACAAAAATTAGTAGAAGGAAAGAAATCATAAAGATCTGAGCAGAAATAAATGAAAAAGAAATGAGAGAAACAATAGTAAAGATTAATAAAACTAAAAGGTGGTTCTTTGAGAAGATAAGCAAAATAGACAAACTTTAGTCAGAATCATCAAGGAAAAAGGAGAGAAGAAGAACCAAATCAATAAAATTATGAATGGAAAAAGAGAGGTTACAACAGAAGATGCAGAAATATGAAGGATTATAAGAGACCATTATGAACAACCATATGGCAATAAAATTGATAAACTTGAAGAAATGGACAGATTCTTAGAAAAGTTCAATCTTCCAAGACTGAACCAGGCCTTTTCGAATGAGTCAACTCTTTGCATGAGGTGGACAAAGTTTCAGCTTCAGCATCAGTCCTTTCAATGAACACCCAGGACTTATTTCCTTCAGGATGGACTTGTTGGATCTCCTTGCAGACCAAGGGACTCTCAAGAGTCTTCTCCAACATCACAGTTCAAAAGCATCAATTTTTCAGCGTTCAGCTTTCTTCACAGTCCAACTCTCACATCCATACATAATTACTGGAAAAACCATAGCCTTGACTAGACAGACCTTTATTGGCAAAGTAATGTCTCTGCTTTTTAATATGCTGTCTAGGTTGGTCATAACTTTCCTTCCAAGGAGTAAGCATCTTTTAATTTCATGGCTGAAGTCACCATCTGCAGTGATCTTGGAGCCCCCAAAATTAAAGTCAGCCACTGTTTCCACTGTTTCCCCATCTATTTGCCATGAAGTGATGGGACCAGATGCCATGATCTTAGTTTTCTGAATGTTGAGCTTTAAGCCAACTTTTTCACTCTCCTCTTTCACCTTCATCAAGAGGTTCTTTAGTTCCTCTTCACTTTCTGCCATAAAGCTGGTGTCATCTGCATATCTGAGGTTATGGATATTTCTTCCGGCAATCTTGATTCCAGCTTGTGCTTCATCCAGCCCAGTGTTTCTCATGATGTACTCTGCATATAATTTACATAAGCAGGGTGACAATATACAGCCTTGACATACTCCTTTTCCTATTTGGAACCAATCTGTTGTTCCATGTCCAGTTCTAACTGTTGCTTCCTGACCTGCATATAGGTTCCTCAGAGGCAGGTCAGGTGGTCTGGCATTCCCATCTCTTTCAGTATTTTCCACAGTTTATTGTGATCCGCACAGTCAAAGGCTTTGGCATAGGCAATAAAGCAGAAATAGATGTTTTCCTGGAACTCTCTTGCTTTTTCAATGATCCAGGGGATGTTGGCAATTTGATCTCTGGTTCCTCTGCCTTTTCTAAAACCAGCTTGAACATCTGGAAGTTCTTGGTTCACGTATTGTTGAAGCCTGGCTTGGAGAATTTTGAGCATTACTTTACTAGCGTGTGAGATAAATGCAATGGTGTGGTAGTTTGAGCATTCTTTGGCATTGCCTTTCTTCGGGATTGGAATGAAAACTGACCTTTTCCAGTCCTGTGGCCACTGCTGAGTTTTCCAAATTTTCAGGCACATTGAGTGCAGCACTTTCACAGCATTGTCTTTCAGGATTTGAAATCGCTCAACTGGAATTCCATCACCTCCACTAGCTGTGTTTGTAGTGATATTTTCTAAGGCCCACTTGACTTCACATTCCAGGATGTCTGGCTCTAGGTGAGTGATCACACCATCGTGATTATCTGGGTCTTGAAGATCTTTTTCTTACAGTTCTTCTGTGTATTCTTGTCACCTCTTTTTAATATCTTCTGCTTCTGTTAGGCCCATACCATTTCTGTCCTTTATCGTATCCATCTCTGCATGAAATATTCCCTTGGTATCTCTAATGTTCTTGAAGAGATCTCTAGTCTTTCCCATTCTGTTATTTTCCTCTATTTCTTTGCATTGGTCGCTAAGGAAGGCTTTCTTATATCTCGTTGCTATTCTATGGAACTCTGTATTCAAATGGGAATATCTCTCCTTTTCTCCTTTGCTTTTTGCTTCTTTTCTTTTCACAGCTATCTGTAAGCCCTTCTCAGACAACTATTTTGCCATTTTGCATTTATTTTCCATGGGAATGGCCTTGATCCCTGTCTCCTGTACAATGTCATGAACCTCCATCCATAGTTCATCAGGCACTCTATCAGATCTAGTCCCTTAAATCTATTTTTCACTGATTGCTAAATACAGTCTATACACCTATATGTTCTCGGGGGAGGGAGTGGCTGCAAGAAAACAATAGAAAAATCATTATTAAATCATTTAGATAAAATCTTTCAACCCAGAAATATACACAGAAATTAATGGAAAATTAATGAAAAATACTTTTTTTTTTTTTAAGATCAGTTCAAGATGAGAAAACTTTTCACTAGGAGATATACTCTATAGGAATTGCCAAAAGAAATTTTCAACTGAAAAGAAGTGATACAAGATGGGAATTAAATGGGTATAAGCTATTGATAGCATAAGAAAATATAAACTTACTAGCTTAATGCAAAAATCCTTACAAAAATAACACAAAGGAAAGGAGCATGTTGAATTATATTGATGCGATGATCTTTAATTTCATCAAAATATTTAATTATTAGACTTTGATAACAAGGAATAATATAACCCGCTGAACAGTCATTCACATCAATGAAAAATAACATAAAATGATATAGCTAAAAAGTCAGTAGAGGAATTAAATAGATTAACTGCATATTCAATATACCCAAGAATAAAAAGAGATTACAGAAGAGAAAAAAATAACTAGAAGATAAAGCGACTGCAACAAATTCTAGACCTAAATACATACATCACGATATTTGCATTAAATAGACAATCTAATTCAAGCACAGAATTTTTTTTTTTCATCATTTCTATTTACCCTGTTGATGAGAGAGTGATCTCCTCCTTTAAATTACATGAAATGCCTGAACAAATATCACCTGCCACTGGACAGATGAAAGAAACCACGATTCCTATTCACAGAGACTCAGAAAGACTTGGCAGACTCTGCCAAGTGGGGGGGAGGCCATTGCACACAGCGCAGGCCCACACGGGGCTGAATGAGGAACCAGGAATGAGCAGAGGCCGTGAGAGGTAGGCTCTGTAGTAAGGAGGGTGGGACGACCCTGCTTTTCTGAGCAAAGACTTAATTAGCTAATTTAAATAATTCCACACGCTGGCAAGAAACTGAGGCTTGCTACTGGGCATTAGCAGGCTCTGTGCCTGGTCTCTGAGATAAAGGGGCTTGTTTGGCAAGGAAACCTTATCTCCAGCAGCCAAGGTGGGAGGGAACTTTGTGAGTATGCTATCTGAGACCTTTCTAATGTTACCAAATGTCAAGACATCACTTAAATATTCAATCTTAATTTCAAATCTCACACTTGGCTAGGTTTTTAAGTAAAAGGCTCAAGTATATGACGTCTCATAGGGGGAAAAAAAAAAATATATATATATATATATATATGTATAAAATCAGATGGATTAACAGTGTTAGGATAGAAAAAAGCCATGCACACAGTAAGAATAAGAAAGCAAGTGTGGCTATATTTGTAACAGATGATATACATTTCAAGACAAAGAGTATTATCAGTCACAAAGAGGAACTTTGCATATGGATAAAAGGCTAATTTTACTAAGAAGATATTCTATTATGGGGTGTGCTTGTGCTGAAAATCAGGGCTTTACAGCACTTGAAACCGAAATAGGGCCAGCTAAAGGGATAAGGAGACAATTTTACTCTCACAAATGAATATTTAAATCACATTATCTATAATTGATAAAACTGGGTAAAAATATTAACAAGCACCTAGAATATTTAAACATTACCTTTATCTTGCAACTTACCTCAATTGAAATTTATAGACTTCTGCACCCAACTTTTCAGAATTTCACCAACATAGACAAAATGTTGAACCATAATATGCCTTTAAAAAAAGAGAGAGAGAAGAAAAAAGAAATAGTACAGAGTATGTTCTTTGACCACATGGATTAATTTAGAATCAATAAGAGTCAACAAATTAGAAAAGATCCAAATATCTGGAAATTATACACACACACACACTATGATATGGTCATCCCACGGAGTTTCCTAACTCTTTCTGCCAAGTGTAGATACAGTGAAGAAGTTTGTGACCTGAAAGAAGACCCTCTCTTGACCATGATGGCACTCTGATACTAAACTTTCAGTTCCCAGAATGGTTGAGATAAACATTTTTGTTGCTTATGAGCTTCCCAGTCTGTGATGTTTTGTTATAGGAACCCAGGAGGACTAATACACATACATTTTTAAAGGATCCATGCATCAAAGAAGAAATTACAAAGGAATTAAAAAATGCAAATGAAATGAAATTATGACACATTAAAAAAATCTGGTTGTGTCTATAGCTTTACATGGGCTTCCCTGGTGGCTCAGATGGTAAAGAATCTGCCTGAAGTGAGTTAGCAGCATATATAATTATATATAATATATTAAATACTACACTAAATATACATTATACTATAATAACTATAGTATGTTTATCAGCAGTAATCAAATTGTGCACTTAAGACTTTACACATCACTGTAGGTAAGGTTTATCTCAAAGAAATAATATGCAGTTATAAGAAGTTAAATGCCATTCAACACAACATTCATGGGACCTTATTTCAAACTCAGAAGACATGCCTGCTCTCTAGTCAGAGGGGTCTCAGTTTCAGCATCATATAGACCAGCACTTGCTGACTTCACAGCCTTGAAAAATCTTGTAAAGTCAAACTCTAAAATCCTCTAAGAAGCTGGGGTGGTACTTGCATTTCTCTCACTTGATTTTTGTCAGGTATATTAGCTTTCTATCACCACATAGCAATGAACCAGAGATTTAGCAGCTAAAATAACTTCCATGTTTTATCTCAAAGTTCTGTACATCAGAAGTTAGAGTGAGCTTGGCTGGATTCTCTGCTCTGGGTCTCACAAGACTGAAATCAAGGTATTGGAAGGGCCACAGTCTTATATAGAAGCTCTGCATAGGGGATTGGGATCAGCTTCCAAGATAATACAGATTTTTAGGCAAATTCAGATCTTTATTGTTGTAGTATTGACTGTGGCCCCTGTTTCTTTTTGGCTCTGAGTTGAGGGCATCCTAGCAGCTGCCTGCATTTCTCTCTCCATGTGCCGCCTCCAACTTTGTCAAACTTTGAATTTCTCTGACTTCCCCTCTGTTTTCTGTGATCAGTGAGAGAAAACTCTGCTTTTGAATTAGTCAAAAGGTCACCTGATTTTCAATTTTAATTACATGTTCAAAATCACTTCAAAGTTGAATCTAGATTAGTGCATGGTTGAATAACCTAGAAATGAGAATCTTGGGGGAAGGGAGTAGCCATCTTTAGAATTCTACCAACCATAGAAATCTTCTCCATAGCATTTACTATGGCAGGTGTGGATGAGTCATGGAAAGAACACTATTTTTGGGACCCCAGAAAATCGTGGAATAAAAGTGTAAAAAGTACCATCTTACCAACCAAATGAATATTTCAAATAATAATGTAACAAACTAGCTCTAACAGCAAACAAAGAATGTAATAAACAAATCAATATCAATATATCTCAGACATTTAAAAAATCTTATAGGGACTTGCCTTGCAGTCCGGCGGTTAAGACATTGCACTTCTACTGCAGGGAACATGGATCAAATCCCTGGTCAGGGAACTAAGACCTTGCATGAAAAGAAGTGCAATCAAAAACAAAAAAGGTTTATTGAAAAATTTGAAAAGCTATGTATCATATATTCCATCAAATGATAACACAGCTATCATAATAACAATTCCTTACATATGTGTAGAGCTTTATACTTGATTGGGAATCAAGATATGAATATTTCAATTTGCCTTAATCTTTGCAAATTCATACTTTTACTTAATTCGCCTTTTTTAACCATGAGATGACTTAATTAAGCCTTTCTTAACCAAAAGATGACTAACTTGAACATCACTAGATGGTCAATACTGAAATCAGATTGATTATGTACTTTGCAGCCAAAGATGGAAAAGCTCTACACATTCAGCATAAACAAGACTGGGAGCTGACTGTGACTCATATCATGAGCTCCTTGTTGCAAAATTCAGACTTAAATCGAAGAAAGTAGAGAAAATCATTAGGCCATTCAGGCATGACCTAAATCAAATCCCTTATGATTATACAGTGGAGGCAACAAATAGACTTAAGTGATTAAGTCTGGTAGACAATGTGTCTGAAGAATTAAGGATGGAATTTCATACCATCATACAGGCGGCAGTGACTAAAATCATCCCAAAGAAAAAGAAATGCAAGAAGGTAAAGTGGTTGTCTGAGGAGGCCTTGCAGTTAGCTGAGGAAAGAAAAGAAATGAAACGCACAGGAGAAAGGGAAAGATATATCCAACCGAAAGCAGAGTTACAGAGAATAGCAAGGAAATATAAGGAGACCTTATTCAATGAACAATGTAAAGAAAAAGAGGAAAACAAAAGAATGGGAAAGGCTAGAGATCTCTTTAAGAAAACTGGAGACATCAAGGAAACATTTCACGCAATGATGGGCACAATAAAGGACAGAAGCAATAAGGAGAGAAACAGTGAGGACATAAGAGAAGTAGAAGAGATTAAAAAGAGGTGGCAAGAATACACAGAACTATACAAAAAAGATCTTAATGAACCATATAATCACCATAGTGTGGTCACACACCTAGAGCCAGACATCCTGGAGTGTGAAGTCAAGTTGGTCTTAGGAAGCATTACTATGAACAAAGCTAATGGAGGTGACAGAATTCCAGCTAAGCTATTTCAAATCCTAAAAGATGATGCTGTTAAAGTGCTGCACTCAACATATCAGCAAGTTTGGAAAACTCAGCAGTGGCCACAGGACTGGGAAAAGTTAGTTTTCATTACAATCCCAAATAAGGGAAATGTCAAAGAATGTTCAAACTACCATACAATTGCTCTCATTTCACATGCTAGTAAGGTTATGCTCAAAAGCCTTCAGCAGTATATGAACTGAGAACTTCCAGATGTTCAAGCTGGATTTAGAAAAGGCAGAGGAACCAGAGGCCAAATTGCCAACATTGACTGGATCATGGAGAAAGCAAAAGAATTCCAGAAAAGCACCTATTTCTGCCTCATTGACTATGCTCAACTGTGGATCACAACAAACTATGGAAAATGCTTAAAGAGATGGACATATCAGAAAACCTTACATGTCTCCTGAGAAATCTGTATGTTGGTCAAGAAACAGCCATTAGAACCAGACAAGGAACAACAAACTGGTTGAAAATTGGGAAAGGTATATAAGGTTCTATATTGTCACTCTCCTTAATAAACCTGTATGCAGACTATATCAAGGGAAATGCCAGGCTGAATGAATCATGAGCTGGAATCTAGATTTCCAGGAGAAATACCAACAACCTCCAATATGCAGATGATACCACTAAAATGACAGAAAATGAAGAGGAACGAAAGAGCGTCTTGATGAGGGTGAAAGAGGAGAGTGAAAATGCTGGCTTATAACTCAACATTCCAAAAAATAGGACCAGGGCATCGGTCCCATCATTTCATGGCAAATAGATGAGGAAAAAGTAGAAATAGTGACAGATTTTATTTTATTGGGCTCCAAAATCACTGAAAACAGTGACTGCAGCCATGAAGTTAAAAGAAACTTGCTCCTTGGAAAGAAAGGTAAGATAGACCTAGACAGCATATTAAAAAGCAGAGACATCACCAGCAAAGGTCTGTGTAATCAAAGCTATGGTTTTCCGGTAGTCATGTATGGATGTGAGAATTGGACCATAAAGAAGTCTGAGCACCAAGGAATTGACACTTTTAAATTGTGGTGCTTGAGAAAATCTCTGAGGGTCACTTGGACAGCAAGAAGATCAAATCAGTCAGTCCTAAAGGAAGTCAACCATGAATACTCATTGAAAGGACTGATGCTACAGTTGATGCTCCCATACTTTGGCCACATGATGTGAAGAGCCTACTCAGTGGAAAACACCCTGATTCTGAGAAAGATTGAGGGCAAAAGGAGAAAGGGGCAGCAGAGGAAAAGATGATTAGATAGGATCTGTGAGTCAATGGACCAGAATCTGAGCAAATTCTAGGATACAGTGGAGGACAGAGAAGCCTGGCATGCTGTAGTCCATGGTGTACAAAGAGCCGGACATGACTTAGTGACTGAGAGCGATGTAACCATGAAAATAAAACAACACAAAATACCTCACAATGAATAGAGGAAATATCTTGTACAATTCAAATTAGTTGCCATTTGAAGACATTGAAGGTAAGATTACTAATATATTACTGTTCTACTAAAACAAGAATAACAGCTTCATACCCTATTTCAAACTGATCTATTTTGTATGTAAGCAAAATATGCAAGGCAGTTCAACATGTGAAAGATTATAAATGTTGATGTCCCAGTAGAGAAATTTGTAGATACTACCATTGGGTAAAAGGGTCTAGTCTTGCTTCCTCCTATGAGAAAAGGTTTTAAACAGTTGTGTTTTAAAATTTAAGCAGTTTTTGGATCTACATTTGTTCCCAACATCCCTGCATTGTTTGCTGAACATAGACATAATGTTGTTATGTTGGCCATGTTTTTAAACAACTCAAAACAAACAAAAAGAATGATGAAATCCAGTTTGAGATCATAGTTTAACTGCAAAAATATGAGCAGTTGTTAGGTGACAGGGTAGAGTTCTCTAAGGAAGGGTTTTAGAACCTTCAACAAAATGAGTCATCATGATAGAATTTTGGAGCTCTCCTTGTCTCCTTCTCCACCCTGAGGATGAAAATATCTGGCTTC
The DNA here is from genome assembly GCF_019320065.1 of Cervus canadensis. NCBI lineage: Eukaryota > Metazoa > Chordata > Mammalia > Artiodactyla > Cervidae > Cervus > Cervus canadensis. The sequence continues at coordinate 11,208,513 of NC_057412.1, read as the reverse complement.
CCTGGTGCTCAGCCTGGGTTGGTAAGAGGAATACAAGGCTGGTACATAGAATAAGCTAGGATATTTGGAAAGCAAAGACAAATATAATGAAAAAAATGAAAGAGAATACAATGCCTCATTTCCCATGCTAACAAAGACAAAAATTATAAAATGACTGAAATGAATAAAATGTTTGACAAAGTATTAAGAAATAAATCTGGAGCTTATCTTCTCTTCTGCATATAGCTTATTTTGTAAAATAAGTAGCAGTGGATGTGAGAGAGAATTGTTTACAGCAAGAGAAGAAAGGACACTAAGCAGAAGCATTTCTCCCAGTGGAAATATACAAGGATAGAAATTGTGGAAACATTGCTATTGTAAATACTTAAAAATTATTCTATCTTGCTTTCCCATTCTTCTTTCCCCATTTCTACTACCACCCATTTAACCTTTCATAAAAACATCTCTATCAGCTTTTGCTTTCATTATGTGTAACAAAAACTAAGGAAGAATAGTGGGAATGACTATATAAAAGAATAAAAAAGTTCACATTTTTTCCAAGAGTGACATCACTCTCCATATCCCAACTGGTTATGATTCAGAAGGGAGAGAAAGAAAAGGGAAGAATGAGACTTAATTGAAATGTAAAATGAAGGGGGAATATAACTCATTTAGTTTCTATTTGACAAGAGTTGAAAGTAATTTTTTTTAAACAAAACAGGAAGCATTTCACCAAATAAGTAATTTCTGATTTTGCCCAGGTGTCATAGATAGAAATATGGTGGATTTGAGGGCTTCCCAGGTGGTGCTAGTGATAAAGAATCTGCCTGCAATGCAGGAGACTTGGGTCTGATCCCTGGGTCAGGAAGATCCCTGGAGAATGGAATGGCTGGCTACCCACTGGAGCATTCTTGACTGGATAATTTCATGGACAAATGAACCTGGAAGACTATAGTCCATGAGGTCACAGAGTCAGAAATGACTGATCAATAAATAGTTTCACTTTGGGCTTGATCTTAAAAAGTTAAAGGCATAAATATAAACGATGATTATATAGACTTACTGACATGGAGTTTGTATTTTGAGTTCTCTTCTCCACTTTATAACTAACACGGACTCAGAATTTTCTACATCCATAAATTAAGGACTTATTCTCAAATCAGACAATTTCTAATGTGTCATTAACTCTAACAGAACAGAAAACAAACAAACAAAAAAGCCTACTGTGTTTTGAATTGCAACATTGAGAAGCAGCATAATTTATGGTGACAGTTAGTGGAATTAGAGATAACTAAGCTTTTCCTTTGAACTTCCCTGGTGGCCCAGCAACAAACAATCCATCTGCAAAGGGGGAGATGGAGTTTCGATCCCTGGGTCAAGAAAATCTCCTGGAGAAGAAATGGTATCCCACCCCGGTATTCTTGCGTGGGAAATCCCTCACAGAGAAGACTAGTGGACTACAGTCCATGAGGTCATAAAAGAGTCAGACATGACTTAGGGACTAAACAACAAGCTTTTCCTTTAATCTCACATGATCTATGACTTGGGACACACTTGTGCCACAGGTTTCTTGTCCACTAAAAACGCAGGTTGGATATGTGAGTGAAATTATATTTAGGACACTGACTCTTCCAAACACTGGACATATTGTAATCAACAAGCCAGATGATGTCCTTATATTAGCACTCTAAATTATCATCAATGAATGCATGCTGAGTCGCTTCAGTTGTGTCCAACTCTTTTAGACACTATGGACCGTAGCCCGCAAGGCTCCTCTGTCCATGAGATTCTCCAGGCAAGAATACTGGAGTGTGTGGCCATTTCCTTTTCCACACCAATGAATAAGGCAACAAATAAATGTGCAAGGTGGTTTTACGGGGTTGTATTTGCTATGAGGAAAACAAAAATGATAACGTGTTGAGTGACTAAATGACAGAGACCCTTTCAATCAGGTGGTTGTGGAAGGTGTCAGTGAGGAGGTGATGAATGTACAGTTGCTTCATTGAGAGGGAGAAAGAAGGCTGTGGCGGGCAGAGGAAAGCATGCAGTAGGTTATGTAATAAGGAATGGCATGCAGTGGAAATGGCGGGAACCATCGTGGCCAGATCACATAGGACTCCGCAGACTGAGACAAGGGGCAGTGTTTGCCCCTTCGGAACTCTTCTCTAGCCTCCCTCTCCCGTTCTGTGCATCCAGAGGCTGAATTGTGTAAATAGCTCCAGTGAGTTGATGTAGGTGTTGTTTTCCAGCTGTGTTTGGCCAACTGGTGACTCTAGAAAGAGATCAAGAGGACAAGAGGAAAGAGATTCCGGTATTCATTCACCCCAGCCACTTTTCTGTTAATTCACCCTGGAACAGCTGCATCCCTCCACAGAAAGTCCCAACTCCTATAGGAGGTCCTCTCACAGCATAGCTTTTCTTTCTGATTTCTGTAACTTACCCCAACTCTTCAAGTCCAGGCTTGGTGAAATGTCCCTGCTGGTTGCAGTCCTAAGCACTCTACTGCTCCCTGATGGTCACCTAAACTCTGACTACACCTCTAATAATAATACCTAATATTCGACTATAAGTGCCAAGTTTGCATGAGCTCTTTATTTCCTGCTGGGTTTTTATCTGGCACAGAGAGAGTAAAGATTTGGTTTTAATTAGGCACATGATAGACAAAATTCCACACATGCTTTTTCGTAATTGGAACGCACAATGCACGATTAGTGGCACTATGGGAAACGGAACTGTCACCATTGAACCTCTCTCTCACTTCTTGGCCAATAACCACCAGGGGCCAGCCCAAGAGGTTGTACTTGTGGTCTTGGAATATAGAGATTTGAATGTTTTCAAAGAAATCTCTTGATCTTTTCTCCTTCAACCTCTGAACTTATAAAAGCAGAATAACACATCAGGAGTATAATCAAAATTAAAAGACAAATTTTAGATAGAGATAGTCTTAAGAAAAGTTGCACATCCACTCAAAAAGTGCAATATGATAATGAGAAAAAAAGCTGTGAAATTAGTTTTGTTCTCATAAGTATTTCCCTGAAAAGCTGTATAAATAGAAAAACAAACAAACAAACAAACAAACATTGATTGGAATACTAGAAGGCATTTGCAAAATGGACTCCTAGAATGCATGCATTTATTACACTTTAAGTGTTGCCTGCTGCAAAGCATTGCTAAGTCATTATTTCTCCTCTGAAAGAAAGGAAATACTGAATTTTGTAAGACAAAACATCTTATCTAAGTATAAGCTGTTCATCTGAGAAATACAATGTTCCTCTTGAGACAGTTCAGAGCTACTAGTTTCTTTGGCAAAAGGTATAAATAGGAAGACCCTCAATCTAAGTTAAGGTTTTGTGCAAACATCAATAAAATGCTTGAGCTGTTTTCTGAAGTGCTAGTAATCCCTCCTCATAAAACTTTATCCAAAAAAAAAAAAAGCACTGTGTTTGCACAGGCAAACAGAAGCTGAGGTTTGAGAAAGAATCTGGTAATTTTAAACTATCCAGAATTGGGATATCTAAATGATTGATATCAAATCTCACCTTTAACATCAGTTTTGTATTTATTTATTTTAAATTTTTGCAGATGGTTAGGGATACAGTTATGAAGCAAGAGAGGCTTGGCAATGTTTATTGCAAATTAATTTGTTTAGAGAAGATATATAAGGACAGAAATTTTGGTAAGTATTTACCAACTTAAAACATTTAGTCATGACTTTAAGAAAAGTAAGTCAAAGCTACATACTATACAGAAAAAGTTGACAAGTTAACAAGAAAATTAAACCATGCAGTATTTTTACCAGGTCTAAACATCACTTTCCCTACATCTCTTAGGGTAACACTGTTATTACCTCTTTCAAAACAAGTGGTTCCTTTGTCAGCGAAGTTAATGAAGCAAAAAGTAAGGCCAATGAAGTATAAGTTAGATGCTGAGTATTTGACAGGTAAGATCTTTTTTGATGAAGGTATAGTGATGTTGTTGTTGTAGTGCTGGCGGAAGTGAGAAGGTTTAATGATCTTGTACATTTAGAGGCTCAAGGGCACCTGAGCCCAAATTTTCTGATGAGTCATTTTGCTTACATAACACTGTGTTGAATGCTGATTAAAGTGGTGGAAAATAAATAAATAATTACCCAAACAACAATGACAGCAAAGTACTTCATGTTTTTAACATATTCTGAATATACTGGGATTTTCCTGTCTATAAATCTTCCCTCTTTGGGCAAACAATCTTATCTGAATTCTTGGACTTAACACTTGTTCATTCATATTGATTCATTGCAAAAGGAAGTGGCAATCCACTCCAGTATTCTTACCTGAAAAATCCCATGGACAGCAGAGCCTGACTACAGTCCATGAGGTAACAAAGAGCCAGACACAACTGAGCACTCATACATACACATTGATTCATTGATTCATTCAGCAGATGCATCTGGGTGATGTCCGCCAAATGTCAGGATGACACTAAGTAATGAGGATGCTCAAATTTATAGCACAGAGACATGATTTCCACTCTTAAGAGATTCATACTGCTTCCTCACAAACTAAAAACATGATGTGTGTGTGTGTGTGTGTGTGTGTGTGTGTGTGTGTGTGTTAGTTTCTCAGTCATGTCCAACTCTTTTCCACCTCATGGACTATAGTCTGCCAGGCTCCTCTGTTCATGGAATTCTTCAGGCAAGAATACTGGAGTGGGTTGCCACTCTCTTTTTCTGGGGATCTTCTCAACCCAGGGATGGAACCTGGGTTTTCTGCACTGTGGGCAAATTCCTTAGTCTGAGTCACCTTGGAAGCCCAGTGACAGGATAATAAAAAAGCAAAATAAAAGTTAGCTGCTATTTTGCAGTTACATCAGTTTTTTATAATCTTGGTGAGGAATGAAAAAGAAAAAAAAAAAGGAGACATTTGACTGGAATGTTTGAATTTAAACTAGTAAATTTAAATTTACTTATTGGTACTTACTAACATAATTTACTTTTATTTTTTGTTGTTCTTTTGTTTTGCCAAGGTTAAGGAAAACCACTATAAATACAAGAAATTGAGAATGCTGTGATGATATTAACCTGGTGTGATTTGTGGTAAAGCATGTCTTACTTGAAGCTTTTAGTCAATTTCAGTGCTCCAGAGAGAGGGTCTTCCTTCATACAATAGAAATTTGAACAGTATTTTTTTCCTTTCTGAGCAAAGGCAGAAGTATTGCTTATAGCTGGTGGGCTTACGTTAGATCTCTTTTAGAATGAACTAAACTTGAATCTTTTCTCCCCTAAACACTGTCTAAACTAAATGCATATATTAATTTTAATAATTTATTTTATCTTATTTCAAGGCATTATTAGCACTTAAGATTAATTTTAAACAATTAAATTCCCTAATTACCCATTTTTGAAATAGACTATCATAAAAATTTTACAACAAATAAGTATAGTAAAAACATGACATTTCTGAAGTATAGGCCCCTCTTCAGCTTTGGAGGGCTTCCCTGATAGCTAAGTTGGTAAAGAATCCACCTGCAATGCAGGAGACCCTGGTTTAATTCTTGGGTTGGGAAAATTCAGCTCTAGGATGTGTATAATATTCACTGATCTCATTTAGTACAGATTTGACTTCATGTGGATTTTTGCTGTTCAGTCACTAAGTCATGTCTGACTGCAACACACACCAGGATTCTCTGTCCTTCACTATTTCCCAGAGTTTGCTCAAACACATGTCCATTGAGTCAGTGATGCCATTCAATCATCTTATTCTCTGTCACACTTTTTTCCTCCTGTCCTCAATCTTTCCCAGCATCAGGGTCTTTTCCAAAGATTCAGCTCTTCAAATCAAGTGGCCAAAGTATTGGAGCTTCAGCTTAAACATTAGTCTTGCAATGACCATTCAGAGTTGATTTCCTTAAGGACTGACTGGTTTGATCTCCCTGCTGTCCAAGGGACTCTGAAAAGTTTTCTCCAGTACCACAGTTTGAAAGCATCGATTCTTGGTGCTCAGCCTTCTTTATGATCCTTCTTTATGTCCTTTATTCTGCTATGGTTCTGGCTCCAGTGTCTTGCATCATTCCCTTGATGAAGCTGAATAAGGTTAGAGAAACAGTGTTGTCTCTAAGACTGTAAATTAAGTAGTCAGTAATCAATCAAAGAAAGTTGAAGAAAAAGATGAAGAAGAAAAAAGGAGGAGGAGGAGGAGGACCAGAAAGAGAAAATAAGAAGGAGGGAGAGGGAGAAATCGGGATGGGGAAGGTAAGAAGAGGAGGAGCAAGAGGAAGGGCAGAAGAAAAAGAAGACATAGAAGAAAGGAATGTATCATTGATTTTAACTAAAATTTCTGGATCACTGTAGATCAAAGAGAGGTTTTAGAAATTGACTTGAACTTGCCATTCCAGAAACACAACAGGTGGCAAGATCCTGAGAAGAATGAATGAGGCCCCAATTATTCTGAGTAGGTCAAGCTCCAACTATGGCAAGACACTCAGCCCCTTGCCAACCCTTTTGAGTCCTGGTCACCCTTGAACCTAGGAGTTCCACAGAGTGGAGCATCAGGTTCTCATCTTGGATCACTGCCTCTTTCATTCTCAAAGTGTTTCCATTAAGATTAACATCTGTTGCGTGGCTATTTTATAATAATAAATATAGTAAGCCTGGCAAAAGAAGAAAAATACATTTTTACTCATGATTAATACTAGTTTTAAAAATGTATACACTTTAAAGTTTTATGTAAATCATAATTAAATAAATTTTTTCTCTCTATTCTCTAACTACAAGTCAAAACTGTAAAGAGGGTAAGGAATTCAAAGACATATTGCTTAGAACCTAATAATTTCATAATGATAGACACTGAGAACATCAATCACTGGTGAGGATGAGAAGCAACCCTCCAAGGAACTCTAGTTCATTGCTGGTGGCAGTACAGAGTGGTACAGCCACTTTAGTAGAGTTCAGTTGCTTTGTACAACACTAAACATACTCTTGCCATGCCATCTGGCAAATTTAATTCTTGGTATTTATACAAATTAATTTAAAACATATGTACACATAATAACCTGCAAGCAAATGTTTGTATCAGCTTTATTCACAGTTGCCAAAACGTGAAAGCAACCAAGATATTCTTCAACAGGTGGAAGGATAAATAAATCAATAATCCACACAATGGAACATTATGCAGTGCTAGAAAGAAATGTGCTATTAAGCAATTTAAAGATAGAAGAATGAGAAATGCATTTTTGTAAGTAAAATAAACCAATGTGAAAAAGCTATATATGATTTTACTCCAACTGTATGATATTTTATTCTGGAAGAAGCAAAACTGAAAACAGTGAAAAGATCAACTGTTGTGAAGGGTGGGGCAGGGGAGAAAACAAATATGCAGAGTATGGAAAATTTGGGGGACAGTGAACATACTCCATATGGCATATAAGCATGGATACATGTCATTCTACATTTGTTCAAACCCATAGAATGTACAACAAATAGTGTGAATTCCAATACAAACTGTAGACTTTGGGTGACTATGATGTGTCAGTGTAGAATCATTGATTGTAGCAAATGTACCACTCTAGTAGAGGGTGTCAATGAGGGAATGTGTGTGTTTGGGGAGAGAAGGTGTATGGGGAAATCTGTATTTTCTGCTCTGGTTTTGCATGAACCTAAAACTGTCCTAAAGAAATAAAGTTTGACAATTAAAAAAAGGTGAATAATCCTGCAAAGTGTGTTTATCAAAAGGTTGTGCTGTGTGAGGCGAGCAGAAGTAACGCAACTTAGATTAGGAGTAGGCCTTCCTACTATCAGGTAGCTTTCGCTTAACAATGACCACTGTTTGCCAATTAGGACCAATTAGCTTTCACCGATGTTTGCCAATTAGGAAATTAGGAACGGGGCGGAAACCCCCAGAAAAGTCCCGCGTGCGTGAAAGTATTGACCAATGAAATTGCTTTGCAAACGTGTAACCAATCCGCTTCTCACCCTATAAATTTGTGTAACAGCTTGGGCTAGGGGCTGTCTGACTCGCACCACTGCGTTGGTTGCGGGCAGAGAGTCCTGGCTCGTCAGTAATAAACTTCCCTTCCTGCGAGTTGCATTGTCTTGGAGGCCTTCTCTCTTCCCGCTCGGGGATTCGGACATCGGGCATAACATGCTGTTCTGTGCATTACTTTAAGAAGGAAAAAAAGGAAAGATTATCAAAGCAACCAAACCAATCATTCTTTGCAATAAAAAGGGAATTTTGTAGCAACCTATATAAATTTAAATAGGAAATAGTACAGAAAGGTTAAAAAAAAAAATTAAGCAGAGGAATTGAAAGGCCTGCATATAGAAACACTGTGCTGTAAATAGCAATGCTCAGATCATGAAAATCAGGGCTTTGACAAACCCATAGCTAGGTCGTTTGTGTGAATAACTATGCTGTTTTGACAAATAGCATAAGTTATTTGAAAAGCTTTTTCTGCTGCCACCGATTGTGGATTTTTTTCCCCCTGTCATTTAGAGCTGCTGACAGAGGGAAAAAAAAAGTGACTACTAACAAATTCATCATGCATGAATTTTGAGCCTTGAGTATATTCTGATTTCTTCCTTTTTTCACTTCAATGTTTCACATACTGGTGGTAAAAAGGGCCCCACTCACCACTCCTACCTGTATACATGTTGTTTATGCGAGATATGGCATCTCTTCCCAACTAGAAGTGAAGTTTTTTTCTCTACCCCTGGAATCATAACTGTTCTTGTCATTTGGCCTATAGAATGCAGAGTTGTCATAGCGTGGCATTCTGAGTATAGAGCTCTGGAGGCCATTTATATTGTACTCTCTTGGAACTTTGCTCATTTACCTTGAGAATATGTTGGATTGGCCAGTTGTCGGGTGAGAGAGAGTACTCTGAACAGAGAGACCCACCCCAACTGAAGGGGTGTTTGATCAGCCAGATCCCAGCTGACTCACCCCCTGATTACACCAAGATCAGTTAAGTATGACCTAGGTCTGCAGAACTTCTCAAAGATTCATCATCTTGAGAAGATTAAAATGACTGTAGTTCCGATAATCTTAAACAACTTATTGACTGAAGACATATTAATATGTCTTTTATTCACTTACATGACAGATCATTGGCCACAGTCTTTAGTTTCTGTAAAAATCCACACCCCCCCCAACTCCTGTCAATAAGTTACAAGTATTGGTTACACAGAAATAGCTAAGTGATAAAGATTCTTAAATGAACTGCTGACATGTATTTTTGTTGTTTTTTAGTTGCTAAGTCATATCTGGGTCTTTGCAACCCTATGAACTGTAGCCTCCTAGGCTCCTCTGTCCAAGGGATTTCCCAGGCAAGAATATCGGAGTGGGTTGCCATTTGCCATTTCCTCCTCCAGGGGATCTTCCCAACGCAGGGACTGAACCTGCATCTCCTGCATCTCCGGTAGACTTTTTACTCCTGAACCATCAGGGAAGCCCTCATCTTTTTTAACAAATATTTATTCAAATCCAGCAAGTCCCCCAAACTCTGCAGGGCACTCTAGAGGAAATAAAAATTGTGTGAGAATATGTCTTTGACCTCAATTAACATAATTCTTTAAAGAAGACAGTAGCATGTGCCCTTTAAGGTAAACCTTTACTATTTATGCAGACTTCAGTTTTGCCTCATCCATGACAATGCCTTCATTATGAATCTAGGGATGGCACCAAGACTTTCTGACTTCCAATGACCTTTAAAAATATACATATCAGAGCAGTCTCTACATGTACGGCCAGTCTTAGAAAACAATGTGTGTGTATTCTTAGACTAAATTAAAATAATTGAATTAGTTAATAGATAAGTATAGCTAAAATCTATTTTATAGGTTTTTTTAGAGTAAGAGTCTATTAAAAGTAGAGATATCTACAGTTTATTTTCTCATTGAAATATTTTAATCTATATGTTAATGTTTGAATCTTAAGTACAATGCTTTTTTTTTTTTGGTCCTTGCTATTATTTTTATTATTGCATGAAGAACTACAGGTCTCAGCATTAAGAGGATGCTGAGAAGATAAAGTAAGTCTTTCTGTTCAGGCAACTACTTTCTCAAAACCACACTTTCTAGATAAACCTCCCATGACTGCCTATGCTGATGAAGAGATCCATGTGTTAAGATTCTGGATCATTCACAGCACCCTTGGTGGGACCAGAGACCTTTCAACCATGCTAAAGGCAAAAAGTTCATGTTAGTCTTGCAAAATCCCCAGACTGCCGCTCTAAAAAATAACCCTGGGAGAAACTGCTTACATTAAGTTGCATTACTTTTAAGTAGTGAGAAGAGGACAGGAGGAAAACAACATTGTTCAAAAGGAAGGAGAAAAAATGGGCATATTCCACAGAGACTAAGGTAACTGGGCCAGGAAGAAATCTCCATTGTAGCTCTCTTTTCTACCCATTACTGAGAAAACCACAGAACTTCTCTAGCCACCAGTGTGCCCATACCTATGGAGTTTTTATAAGAATCGTAAGCAACAGAACCTAAAAGATTTTTAATATTCACAATTAGGAAAGAACACAGAACATATGAGCCCCTTTGAAGTAGACTCTTCAATTTCTATACCATCCCTGACTCCAAATTACAGAATTCTACCTACAACTCAGTAGAGTTTAAACTAATTAAACATAAACATTTTACAAGTGAAAATATATCTAAAGTTGTATTTAAATTTGGAAATAATGTGCATATCCTACACACACACAGACATATACATATATCTTACTATAAAAGCAGTCTGGTACAGTTTCTTAAGCCACAGGCTTAAAGTTAATCAAGCAGAGGAGATTTTTTTTTTCTTCTTATGTGCATTTTGTAAAACAGTACTATAACCACTTCACTAACTTCTATATAGATAGAAACAGTCTCAGTCACTCCCCTTTGTACCATCGCTATGTTACCATAAGTCACATCATCAATATAATTAGTGTAAGAGTAGAATGCTATAAGAAAAATGTTGAATTTTTGATGTAACAGATGAAGGAGACAAGTAGGAAAGATGAACAGGAGAAAGTGTGCACAAATTTGAAGGGAAAAGCGTCTACAATCTTGGAATTTAAAAAATACATATATATGGATTATTTATATATTTCACATTTCTCACTTATGATTGATTGCTGGCTATATACATACAAAACTGTATTGGCTTCCCAATTATTTAAAACGTTATTTCTCTAATTCTTTATGTCTTTAGAGTTATATTAAACTTCACAGTAATTTATTATGAAATTTTCTTCAGTTCCAAAATCACTGCAGACAGGGACTACAGCCACACAATTAAAAGACGCTTGCTCCTTGAAGGAAAGCTATGATAAATCTACACAGAGTATTAAAAAAGAGAGGCATCACTTTGCTGACAAAGGCCTAAAGTCTTTGACGAAGTCAAAGCCAAAGTTTTTCCGATAGTCATGTATGGATGTGAGATTTGGACATAAAGAAGGCTGAGCACCAAAGGATTGCTGTTTTTGAATTGTGGTGTTGGAGAAGAGTCTCAGAAGTCTCTTGAACTGGAAAGAGATCAGAGCAGTCAATCCTAAAAGAAATCAACCCTGAATATTCACTGGAAGGACTGTTGCTGAAGTGCCAATAATGTGGCTGCCATATGTAAAGAGCTGACTCCTTGGAAAAGCCCCTGATGCTGGGAAAGATTGAGGGCAGGAGGAGAAGGGGAGGACAGAGGATGGGATGGTTGGATGGCATCGCCAACGCCATGGACATGAGCTTGAGCAAGCTCCAGAGATGGTGGAGGACAGGGAAACCTAGCGTGCTACAGTCCATGGGGTCACAAAGAGTTGGACACGACTTACGGATTGAACAGCAATGTTGAATAACTGAAGGACAGATAAATGAGCAGAACCCTGGTTGTATAGAATACACCAGACTTCTAGCATCGAACCGAGTGTTATTTGTAATTCCTCACAAATCAGAGTCATCGGGGGAATTGTGAAGAATTTACCGAGTAGATTCTGGTCTATCTAAACGCTACAATTTCCAGTCTAATCACTATAATAAAAGTCTTTAAGCCTTGGAAACTAGCCTTGAATTAGACATCTGGGAGACTAGAAAGTGGGCTGTGTAGCAGACGCCCCAGAATGAACTATTCTTCAATAGTTTCCAACTCTTACAGTCTCCCCATAAAACTCGATAACAGCAGAGACTCCAAAGCAGAGTCAGAGTACAAAATTGTTACTAATGTAGTCAACTATACACAAGTATGTTCTAAAATGACTTCTATACAGCATGTGATTTCTTCAGGTAAAGGCATCTAATGGATTTGTGTTGTATGTAGGAAAAGAACGTCACATGAGCATTTCCTTCATTTTGGTGTTTTGAGGTCTTAAGAAGAATCTTTACAATACAAGGGTGGGGAAAATTGACACATTTTGTGTTATTTCGTGCTTCTTCACAGCGTTGCTATGTGCATCACAATATAAGCTTTGCAGTTTAAAGTGTGAGCGAAAGTTCATCTCGCTGTGCTAACCAGCACATGAGGCAAGCCTAGCAGAAAAGCCTGAGAGGTAAAGAGAAAATCTGAAAGAGGTTCTGCTATCAAAAATAATGGGAAAGAAGCTTTAAACAATGATTGGGCTCTCTCTACAGGCCTGAGAAGTCAGAGAAGCCAAGAAGGGAAGAAAAAATGTCCTGAAAACTCTCAAAGTGAAAGTGTTACTTGTTCAGGATTGTCTGAATCTTTGTGACCCCAGGGACTGTGGCCCGCCAGGCTTCTGTTTCTAAGGGATTCTCCAGGCAAGAATACTGGAGTGGGTAGCCATTCCCTTCTCCAGGGATTCTTCCCAATCCAGGTATCAAACCTGGTTCTCCTGCATTGCAGATTCTTTACTGTCTGAGTTGTGCATGGTATACTGTGAAAAGCAAAACAGTGTATTTACAAATTAAATCTAAAATATTATATTAAAGCCTACTGTAAACTACTCAAACAAAATTACCCATAAGGGGTTCCTATTTCTTTGTCCTCTTATAGTCTAGGCAGGTGCTCCTGGCTGAAGGGCAACTCTCCCCCACCCCACACCGAGATCCAGAGTTCCTGCCCCCTCCTTCTACAATACTGCGGTTCCGTAGGGTCTGGTCACTGTCCACACCATAAACCTGGGCTGGCATGCTCGGGGATTGGTGACAGGAGGAAGGAAGACACGGGGGAGGCACCGGTAGCCAGCAGAGGTCCAAACGTGAAGGCGGCACACGCTCTCTCTACCCTTGTCTCCTTAGGAAGAACTCCGTCCAATGACTGCATTGATTGAAAGAGAGGCTGGAAAACGTCATCTTGTCCTGTATCCAGGAAGAGGATTTTGATGGACAGTCATCTCCACCACAGACATCAGCAAAATAATATTGATGGTATCATGGCAAAGTAAGTTTCTAAAAAAGTGTGAATCCATCAAAGAGAAGCTAAAAAATTGATGACCCCCAACTCACTGTCAGTCTTTTGTCATCAAATATGCCTTTTGAGGGACAAGAGAAAAAAGCAGAATTAGCCTCTCAGTTTTAAATACTTGGGAAATATTTATGAAAACAGCATTGTGAGCTAGAGAAGATTATAAAGTCAATAGAGAAAATAGAGGGGAGAAAATTCATGTCTTCAAGTCTCTTTGGTGTGTGATTGAATGAATGACCTCTCTGAACCCCAGATTTCTCTTCTAAATTGTAACAAAAAACATGGAATCTAAGTCATTCGTAAGATGCTTCATTTGTCAAAATTAAAACAAGGTAAAGTATATGAAAGCATCCTGTAATGTCAAAAAGCCACATAAGCTCATATAGAACATTGTATAAAATACTGATACTTTTAATAATTTTCTTTAAATTTCTCAAATAAAAAAAGAGGTAAACTGCATATGTTGCTATTTATAGATTAAATGGTTTAAAAATTGAGCATAATCCTTTCAACATATTTCATGATCAATAGCTCTATTTGAGCTGTTTTTAAATTACTAAAGGAACATAAAATATTGTTATTTGCTTTATCATTTTATTATATTTGTAGGTCCTCTGAAGGCAAGAATATAATAAATTTCTACGTGTAACATTATAGCAGCATTCTTCTAGCATTTTTGTTAGTGCATCTCCATAAGTGAAAAATTGTCCTTTGTGGTATGTGTATAAATGCATGTGCATATGCATATATATGTATATAAAGGCATTTATATTTAATATGAATGTGTATCAGTATATTCTATACTTAATAAATATAAATTTAATAGTACATTAAAAACATAATATAAAATTTAAAGACAATTAAAAACTTTTTTTTCTTTTCTTTATTAGGGACAGAGAAACTTTTTTGTTCTCACTAACATATTGTTAAAAGTTTGGTTATTGTATAATAAGAGTATAGTTAATATATTATCTGCAGTATGATTAAAGTTATTTTGCATGTATTATTGACATATTAATATCAATAATAGTAGTGTGAATTACATTGTTGGTTTTGATTTCTCCCTAAAAAACTGGCTTAGCAATGAAGGATACAGATATTCAAAAGTCTGGTTCTAAATTGATTTAGTTTTATATAATTGTTAGCACAAAGTTAAAATGATACCTCAAGAAGTTGCAATTTTCAATACATATACACTGACACACACACACTTAGGAGATGGTTCATTGTTATAACAGTGGCATACATTTGTATTTTAATATGACAATATTAATTTTTAACTAATTTATTTTCATATGTCATTGGTCATCACCGTCTTTCTCTTATAATGGTGCTTCAAAAGATCTACTAGTAATAGGATAAAAGGTAGTTCTGCCATTTTCTTACTGTTCATTTCTTATATGTCAGTATTCTCTTTGAACTAGTTTCTACTAGGGAATATTCTAAAAACTTGTCCATTTGGGATGAATGTTTATGCTATAACTGTGCTATGCTATAGACAGTTTTACTTAAACAGGCAAAGTGAAATTGTAGTTTACAGCACTACTCTGAAATGAAAAGTGAAAGCAACTCTATGGAACTCTGTAATGTTTAGGATTTCTTGAGAGTCCTCAGACGTGTTGAGTATCCCAACCAACATCTCACTACTGTGTATGGGATCCAGTAAGTTCTTGTGTCCTACATTCAGAAACTTGACTTTATTTTATTTATTTTAAAATAAACTTCTTTATTCTAAAATAAAAATATAACTAGAAAGGCTGTAGTTTTCTTTCTACACCTCAGTGGAAAATCTTGTACATACTTGAGTTGCCTTACATTGTTACCATTACTTTAACTTTGTCAAAAGAACACTCAGGTCTTATCCTAGTATAAATTATAAATTTGGATCACACACTGTGATCAAAAAGTAAAAAGTATTACATGAAATAGAAAATTCATAAATTCAAGGCAAGTCTGTTTTTATATGCATTGTAAAAGTACATGACTACTTAAATCCTGGATTTATTATGTTTGCTGAAAAGGAGCTAACCTTGTCAGAGAAACTTTTAACATTTTCTGAAGGATTCTAGAAAGAAATGAAAACTACTAAACAGGCAATTTTATTTGAAAGTTTTGTGCTTGCCTGGGGAAAGGAAAGAAATGGAGGAAAATGTATGCATATTGAAATGTTTGACTCGCATGAAAACTTTTGATCTCTTTTTTGCCAATCAGGATTCAAGATTACATTATGTATGAATACCTGGAATACAGGCATTCACTCATTTGACTGCATTTCCATAAATCTGCAGTCACAGATACAAGTTTTCCATATCATATTTGCAGGCAATCCTAGCCTGGACATCTTACTATTTATTTCAGGGAGAAAAATAGGTAGAAATATCTAGCTAAAAGAGCAAACTGTGTATGCTATTTTTAAAGAAACTTCCAAGAATATCCTGAAGTCTATTTAAATGTATAGAATTTATATATACAGATATGCCAGCCTCCGGGCTTCCTGAAGACATGTCAGTAGGTGGCGCTAGTGGTAAAGAACCTACCTGCCACTGCAGGAGATGGAAGATTGCAGATTCCATCCCTGAGTCAAGAAGATCCCCTAGAGTGTAAATCCATGGCTGATTCATGTCAATGTATGGCAAAAGCCACTACAATATTGTAAAGTAATTAGCCTCCAACTAATAAAAATAAATGAAAAAAAAAAAAAAAAGAAGATCCCCTAGAGTAGGGCATGGCAACCCACTTCAGTATTTCTTGGCTGGAGAATCCCATGGACAGAGGAGCCTGATGGGCAACAGTCCATAAGGTCACAAAAGGTTGGATACAACTGAAGTGACTTAACATGCACACACACATGCCTGTCTCTTTTTATTCAAGAAAATATTTAAATTCAAAAAATTAAAACTTTTTTTTTTCTCAAGGTAACTAAAACAAGTATGTAGATTTACTTTCTGACCTAATGCTACGTTGCTCAAGATTTCTCACTGATAGATCACGCATAAGGCATTAAAATATTTCCTGATGAAATAGATGATGAAAAGTTTAAAGTAGAAAATAAAATAGAGCCATCAAGCCAACACTAAATACTCCCTCTCTTATTTTCTTTATTAAAAATGTATATGTATTTCTTCCTCTGACTGAAATGTTAAAATAAGAAGTAATCTTTTTGAAACTGCTGAAATGTATTATAACATCATGGGAGATGGAGGAAAACTCTTGAGATTCTAATACATCTCAAACACAGTGCTAAATGTTTTATATATACATCTAATTTAAGCCTTCTGGCAACCATAGGATGAAGGTAGCGTTGAGTCAATTTTATAAAAAGGAAGATTATGTTCAGAAAGATTTAGTTGCTATGCCAACATCAGAGAACTTGAAACTTGCAGGTGAAATATTGAAGACTCAGAAATATCTCACCACATAGTACCCGTTCATTGCAGTGATGGAGCAAGACGGCAATTATTTGGTCCTTGTACAAAAGCATCAAGATGGTATTTGTCCAACTAGTCTAGTGTTTCTCAACCTCAGAGCTCTTCTTCACTGCAAGCCTCTGTCCTGTGAACGGCAGTATGATTAGCAGTGTCCCTTGTTTCTTTTCATTATACATCCATAGCATATCTCGCCCAACCAACCCAGTGATAACAGACAAAATTGTGTCTTGACTTTGTGAAATGTGGTGGTGGGGCCAACTAGTTGAGAACCACCAAACAGTAAAATTGCATAAGAGTCAAGGCATTTCACTCTATCCATGTTGTTTCTACTAAGGGTGTACCTACAGATAGTCGGCTAAAAATAACAAAAATCAAAGAGAAAAACATTGCAATAGTCAACGACATGACAAAAATTAGCAAAAAATGTAGTGAATGAATTCACCTGCATGCTTAAAAATAGTCATAACACAGTTTGTCCTGGGAGAGTCAACTGAAATGTCATCAAATGAAGAAATGAAAATAAATTTCAACATTATTTCTTAAAGAGATCTATTGGTGCCTCCTTCAACTTAGCTTTCAAATCTCAAAATGTCCACTTATTACATAAGAAGCAAATGTAACATTGAGTTACTTAGAAAGGATGGATTGCCTATAAACTCCCAGATGCCAGGCTGCTAATGCTAGAATGAACTATGTATTACCAGCTTTCTTAAATAATCCATCCAAGGTAAATATAAGCCAAATCATTTTGCATCTCACCTCAAGGGTAAATTAATAAATAATAAATAATTTGCAATACTCAAAGTTTCTCAAAGTACTTAAACAGAGAGATTGGCTAATTTTGAACCCCATTTGATGATCTACTTCCTCAGGAAAGTTTAAGATTCAGATGCCTAATTACTTCTCAGCCATGGTTAGCTACTTTAGACATAACTGACTTAAGAAGAAAAATATCTAGAATGAATCAAGGATTTTAAAAAAGAGGGAGAAAGAGACCACTCCATAGTAGAATGTAAAACTTTTAAACAGAAGAGTAAGTGGCCATGGGCCCCAACCACTGAACCCACAGGCCACAGCTGCTAAACCTGCATGCCCTAGAGTCCAAGCTCCACAAGAGAAGACATACATATGCTGTGATCAATGCCATGATCTTAGTTTTCTGAATCTTGAGTTTTAAGACAACTTTTTCACTCTTCTCTTTCACTTTCATCAAGAGACTCATTAGTTCTTCTCTTTCTGCCATAAGATTGGTGTCATCTGCGTTTCTGAGGTTATTGATATTTCTCCTGGTAATCTTGATTCCAGCTTGTGCTCCATCCAGCCTGGCATTTTGCATGATATACTCTGCATAGAACATAATAAGCAGGGTGAAAATATACAACCTTGACGTACTCCTTTCCCAATTTGGAACCAGTCTGCTATTCCATGCCCAGCTCTAACTGTTGCTTCTTGACCTGTATACAGATTTATCAGGAGGCAGGTCAGGTGGTCTGGTATTCCCATCTCTTGAAGTAATGTCCAGTTTGCTGTGATCCAAACAGTCAAACACTTTGGCATAGTCAATAAAGCAGATGTAGATTTTTTTTTTTTTTTCCTGGAATTCTCTTGCTTTTTCAATGATCCAGTGAATGTTGGCAATTTGATCTTTGGTTCCTCTGACTTCTCTAAAACCAGCTTGAACGTCTGGAAGTTCTTGGTTCATGTACTGTTGAAGCCTGGATTGAAGAATTTTGAGCATTAATTTGCTAGCGTGTGAGATGAGTGCAATTGTGTAGTAGTTTCAACATTCTTTGGTATTACCTTTCTTTGAGATTGGAATGAAAACTGCCTTTTTCCAGTCCTGGGGCCACTGCTGAGTTTTCAAAATTTGCTGGCATATTGTTTGCAGCATTTTCACAGCATCAACTTTTAGGATTTGAAATAGCTCAACTGGAATTCTGTCACCTCCAGTAGCTTTGTTTGCGGTGATGCTTTCTAAGGCCCACTTGACTTCACATTCCAGGATCTCTGGCTCTAGGTGAGTGATCACACCAGACATTCCAGGATGTTTGTGTCATGAATATTTTTTTGTATAGTTCTTCTGTATATTCTTGCCACTTCTTAATATCTTCTGTTTCTGTTAGGTCCATACCATTTCTGTCCTTTATTGAGCCCATTTTTGCATGAAATGTTTCCTTGGTATCTCTAATTTTCTCGAAGAGATCTCTAGTCTTTCCCATTCTGTTGTTTTCCTCTATCTCTTTGCACTGATCACTGAGGAAGGCTTTATTATCTCTCCTCACTATTCTTTGGAACTCTGCATTCGAGTATATCTTTCTTTTTTTCTTTTGCCTTTCACTTGTCTTTTCATAGCTGTTTGTAAGGCCTCCTCTGACAACCATTTTTTTACTTTTTGCATTTCTTTTTCTTGGGGATGGTCTTGATCCCTGCCTCCTGTACAATGTCATGAACCTCCATCCATAGTTCTTCAGGCGCTCTATCTATCATATCTAATCCCTTGAATCTATTTGTCACTGACACTGTATAATCATAAGGGATTTAATATAGGTCATACCTGAATGGTCAAGTGGTTTTCCCTACATTCTTCAATTTAAGTCTGAATTTAGCAATAAGGAGTTCATGATCTGAGCCTCAGTCAGCTGCCGGTATTGTTTTTCCTGACTGTACAAAGCTTTTCCACCTTTGGCTGGAAAGAATATAATCAATCTGATTCTGGTAGTTCTCATGTTGGCTCTCAACTTTGAAAACTGAGACAAAATAAATGTTTGTGGAAACTAGATCTATTCTTCAGGCCACAGTGAGAACTCAGGAGCTAAATGAGGCAGGAGATGAGATAACATCAATATCTATAGGGACTTTTCAAATTTTTATTGTCATATGTATTTATTCATGTCTCATTTATCTTCCCCTTCGTAGGCCATTTATCTTACACATACTCTCTTTCATCTAACAGTCAAACTATGCAATTGAAGGGCCTTTTGTTACAAACAGAATCTGTACTTTTCTTTTTTCTTTCTTGCTTTCCATCTCCCTATAGCATTTCCATCTCCCCTCCATGGCCACCTGGATAAAAGCCTTCCGGTCACTGCTGGGTAACGCAGCCACACTTGGGAACTTGTACATTTTCTATGAAAGTTTTATCTCAAACTTTGGTCTCTCAGTTCCCTCATCTCATTATCATAATGAATTTTTTGGTCATTCCACCTGAGCCAGTTACAGTCATGGTCTTAACTGCTCCTCCTTCAAAATCACTATCTCATGCTTTCTGCTTTCTGACTACAGCCATGAATATTCAAGACCTGCTTTTCTGAGAACCTCTGTTCCACTAAACCCTGTCATCACTCATTCCATCAATTCACTCCTTTGTTTATTCTATCATTGATTTAGGTCCTGTGGCTCATAAATTCAGTAATGTGACTGCAGATCACAATGAACTAGTGCTTATCAAATGACCTATGATAAAAGATATCACAGCTGTTGATGATGATGAAGGTGATTGTATTGTCATAATCCATTGTGGAACTATTTTTATAAAATGAAAAAAATATTAAAATTGAAATTTTAAAATATCCAAAGGGCTTCCCTAGTGGCTCAGATGGTAAAGAATATGCCTGCAATGCAAGAAACCTGGGTTCGATCCCTGGGTTGGGAAGATCCTCTGGAGAAGGGAATGGCCAGTCACTCGAATATTCTTCCCTGGAGAATTCCATGGAGAGGGGATCCTGGAGGGCTCCAGTGATCCATGGGGTTGAAAAGAAGACTGAGTGACTTACACAATAAAGACATAAAAGATACAAACCATTCATGTGCTATTACTAGTTTCCACAGATAAAGTATTGTCAATTTTCAATAGCATGTTATAAATATTTATCCCCATTTTCTGTATTTTTCTTGCCATAGCAATAAACCAATGGCGAACAAATGCATTTGTGGACCCAGTGTTTGATAGCACTGTCCTAACCTCACTCCCCTCTGTACCTTTTCTTTGCACTCATCTGGCAAATTTTAATGTAATCATATAACTATTCTATATATTATAGAAATATATTAATAATTGAGACCTGATCTATGCATCTGTTCTATAACTTTATTTTCATAAGTTCTAAATATTCATGTAAATGACAAACAATATCTTCTGTAACAGAAATTCAGAACTAAAGAGATGGAAGGAAGGTAGCAAGCATGTTTTAGCTGGAAGTTGAAGAAAAGCAGTAGAAGCCTCATTTTGGGTTCAGCACAAACCATTTTTCTCTTATGTTTATAAAAGAAAACCTGAATTCCAGTGTAATGAAAGTATTACTGGAATTCAATTAACATGTAACTCTAAGTCTCTCTTTTCATGAATAGGAAAAATCTATGAGAAACAATTATAATGGTACTGTATCATATTATATATTGCATTTTATAATAAGATTTTATCACCACTAGAAGTGCAATTAGAAGTATATAAAAAATATTGCTACTAGTAATAAAAAATATTATTACTCACAACATTAATCTTCATAGATAGAGCAGTATATGACTGATGTTGAAGCTGAAACTCTAATACTTTGGCCACCTGATGCGAAGAGCTGACTCATTTGAAAAGACCCTGATGCTGGAAAAGATTTAAGGTGGGAGAAGAAGGGGACAACAGAGGATGAGATGATTGGATGGCATCACCGACGCGATGGACATAGTTTGAGTATGCTCCAGGAGTTGGGGATGGACAGGGAGGCCTGGTGTGCTGTGGTTCATGGGGTCACAAAGAGTTGGACACAACTGAGTGACTGAACTGAACTATGCCTTATTCATACAAATGGGGACATATATATATATATATAAAAAACTTTACAGTATCCATTGAAAGTGAAAGTTGTTCAGTCATGTCCGACTGTTTGCAACCCCATGGACTATACATTCCATGGGATTCTGCAGGCTAGACTCCTGGAGTGGACAGCCTTTTCTTTCTCCAGGGGATCTTCCCAGCCCAGGGATTGAACCCGGGTCTCCCACATTGCAGGCAGATTCCTTACCAGCTGAGCCACAAGGGAAACCCTTTGGGTATTTTTAAATTTCAATTTTAATATTTTTTTTCATTTTATAAAAATATTGTTCCACAATGGATTATGACAACTGTATCACCGTCATCATCATCAATGACAGTGTCAATTAGAACCTTGTAAAAAACAATATATTGATATATATATCCAACATATATATGGAACACTATATTATGTGTGTATATGTATATAAATATATAAAGGTAAAACTTAATAAAAAAGATGAATTATTTCAAATTTACTTGTAATATATTATTATTTTACTTAATGACAGATCACAAGATAGTTAAACAAAACTAGAAAATTAGTATCTAATCGTTGTTCATCAGAAAATGTAATTCAATTTTAATATTTTTTAATCAACTGTTTATTTTTATTTCTTACACTGATTTTCAAAAACTAATTTGAGTTGAGGATTTATAAACAAAAAGAACAAGTGTCTTACATAACATACCAATTTGGGATAAAAATCTCTTTTATGCTTCCCATGGCTTATATTTTTCTTGAGAACAAAAACACTAATCTGATATATTCCAAAGAGTGAGAAAGTACTTTCTTACAGCTTTATAAAATCCTTTTTCTGCTCTCAAAAATGTGAATTTTTGTTTTCTGAGTCAGTCAGATTTGCTGCCACAACATTGCTACTGCTTGTATACAAATTAGAGACCTCTGAACAAATGGCCTGTGCAGAATGAATGAAAGTCTTTGGCAGCCCATTCCCGTGAGCCATGACAAGGCTTTATCTCTGATCCCTTTATTCGCCCCAGGGAAGGCTGACACTCTGAGTTGATTCTCTCAGGCAGAGATCACAAATAGAGTCAGCTTCAGCCTCTAACATCACAAAGCCAGGCTATAGCAAGAACCTGGCTTTCCCGATTCTTGATCTGAAGGAGGGTGTTAGGTACTTTAACCCAAGCTGGTCCTTATTAAAGGGGCTTATTTCCCCTACTTTAACAATGGAAACAAAGTTCGTCATGTATTGACATGCTGTACTGATTGTTCATAAAATCTAACATACATCCCATAATTAGCCAGAGAATTTGAGCTTGTTGGACTCAAAGTGGCATCATGTCCTTCTGTTCTGACATCATCTTAACAGGCTCTGTCAGCACAGACAACGCAGCAATGGTACCACAAAATCCTTCTGACTCTTCTAAATCCTGAAAAGTTGCCTTTCAATACAATATATTTATTGTTTCAATTTTACCTCATTCCTTATCATCAGATGATAGGTTTTTACAATATATATTGGAATTATCAATTAACCTGTTTACTATTTTCCAAAATAGCCCATGATCTTATGATGTCTTAATTGTGATCGGTTAAAGATCATGAAACGGGGAGTGTCCACTGAACAGAAAAGTCTCCTAGAACATCCTGTTACTTAGCCTTGATTATGAAACCAACCTAGATAGAACAATGTGGTCAGCTATTTAAATACACTGTCTCTATTTTCTATTCCATATTCAGTAAATTTTGAGAGAGGTGTTCCACATATATAGCATCTTTTAAAAAAAAAAGAAAGAAAGAAAGAATCTTCCCCTGAATGAATTTAGAAATAATATTGATAAATGTTTCTGTCTATAGTCATAATTTTTTAAATAAGATGCATGGTAAAATATACCAGTCTCTTTATTTTTACTGATAGAGATGGCCAGTCCTGTTAGTTGACAAGGACCTCTGCAATTACAACCTTGCATACACATCCCTTCACCTTGCAGAGTAAGTATTCAGTTTGCATGAATCAGTTAGGTCCCATATATGCACTGCCTTATAAGATACATCCCAAGCTATGAAAAAAAGGACACTCCCAGGGAAGGAGCACAGCCTTATTTTTGGATCCTAAGTGTCAAGTTAGTTAGTTTGCTCCGAAAGAGGCTTAAAGGGCTTCTAGCTCATATAGTCACCCATCTCAGAGTGACAAAAGCCATGTTGTATCTCATAAGGCATCTTCAACGGACACAAAATTCAACATACAGAATCCCTAGGAATGTTATTCCCCTAAGCAGGCTCTAAATCCTCAGTTGGTATTGTTGCACCAGATAGCATTTCCAAAAGTGGTGTGAAGTTCTGAGAAACACTGGGGAGACTTGGCTCATAAAACTGATTATCAGAGCAGAGTTGGGAAAATAATTCAGAGGGCTCCTGGGGAGAAGCAAGCTACTATTTATTGAACCCCTGCTTTGATATCAGTCACTTCACAAATATTATATCCTTTAAGCCTTAGAATCAGACATTTTGATCAAAAATGTCTTCTATATTTACAAAACCATTCACCCGAAAACATAATTTTGTAAACATTTACTGTATAACTCACTGTGAGTTAATCACTTTGATGGAAGGATGAAAAAGATAACTTGCCCTCAAGATGTTCATAGAGAAAGGGAAGAGATAGAAGAGAGTCATCACAGAAAGCCATGAAAAGAATGAAACACAGGCAAGGAATACCATGTAATCCAGTATGTGTCTCAATAAATATGTGCTCCCCAGACCATAAATTGTCAACTGATCTGTAATGTATAGACACTGAGATTAAGCACAAAGAAATTTTCCTAACCATTTTGCATGATATCAAAAAGCCTAATCACTTTTGAGGTCATTCTGATAATTATGATTGTTCATTCTTATTTTATTTCACAAAAGTTGTGTTCCATGATAGACTGAGATTTAAACAAAGAAAGTATGATTACTTCACCACATTATTTTGAGAAGCATTAACCTAATAAAACTATGGGTATATAACTATGAGTATCAGAATAAATAGCCAGTATGTGAGACCAGCTTAGTTGATTCTTAAAGCATAAGAACCCCTGTCCTCTACAAAGAGGCAGGAAATAAAGGGCAAAATTTGCTTAGACTGAGAAATCACCTTGCCAAAAGAAGACTGAGACACAAAGTTTAATTCTTTTTCTAAATCTGACAGTTTGCAAACATTTGAGTCAAGATTCAAACCCAACTTTAACCATGAAGTTTCTGCTCGTTCCACTTGGATCAAAGTACCATACTGAAATTGGTGACTGATGGTTAAACATTGTTTTCCCAACTTTCAGAAGTGAGCCTAGAGTCAGATTTGTCCACTTTGATTCTCCAGGACATAATTTACTAGTCTTGCTATTTCTGTTGGGAGCAAAATAAAGATTGAAACAAAAAGAGGCGAGGAAAACCAACCCCCCACCCCCTCATCCTCTCCAGAGGAAGAAATAAAAGGAGATTTTACAACTGCTGAACTTCTCCTGAGATCTATTGAGCAGTAGAATAGTTTTTGATTCAAGAAGGATATCCTGGGTGGTTGCACTTACCTTCACATTTCCTGTTGCCCACAATACTTTTTACCATTCAAAGTATGTAAAAAGGAGAGACATGTTTCAGCTAATATTTTACACATGCAGTACTAAAATCTTTGGTTACAAAAGTCAGTTATTAAGATTGTTTTATATCACATGAAATGATAGGTATTTTAAGAAGAAATTTCATTATCTTTTGCTTAGAAAAAGAAAAAGTGAAAGTGTAAGTTGCTCAACTGTGTTCCACTCTTTACAACCCCAAGGACTATAGTCCACCAGACTCCTCTGTCTATAGGATTTCCCAGGCAAGAATACTGGAATGGATTGCTCTACCCTCCTCCACGGGATTTCCTCACCCAGGGATTGAACCAAAGTCTTCTGCATTACAGGCAGATTCTTTACTATCTGAGCAACCTTAGAAGCCCCATATTTTGCTTAACTAGTGCAAATTATTTTCTTGAACTTATTCTATGCATTTCAGAGAGGTGTTCAAGTCTTTTTTTTTTTTTTATCCCCCGCTATGGAGTTGTCTTTGCTCAGCTCCACCCCACAGTCCTGCAATCCTTGCAAATGTCCAGGCATGAGACGGAAGAAAGAACACAGAAACAATGATAGAGATATCAGAAATGTATTGGATGAAGAATTTACAAGTCAGAGGCAGAGTTCCTGGGACCACATGCTAGCACATAAAGCAAATAGCAGACAGGACACAGAAGAAATCTTAGCCACACAGGGGAGGAGGAGGCCATCCGTTATGAGGGACATGATGTCAGAAGGGCTCCTTGATTACCAGGTGGACAGTTGGAAAACCCTCCCCCCATCACTCTTTGAGTTAGCAGCTATTGCAAAAGCTTCTGTTTTCTCTGATGACCCAACATACTGGAGTACTTCTGGTCCCAAGACTACAACAATCATTAGCCGTGGAGGGGAGGGAGGAGGCAGTGATCATGTAAGTAGTTTCTGATTAAACTTTTAGTTTAGAATGAGAAACAATCATCCACATAAGGTAAGGGGAAGCCAGGCCTGGAGCGGGCAAGGAATGTACTGAGAGCAAGAGAAAGCCATCTTATGTGCTCTGACCACATATTCATTCAAACATACAATTCATAAACTTCTAATGACAAAGTTCAACTCAATCACTAATTTCACCTGATCAGTCTTTCTATTAGCAGATTCCTGATGACAACCAAATTTAGAGGTGTATATTTAGTCCTGACTCATATTAAGTCATCATGAAACATGTAAAGAGATGCATTTTCCACATGTGTAATTTCAGTCAATGAATCAAGATAAAGAGATGATTTTATTCATTCTGGTGTAAGAGATTTCTTGTAGAGAAGTAGCATGAGACCAACCAGAGAAAAATCTAGATCTGGCATCAGGCACTTAGCACAGGAGTGGGCATCGAGAGAAAGAAGCAGGAACCACAATTCTAATTAAGTCAGTAAGAAGTGTGTTGGGTTTCCCTGGTAGCTCAGCTGGTAAAGAATCCACTTGCAATGCAGAAGACCCCAGTTCAATTCCTGGGTTGGGAAGATCCCCTGAAGAAGGAATAGACTACCCACTCCAGTATTCATGAGTTCCCCTGGTGGCTCAGATGGTAAAGAATCTACCAGCAATGTGGGAGACCCGAGTTCAATCCCTGGGTTGGAACGATCCCCTGGAGAAGAGCATGGCAACCCGCTCCAATATCCTTGCCTAGAGAATCCCCATGGACAGAAGAGCCTGGTGGGCTACAGTCCATGGGGTAGCAAAGAGTTGGACACAGCTGAGAGACTAAGGACAACCCAGCATAAGAAGAAGTATGTTGGGCTTCCCAGGTGGCGCTAGTGATAATGAACCTACCCAACAATGCAGGAGAGGTAAGAGACACGGATTTGAACCCTGGGCCATAAAGGTCCCCCCGAGGAGGGCATGGCAACCCACTCCAGTATTCTTGCTTGGAGAATCCTATGGACAGAGGAGCCTGGAGAGCTACAGTCGATGGGATCGCAGAGAGTGGGACATGACAAGCGACTAAGCACAGCCCAGGGCAGCATACCATTAAATATACAATGTAAACACTCACAGAGCGAACAGCCTTTATATCCAACACTATTCAACTATAAAGAAACATTAATTACTTTATGTGTCTTGGATTTTGAATATCTTTCCATCTTCTTCAGTACTTTTGTAAATTTCTAGGGTGTGGACTTTGAGTAGTTCTAGCGAAGTTCCCGGTTCCTGGGGCTGTCTTCCATGTTAACTCTTCATTTGGCCTCAGCTAACAGGCATCACTCTCTCATCTTGGATTTCACTAGGATCAAGGCAGAATTGGCATTTTCCTTGTCATGTTCCATTTATTTCTCAACACATGCTGCAGCTTATATTAAGTTCATTTTCTTCACTGTTGCTACTGAGGTGTAAAGCCATGTACAGTTGAAAGGCATTGCTCTCCACAAGGGACTGAGATGAATAATGTAGACAGAGAAAAAGGCATCAAAAAGTGACTTTTCAATATGTAATTTTCATTCCATGCAATGGAGACCCTTATTTTTTCCAAGAAGTAGAAAAAACACTATGACTTAGTGGTGGATGACACTTCTGTCTTTATAAGCAGTTTTGTTAACACATACGTGATTTCATATTCACAGTAACACTCTGACATAGGTAGTCATTTAATGCTAACTTGAAAAATATGGAAAACTTGGGCTCAGAAAGGCTATATGAATTGCCCAAAGTCACACAGCTAGTGAACTGCCAGGGTGAAATCTCAAGATTAACACATGCCTCCTAATAGCAGGGTCCCAAAGTAAATAAGTAAATAAAGAGAAGAAAAAAATCCTTGGGTCTGCATTCATAAACTGCCTATTCAAACCTTGGTTGAAGAAAAATTAACAAGTTGAAATTTTAACTGTAAGAAGATGACACTCCATTTTATCCATCAAGTTTTTAAAATATAGTTGATTTCCAATATTATATAAGTTTCAAGTGTACAACCAAGTGATTCAGTGTTTTTATAGGTTATGCTCCTAAATAAAAAAATTTGGCAGCATAAGCTAATATTCCCTTTAACTTGCTTATTTTGCACACAGTAGCTTGTATCTCTTAATCTACCACCTCTGTCTTGTCCTCCCTCCTTCCTGTTCCCGGCTTGTAGCAATTAGTTTGTTCTCTGTGTCTGTCAGTCTGTTTCTGCTTTGCTATGTCCATTCATTTTATTTTTTAGATTCCACATGTAAGTGATAACATGCAGTATATGTCTTTCTCTGGCTTATTTCACTAAGAATGATACCACACATTTTAGGTCCATTCATGTTGCTGCAAATGGAAAAATTTATTCTTTGATATAGCTGAATATATAATCAAATATACTATGAAATATAACAGAAAAAGATGTGGTACACCTATATATGTAGTAGGTACCACATCTATGTGTACAATATATACATAAGCATGGGGTGTCCTTGATGGCTCAGACAGTAAGGAATCCACCTGAAATGCAGGAGACCAGATTCAATACCTGAGTCCCCAAGATCCCCTGCAGAAGAGAATGGCTACCCACTCCAGTATTCTTGTCTGGATAATGCTATGGACAAAGGAACCTGGTGGGCTACTGTCTATGTCTCAGAGTACGAAACAACTAAACAACTAAGCGCACATGCAAACACACACACACACACACACACATCAATATCAACCAGATCAGTGAAACTATGAGCCATGCTCTGTAGGGCCACCCAAGATGGACAGGTCATGAAGGAGAATTCTGACAAAACATGTTCCACTGGGGAAGGGAATGGCAAACTACTTCAGTATTCTCACCTTGAGAACTCCATGAACAGTATGAAAAAGCAAAACTGTATGACACTGAATGATGAACTCTTCAGGTTGGTAGGCACCCAATATGCTACAGGAGAAGAGCAGAGAAATGACTCCAGAAAGAATGAAGAGACGGAGCCAAAGCAAAAAGAACATGGACGTGACTAGTGATAGAAGTAAAGTCCGATGCTGTAAAGAGCAATATTGCATAGGAATCTGGAATGTTAGGTCCATGAATCAAGTCAAATTGGAAATGGTCAAACAGGAGATGGTAAGAGTAAAGATCAATCTTTTAAGAATCAGTGAACTAAAATGGACTGGAATGGGTGAATTTAATTCAGATGACCATTATATCTACTAACTGTGGGTAAGAAACTGTAGAAGAAATGGAGTAGCCATCATAGTCAACAAGAGAGTCCAAAATGCAGTACTTGGATGCAATCTCAAAAACGACAGAATGATCTCTGTTCCTTTCCAAGACAAACCAATCAATATCACAGTAATCCAAATCTATGCCCTGACCAGTAAAGCTGATGAAGCTGAAGTTGAACGGTTCTATGAAGACCTATAAGACCTTCTAGAAATAACACCCAAAAAAGATGTCCTCTTCATTATAGGGGACTAGAATGCAAAAGTAGGAAGTCAAGAGCTACCTGTAGTAGGCAAATTTGGCCTTGGAGTACAAAATGAAGCAGGTCAAAGGCTAACAGAGTTTTGCCAAGAGAACGCACTGGTGAGAAATAACACAGTCTTCCAACAACACAAGAGAAGACTACACATGGACATCACCAGATGGCCAATACTGAAATCAGATTGACTATATTCTTTATTGATTATATTCTTTGGCTGTTTTACAGTCTTTGACTTGTTTTACAGTCAGCAAAAACAAGACTGGGAGCTGACTATGGCTCAGATCATG
This sequence comes from Cervus canadensis, assembly GCF_019320065.1. Classification (NCBI taxonomy): domain Eukaryota; kingdom Metazoa; phylum Chordata; class Mammalia; order Artiodactyla; family Cervidae; genus Cervus; species Cervus canadensis. The sequence continues at coordinate 11,178,684 of NC_057412.1, read as the reverse complement.
AACTCCTTATTGCCAAATTCAGACTTAAATTGAAGAAAGTAGAGAAGAACACTTGACCATTCAGGTATGACCTAAACCAAATGTCTTACAATCATAAAGTGGAAGTGACAAATAGATTCAAGGGATGAGATCTGATAGACACAGTGCCTGAAGAACTATGGATGAAAGTTCGTGACATTGTACAAGAGGCAGTGATCAAGACTATCTCCAAGAAAAAGAAATGCAAAAAGGCAAAATGGTTGTCTGAGGAGGCATTCAAATAGCTGAGAAAAGAAGAGAAGCAAATGGCAAAGGAGAAAAGGAAAGATATACCCATTTGAATGCAGAGTTCCAAAGAACAGCAAGGAGAGATAAAAAAGCCTTCCTCAGTGATCAATGGAAAGAAATAGAGGAAAACCATAGAATGGGAAAGACTAGAGATCTCTTCGAGAAAATTAGAGATACCAAGGGAACATTTCATGCAAAAATAGGCTCAATGAAGGACAGAAATCGTATGGACCTAACAGAAACAGAAGATATTAAAAGAAGTGGCAAGAATATACAGAAGAACTATACAAAAAGATATTCACAACCCAAATATCCTGGAATGTTTGGTGTGATCACTCACCTAGAGCCAGAGATCCTGGAATGTGAAGTCAAGTGGGCCTTAGAAAGCATCACCACAAACAAAGCTCCTGGAGGTGACAGAATTCCAGTTGAGCTATTTCAAATCCTAAAAGTCGATGCTGTGAAAATGCTGCACACAATATGCCAGCAAATTTAGAAAACTCAGCAGTGGCCCCAAGACTGGAAAAAGGCAGTTTTCATTCCAATCTCAAAGAAAGGCAATACCAAAGAATGTTGAAACTACCACACAACTGCACTCATCTCACACACTAGTAAAATAATGCTCAAATTCTCCAAGCCAGGTTTCAACAGTATGTAATCCGTGAACTTCCAGATGTTCAAGCTGGTTTTAGAAAAGGCAGAGGAAGAAGAGATCAAATTGCCAACATTCACTGGATCATTGAAAAGAAAGGAGAGTTCCAGAAAAGCATCTACTTCTGCTTTATTGACTATGCCAAAATCTTTGACTGTGTGGATCACAGGAAATTGGAAAATTCTTCAAGAGATGAGAATACCAGATCACCTGACCTGCCTCCTGAGAAACTGGTATGCAGGTCAAGAAGCAACAGTTAGAACTGGACATGGAACAACAGACTGGTTCCTAATTGGAAAAGAGTATGTCAAGGTTGTATATTGTTACCCTACTTATTTAACTTACATGCTGAGTATATCATGAGAAATGCTGGACTGGATGAAGCACAAGCTGGAATCAAGATTGCCAGGAGAAATATCAATAACCTCAGATATGCAGATGACACCACCCTCATGGCAGAAAGTGAAGAAGAACTAAAGAGCCTCTTGATGAAAGTGAATGAGGAGAGTGAAAAAGCTGGCTTGAAACTCAACATTCAGAAAACTAAGCTCATTGCAACCTGTACCATCCCTTCATGGCAAATAGATCAGGAAATAGTGACAGACTTTATTTGTCTGGGCTCCAAAATCAGTGCAGATGGTGACTGCAGCCATGGAATTAAAAGACAGTTGCTCTTTGGAAGAAAGGTCATGACCAACCTAGACAGCATATTAAAAAGCAGAGACATTACTTTATCAACAAAGGTTCATCTAGTCAAAGCTATGGTTTTTCCAGTAGTTATGTATGGATGTGAGAGTTGGACTGCTAAGAAAGCTGACAGCAGAAGAATTAATGCTTTTGAACTGTGGTGTTGGAGAAGACTCTTGAGAGTCCCTTGGCTTGCAAGGAAATCCAAACAGTCCATCCCAAAGGAAATCAGTCCTGAATACTCATTGGAAGGACTGATGCTAAAGCTGAAACTCCATTACTTTGGCCACCTGATGCAAAGAAGTGACACTTTGGAAAAGACCCTGATGCTGGGAAAGATTAAAGACAGGAGAAGAAGGGGACGACAGGGTGGGATGGTTGAATGGCACCACCGACACTATGGATATGAGTTTGAGTCAGCCCTAGGAGTTGGTGATGGACAGGGAAGCCTGGCTTGCTACAGCCCATGGGGTCCCAGAAATTCCGACACAACTGAGTGACTGAACTGAACTGTGGTGTTATATATGACATATTCTTTATCTAGATGCACCTATTAATGGACTTATGTTGTTTCTATATCTTGACTATTGTAATTAATGTTAATATGAATATTGAGTAGTATCTTTTTGAATTCGCATTTTTGTTTTCTTTGATTTGCCTTTTATTCTTCAATTCATAGTTACTTCAAGTAACAGCTGTAGGTAATCTCTGGCTTTGAAATCAGCCATTATATTACCATGATATCAAAACTCTAATCTTTAACAAAATCTGTATACTTAGCTTTCAAATTGAACTAAATTAACGGTGACATTCCAAAATAACGGGGACTAAATATGTGCTATGATTTAGTAGTTATGTTAGTTTCTAGTGTTCTCCTCTGCTCTTGGGGAAGATTTTTCCTTCACCATGTGTTTTGAGATCACTTCTGCCAGGCGCTACAGTGCAGCATCACTAGATTGATGACTAGCTGTGAACCAGGCCCTCATTTTTTTTGTCCATCAGTGGGTCATAGGAACCTTCCAGGAAGCTATAGATATAGACAGATGGTGAGTCACCAGGGCAAATACATGGATGCCATTGTAGTCTAGGTCACTGTGTACATAACTTACTTGTACTTCTTGGATTTTCTCAGGCCCAGTCATGAATCAATAGTACAATGGATTGCTATTGTACTCTACTCCTCAAAAAAAAAAAAAAAAAAAAATATGACTCAGTGGGAGACTCAAGTCTCATAATTATTTGGTGTCCCATGTCCAAGCATTCAGTTTCCACTGAGACCCACTTACACAGCAGGAGTCATTTTTCAAATGTCAAATAATTCACACTATAAAATATATAACACTGCTCTAGAACCCACAAGGTCTCTGCTTTGGCTTTCTTATTAGAACTTGTCTGTGACTCCACACAGCAAACATCTTTACCCGCCAGGTCTGATGGCCTACTCAACTCAGCAACTTGTACCACATCCTACACTCAAAACTAGTTGCTATCTAAACATGACAAAATAATAAAAATAATATTACCAAATGCAGAGTAGTGCATACTGTCTTAAAAACCCAAATGTTATGCCACTTAATTAATGGTAGAAGATAAATAAAGAACAATATATTCTTTCTCTTAAGGAATGACACGCTCTGAAATAATAGAATCCTCTAAACATCACTCTAAAACTTCACAGAAGTTTGTCTCCTATGTTCTGGCATATATGTGGTATCTTTTTAGGTATTTAGACTACATATCAATTAATGCTTACCATGTCTAGTTAGCAAGATGTCATCATATCACAGTTGATCAATCACAGTTGATCACTGTGATGTTTTACAGAATCTCAAAATGTTAGGAATCCCTTTAGACTATATTTTTACAAAGAGCAGGAAGGTTAACACAGTCCTGGAGCAAGACAGAAAAATAGACTATGGTATTCAAACTGCTTTTGATTTTCCTTACTAATGTTGATATGTAAGAATTCACTAGACCAATTACTAAATGCCAGAGGTTATATTGATCTGTTCCAGTAAAAATCCCTCATTCAGCACAATATCTGTGCTTTGAGCTACTACTTGATTAAGAAAAGGGTAAATCTTCACATTGACTTCCTTGGTGGCCCAGTGGTAAAGAATCCTAATGCAATGCGGTAGACATAGGTTTAGTCCCTGGGTCAGGAAGATCCCCAGGAGGAGAGAATGGCTACCCACTCCTGTATTCTTTCCTGGAGAATTCCAGGGACAGAGGAGTCTGGCAGGCTACAGTCAGTGAGGTCACAAGAGTCGGACATGACTGAGCTTACAAATCACATACAAATACCAATCCTGCTTATAATATAGACAGAAAACCCCATGTTATTTACTGTTCACCAGGGTATTCTCACAAAAGCAAAGGCTTTCTAAAGTATTTGCCTTTAAAACACTTTCATTAAAAAAAAATTACCTATAAGTTTAATGTACAAAGCAATAAGGTGGAGCTACTCAGTTTAAATTGGAGAGGGCTAGCTCTAACCTGGACGATACTTGGCGGAAACCTAACACTCTGAAAAATACAATTAGAAAACACTGCTTTGAAGGGGCAAATACTTTTAATACAAGAAGTTCAAGACCATCCAGTATAACCAAGTTCCTAGGATAAGAATCTATTCCATAACATGCCTTGCAAGTAGTTATCTGACCTCTGTATAAACAATTCTAAGAAACTAATGTTCCTACAGAGTTGAACTCCACTCCTGGAAAACCTGTAGTGTTAGCTTCATTCTAACAAGCTAGCTATTAGACCACCACCATGTTTAACCTTACACCAAAGTTCTAAAAATGTTGTTATGATATATGGTTCACCTTGTTATCTTTGGAAGTGATAGAGACAGAGGTATCATGGATGCAACTTACAGTTTTAGAAAGTTCTATAGATCAAATTGTGCCCCCTCCAAAATAAAGTTAAATTGATTCCTAGCTGTTAGTACCTGTGAATACAATGTTCTTTGGAAAAGGGGGGTGTAAAAAAATCAAATTAAAATGAACGTATACTGGAGTCAAGTGGGGCCCCTCATCGAAGATACTGATGTCTTTATATGAACTCAGCTATGTGAAAACATAGAGATAAAGGGAGACTATCACATGAAGATGGAAGCAAAGATTAGAGTAATAGATCTAAAAGACACAAAATTCAGAGGATTTCAGAAGACTGGATGGAGGCATGAGATTTTCCTTCAGAGCCTTCCTAAGAATTCATACACTCTTGAAAAAAAAAAAAAAACGAAAAAAAAAAAAAAAGAATTCATACACTCTTGGACTTTTAGCCTCTAAAGTGAAAGTAAAGTCGCTCAGTCATGTCTGACTCTTTGCAACCCCATGGACTGTAGCCTACCAGGCTCCTCCATCCATGGGATTTTCCAGGTAAGAGTACTGGAGTGGGTTGCCATTTCCTTCTCCAGGGGATCTTCCCAACCCAGGAATCGAACCTGGGTCTCCCGCATTGTAGGCACACGCTTTACCGTCTGAGCCACCAGGGAAGTCCTTTTAGCCTCTAAAACTGTGACATAATAAATATTGTTTCAAGTTAATCAGGTTGTGATACTTTGTTATAGCTGCCCTGGCAAATTAATACAGAAAATTGAAGTCTTTTTTTTTTTTTTTTTCACTTGCATGCTCAGTCATGTCCGACTCTTTGCAGCCCCATGGAGGGTAGCCTGTCCAGGCTTCTTGGAATTGTCTCGGCAAGAATACTGGAGTGGGTTGCCGTTTCCTTCTCCAGGGGATCTTCCTGACCAGATGATCAAACTGAGTCTCCTTCAGCTCCTGCATGGGTAGAACAATTCTTTACCACTTGAGCCACCTGGAAAGCCTTGGTAGTTCAGACAATTGAGATAGACTTGGACTCTAAAAGATTTGGACTTAAATATTAATTACATTGGGCTTCCCTGGTGGCTCAGTGGTAAAGAATCCACCTGCCAATGCAGGGAATGCAGGTCCAATCCCTCGGTCCTGAATATCCCCTGGAGGAGAAAGGAAACAACACCCCACACCAGTATTCTTGCCTGGGAAATCCTATGGAGCGAGGAACCTGGCAGGTCTCAGTCCTTGGGGTCGCAAAGTGGCGGACATGACTTAATGACTAAAACAACAGCAACACTAGTTATATTACCCATCAGCTCCATGATTCTGGACAAATATCTTAATTCTCTAAATCTCAAATTATGCATATGTAAAATTGGAATTATAATAATGGTGCATACCTTTTAGAATTTTGTGAGATTAGTGTCAAAGCATATAATATGGTTAAGATGTAAGATCTTTGCTTAAGATGTAAGTAAATAGTAGGTATTTATTAATACTATAAAAGAGTATATAAATACTATACAATCCGTGTACTATATGCAAAAAAAAAATGGAGATATTTAAGCTCATATTAATTTACTCTGTTCAGTCTCTAACTCGTGTCTGACTCTGCGACCCCAGGACTGTAGCCCCACAGGCTCCTCTGTACAAGGGATTTCCAGCAAGAATGCTGGAGTGGGCTGTGATTTCCTTCTCCAGGGAATGGTCCCGTAACAGAGATTAACTTACTTACCCCATAAATATTTATTTATCAAGAACTAAATAGTATGAACTATACATAGCAGGAACTATTGGAGCACAACACAGAATGACAAATATATAACTGTCATTAATGGAGATCAGAGATACCAAGGGAACATTTCATGCAAAGATGGGCTCAATAAAGGACAGAAGCAGTATGGCTCTAACAGAAGCAGAGATATTAAGAAGAGGTGGCAAGAATACACAGAACTGTACAAAAAAAGATCTTCACGACCCAGATAATCACGATGGTGTGATCACTAACCTAGAGCCAGACATCCCAGAATGTGAAGTCAAGTGGGCCTTAGGAAGCATCACTATGAACAAAGCTAGTGGAGGTGATGAAATTCCAGTTGAGCTATTTCAAATGCTAAAAGATGATGCTGTGAAAGTGCTGCATTCAATGTGCCTGCAAATTTGGAAAACTCAGCAGTGGCCACAGGACTGGGAAAGGTCAGTTTTCTCTCCAATCCCTATTATAGGCAATGCCAAAGAATGCTCAAACTACCACATAATTGCACTCATCTCACATGCTGGTAAAGTAATGCTCAAAATTCTCCAAGCCAGGATTTAGCAGTACGTGAAATGTGAACTTCCAGATGTTCAAGCTGGTTTGAGAAAAGGCAGAGGAACCAGAGATCAAATTGCCAACATCTGCTGGATCATCAAAAAAGCAAGAGAGTTCCAGAAAAACATCTATTTCTGCTTTATTGACTATGCCAAAGCCTTTGACTGTGTGGATCACAATAAACTGTGGAAAATTGTGAAAGAGATGGGAATACCAGACCACCTGACCTGCCTCTTGAGAAACTTGTATGCAGGTCAGGAAGCAACAGTTAGAACTGGATATGGAACAACAGACTGTATCCAAATCGGGAAAGGAGTACATCAAGGCTGTGTATTTTCACCCTGCTTATTTAACTTTTATATGCAGAGTACATCATGAGAAACACTGGGCTGGAAGAAGCACAAGCTGGAATCAAGATTGCTGGGAGAAATATGAAAAACCTCAGATATGCAGATGACACCACCCATGTGGCAGAAAGCAAAGAAGAACTAAAGAGCCTCTTGATGAAAGTGAACAATGAGAGTGGAAAAGTTGACTTAAAGCTCAACATTCAGAAAACTAAGATCATGGCATCTGGTCCCATCACTTAATGGCAAATAGATGGGGAAACAGTAGAAACAGTGACAGACTTTATTTTGGAGGGCTGCAAAATCACTGCAGATGGTGACTGCGGCCATGAAATTAAAAGATGCTTGCTCCTTGGAAGGAAAGTTATGACCAACCTAGACAGCATATTAAAAAGCAAAGACATTACTTTGTTAGCCAATGTCCATCTAGCCACGTCTATGGTTTTACCAGTTCTCATGTATGGATGTGAGAGTTGGACTATAAAGAAAGCTGAGTGCAGAAGAACTGATGCTTTTGAACTGTGGTGTTGAAGACTCTTGAGAGTCCCTTGGACTGCAAGGAGATCCAACCAGTCCATCCTAAAGGAAATCTGTCCTGAATATTCATTGGAAGGACTGATGCTGAAGCTGAAACTCCAATACTTATGGCCACCTGATGCAAAGAGCTGACTCATTTGAAAGGACCCTGATGCTAGAAAAGATTGAGGGCAGGAGGAGAAGGGGACAACAGAGGATGAGATGGTTGGATGGCATCACTGACTCAATGGACATGAGTTTGAGTAAACTCCGGGAGTTGGTGATGGACAGAGAGGCCTGGCATGCTGCAGTTCATGGGATAGCAAAGAGTCAGACATGACTGAGTGACTGAAATGAACTGAAATGAACTGAATGGAGATTATCTTCAGCTTGAAGGAAACACTAAACTTCAAGAAAGTGAATTGAAGGAAGAATGTGTGCAAGGAAGATGGACCTGGTGCATTGAACTAAGAATATGCAGGTTGTAACGGACTGAATGCAGAAGCCCCAGCCATCCACATTGGGAGCCTCCACTAGCTCCTTCAGCACTGGAGCTCCCATTTTGGGGAAATGAAATCCACACGTGTTTTTGACTGAAGATGCAGTTTCACACTCTACTTCCACAAAAAGAAGTAGAGTCACAAGACTTAGAGATTCCAGAAGCAAGAAAGCCCAGTGAGCCAGGGGTAAAGTCGGTCCTTCATCCCATTACCTGTGAATATGACCAGGTCACCAGCCAGCTGCAGACAGCAGGGTGGCTCAGTGGTAAAGAATCCCTCTTTCGATGCAGGAGACACGGGTTTGACCCAAGGCAGGAAAATGCCCTGGAGAAGGGAACGACAACCTGCTCCAGTATTCCTCCCTGGAAAATCAAGACTTCTAAGGTGGTTGAAGCAGAAGTCAGTAACCTTGTATGGGCCTAACTCTAAGTAACTATTTTAAAACATGCCCTAAGAAAAATAAAGTGGGAACTTATGGCTGATATTCTAAATTCACATATTTATCTGAATCTCCAGATTCTGAGTGTGAACAGGGTTATCACATTATAAAATGTCTAGATAACAACCCAGGAAAACAGAAGTCATTTTTGTCAAAAGTTGTTCTCCTCATCACAGAAGGTTAATTTCAGATAATAAATATTATGAAAGAAAGTAAAACCTCCATGCAAGGAATGGAGTTGGAAATTCAGGTGAAAGGAAGGGAGTTAGAAATCACAAGAAGGCAGACACTTTAGAGAAAGTAGATTCTGAGCACTCCGTATCTTGAGAAAACTTTTATTTTTATTTGATTACAAAAGCATGATAACATATTTACAAGAGACTTGGAAAATACCGAACAAAGTTGCATGCAATTCCACTATATATTACAATTATTTTTAAGTAGATAAATTAAGATTTTTAATTGGAGTTTTAATGTCAAATTGAGAAAACTTTTTAAGCTTATTAATGTTAAGTGTTAGTTGCTCAGTCGTGCCCGACTCTTTGCAACCCCATGGACTGCAATCCACCAGGCTGCTCTGTCCATGAGATTTTCCAGGCCAAGGATACTGGAGTGGGCTGCCATTTCATTCTCTAGGGGATCTTCCCAACCCAGGGATTGAACCTGGGCCTCCTCCACTGCAGGCAGGTTCTTTACAGACTGAGCTACAAGGGAAGCCCTATTAATGTTAACATTGATTCTATTTGAAAATGATTTTATGAGGTTAGGAAATTATGAATTGGATAGCTGGATGCCTTGCATGGAAATGTCTTTTATTCAAAGTGAAGACTTGTAACTGGAAGAAGTAACTTTAAGATAAAGGTTAAAATGAATGTTTATAAATGAGATATAAGACAAAAATACATAAATGGAGCTTCTCTCCATGTGTCTCCCTTTCCTTAGAAAAATGGGCCATGGCTTTGCTTGCTGTGCCCCTTCCATCCTACTGTGCTACTTTTAGACTAGAGAGAATTGTTCCTATGACAAATGGGACAATGAAGGAATAGAAACAAACAAACAAACAACTCCACAAAAGTCATGGAGGTTTTATTTTTGAGAAAAGCCATCAAACAAGGCAAATCACACTTTTAAGATTAATTCAAATTGTGGGAGCCACATAGACTCTATGTCATGGGTGAGCATAAGAGTGACATATAGATGAGGTGAGAAGGCTGAGACTGAAGTGAATAGGTAAGGAAGCTATACATGTATTCTCAGGAGTTTGGAACTCCTCAGTTCAGTTCAGTTCAGTCACTCAGTAGTGTCTGACTCCTAGTGACCCCAAAGACTGCAGCATGCCAGGCTCCCCTGTCCATCACCAACTCCCAAAGCTTGCTCAAACTCACATCCATCGAGTTGAGGATGCCATCCAACCATCTCATCCTCTGTTGTCCCCTTCTCCTCCTGCCTCCAATCATTCTGAGCATCAGGGTCTTTTCCAAGGAGTCGGTTCTTCACATTATTTGGCCAAAGTATTAGAGTTTCAGCTTCAGCATCAGAACGCTTAGAAATTGGCAAAAAAAGGTAGATTTTAATAAGATTTACCTTGAACTAAGTACTTAAATATGTTTGAGGGACTTTTAAGAACAGCAAATATGAATTATTGCCTGGGCTGTGTTTTTTAAAGGCATTAAAAACTATGGATATGAATCTTGTGGAACACAGCATCAATAGGATTATAGAAACCTTATCAGTGCCTCATCCACCTGACCACATCTATATGATCAAACTAAGGTCTGAATTATCTCTGAGCTGCTCCAGACTTCTCCTAAACCAAGGAAATTAAATCTTAGAGTTTAAAAAATTGCATAGTTCATCATATAAATATGGGAGAAAGTGTGTGTGTGTGTGCTGAAGCACAGATGAACCAGTTATTTCTGTGCTGAGCTGGGAATCTATCTCACTTGAGGTATTTCAAGTTTGCTCAATTTAACCCTTGCTTGTGTCTCTTGGGTATTTGATATCCAAATAACCTACTTCACAATCCTATCATTGCAGAGGATCTGTTTTATGCTATAGTCTGGACTATTATTCAAGAAGGCAATGGCAATACACTCCAGTATTCTTGCCTGGCAAATTACATGAACAGAGAAGCCTGGCACACTACAGTCCATGGGGTCCCAGATTTTCAGACACGACTGAGCACACACACATGCCAGACTATTGTAGCCTGGGGCTTGGACTTGATCATCTCAACTTTTTAGCTCATTTCTTTTTATGAACCTTCATTTTCATTTACCCTTGCTTCTATGAAATTCCTGTAATAACCTAAATTGGCCTGAGACCCCACCTAAAACATACATCTTTCTTGACCTACATATTCAAAGCCCCATGCATAGACCACTTTCCAGATTATTAGCTGACCAGTGATTCTGCATGTCTTGACTGAATATGATGAATTCCTTTGGAACTCGGTTTCTATGTTCTGGCCCTCTTAAAAGGTCCCAACTTTGTATCCTTGTTCCCACCTCCACAAAGACTCCTTCTGTTAGCCTCAAACCTTGAACCTTAGTCATCTTTTCTTTACATGTTCCACACAGGCAGTTCCAGCAAGTAGTTCAGCCTAACCCAATGTGTATGAATAAACAGATCATCTCGCCAAACATAACTGAACAGAGTTGTAAATAAGGAATGGAAAATCAAAAGTAATATTTTTAAGCCATTATTGATATTCAAGGGGCTTTGAAGATGAACAATAAATACTGTTCTTTAGAAGTACTAAAACAACTTTAATAGCAAGATGATGCATCTTAAGAACATCTATACTGTATTGGTCTTTATCTTTCTGGCTTACTTCACTCTGTATAATGGGCTCCAGTTTCATCCATCTCATTAGGATTGATTCAAATGAATTCTTTTTAATGGCTGAGTAATATTTCATGGTGTATATGTACCACAGCTTCCTTATCTATTCATCTGTTGATGGACGTCTAGGTTGCTTCCATGTCCTGGCAATTATAAACAGTGCTGCGATGAACATTGGGGTGCACATGTCTCTTTCAGATCTGGTTACCTTGGTGTGTATGCCCAGCATATATATGGAATTTAGAAAGATGGTAATGATAACCCTATATGCAAAACAGAAAAAGAGACACAGATGTATAGAACAGACTTTTGGACTCTGTGGGAGAAGACGAGGGTGGGATGTTTAGAGAGAACAGCATCGAAACATGTATATTATCAAGGGTGAAACAGATCACCAGCCCAGGTTGGACGCATGAGACAAGTGCTCAGGGCTGGTGCACTGGGAAGACCCAGAGGAATCAGGTGGAGAGGGAGGTGGGAGCGGGGATCGGGATTGGGAATACATGTAAATCCATGGTTGATTCATGTCAATGTATGGCAGTGTAATTAGCCTCCAACTGATAAAAATAAATGGAAAAAAAAAAAAGAACATCTATATTTTTATCACCCTACATGAATTTCTATACTTAGAAGATAACCGAGTATAGGGAAATTGCATTCATCAGTTGAGATTAAAGAGCCCTAAAATCCTGTTGGGTTACTGAAACCAATTGAACAAGTAACCAATTAAATTATGCATGAAATCCCTTTGTGGTTTAATACTCATGAGACCAAAAATGTTCCTCTTAAAATTTACTTACAGCTGAATCATATTTTGCTAGCATTACTGCTATTTAACACATGCAGACAGTTTTTTTCCGTACTATATTCTTGGATTATTTTCCTTTTTACACTCTATCCTCTTTTAACCTTCATAAAATGTATTACTCTTCTGAGCATTGTTTCTTTTATTTATTTATTTACTTTACAAAACTCATGTGCCGATGATATTCCTGTCTTTACTATAATACTCACTTTTCTTTGTTATTTCTATTCCCATCCCACTTCCACCATGTTCTTCAAGTGTTTCCATATATTTCTTTCTTGAAATCAAACGTAGATGATTCTGAAGCCATTATAGTGTTTCCCTATTTGGTTTTTGAGCACTCTTGCAGCATCTTTGCCACCAGACTTTGTCCAGAGCATACACCCATGGAGCCTGTTTTAATGCAGGTAATCATTTCTTCCTGGTGTGCTAATAAGTAATCTGTATATCACCCCATACAGTCTCAGTGGCAGTCTCTTCACTGCAGAGGAATACAGTGAGAGGCAACTGATGCTGTGACTTTGTCAGCTCTTTAGTAAATTATATGCAATTATAAAGAGGACATATTGCTTTCTGATAAAACATCTTCTTTATTCCTTTTTTTCCTAGCATATATTGCAAAACACCATATGCCTAATACAAAAAATACATAATTAAACACATATGATGGAAATTAGCCTCTACAATGACCATATTAGGTTTTATAACATAAGAGAACGATTTCAAAACAGCGAACAAAGATTTCTGTGGGAATCACAACTGGCAACAGCATTAAAGGAGTATTTCCTTTAAAAATTGTGAAGCTCTGTGGTGTACATCTGAAAATTATGTAATATTAGACATCAACAATGCCTCAATTTTTCAAAAGTAAGCAGGAAAGCAAAGAAACTAACAATCAGACAAAAAAAGTGAATGCATTGAAAATACAAATTCTAAGAAAATAAAGTCCAGTTTATTTAGCTCTAAAAGAAAGAAAAGAGAAGGAAAGAAATGGGTGATAAATACTACAAATCCTCATACAAGATATGGTGCGTCTCCTTCCTCTAGGAAACTAAATGGGGTAAGGGTGCCCTTGCAAAACTCATTCTTTTTTAAATTAAATTCCAAGTGCATCACTTGGAAGTGGACTCTACATCTGGGGAAAAAGTTATCTTCCCAAGAAAGTCACTTAAAAAGGATCTTGTTGTTCAGTTGCTAAGCAGTGTCAGACTCTTTGTGACCCCATGGACTATAGCATGCCAGGCTCCTCTGTCCTCCACCATCTCCAGGAGTCTGCTCAAATTCACATCCTTTGAGTCGGTGATGCTACCTATTATCCTCTGCCACCCGCATCTCCTCCTTCCATCAGTCTTTCCCAGCATCAGGGTCTTATCCAATGAATCAGCTCTTCACTTCTGGTTGCCAAAGTATTGGAGCTTCAGCATTAGTCCTTACAATAAACATTCAGAATTCATTTCCCTTAGGATTGACTGGTTCCTTCTCCTTGAACCCAAGGGACTCCCATGGTTAACTCTTTAAATGCTACTATCAGACTCTCATAACATTTTCAAACTTGGGCTCTGGAATACAGGAAAGAAAAAGAAGCTAAGCTCAGTGCGCAAACTGAAATCCAAGTGGCCTTCTCTGGAGGACTTAAGTATATGGTTGTCTGGGATCCTGTCTAAATTTTTTCCAGATATCCAGAATGCCTATAAGAATACCACTACCTCTGGAAGGGGAAAACTGAAAGTGTTAACTGAGCACATTTTGATGGAGACAAACAAAAAATATGTGAGTGTCAGGAGGAATTCTTCCCATTATTATACACAAGATTGTTTACATGTGATGTGACATAACAGATCCCATGAGAAGGGTATAATCATTTCCATCTTAGAGCTGAAACTCAGAACTAACAGTTATTCATCAAGTAAGAGCTGGAACTTGGATTCAAAGTCTGTAAATTTAATAACTCTTATTATGTTAAACTGCAGCCCACTACTAGTAGAATTTCTGCAAATAAAATTACCATTGCAGTTTTTGTCTTTTTGGAAGCACGGATGAAATCGTTCCTTAGGAAACTGATATAAATACATTTCTTAAACTTATAATCATAAGGCATGGTTTTATAGATAGAATATTAATATATGTACACATAATGTATATAGGTATATAATATACATATGTTATTATATATTATCTATTATGTATATACACATATAATATGTTAAAATTATATTTTCAAAACCCATGTTTTATGGTTGCATTTCTATAAACTCAGCTTATATTGTACACTAAAAAGGATTGTTCTTACAACAGCTCCCTGACCCCGTGATGTATAGTGTTGTTACTTGTACACATTTTCCCTTAGTCTAAACACATGATATATTTAAAGGATTTAATTTTGAATGGACTTCCCTGGTGGCTCAGATGCTAAAGAATCCTGCAATGCGGGAGACCTGGGTTCCATCCTTATAGCAAAGAGTGAAATTGAAAGTCATTCAGTCATTTCTGATTCTTTGTGACTCCATGGACTGTAGCCCGCCTGGCTCCTCTGACCATGGAATTCTCCAGGCAAGAATACTAGAGTGGGTTGCCATTCCCATCTACAGGGGATCTTCCCGACCCAGGGATTGAACCCAGGTCTCCTGCATTGCAGGAGGATTCCTTACCATCTGAGCCACCAGAAAACAAAGAAGAATTTAAAAGCCTCTTGATGAAGGTGAAAAAGGAGAGTGAAAAAGTTAGCTTAAAACTCAACATTCAAAAGACTATAAGATTATGGCCTCTGGTCCCATCCCTTCATGGCAAATAGATGGAGAAACAATGGAAAATGGCAGACTTTACTTTCTTGGGCTCCAAAATCACAGTAGATGGCAACTGCAG
The DNA here is from genome assembly GCF_019320065.1 of Cervus canadensis. NCBI lineage: Eukaryota > Metazoa > Chordata > Mammalia > Artiodactyla > Cervidae > Cervus > Cervus canadensis. The sequence continues at coordinate 11,163,632 of NC_057412.1, read as the reverse complement.
CCATCAAAAAATGCTTGGTCCTTGGAAGAAAAGCAATGACAAACCTAGACAGCATATTAAAACCAGAGACACTACTTGGCCTACAAAGGTCCATACAGTCAAAGCTATGGTTTTTCTAGTAGTCATGTATGGATATGAGGGTTGGACAATAAAAGAGGCTGAGCACCAAAGATTTTGAGTCCTTTGGACAGCAAGGATATTAAACCAGTCAATCCTAGGGGAAATCAGTCCTGAATATTCATTGGAAGGACTGATGCTGAAGTTAAAGCTCCAATATTTTGGCCAGCTGATGCAAAGAGCAGACTCAATGGAAAAGACCCTGATGCTGGAAAAGATTGAAGGCAGGAGGAAAAGGGGACAACAGAGGATGAGATGGTTGGGTGGCATCACCGACTTGATGGACAGGAGTTTGAGCAAGCTCCTGGAGATGGTAAAGCACATGGAAGGCTGCAGTCCATGGGGTCACAAAGATCTGGACACATCTTAGTGACAGAACAGCAACAAAAGTTTGAATAGTTTCCTATTAGGATTCTCCACTTGTGATTTCTTGCCATTTTTTTTTTCTTAAGCTCTTTTAGCCATTTAATTATCAACCACCCTTAAGTGTCTTAACTTATATTTCAAGCTAACAAAACAGTAAATGTGAAATTATACTAGGTGAAGAATGGATGAGATGATAAAAAGTAAAATAATGAAAAAACTTATGTCTATGGGGTGCTCCTGCCATCTTGTGGGTTTTCTGTTTTATTTATAGACATAACTTAATATATCGGGGGGTGGACTTTTTAAAGGAAGTATTTTGAACATTCTGGCTCTTAGTGTCATTTCCTTAAACTTAAACACTCATGAGTAAGCAAATAAATTAATGCAGTTAATCTCAGATAATTCAGAAAAAGTATCTGTGTGTATACCTACATCTATAATCTATATCTATGTTTATAAATATATCTAATTTTATACTAATGCCTTTACTTTCCAAGAAAAAGAGAGAGAAGTGGTTACTGATAAACACATGGGAGCAAATGATAACAATAGGTAAAGCTGGGGAAAAAATAGATATTTGACCATCTAGAATGGAAGCTGTCTGTGAGCAAGGACTTTTTCTAATTTTGGTTAGCCTGCAATAGTGGCTGGCTCTTTGAAAGTAATCAATAAATATGTCTTCAAAGAATAATTGAATCCTTTTTCAAAAACAATTGTCCAGGTTACCTTTTCTGATGATTAAAACTAAAATATGTAGCTATACATTTATTCTAGAATTGATTAAAAGTAGATCTATTTGTTACAAAAAGTTATAGTGTATTAAAATAATATTTTTCTCAAAAATCTTAAAGAATGCAACCAATATCATTGCAATTGAAAATGTAGGCAGTATTTAAAATTTTTCACTGAACAATGTGCTTCTATATCTTACTTTTTCATGTCACCTGTTGTTCTTTTCAGATTTTTTTTTTTTTTTTGGTCACACCACTAGGCTTGTGACACTTAATTCCTCCTAATTCCTCCACCATGGATCAAACTTGGGCCCTTGGCAGTGGCTGGTGAGAGTGCAGAGTCCTATCCACTGGCCGCCAAGGAATTCCCAACACACTGTTCTTAATACCCTGCTTGTACAATATTTGTTCATTCTTGTATCCATGTACTCCTTCATTCAAGAAATATTTATTTAGAGTTGACCATGATAGCTTAATGTTTCCCTCCACTTGAATACATTTAGATAGATTCTTCCAGCCTGTAGGCCCCTGACTTTCCTTTTCTTAGAGCATTTACTTTAGAAAACTTGTCAGTTCTCTCTCTGCCTCTTTGATGTGTGTGTGTAGGCTAGTCGTATCTGACTCTTTGGGACTCCATGGACTGCAGCCTTCCAGGCTCCTCTGTCCATGGAATTTTCCAGGCAAGAATACTGGAGCAGGTTCCCATTTCTTTTTCCACGGGATATTCCTGACCCAAGTATCAAAGCCAGATCTCATGTATTGCAGGCAGATTCTTTACCATCTGAACCACCAGGGAAGTGCACTCATCTTATCCAGTGTGAACATTTTTTTCTTTTTAACCTTTTATTATGCATAGTTACCTAGACTTCCAGAACTTCTGGTCATACAGTTTAAGGAGAAAGTATATTTTATTTAAAATCATGGGATAAAGGAGGACTTTCTACATATGTAATAAAAATCAAAAACCAAAAAGTAAATTTAAAACAAAATTTTTATTGCGGTATAGTGGATTTACATTGTGTTATTTTCAAATGTACTGAAGAACAATGATTCAGTTATATACACACACACACACACACACACACACATGTGCTTTTTTTCTTTAGCAAAGTAAGTTCATGCCCAGGAGACAATTTATATAAATAATCTTTACATAAATGGTAGAAAAATATGCTGGAATATAGAACTATTTAAAACACTCTTGACTTTTTCCCAGGAAAAAGAAATGTCATTAAAGAGTTAGTTTCTGATGCTAACTTTTTTTCTAGGAAGATATACTGCAAAACTTATTTAGCGGATCAAGAAACCAAAACTATAAAATCTTCTCTGTAATATAATTCATTACAGAAATCTTGACTCACTAGAGTTTCATAGTTAAATGCACAAACTTCTTATTTTTCATGTTAGGACTTTTATTAATTTGATTATAATGTGTTCAAAGGTAAAATAATACACATATTTAGCCATAGCATAATTAAAGTGTTTAGTGCTAATTGCTCAGTCATGTCTGACTCTTTCCTCCCCTGTGGACTGTAGCTTACCAGGCTCCTCTGTCCATGGAATTCTCTAGCAAGAATACTGGAGTGGGTTGCCATTTTCTATTTCAGGGGATCTTCCCACCCCAGGGATTTAACCAGGGTCTCTTGCATTGAGGCAGATTCTTTACCATCTGAGCCACCTCTATTCAAAGTGATGTTTGAGTTAGATTCAGAATGATTTGATTAACAGATTAAAAATTGTAAAGTTAATTTAATAATTGATGAAAATATGCCACTTTCCATTTCACCACATACCTAATTTTGCTTAGCATAGAATTTATGTGTAAAAATGTGTGCTAGCATGACACAATATATTCAACTTGTTGATTTAAATGTAGGCAGCATTTGGCACTAAGCTAATGCAGGTATTATTTGTTAATGTGCACCCCCTACCAAACAAAGGTTTGTTGGAGTCCTAATCCCCAGTATCTCAGAATGTAAACTTATTTGGAGGCAGGGCCTTAACAGAGATAATCATGCTTAAATGAAAAATTAGGGTGGCTTCTAATTTAATATGTCCTAATTTAAAATAATTTAAAACATCGAATGTAACTGATATATTTATAAAAACAGGAAATTTAATTTGAATGCAATCACTGTTTTAGCTTGAATTGACCAACCTGTCTTTAGCTTGGGAACCCCAAAGCTGTCAACCTGTGGATGCTAAGGAAGGCAGGGTCCCTGTGTTGTGCTTGTTCTCTGCTACTCACACAGGTCACACACACCTACCTGTGTGACCCTGCTGTGTGCCAGATTCTATGACTCATAAGCTTTTCAGATTCTATGAGTAATAAACTTGCCTATTTCTCTGGTGAAAGGTGGCTTGCCCTAGGACACCGCTGGGATCTACTTAGCTAGTGTTAATCTAACAAGTTACAACCCATGCCTATTGACGAAAACGTACTAAAAATGATTTTTAAATTTCTGAAATGGATGTAGATGAGGATTAGTCACAGAAATAAAAATTTTACATCTCTATATTCTATAATCTATATGTGAAAGGACTCTATTATATGTAGTTGTGTTAAAGAAAATAAGTTTTTTCCAAGTTCTTTCATTTTTAAATTCGGCACTGAATGCATTTGGCCACAGAGAGATGAGTTTCAGGTATTTTATCATCTAAACATGAGTATTTTTCTTAAAGCAGAAAAATACATGGAATCTGTCTGAAATGCCTTTGACAATGAAAAAAAAGAAAAAAGAGCAGTTCAGATCCTGTTTCACCCCTTTTGTCTCTCGCCCTTACCTTCTCATGCTTCTTCAGTGTAAATTTCATTGGGATACTTTAAAAATTTTTTACATTGATGTACTTATCTCTGAGTCTATCCTTCTCACTTCCTATAATCTCCACTTCCCTTTAGATCGCATTAACTTTCAGTCAACTATTTGATTTTCATGCTCAAAATCTCCAAGGTGAATGGTTTCTTCATATTTCACAATGTGATATTGTATCAAGGCATTCACAACCTAAAATCACATTTTCCATTTTAATTGCATAATACTGTAAGTGCCCAGATAATTTCCCAACTATTTTTTTTCAGTCCCTTAAGATATTAATCATTTTCAAATGTCTATTGCTCCCATTGTTCTCTGTTCAAGTATTATTGTGACTTATCTAACCTGCTGTTGGCCATAAATTAATTTTATATTGTTTTCACAGAAGGGGAAAACGGGTCAAAGATGTAGCATTTAAAGTCAGTATCTTTGTTACTAATGTAGATAGAAAAGTAATACAGAGAAAAAAAATCTACTTAATTTTATGGTATCATGTTTAGCCCTGAAGGTGAGAGTTTCCGCTCATAGAACTATTACTCATCACCTTTGAGATCTGACTACGAGTTGTTGCTGTTTTAAATCCTGCTACTTATAAATTTAAAGTGTTAGGAAGACTTTAAACTGGACAAAAATATTTTTAAAAAGAGATTAATTGGTGAACTGTCTGTGTCACACATTCAAGTAATTTGTGACTTTAATGTCTTAGAGCTGTTTTACAATTCTGTAACATGTAGAAAACTGCTAATAATACAAATAAGCTTTATTCACAGAAATGCTATCCAGTTGTGTCTAGTGGAATGCATCTATAATTGCCTTGTGGATAGATGGATTTTTGCACATATTTGTAAATTATCATTTCAGCATTCCTTTACTGCATACAAATGTGGGAATTTTAAAATTGTGTTTGAACTAGCTGTAACAACCTACTGGTTTCTTTATTAATGCATCAACCAGTCAGTTCAGTCACTCAGTCATGTCCGACTCTTTGTCACCCCATGAACTGCAGCACACCAGGCCTCCCTGTCCATCACCAACTCCTGGACCCTACTCAAACTCTTGTCCATCGCGTCGGTGATGCCATCCAACAATCTCATTCTCTGTTGTCCCCTTCTCCTCCCACCTTCAATCTTTCCCAGCATCCGGATCTTTTCCAATGAGTTGGTTCTTTGCATCAGGTGACCAAAGTATTGGAGTTTCAGCTTCAACATCAGTCCTTCCAATGAACATTCAAGACTGATTTTCTTTAGGATGGACTGGTTGGATCCTCTTGCTTTCCAAGGGACTCTCAAGAGTCTTCTCCAACACCACAGTTCAAAAGCATCAATTCTTTGGTGCTCAGATTTCTTTATAGTCCAACTATCACATCTATACATGACTACTGGAGAAACCACAGCTTTGACTAGACAGACCTTTGCTGTCAAAGTAATGTTTCTGCTTTTTAATATTCTGTCCAGGTTGGCCATAGCTTTTCTTCCAAGAAGCAAGCATCTTTTAATTTCATGGCTGCAGTCACCATCTTCAGTGATTTTGGCAAGTTAAATAAAATCATTGACATGTTTATTTTATATTTGTATAATATTCATGATTATGATCTCTTTTTAAAATTATCATTTAAAAGACAGAAAAGTTATATAATGCATCAACTAACATTAAGACAAATAGACTTGACCTAAGGAAACATGTTAGCCAAGCACTGTTTAAACTTCCTCTGTAATTCAGCTTCTAAGCTTTTCCTTCTAGAGTTCTCTACTTTATGCCAAAAGATAAGCAAGTCTCAACCCTACCACTGTTAGGGAGAACAACTTCAGGCACTTTCAACATTCTGAGTGTGCGTGTGTTTGTGTGTGTGTGTGTGTGTGTGTGTGTGCGTGCGCCTATGTGTGCCTATGTGTGCTTTTAGATATTACTGAAAATTATCAGAAGAGGAAAAAAGAGTACTTGGTAACACATATCCCAATAGCACAATTTAATAAAACCTCAGTGAACTTTTCTGTCTTTGCCAAGATTCTCTATTGAAAGCCTTCTAAGGAGTTATCTTTTCTTTCTTATCCTTCCCCAAAAGTAATCAGCCTTGCCCAAGAATTTTCTGTCTTCACCTACATCAAATCCCTAATGCCTCCAGCATCTTTTTTTTTTTTTTTTTTGTAGCAGCTTTGTTCAGCCAGAAACCTTGGAGCCAGTCCAATCTCCAGTCTTTGGAAGCTGCCTGATTCCACTGAGACCTTATGTAAGCATCTTCTAACAGAGATTCAATGTTTATCCTAGTGCTAGAATTCATTATAGTTTACTTTACAGAAATTAACTTTATACAGATTCATTCTTAGTGTTTATGACATTTACTCCATTATTCATGCTGATAGCTTTTACTGCAGAAGTTACATAAATACAGGTTACTCTCTAGGTTTGAAGAAATAATTTCACTAAACAATAGAATATTGCCAAACTAATATTTAACATTTATATTTTTCATAAGGACATTTACATTGATTATTTTTATAAAGTTCAATAGAACACTTTGATTTAGTGAGTGAAGGATGTCATCAAGAAATCATTGGTCTTCTTTCCTTTGTTCTATTATCTCCCCCACTCCATTAAATCTCCAAGATTTGCCATTTCTGGCTTGCAAACATCTCATAAAAACCATTCATTCTCTCAATTATCTATGTTATTGGGCTAAATCAGGCCATCTGGATTTGTGTTACCTGGTCTACAACTGAGGCTTAATTTGTGTCTCAGATGGTAAAGAATCTGACCACAATGCAGGAAATGTGGGTTCAGTTGCTAGGTCAGGAAAATCCCCTGGAGAAGGAAATGGAAACCCACTCCAGCATTCTTGCCTGAGAAATCCCGTGAATAGAAGAGACTGGCAAACTACAGTGTATGGGGTCACAAAGAGGCGGACATGACTGGGCGACTAACATTTTCACTTTCATTCCTATAGTGTCTCCCTTACTCTTCATGTTCTCTTGCTAATTATTTTCCAGATTTTGATTTCTAAAAACATGGTCCAGTCTTTATGTTATATGCAAGGTCATTCTGGCCCTCCCTGCCAACTATTTCAGAATTATATCTAATATACTCAACTGTTTTTAGAGTTTTCTCCAGTCAATTCAACATGGGACCATTTCATATCAGCCAGATCAGGATGTGGGTCCCCCGCTTATAAAGTGGTCTTCATACAATAAGTTAAACAATCTCAGTGTTTACTTTAGCCATCTTTAATTTCTATGTTTTCTTATCTCATAAATTTACCTATCCTTTCTTAGAAGCTTTACCACCTGATGTGTGATTTGGGGTCCTAGAAAGCAAATATTGAAAAGAAGTTAAATGTTCACTTGAGACAGTTGGAAGGAGCAGGAAGAACTGACCAGAGAAGGTCACCATACTTACCAGAGATCAGAAACCTGTGAAAGGAAGGGGATGAAGATGATTGTGCAGAAAGAAGCTCAGACCGTGATGCAGATCTCACAAAGAACAAACAACCCAGTTAGGAACTCCAAAGCAAAGATTATCAATTAGAGGAGTCATGCATTGAATAACAATGGCTGGACCATTACCTTCACCATACTGAACCTGGACTTTGGCTACCCAGGTGGTGTGTGATCTTGGCTTGAAAACTGAAACAGATCCAAAGGATGACAATGGCACTCACTGAAGTTGAAGAGCAGGTTCTTTGTTGATTTGGTGTATAATTTGGTGCATTATATATTCAGTCAAGGCTTCCTAGGTGGTGTTATTGGTAAAGAAGCCACCTGCAATGCAGGAGACCTAGGTTCTATCCTGGGTTGGGAGATCCCCTTGTGAAGGGAAAGGCTACCCACTCCAGTATTCTGGCCTGGAGAATTCCATAGACTATATAGTCCATGGGGTAGCGAAGACTCGGATGTGACTGTGTGTGTGTGTGTATACATCTTCAACAAGACTAATAAATGATAGGGGCTCAAATAGGTGTTGAATGGGAATAAATTAAAATAAAATAAAAGACAAACCAACAGCAAAAACATGCAAATGTGCCTTGTAATAGATGAGTTTGAGGTAGAAATAACTTTTTAAGCCATTGACATGTTTTGAGCTGTTTGCTACCAAAGATTGACCCAGCCTATTGACTAACTCATTTTGCTTTTGCTGGTCAACTCTGGGGTTTCCTTTTGTTATAGCCTGGGTGTGTGTTCTCAGGCTAGTTTGTTTATTTATTTTTTACATCCTATGTCTCACCTGTAAAATAGAATTAGAATTAGATCTATTTCAGATAACTGTCATCATAAACAAATGAACTTAAACATGTAAGTTACTCAGAAGAATACCTGGAAAATAGTGAGTGCTTCCTAGGAGTTTCTACCAACACCAATGCCATTGCTACTATACCATTACTAATCTTACCCCTACTACAACAGTCCTGTTAGAGGTAGCAGTTCAATTCCAATTTCCCATTTCTACCACTTATTAGATTTGTGATCTAACATAATTTCAACAGTTAAGCCTCAGTTTCCCCACATAAATTATTTTATATACTTCTGTGTCTTTAAAAAAAGACTTACAAGGTGCCAACCAGCATGTCAGACTTTTCTGGTCCTAATGAGTTCACTTTCCAAATTTTTTGATAAATCAGTGGCTTCATTTTAAGATTTAATTCTACCAGTTCATATCTAACCATTTCTTTTTCATTTTTTCCTTTACTCTTAAAATGAACATGATCATCTAAATATTCTCATATCTTTCCATTTACCTTTTGGATATCCTAATATTGTGTTTTCATGAATTTTCACATATTCTTCACTCTAAACAGGGCTCCAAATAAATCATTTTAAGTATCAACATTTCTGCTATAAAGAATATTCTACAAAGTTGTATATTAAGTTGGCAGATACTTAAAAGCATCTGAAATGGACATAAGTTATGAAGCCTTAAGGAAAACTCATTTTAGTAGTTATTCTTCCTACTGTCATGTTCTCAAGGATGGAGAATAATGTTCTTTCTCATTTTCTTACTGGGAACAATTAACCAAAAAGACAGGCTTTGTTGTTTAAAAAATAGTATAAATTTTGTTTCCTCATTTTTTCCATGACTTTTCATTCTTTCCCCACAAAGCATCTTTTATCATCTAGATGTGACATTGACTTTCATTGTAACCCATTTTACTAAATTCTATAAACAGAATATGTTGTTACCAAAAACAAAACAAAACAAACACATTTTTCAAAAAAATATAGCATTCATCACAAAAAGAAAATAAAGCAGAAATTTAGATTTTAAGCTAGCTTTTCTGCTAGATTTTTAAGTTGTTAAATATTCTTCCATGATTCCCTGACTTTCTAGCTTCCTTGACTTCAGCTTCTCTCTAAATTCATTTTATCTTCTTATAATGTCAACATCGCCTTCATAACTAAGTAGATTTGATTATTTTAATTTACAGAGTTCAATCTCCAGTCTCTGTAACAGCAATATGCTAAGGGTAAAATTACTTCCCAGGTGGCTCAGACGGTAAAGAGTCTCCTTGCAGTGTGGGAGACCCGGGTTCAATCCCCATTTTGGGAAAATCCCCTGGAGAAGGAAATGGCAAGCCCCTCCAGTATCCTTGCCTGGAAAATCCCATGGATGGAAGAACCTGGCAGGCCACAAGGAGTCGGACATGACTGAGCGACTTCAGTTATTATGTATTAGAATTACCTCACATGAGATATTCATGAAATTTTTAATGAATTCTCTTTTTCATTTGGTTCCTGTGATGCCACCTACTTCTCTATTTATTATCTTGTTCTTTCTCATCTTCATTCCCTTAACCCTAGGAATATGGGATGTGTATTTCCACCATTCTGATTTTTTATCTGCATGCTTTGTTTTGAACCTATTCCCACAGAGATCACAACTTATGCCAAACTTCTATTGATTAATGCCCACAGATATCATCTAGAGCTCTAAACACTTGCCCAAAGGCCACTTGTGTGCTTTTAATGATCCACTCAGCATCTCCTCATGAGGACTCTCACAGTACCTCATATGAATCATGTTTGAAAGAAAAATGGTTTCTGATGAACCCGTGTACATGCATATCATGTCTGACTCTTTGTGACTCTGTCCATGGGATTCTTCAGGCAAGAATACCCAGTGCGTTGCCATACCCTCCTCCAGGGGATCCTCCAGACCCAGGGATCAGACCCACATCTTTTATGTCTCCTTCATTAGCAGGCAGGTCCTTTAACACTGGCACCACCTGGGAAGCTCGCATGTACCTATCCCCTCTACCAATTACTTCACAGTAATAGCATCTTCTGTTCATGTCTTCCTGTATCCATCATTGACTTCACCAGTATCTTAATGCTTAGATTTTATGATTATTATAGAATCGTAGAATTGAAAGGTATCTAACAGACCATCCAAGCTTTCCCTCAGGATGTATTAATTTCCACTTAACTCAGCAATTCTAAGCTGAGTTGTATGTTGTATATGTTTCTCAGTATGAGGTTTCTGGCTTTGTCATGTAAAAATTTTTAAAATCAATGGCTTAAACTCACACTTTCAGTCTTTCCCTCCATAATTTTTGTTTTTGCTTACTCTCAAATTTTGTCACTTCAATCTCATCAGTATTTCACAAATACAAACCTTCTTTTCCCTTGACATTGTTCCCAATATGAGCCATACTTGTGGGCCTCCTCCTGAAATACTGCTGTGGTTTCAGGTATAAAAGAAAGAGATGCTTCCAGTGAACATTCAAGGAAACAAACCAAGAGTTCTGGAAGCAGAACTCATAGAGTAGCTCATAGAGTTTTCTTCATGAATGTACTGGTGTCCTTTTGCTACTGTAACAAGTTACCAATAACTTTATGTCTTAACACAACACACATTCATAATCTTACATTTTTAAAGGCCAGAAACTTAGTATCAAAATGTATTTCCTCCAGAAACTCTAGTAGAGAATCCTTTGGTTTGACTTTTCCAACTACTAGAGCTGCCTACATTACTTGAGCATAGCCTCTTTCTCCATCTTCAAAGTCAACAGTGTAATCCTTCAAATATGTAGGTCTCTCCCTTGCTCTCACTCTCTCCCATCTGCATATCAAGGTCAGGTTGGGGAGATGTGCTGTGAACAAGTGCTGTGATCTGAACAAACACAGAAGCTGGAGGCTGTGGTTAAAGGGACACCAGAGTTCAGTACCACTGGCGTTTAATGGCTCCAAGAGGAGTCTGGCTAAGGTCATTATTATGGTACATGTTGGAACATTTCTGATATTAATTTCTGGAACAGAATTTTTCCTATGCCCAGTCTCCTAAGGGAGCGTCTTAAAGCCAAATAAATAGATTTTCTTTAATTTTTCTCCAGATCTTTCTCAATATCCTCATGTCCGATTGAGAATAATACAGTATATGATATCTTCTTCTAGTCCTGAATAGATTATAATCCCCTCTAGTGTTTTGGTTTTATTTGTTTTAATACCATTGTCTTCAGTTGCAACCTTTTTTTCAGATAACCTTCACAGATATGTGAGCAGAGTTATGAGAGTTAAACTTTTGGCAAAGCCCTGACAACTGAAATAGATTCTTAATTAAAAGCTCTGTTCCTAGCATTTCCCCAATCATTGCCTCTTTTATGCTTCTGCTTCTTCAGACGTTTTTGACAGTGTTTAATGTCATTTAAATGTCCTTCCTAAGAATATGTGTTTCCCACAGCAAAGCAAAGAGCATCCAAACTCTGTCACTGAAGTCAGGACCCTCTGGGATCTGTCCTCAAAACTAACTTCAGGGACTTAACTTCCATGTTTCTCTACCCGGAGCTTATCTCTTCTGAGGGAGATAATATTTTCACCTCTATTAGTCATTTAGTTTCATATTTCAAAGTTTTCACTTGAAATCTATGTAAAATCAGTTATATGATGTGGGAGGCACTGCACGCTGAAACATGGACTCAGCCTTAGACATAATAGTCTCTGTTAATGAAATTTGGTAGGTTGACCATAAGTAATCTGAAGTGTTTAGGTGATAGTCAAATTTCATTCAGATCATGGGACTGAGGAACATGCCTTTGTTTTACTTATTTACTGATTTATTTATCGCTGGCTGTGTTCGGTCTTCACTGCTGCTCATGAACTTTCTCTAGTTGTGGTGAGTGGAGGCCACTCTCTAATTGCAATGCACAGGCTTCTAATTGTGGTGGCTTCTCTCACTGTAGATCATGGGTCTAGGACATATCAGCTTCAGTAATTGTGGCATGCAGGTCTGTTGCCCCTTGGCATGTTGGAATCTTCCAGGACTAGGGATCAAATCCATGTCTCCTGCATTTGTAGGCAAATTCTTAACCACTGAATCACCAGGTAAGTCTAGAAACATACACATATAAGTTCATGTATGAAAACAGTCAGGAGGATAAGGGGATGACAGAGGAGTAACTCATCCTTTCTAGCCAAGCCTTGGTCATCAGATGAGAAGTCATTGCCATCAAAACATAGTGACTTCAGAAATTATTTCCTATTCTTAAAAAAGGACAAAATTGCTTGTTAGATGCTATTTTACCTGTGGTCTAAATTCTTATATTTATTTTTTCCGTCTGTCATTTCTAAAAATAATCAAGTTTCCAGGAAATTTTCAATGTTTCATGAAGTGAATGGATGGTAGGAACTTCTATTCTTTGTCTTTTGGACAAGAGCTGATTCTTGAGATGGAATTCTTTGGCTATTCCCTGTAACTGCTCCTAAATGCAATCAATCTATACATAAAAACATTGGGTTTATTTTCCCCTCATACGGTTGGCAGATCATAGTACAAATTGCCAACACGCCATTTATGTCCTTATCTCTACTCACTGGTATGACCAGAATTGAACCTAAGAGAACAGTATAGATGTTCAGCAGCCCATGCTATTCATCAAAATGCCTGCCTGGAAAAAAGAAACTCATTGCTGTGAGAAATAATGCTTCCGTTTTTCAGACCTACACTGAGGGAAAATGTCCAGAGTTCACACAAATCAGGCAGTGTAAATTAACAATTTCTCCAGCACCTCCTGCTCAACAATAATAAGTACCTAGGGGAGTTCGAAAGTGTCCTTGGAAAATAAATGGGAGGTTGGTGACTTCTGCACAAAATCTCCTGTGACTTAGGAAATGTCATGTAGTTAAAAATAGTATTCAGTGACTAGACTCAGGGCTGCATTTATTCTAAATTCAATTAAAGTACTTAAATTTGGGGTAAATATAATAGCTTATACAGTAATTTAAAAAATCGAAACTCTTCTCTCTATGTAACAAAAATCCTTCTTAGAATCATTGAAAAATTAAGTGAAATTAAAATCTTTAATATTTTATAAACACAACAGAAAAGGAGGAAGGAGGAACACCATTTTAAATAACATGTAAATTGTTAAGTGGTTTGCTTTATTATTTATTATATATGGTATGCTTGCCTGATCAGCTGGGTCCAACTCTTTGTGACATCATGGACTGTAGCCCACCAGGTTCCTCTGTCCATGGAATTTCCCAGGCAGGAATACCAGAGTGGGTTGCCATTTCCCTCTCCAGGGGATCTTCCTGACCCAGGGATCCAATTAAATTCTTTACCACTGTGCCACCTGTGAAGCCCCAATTATTATACATGGTCAATAATTAAATCACATGCAAATTTTTTTCTGTGTAATCCAAGAATTAAATGACATTTGTATTGACTATTGTCAAAGACAAGCTGCTAAGATGATTCTTTCATTTCACTATTTCCCATGTACCTAGTAAACTGAAACTAATCCGAGGGTTAAATAAAAGGTTTTCAGTTCTAAGATCTGGACTTGGGAATTCATTGTAAGGTTTTGTTTTTTGTTTTTTGGTCATTGAGCAATTAAAAAATAGTTTGTGCACTGGCAGTGATCTAAATAATTTCTGTCAATAGGTAAGACACTTTCACCACCTACCTGAAGACAACATTTTGATAGCTTTCTTTAAACAGTCACATTGGGGAGGGGAAATCATACCTCATTGACAAAACTTATCTGTTGAAGAATTCCTGGTGTGGATGAATTGATAGGAGTGTTCATTTAAATATGAAATAAAACACACATTTGATTATGTGAAAATCTCTTCAGAAAGCAAATGTTTTCTTAAAAACATACATATGTAATCCATACGATTTTAAATACTTGTAAACTCTAAAATTTCCCAAACAGACATAGAATTAGAAAGGGCTACTTAATAATGAAGGGGATTTTTTTAATATATCATTTATATAATTTACTGAACTTCCATAGGATAGTTGGGTTATTCCAAGATGGACAGTTTACTTCCTTCTTAATTGCATAAATAATAAAACAAACAAAAATATAAACATTTATTAATTACCTACTCAATGGACATGAGTTAGGGCAAACTCCAGGAGATAGTAAAAGGTAGAGAAGCCTGGTGTGCTGAATTTCATGGAGTCCCAAAGACTTGGACACGACTTAGCTACTAAACAACATCAGGTCAATGATATGTTTATTAATGGCAAACTTTTATGTTTTATCAATATGTAGTTCACACTTTATGTTTTAGGTGTGATGTTTTAAATAGAAAATCCATTTTATGATATTTATTAATTTGTTCTTTATATATAGATGAAATACAGGTATATAAATGAAATAGTTTCAGGATTTCAAAATATTACTTATACAAAAACCATACAACCATTTGAAAAGCAATTTTTTTTAAAATTATACCAACAAATCTAATCAGTATTGATGTAAATGCAAAAAATTTTATGTGCTACCTGTGGCCATTAACATTAGAGTTTGTGGCCTTTTTATAAAGCAGCTTACACATAAAAAAGTTCCTCTGCTTGTCTGTCCTGACCTATGAATTTTTGTAACCCTTAGACCTCATTCCACAATTTTTCACTATGTACTTAAAGCACACATGCTTCCTCCTCTTATGAAAAGTGAAGAAACCTGAAGTTCTGACCTAGGGGAAAAAAAATGCTAACTCAGAAGTATCAAATCCTGACGTTTAGGCAGATGGGACACCAGAAATGGATTATGGGCAACTCTTAAGTCGTTCACCTAATTGCATAGTGCTATAGGACGTTTCCGGAGAAGGCAATGGCAACCCACTCCAGTACTCTTGACTGGAGCATCCCATAGACAGAGGAGCCCGGTAGGCTATAGTCCATGGGGACGCTAAGAGTTGGACATGACTGAGCAACTTCACTTTCACTTTTCACTTTCATGCATTGGAGAAGGAAATGGCAACCCACTCCAGTGTTCTTGCCTGGAGAATCCCAGGGACAGGGGAGGCTGGTGGGATGCCGTCTATGGGGTCGCACAGAGTTGGACATGACTGACGTGACTTAGCAGCAGCATAAGACGTTTCAGTGCTGGCCAAAAGAAGACACAAGTTCCTCATTAAACTATTTCAGTGGGTCTCAAAACTCAGTGACACATTTTTGGTCAAGTTTTTATTAAAAAGTATTGATTTTTAAAACTAATAACTTAAAACCACCACATACACAAACATACCACATACACACACAGATAATCAGCAAAGCATTCTCCTTTCCTTCTGAAGGTTTTACAGCATATTATCATTTCATTGTATGTGTGTCTGTGTGTTCAGTTGTGTCCAACTCTTTGTGGCCTCATGGACACAAGTATCTTCTGTCCATGGCATTTTCCAGGCAAGAATACAGAGTGGGTTGCCATTTCCTCTACCAGGGGATCTTCCTGACCCAGAGATAGAACCATTTCTCCTACATCTCCTGCATTGACAGGCAGTAACCAGGCATTTACTACTAAACTTCAGTGGACAATTGATAGAGTTGAGATGGATCTTCTAATACTGGTGAAGATTAGGGTGACAGGTATCACAAATTATATTCATTCTGGGCAGACATGGTGACTTTGAAAGCTCCGGCAGCCTCCTTTTCCACTATTCTGAGGACAGCCACAGCGACTACCCATCTCATGTCATGAACAGCAAAGCTACCAGGAGGAAAATCATCAGAGAAGCTCTCAACTCATGTGGGCTTTCCAGACACTGTTTCAATGGTGGCAGCATCAGCAGGTCTCCAAAATTTGGGCCATCTTATAGTTTCTTTCCAAAATGGCAATCAGTCTTCCTTTAGCTCAGCAAACTTGCAAGTAATCTGAGTTGCATAACCATCCTGTACGTTCATAGCCAGCATTGATCTGGCCTGGATGGTTCAGCGTGATCACCTGGGCAGTGAAGCCAGCTGCTTCCATCGTTGGGTCACCTTTTCTGTCAGCAGGCACATTGCCACAGTGGATATCTTTGAGAGACACGTACTTGACACTGAAGGCCCCCTGGGGAGACCTTTGCTCGAAGCTTCATAGTGCATTTTAACAAACTTGACTTCAGCTGTAACACTGGTTGGAGCAAAGGTGACCACCATGCCTAATATGAGAATACCAGTCTTCATTTGGTTCCCAGGGATAATACCAACATGAGTGTTTTTGTAGATGTCCTGGAAGGACAGCCAAAGTGTTCATCAGTTGGATGAGTTGGTGGCAGGATGTGATCAAGAGTTTCAAGCAATGAGGTTCTATGGGCATTGCCATCTTTATGGTTGAATTTCCATCCCTTGAACTAAAATAGTTTTGCATTTGGCTTCGGCACTTTGTCATCAAGCCAACCCCAAATGCTATTGTGTTTGGGTTGAGACAATTTTCTTAATGTAGGTGCTGACTTTCTTAACAATTCCCTTGTATACCTTCTAGCTGAAGGAAATTTATTTGTTAACACCAACATTTCATTTTTCCATACCCAGTATGTAAGGTAGTATGGCATGCTTCCAGGTCTCCTTGTTCTTAGAGGAAATGTCTTCAAATTTACTAGCACCAGCAACAATAATCAAAACGGTACAACAAGCCTGTGATGTGCTTGTGATCATATTTTTGATAGTCTCTGTGTCCTGGGGGCATCAGTGATGTTCAAATAATACTTTTACTGGTCTCAGATATCCACAGGCAGATATCCGTGGTTATATAGCACTCACTTTCAGCCTTCCATTTATCGAAGAAACAGGAATCATTGAAGGAGTCGTTTCCATCTCAGCAGCATCCTTCTCAAACATTTTGATGGTTCTTTTGTTGATCTACCACATCTGCAGATCAGATGTGGTAAGCTTGCCAGAATCTACATGTCCAATGATAATGATGTTGATATGAATCAGTTTCTTTCCATTTTACCTTAGATTTAGTGGTGATTTCACATCTGTGTTCTGGTGACAAAATTGTAGTGAACAAGCCGGAAAGTGAATCTTTATAATCTTCCAGGATTTCACTCACAGTCTTCACATAATGATTCATGTAACATATGATCTTACACATTAAGTTTCTTTTTACTTTGTCTGTGACTGTTTAGCCTTATCAACTGGGAAGTCTGGAATCATGGTAGTAAACTTTACCAAAAGAAGACTTAAGTATGCTAAATGGTAAGATGAATGACCGGCTATTAATATTATTTAGAGCCCACTAGCTTGTCCATATTGTTATTAAAATGCATATATTGACTTTTTTTTTTTTTTTAGTTTATATAGACTGGTTTAGCTGCAAACTTAGTATTTCACACATATTTTGATAGTACTTCTGAGTACTCTGCTTCACCTTTTTGCAGTCCTTTATGAGTCCTTTCCATAGCCAATCATGTGTAATAGCTTCAGTTGGTACTATGGGAAGAATAAATGAAATTGTCCTTTGATGCAAATTTGGCTCCTAGGCCAACCCTGGTTTGAGGTCACATAAGCTGATGAGAAGAGGACACACTGATGAAGCTAGTAGATCTAAAAAGAGCTAAATTAGCTTTTTAAAAGCTGAAAATGATCAAGAATTCTGTATTTTTAATTTAGTTGGCTGTTTTAGGGAAAATTTAAGACATTTTCAAAAATCAATGATTGCCAGAGATATTCAAAAAATTGCAAAGATATGATTCCAAAGGAGAGTCAGGAAGACACACTACTTTTTGATACTTAGTGGAATTCTTCTAGGGCTGCACAAAATATTAAACATACTAGTATGTTTAGATTCATTGTGTGATGACACCAAAGCATCCTCTAATTTTATACATTTGGTTCATTGTTATTCAAGCTCTGACAAAAGGAAGTTTAAGTACTTGGGCTCTTGCTGAACCTCTTATTGTGGGGCAGGATAATTTGAGAAGACTGTTAATTCTGGTATCCCAAATGAGGTTAATTACATTATGAGAAATGGGTAAAATTATTTTGGAATGAGAAAACAAATAAAAGACTGAATAACCTTGATGCAATTAAACCAGTGGGAGGATTTGCATAGTTTACTTAAAATGCAATAAAATTGGAGTTAGATGAAATAGTTGTAAAAGTTTTAATAGATCACAGTAAGTGCTAGGTGGTCTGGCTGGTCTATCAACTCCTTGGACTACAAAAATAACAGAAAAGAACAGATTCATTTAACTTTTCCTAGCCTAAGTGAATTTTAAAATGTAATAATGATACAAATATGAAAACTCTGGTCTCTTCAGAACAAGTCCTGATTAAAATGGCGTGAAAAAAGAGAGAGACTTATGATTCTGAGAAACAGGTTTGTCAGGGTCTCTTGAAGAACTAGGAGGAAGAGGGGCTGGAGAACATTTTCATGGATATGGGTTGAATGGCCTGATGGTGATAAGATAACTATCAGATGTTAGTGCACAATGTCCTGTTACACCCAAGTTTGCTAATGAAATTGCTAATTAAAAGTTAAAGGATGACGTATATTAAGGGATATGTTATGTTAGAGGATATGTTGATGAAACACTGGAAGGCTTACATATAAAAATACAACTCAGTGGAAATTTATAAATGGAAGTATGGTACACTAATGTATTAACTCTACCAGAAAGTATTATAGGAATAGATACGATGTCTGAAGGAGGAATCTTTTTTCCATACCTAAAACATTAAGAAAACGAAAGACCTGGAAACGTGTTCACTTGTTTTTAATGTGGTGTGCTGAATGGAAGGCTTTAGAATTATCTAAACCTGCTCAAGTGGATAATTTAAATGGTATAGGATATTTGGGTATCAGCAAGAAAATCTGACTTCATTTAAGAAGATTTCAGTTCCATTTGTATTAGTACCCCTAAAACTCTTGTTTAATATTTCAGCATTATATGTGAGGAAAGCTGATGAATCTTGGAGTTTAGTCACTGGCTATAAAGGATAAAACAAGATGTTTTCTTAAAAGGAGTCTGCATTCAGCCTGATCTCAGTTCAAACTGCGCAGCGTGCTAAAAGAAATCAGCATGATGTGAACAACTTGGTTATTTTTCCCAATTCCTTTTTCTAAAGGAAGCCAAACTAATTTATGTAGAATATGTGGAATGGAGCCCAAAACAAACTTACTGTCTACTCACACAGACAGAGATCCTGTTGATTATTGGCAAAATTTTCCATGAAGATACTTAAATTTGATTAAATGAAGAAAAATATGAAAACATTTAACATAACAGTAATATGATGTTGACAAAATTTGAAGATCAAGTGGACTGAACTAAATGCTCGTTAATTAGGACCAGTGGCTTGTAGATTAACCCAGTTGAACTACAGAGACAGGCATAAATGATAAGATTCTTAAAATCTACCTGGACCAGAAACACTAAAGATGTACCTCAAACAACCAAATGTAAGTTATTTTCCTGGCCAGCTCCAAAATGAAAATAGAATGAAGACTGATTGAGTTGTTGGTTTCTGGAAAAGTCACAGCTGAAAATTTTACTAGTTCCTGTTTACAAACACACTAGGGAAACAGATGAATTTTAACGATGTTCTGTACAACAGAAGACACTCAAGAAGTTTCAAACACTTCCATCTAATAGCTTACCCAGTTTATTCCTTGGGGTGGTAACTCCAATGCTCAAATGGTAAGAATTGCCAGTCACTGGCACTCAGCCTGTTGAGAGCATTGTGCAAAAGCTCATGTTTGCAACCCAGCAATAAGTGCTAGGATTTTGGAATAGAAAGTTGCCAGAAGCTGTTGTCATATACATTCTCTTTGAAAGAAAATTTTTGGTGTGTTACTGGGCTTCTAATGAAACTGTTTCTGTTATAGAAGGACATAAAATTGTTTTGAAACAAGAAATACCTCTCGTGTCATGAGTTATGTCAAAACAATATTCCAATAGAGAGGAAAACAAGCGGAGGAGCTGGGAATGATATATTAAAAAAATACGCTACAGCAGTACCCATATCATACATAAACAGGTGGTTTTCATACCTTTGGATTCTATGATAAATCCATCTGAGGAGTTATCTAACATAGCTGAATGAGCAAGTCCCTAAGATCAATGAACATGCCACAGCATTTGCATATGGTACCTCAAAGGATGCTCAGGCAATGCAGCTATATCATATTTGGTCAATGGCTAAACTTTGCAAAATGTGTTAAAAAATAAAACCACGAAACAAGCTGAATTAGGAATAGTGTTTCTCATTGCATCAGAGGAACTAGATAAAGCTAGCAAAAGGTTAGAGCTTTGTGCCAACTCTTAGGCAGTAGCCTAAGAATTTCCTGTGGTTCAGAAAAGGAGACTAAAATTATTAGAGGATAAAAGGAACCCCCAGTATGGGACACTATATTTATGAAAAAATATGTGGTTTTGAAGATGAGAAATCAAAGTTGTATGTAATGAAGTGTGTGTGTGTGTGTGTGTTGTTGTTGTTGTTGTTGTTGACTTAGACAAATAGACACATGGTCATTTCCCCACCAAAAGCAGGTTTACTTGGGATCAGCAAAGAATTGCAATTTGGGGTCTGCAAACTTGGCAAACCTCATGCAATTCTTGCTAAACAAGGAGAGGAGGACTCTTTTGAGGGGAAAGGGAAGCTGGGAGGGCTATAGTCAAGTAAGAATCCGTTGGAGAAATTGAGAAGTGGATTGTTGTTCAGTCACTCTGTCGTGTCCAACATTTTGGGACCCCATAGATTAGCACGACAGACTTCCCCATCCTTCACTATCTCCCAGAGTTTACTGAAATTCAAGACCAGAGTTTACTCAAACTCATGACTTTTTTTTTTTTTTTTTTAATGTTTCTGTTGTACCACTCAGCATGTGGGATCTTAATTCCCATATCATGGATCAAACCTGTGCCCTCTGCATTGAAAGTGCAGTCTTACCCAGAGGACCACCAGGAAATTCTGAGAGTTGAATGTATAGTGGTTTTTCATTGGCTGAGTGGTGACAGTTTCTCACTGGATGAGCTTTGGCTAAACACAAAAGAGAAAACCTTTCTTCTTCCTATTCGGCTCTGCTTTCATTGTAAGCATGAGAGCTCCCCTTTCTGGCCTCTTGACTCTATTTTAATTGAAGTTTGTTTAAGTTTTTATACTGTGCAAGTATACACACATCCCCACACACACAAACACAAATATATATATTATATATATATATATATATATATATATATATATACACACACACACATACATAAATGTACATGCACACTTCAGAATGAAACTGGATCCAAAACCAGTCTGCTGTTCCATGTCCAGTTCTAATTATTGCTTCCTGACCTGCATATGGGTTTCTCAATTACTTAACAAAAAAAATTGGGACAATTTTATGTGTAAAAAAAAAAAAAGAAGAAGAAGACATTCAGGCATAAAAAAATGGCAGAAAAAAGATATACCCCACCATCTTCAGAAATTCAAAAATGTGAGTATTAAATATTCTCTCTATCAAAATGGAGAAATGTTATCCTCAGAAATTAGATGGCCTAAAAACACCCTGAGGGGATCTGAGCTGACCTGTAGCTAATAAATGGATGATATTAGCAAGTTATGTTAGCCTAAGTGTGGGTCTTGGCTAGATAAATACTTACTCTGGATTTGAAATTGCATACTCAGTAACTAAAGCAAGCATCTTTAGCACTATTGACTGTAATTGAAAATAAGCAATTTTTAATGTGCCACTTTTTCAGTTCAGCCACTCATTCATGTCTGAATCTTTGTGACCCCATGGACTGCAACACTGCCTATACATCACCAACTCCCAGAGCTGGTTCAACCTCATATCCATTGAGTCAGTGATGCCATCTAACCAGCTTTGTTTATTGCCCAAATCTCACCCTTATGGCCAAAAGTGAAGAGGATTTAAAGAGCCTCTTGATGAAAGTGAAAGAAGAGAGTGAAAAAGCTGGTTTAAAACTCAACATTGAAAAAACTAAGGTCTTGGCATCTAGTCCCATCACTTTATGGCAAATATGGGGAAACAGTGATAGACTTTATTTTCTTGGGCTCCAAAATCACTGCAGATGGTGATGGCAGCCATGAAATTAAAAGACTCTTGTTCCTTGGAAGAAAAGCTATGACTAACCCAGACAGCATATTAAAAAGCAGAGACATTATTTTGCCAATAAAGGCCTAGCTAGTCAAAGCTATGTTTTTTCCAGTAGTCATGTATGGATGTAAGAGTTGGACCATAAGGAAATCTGAACACTGAAGAATTGATGTGTTTGAACTGTGGTGTTGGAGAAGACTCTTGAGAGTCCCTTGGACTGCAAGGAGATCCAACCATTCCAACCTAAAGCAGTCTTGAATATTCAGTGGAAGGACTGATGTTGAAACTGAAGCTCCAATACTTTGGCCACCTGATGCAAAGAACTAACATGTTGAAAAAGACCATGATACAGGGAAAGATTGAATGCAGGAGAAGGGGATGGCAGAGGACGAGATGGTTGGATGGCATCACTGACTCAATGGACATGAGTTTGAGTAAGCTCTGGGAGTTGGTAATGGACAGGCAAGCCTGGAGTGGTGCATGGGTCTCAAAGGGTCAGACACAAATGAGCCACTGAACTGAACTCTCACATTCATACATGACTACTGGAAAAGCCATAAGGAACCCATTTTACGGTATGTGGAGTGCAATGAGGAGATAAGAAACACCACCTGCAAGGGACTGTTTATAAACTCGACAACACAAAGTAGAAGACTATTTAAAATTTGGAGGGAGTTGTTTAAAGATCTGGTTATTAAACTGTTTGTTGGTTAGAGGCTGAAGGGGCTTCCCAGATGGTGGTAATGGTCAAGAATCTGCCTGCCAATGCTGGGGACATAGGAGATACGAGTTTGATCCCTTTGTGAGGAAGATCCTCTGGAGGAGAACATGGCAACCCACTCCTGTATTCTTGCCTGGAGAATCCTATGGACAGAGGACCCTGACCCGTTGCAGTCCGCAGGTTTGTAAAGAGTCAGACACAACTGACGCAACTTAGCTTGCATGCTTTCTCTTGAGACTGAGAGGATGCCTTGCATGAAAGATAATTTATGTGCTAAAATTTAACACGTGAAAGTAAGCAGGATCTACCATTGGATGAATTGATGAGATAATAAGGAAAATATATGGAATAGAAGATGGAGCCTGAAGTGTGAACGGACACACATAAATTTATTTCTTACTTTGTCCCCCTTGTTCGCTACCCAGTTGAGACATTCTGGGACCTAGTTTACATTTACCAATTTCAGAGAACAATCAGCTTCTAAATATGACACCATGACAATTCTAGGTATTAAGTACTTGAGATCTTAAAAAAAAATAATGGGATGGTTCTTCCTTCCTGCCACCTGTCTAAGTTAAGATTAATGATTCTGCCTCTTTGCTACCTAGTGGATGTACAGTTTCAAAAGCGTGCACTTTCCCAGCCCTGCACAGTATCACTGGGAGTGGCTGAAGAAGGGGACACTGATCAGTTTCATATTACTGCCAGCTCTATGAGTCAGTATCCTTGCTGTACTGGACAGTCCTACCCCAGCGGGAGCAACGGGGTGAATTTTATTATAAATGGAAAAAGTGGAAATGACTGCTGACTGAGCATGAGCAAGAAATCAATAATGCAAAAAAGAAAAGCTAACATTACTCTGCTGCTTTTGAGAACAAGAAAATCATACCACCTCTTATATCTATTTACAGAGTGATGCCGCTTCTTGTCAGAACCTTCCTCTGTGTTTATCTGAAGATCCAGGATGGGTTCTGGTGGATTTAGCAAATATTTCTGGGATTGTCTATGTGATGATGCATCTCAATGATTTTAATAACTGTGCTGATGAATACTTGGAAAAAATGTGATTGATTCTCCTTTGTTTCCCATTTTACTAGTTATGCTACTCACACTGACAGCTTTTGAGACATAACATATAGAACCTCTTACCTCTTAAAGCATTAGGTATATACCTTCAAAGATTTTGCTCAACAACAGAGCAATAAACCATTATGTAACTATTGATTTAAATTATAATATATTGAAAAAACTGCCTAGATACAATAGACAGCATATCTTCTGTGCTCAATTTATTGTAGTATTCTCTGTCTCAAGATTCTTAAGGATTGAGGCCATAATCAAGGTAAATACTTAGTAAGCTAAAAACAATTCTAATTTAGGGAAGACAGAGTAGGTGCACAATAGCATTCCCATGGGGAATTCTTTGGCATACTCCAAATAAACTATGTT
Organism: Cervus canadensis; assembly: GCF_019320065.1. Lineage (NCBI taxonomy): Eukaryota > Metazoa > Chordata > Mammalia > Artiodactyla > Cervidae > Cervus > Cervus canadensis. The sequence goes on along the minus strand of NC_057412.1, from coordinate 11,139,179 downwards.
TGGGAGTGACAATTAGCCATACAACATTTTGCTGAGGACGTCAACATTTTTGGTTGCAACATATATTTTAAACACAATCAGCAAGTTCAGTGGCAATGACATTTTTGGTGGATATGACAAAATTGCTTGAATTTTTCTAAGAGAGATGAGTGAAATTGGCTCAAGTCTCAGGGTCATAGGATAAACCAAATTCACTTCTATTGAAGAGAAATACACTGAGGAAAAATACATTAATTTATACTGCCATTTAGAGTGAATGCTATTTTAGAAGGTAAAGGAGGCCAGCTGGTTTGTTTCGAGATGATTGTTTTAGAAAAATGGATTTAAAAATTCAATAGATTGTTAGTAATCTAAGAGACACAGTTAAGAAATAGCACAGACACTAATCCAAGAAGAACTATTTACTCATACTCCTCCAGATGAAAGTGGCTCAAGGGAAATGGTCTTTGACCTGGGCAGAAGAAAGCACAAGGAATGAACCTGTGGAAACCTTCTCACCTCTGTATGCTACAGGAGTATACTTATAGAGACTGTATTTTGCATGAATTTTTTTTTTAACTGTCAGAGCATCATGGATATATTTAAAAAGCAAACGTGCCCAATCGTGCAATTAATAAGTGCTGACACTTTAAAACTTGTCTAGGATTTTTACCAGAGGAGATAAGTTGGGGATTGCTTAAGAAAACTGCCTATTGGGAACCTATGTCAATGCAAACTTGCAATATGAAACAGAAAGTATGAAACTGAAAATCTGCAGTTAACTGAGAACTGGCCATTTGGATGACCTAACATCTATGACAATGTTGATATTAATGACAAAATATATGGGGAGATTGAATAGGAATCTTGACAAAATACTCTTCCAATGGAAGATGACTGGTCAAAGAAAATGTAGATGTACCTAATAATTATTACATCAAATCCATACATTTATACTTTTCATAGATTTCAAATTTCACCACTGAAAAGAAGTAAAAATGTCAAGCTTGTAAACAACTTTGCACTGATGTATTTGGCAAAGTAAAATGCCTCTTAAAGAAGCATTATTGTGTCTAGCTCCTACAAGATGATACACATAATTAATGTTTTGGTGCTAATACTTCTACTTTTTCTATTTTATATGTGTATTCAAAGATGTTAAGTAAAGAATAATACTTGAGGCAAACATAACTAACAAAGCAAAACCAAAGGACTGACGACTGACTAAGAACAGAATTAACCTGCTGTTCTTTGGTGGTCGTTTTATACTCATCTCTAGGGCTGCCTGGAAATTTACTATTGATCTATTGCCAAAGATAAATAAAATTTTATTTTTGGTGATTTAAAATGCATTGATTATTTTTGTGTATGGTGTTAGAAAGTGTTCTAGTTTCATTCTTTTACAAGTGGTTGACCAGTTATCCCAGCACCACTTGTTAAAGAGGTTGTCTTTTTTCCATTGTATATCCTTGCCTCCTTTGTCAAAGATAAGGTGTCCATAGGTCCGTGGATTTGTCTCTGGGCTTTCTATTCTGTTCCATTGATCTATATTTCTGTCTTTGTGCCAGTACCATACTGTCTTGATGACTGTGGCTTTGTAGTAGAGTCTGAAGTCAGGCAGGTTGATTCCTCCAGTTCCATTCTTCTTTCTTAAGATTACTTTGGCTATTCGAGGTTTTTTGTATTTCCATACAAATTGTGAAATTCTTTGGTCTAGTTCTGTGAAAAATACCGTTGGTAACTTGATAGGGATTGCATTGAATCTATAGATTGCTTTAGGTAGAATAGCCATTTTGACAATATTGATTCTTCCAATCCATGAACACGGTATGTTTCTCCATCTGTTTGTGTCCTCTTTGATTTCTTTCATCAGTGTTTTATAGTTTTCTATGTATAGGTCTTTTTGTTTCTTTAGGTAGATATACTCCTAAGTATTTTATTCTTTTTGTTGCAATGGTGAATGGTATTGTTTCCTTAATTTCTCTTTCTGTTTTTTCATTGTTAGTATATAGGAATGCAAGGGATTTCTGTGTGTTAATTTTATATCCTGCAACTTTACTATATTCATTGATTAGCTCTAGTAATTTTCTGGAAGAGTCTTTAGGGTTTTCTATGTAGAGAATCATGTCATCTGCAAACAGTGAGAGTTTCACTTCTTCTTTTCCTATCTGGATTCCTTTTACTTCTTTTTCTGCTCTGATTGCTCTTACACTGTTGGTGGGAATGCAAACTAGTACAGCCGCTATGGAAAACAGTGTGGAGATTTCTTAAAAAACTGGAAATAGAACTGCCATATGACCCAGCAATCCCACTTCTGGGCATACACACTGAGGAAACCAGATCTGAAAAAGACACATGCACCCCAATGTTCATCGCAGCACTGTTTATAATAGCCAGGACATGGAAGCAACCTAGATGCCCATCAGCAGATGAATGGATAAGGAAGCTGTGGTACATATACACCATGGAATATTACTCAGCCGTTAAAAAGAATTCATTTGAATCAGTCCTAATGAGATGGATGAAACTGGAGCCCCTTATACAGAGTGAAGTAAGCCAGAAAGATAAAGAACATTACAGCATACTAACACATATATATGGAATTTAGAAAGATGGTAACGATAACCCTATATGCAAAAAGGAAAAAGAGACACAGAAATACAGAACAGACTTTTGAACTCTGTGGGAGAATGTGAGGGTGGGATATTTCAAAAGAACAGCATGTATACTATTTATGGTGAAACAGATCACCAGCCCAGGTGGGATGCATGAGACAAGTGCTCAGGCCTGGTGCACTGGAAGACCCAGAGGAATCGGGTGGAGAGGGAGGTGGGAGGGGGGATCGGGATGGGGAATACGTGTAAATCTATGGCTGATTCATATCAATGTATGACAAAAAAAATAAAAAAATAAATAAATAAAATGCATTGATTAATGTCCAAAAGTCCTCTGGAAGCATTAAATAAATACATTGATTAATGTCCTATCAGTTCAGCTCAGTCGCTCAGTCGTATCCAACTCTTTGCGACCCCATGAACCACCGCATGCCAGGCCTCCCTGTCCATCACTAACTCCCGGAGTCCACCCAAACCCATGTCCATTGAGTAGGTGATGCCATCCAACCACCTCATCCTCTGTCGTCCCCTTCTCCTCCTGCCCTCAGTCTCTCCCAGCATCAGGGTCTTTAATTATCAAAACTATGTAGACAGATGGGTTATACCTGATTTGTAGGGTTACACAAGCCTGGTTTCAGCTATGTGAATAAATAAGTAAACTTAAGACTTGACTCCCTTGAGGTCAAGACGTCTAACGCGTATCTTGGTGATTCATAACTCCCAAATGAAGCATGCCCTCTGCAACTTGGAATGGACTCTGTGAGCTTGGGCTGGAAATCTTGGGTGCCTCTGATGTTAGCCAGTGTTTTCTTTCTCCTGCTATAACCTGACCTTTATTTTTATTAAAGTTATACCTGAGTAGCCCCTTGGAGTCTTGTGAGTTCTTCAATAACATTTTCTTGTGAAATTGCTGCATCTTAAAAATTCACACTTATGTTTTCCTCCTGTGCTTTGGGAATATTTTTCAAGTTATTTGATATATGGTGAAAATCTTTAAACACTTAGAAAGAAGAAAGCCTGTGAGAAACAATCCATGTTATTGCTTGTATAAGAACAGAATAAGAATATAATTGGAACAGTCTTAGATCAAGGGAGGAGTGGTCTTAGACGCAGGCTTCCCTAGAAACAGGCAATGAAAGGGAGCACTGTGTTCAGAGAAGCTAAAAAAGAAAGCAAACGGATTAAAAGTTATTTTTCCTTTTATATGCAGTTTGCCCTATCAGTTTCCAATAAGGTTTGTGATAAATTGCAGTTTCCTGCTAAGGTGGCCTTCCACGTGGTAAGCCCCTTGACTCTATTCTTTCCTGTGGCATTAATTTAGTTAGTCAACCACATTAAGATAAGTCATTTTTCTTTCCTGGGATCTGACTTTCTTTATGCATAAAATAAGTGAGTTAAGGCAGCAGAATGACAGAGTGTGTTCATACCCAAATTCTAAAGTATTTTAAATTTCAAAATTCAAGTATGTCCAACCTATAGAAGACACATCAGAACACTGGAATATTTTTTTTTTCATTCTTGAATATAGATGTTTTTACACTAAAGTATTAGCTGCCTTAAAATCTATACTTTCTAGATGTTACCTTTTATTAACTTATGGTAGATTAGCAATATCATATTAGTTTCAGGAATACAAAATAGTGATTTAATATTGATAAAGATTGTATTCCTTTTAAATTTTTATGAAATATTGGATATTGCCTTGTATTCTACAAAGCATCCTTATATCTTATTTTTTATACATAATAATTTATCTTTTAATCTCCTACTTCTTTCTTGCTTCTTCCCCATTCCTCTCCCAAGTGGTATCCACTAATTAGTCTGTTCTCTGTATCTGTGATTTTATTTCTGTTTTGTTATATTAATTCTTTTTTTTTTTTAGAGTCTACATATAAGTGACAACATACAGTGTTTGATTTATTTCACTAAGCACAATATGTTTCAGGTCCATCCACGTTATTGCAAATGGCAAAATTTCATTGTTTTTTATAGCTGAGTAATACTCCAATATGTATTTGTATACCATATTTTCTTTCTCTATTCATCTGTTGATGATGCTTCTATATTTTGACTATTGTAAATAACATTTCTATAAACATTGTGGTGCATGAATCTTTTAGAATTAGTATTAACATTTTCTTCAGGTTGTACACCCAGGAGTAAAACTGCTGGATCATAAGGCAGTTCTATTTTTAGTTGTTTGAGGAACCTCCATACTATTTTCCATAGTGGATCCATGAATTTACATTCCAACCAACAATGTTCCTTTTTCTCCACATCCTTGTCAAAATTTGACATCTGTGCTTTATTAGATCAGACATCTTGACACATGTAAGATGACATCTCATTGTGATTTTGATTTACATTTCTCTGATGATTAGTGATTTGAGCATATTTTTATGTGCCTGTTGGTTGTCAATATACCTTCTTTGGAAAAGTATCTATTTGGGTCCCCTGACCATTTTTTCACTGAGTTTTTTTTTTGTTGTTGTTTGTTTTGCTTGATAGTTAGTTTTATGAGCTGTTTATATATTTTAGATAATAACCCTGTATCAATTGAATAATTTACAAATATTTTTCCCATATAGTAGATTGTCTTCCTTGTTTTTTTATGTCTTTTTTTTACTTTTGTGCAAAATATTTTATGTTTAGTTAGATTTCATTTGTTTATTGTTGGTTTTGTTTCTTTTACCTTAGGAGACAGAACCAAAAAATGTTGCTACAACTTATGATAGGGAGTGTACTCCCTATGTTTTATTTCAGGAACTTTATGATTTCCAGTTTTATATTTTTCTATTGAATCCATTTGAGTTTATTTTTGTATACGATGTGAGAAAATGTTGCCATTTTGTTTTTTTTTATACATAGCTGCCCAATTTTCCCAGTATCACTTATGAAAGAGACTATCTTCCCTCCATTATTTATTCTTGGCTCCTTTGTCATAGAGTATATAAAGACTGACATGAGTTTATTTCTGAGATCTCTATTCTGCTCCGGTGATCTATGTGCCTCTTTTTGTGCCAGCATCATACTGTTCTGGTTACTGTAGCTTTGTGGTACAGTCTGAAATTAGGGAGTGTGGTACCTCTGGTTTTGTTCTTTTTTCTCAAGATTGTTTTTGCTAGTCTAGATGTTATTATCTTAAAACCATATTTGAAAGAATTACAGTCATACTAGGTCTTAACTATTTAGAACTTGGTATACTTAAGAATTGAATTTTATGCTGAGTAATTAGAGATACAAAGATGCATAACAGACAGTTCCTGCTTTATTTGGCAATGCAGTAGACAAAGATTGTAAGTCCATCCTCACTATTCATTTAACATAAAAGTGAAAAGTAACAAATATACAGAAAATATCAAGGTAATAAAATATGTTGGTATATTTGAATTATTCAAGAAACATAACCAATGGAAATACATATATCTCTAGCTCTGTCTCTTTCTGAGAGAGACACTGAAAGAGAGAGATGGAGTTATTATAAGGAATTGGTTCACATAATTTTATAGGCTGATAAGCCTCAAGATTTGCAATGGCCACACTGGAGACCCACAACTGTTGATGATATGGCTCCAATCTGAATCCACATGAGAACTGCGTCCACATTTCAAGATATGCTTTCAGCCCAAAGGCCATCCAGGAAAATCTGATGTTTCAGTGTGAGTCTAAAGCCAGGAAAACAAGAGATTTCCAAAGATGAAGATAGTCAATATGGAGAAATTCTCCTTTATATCAGGGATTATCCTTTTGTTCTATTCAGGCCTTCAACAGGTTGGATGAGGCCTGCCTACATTAGGGAGGTTAACTCAGTTACTTCTGCTTAACTCAGTAAATTGATGTAAAATTTGCTCACCCTAAAACACCTTTACAAAAACACCAAGAACAATATTTGACCATGTATCTGAACACTCCATGACCCAGTCAAATTGACATATAAAATCAATAGTCACAGCTGGTATGCAATTATATGAGAGTTTTTATCTCCTTTTGAACTTAGCCATTTAAGAAATAATTGGACAAACCAAAAAGGATATTTAAAATGTGGTTTCAAAAATTTTAATTAGGCTAATTATTTTTCACTTCCTTAAAAATAAATTGCTTTTAATCACAGATACATCTGTCTTTTGCATTAGTGTTTTAAATATTGATTCAATCAGTCTGTTTGATTTTCCTGGTGTCAATACTTGAAAGATTTGCAAAATCTAGTGTAAGAAACTTGTAAATCTCAGAGCTTTTGATTTTTCCAAATTCACCACGGGCTGTGGTCAAATATATGTGGAAATAATTAAATCATCTTCTAATACTACATGGACTTGAAAAACAAAACAACAACTTTTTTTTTTATGTCTCTAACAGAATTATCATTGTGTTCTTTTAATATTATTGAAATTGAGGTTGGTGAATCATATAACATTTATATTATTATAAGTATAATCAGAAAAGAAAAGCTCATAATTTATTGAATGCAGTTTCAAAGAATGAAGAATAAGTGTTGAAAAGCGGTTCCTATGAGAAAGCAGGGAAGAATACCCCCAGTTTCATATTTAATTTCATTTTCAGTCATCAGAAATCTAGAACTGTTCTTGAAAGAAAGATATTTATAGTGATAGGGATTTAGACTTATCTACTGTTGGGAAGTAATCAGTCAGAAACATTATTATCTTTGAATTACAAAGGGCAGAAATTTTTAAAAAAAAACTGTGCTCTAATACAAACAGAATATGTAAATCATCATTGAGTCAAAGTGAACTTTCTTACTTTTATGATTAGAAAACTAGTTTTCAAACATCCCCTAGGTATCCCTTTGATAAATTTCAGGTTTAAAAAAAGCATATCCAACTCTAGAAATATCTTTCTTGGCTTGAGCCTATACATGAAATGTTTTTTTTAAATGGAGATCTTTCTATTTCCAAAATGATTAATTTTATTTAAACACCATTTACCTACCATTAGTAAATTTAATAATTTTACTTCTGACTAATCCAGAGTCCTTTAACATTTTTTCACATACCCCAGCCAGAATTCTGACACAATTTTCACTGCTAATTTATGTGTGATTTGATCTCAGTGCTAAGTAATTGATAAGTTAACTCAGCTTTCTAGTTATTTATTTAAGAAGAAGTCTATTCTTCTTAAATAGATTTTTCCTGGTAAGTGTGGTGATCATTTAAATGGATTTTTCTGGCAGCTTGTCTTTCATTTGATCAAAGAGTCATCTTCTTTTCTCTCTTGTGACTTTTTCTTGAAGTAAATAATAAAGTCATTGTTATTTATATAACTTTATATGAATTAATATCAGGCCAAACAAACAAACAACAACAAAAAACTTTGATGAGTTCTATCAAAATGCTAACTAAGATAAGTTTGTGTTCCTACTGTTCATTGCAGGGAATTCTGCTGAACATGGCGTGGCAGCCTAGATGGGAGGGGAGTTTGGGGCATATTTGTTTCCCTTCAGTTCAGTTCAGTCGCTCAGTCGTGTCTGACTCTTTGCAACCCCATGGACTGCAGCATGCCAGGCCTCCCTGTCCATCACCAACTCCTGGAGTTTACTCAAACTCATGTCCATTGAGTTGGTGATGCCATCCAAACATCTCATCCTCTGTCATCCCCTTCTCCTCCTGCCTTCAATCTTTTCCAGCATCAGGGTCTTTCCAAATGAGTCAGCTCTTTCCATCAGGTGGACAAAATTTCAGCTACAGCAAGCAGTCCTTCCAATGAATATTCAGGACTGATTTCCTTTAGGATCTCCTTTGGATTTCCTTGCAGACCAAGGGACTCTCAAGAGTCTTCTCCAACACCACAGTTCAAAAGTGGCCATTCTTCAGTGTTCAGCTTTTTTTATAGTCCAACTCTTACATCCATATATGACTACTGGAAAACCCATAGCCTTGACTAGATGGACCTTTGTTGACAAAGTAATGTCTCTACTTTTTAGTATCCTGTCTAGGTTGGTCATAACTTTTCTTCCAAGGAGTAAGTTTCTTTTTATTTCATGGCTGCAGTCACCATCTGCAGTGATTTTAGAGCCCCCTCCAAAATAAAGTCTGTAACTGTTTCCACTGTTTCTCCATCTATTTGCCATGAAGTGATGGGCCCAGATGCCATGATCTTTGTTTTCTGAATTTTGAGCTTTAAGCCAACTTTTTCACTATCTTCTTTCACTTTCATCAAGAGGCTCTTTGGTTCTTCTTTACTTTTTGCCATAAGGGTGGTGTCATCTGCATATCTGAGCTTATTGATATTTCTCCCAGCAATCCTGATTCCAGTTTGTGCTTCCTCCAGCCCAGCGTTTCTCATGATGTGCTCTGCATACAAGTTAAATAAGCAGGGTGACAATATACAGCCTTGATGTACTCCTTTTCCTATTTGGAACCAGTCTCTTTCCATGTCCAGTTCTAACTATTGCTTCCTGACCTGCATACAGGTTTCTTAAGAGGCAGGACAGGTGGTCTGGTATTCCCATCTCTTTCAGAATTTTCCACAGTTTATTGTGATCCATACAATCAAAGGTTTTGTCATAGTTAATAAAGCAGAAACAGATATTTGAGGGTATTAGATACATATATATGTATGGCTGTGTCTCTTTAAGGTGTACCTGAAACTACCACAACATTATTAATCTGCTATACTCCAATATAAAATAAAAAAACAAAAAAAAATAGGTTTATGTATTAAAGGAAATGGACTACAGTTATCGAACACAATTTTTTCAGATGCAAAAGTAGTTTATTTTTTCTTTGAAGCAAGAATAAAAAATATTTGCATATTTTAAATTTAGAATTTTAATGTATGCCACTTGGAATTATTTTGAAATACTGCACTGAATACATTTCAGTATATGAAGTCTTAATCATGGTTTTAAGGCATTCTTTTTAAAATTTAGCCTATCTCCTCTGATTCAGCTATTGTTTTGCAAATTAGTGTCATTATATCTTAACAGTTGAGACATGGCAGTTTTTTATCTGCATTTAGGAAGGGAATTAGAGGAAATTCTAGTTGGAAACTGCACATAATGACAGAGATAAAAACTGAACTTTTCTAATATACTTTTTCTTTGTATTTGAAGCCTGGACCATTAGGTGATCTGATGCGCATTTAATTAGTGACACGTTTACATTAGTAATACAACTATTGGTAATATCATATAAGCAGGCCATGGAAAGCCAATAACTGCTGACTATAGAATATTCAACCTTACAAATATGATGATTACTTTTATTGTGAAACTATATTTTCTATTTTTTTATTTTTTGGCTTTCTTGAGTCAACATGTTTTTGCATCAGCAACTCAAACGTAGCAATAATTGGCCTTTACTTTTCTTTTTGCCACACCCATGGCATGGGGAATTTTAGTTTCCGAACCAGGAATAGAACTCAGGCTCCCTACAGTGGAAGTGTGCATATATGTTCAGTCTTATTTGACTCTTTGCAACCTCATGGAATGTAGACTGCCAGGATACATGGGGTTTTCCAAGTATCAAGAATACTGGAGTGTGTTTCCATTTTCTCCTCCAGGGGATCTTTGTGACCCAGGGATCAAACCTGCATCTCCTATGTCTCCTACATTGGAATTGAAAGGTAGGTTCTTTACCATTAGCACCACCTGCTGTTGATTTTTTTCAGTAGCTAAGTAGTATTCGAATTTTTGCAACCCAAACACTGCCGCACTACAGGCTTCCTTGTGTTTCACCATCTCCCAGAGTTTGCTCAAACTCATGTCTATTGAGTCATTGATGTCATTCAACCATCTCATTCTCTGTCACTCCCTTCTTTACCCACCCTCAGTCTTTCTCATTATCAGGGTCTTGTCCATTGAGTTGGTTCTTCACATCAGGTGGCCAAAGTATCGGAGTTTCAGCTTCAGCATCAGTACTTTCAATGAATATTCAGGGTTGACTTCTTTTGAGATTGACTGGTTGGGTCTCCTTGCAGTCCAAGGGACCCTCAAGAGTCTTCTCCAACACCACAATTCAAAAGAATCAATTCTTCAGCACTCAGCCTTGTTTATGGTCCAACTCTCACATTTGTACATGACTACTGGAAAAATCATAGCTTTGGCTACACAGAACTTTCTTGGCAAAGTGATGTCTCTGCTTTAATAAGCTGTCTAGTTTGGTCATAACTTTTCTTCCATGAAGCAAGATTCTCCTAAATTCATGGCTACAGTAACCATCCATAGTGATTTTGGAGACCAAGAAAATAAAATCTGCCACTGTTTCTATGTTTTCCCCATCTATGTGTCATGAAGTGATGGGACTGGATGCTGTGATCTTAGCTTTTTGAATATTGAGTTTTAAGCCAGCTTTTTCACTCTCCTCTTTCACTTTCATCAAGAGGCTCATTTGTTCCTCTTCACTTTCTGCCATTAGGGTGCCATCCTCTGCATATCTGAGGTTATTGATATTTCTCCCTGCAGTCTTGATTTCAGTTTTTGTTTCACCCAGCCTGGCATTTCACATGATGTACTCTGCATATAAGTTAAATAAAGAGGGTGACAATATATAGCCTTGATGTACTCCTTTTACAATTTTGAACCAGTCTATTGTTCCATGTCCAGTTCTAACTGTTGCTTCTTGACCTGCATACAGATTTCTCAGGAGGCAGGTAAGGTGGTCTGGTACTCCCATCTCCTTAAGAATCTTCCACAGTCCAAGGCTTCAGTGTTGTCAATGAAGCAGAAGTAGATGTTTTTCTGGAATTCCCTTGGTTTCTCTATGAGCCAATGGATGTTGGCAATTTGATCTCTGGTTCCTCTGCCTTTTCTAAACCCATGTTATTCATCTGGAAGTTCTCAGTTCATGTACTGTTGAAACCCAGATTGAAGTGCTGCCTGGGAGGTCCCAAATTTATCAGTTATGAGATAGAAAATCATGATATGAAACATCAAACTGGCCCTGTTTATGTTTTTCTCCAGTGACTTCTCTACACCTACACTCAAGCTTCCCTAGTGGCTCAGACAGCCAAGAATCTGCCTGCAATACAGGAGACCCAGGTTCAATCCCTCGGTTGGGAAGATCCCCTGGAGAAGGAAACAGCAACCCACTCCAGTACCCTTGCCTGGGAAATCCCAAGGACAGAGGAGACTGGCTCCCCTCGGGAGAGCCTCATGGTCTATGGTGTCGCAGAAGGTCAGACATGACTGAGCTACCAGCACTTACTTACACCTATATTTATCTCTGTATGGAGGTAAGAGCCCAAATGAAAATTTTTCCTGAATGATGAAATAAGTATTTAGAAATTCCAGGTACCTTGAAAATTTACAGGAATATAATTTAAAATATAGTGAATTAATTATAATTCAATACTGAGGTACGTTTTATTTTTTTAATGCACCTTTATTTAAGATAAAAATTGTTATAGTAGAACCTGCATGTATGGAATGAGTTAAAATTTAATGTTTTTAATATAAAAAGAAAGTCAAAGCAAAAAAGGCTTATAATGTAAATTAGAATAATGTCTTATGTACAGAGGGGAACATATTTTACTTGTGATTTAGCAACTTGTTTTATCACCTTGCTTATATCCTTACCCTATCAAATTTAAAGGGCTGATACAAAAAAAAAAAAAAGATAGCTACTTTGTTATAATTGATTCTAAGCCCAGCAATGATTTTTATATTTTATACCTAGTGTGATAATCATGAGGATTGAACTGGGCAGAAATTGAAACAGACTGTTTGGCTCTAGCTAATATGAAGACAAAACATTAAAATGAAAAAAAGAAAATTTTGTTTCAAACTTCTCAGTTTCAAAAGCATGGCAGATCACAGATGTTGTAAATGCCATTACTTCTCCAACTGAGAGGTAGAATAAAATTTTTCTCCTCTTGTTTCTGGGAAGATCATATTTAGTTACTCAGTAATGTCCAACTCTTTGCTACCCTATAGACTTGCTCGTAGCTTGTAGGCTTGTAGCTTGCCAGGCTCCTCAGTCTATGGGATTTCCCAGGCAAGAATACTGGAGTGGTTTGCCATTTCCTCCTCCAGGATATCTTCCCAACCCAGGGATTGAACCCTATGCTTGCAGGCAGATTCTTTACCACTGAGTCACCTGAGACTCATTTATACAAAGGAAATTATGGAATAAGCATTTCAGGAAGTCGAAGGCTGAGCCAAAAGGGATCTTGCTACTTGGACCTGGGTGTCTTGACATGTATGAATTCTAATTACCCAGAGACTGCCAACTGCCAGCCATCAACCTCGGTGCAAACCTCATCACCCAAACCAGCCCATCTGCCAGATGACTCTAAAGAGTGACCTCTACTGGTGTCATGTGAAAGAAAAGAATCCTCGATTCAAGCTCCTCCTGAATTTCTGATCCTGAGGCTAGTGATATTATGTATAATATGTTTTGTTTATTTTCTTCTTTAATGCTTGTCTTGAGTTTTGGGGTTGTTAAATGAAGCCATTGCCTTTTTTGAAGTGGGAGAGGTGACCCATGTCAGGAATATAGGAATTCACCAGAACTTTTTAAAATAGCACATATTATTCCCATGAGCAGATACTTCCAAGAACTTCATTTTAATAAAGTGATTTAATCTCAGTCTTTCACAAATATAACAGCTATTACTATCTTTGGAGAAAATATGATAATCAGGTAGGTTAAAATGTACCTCAGAGATGAAGGTGAGGAAAAAACTGGTTTTAAATTCTGTGTATAGGTTTTAAATTCCTACTATATGACCACAGAATTTTCCAATAAAATGAATTCACCCAAGTTTTTGGTTACTAAAAATGTAAATATTTTTGTATATGCTATACAGGTTTGTAGGACTTCACTCATAGCTCAGTCAGTTAAAAATCTACCTGTAATGCAGAAGTCAGCCTGCAATGCAGGAGACCTGGGTTGGGAAATGGCAGCCCACTCCAGTGTTCTTGCCTGGGAAATCTCGTGGACAGATGAGCCTGGCAGGCTATAGGTTCATAGTGTCGAGTCAGACACGACTTAGGGACTAAGCCATCACCACACATATTTGTCTGTGAATGGGTACTTGTGTCACAACAAAAATTAATTGTTCGGATAAATATGTAAGTTAGTGTTAAGTGCGTTCTATCTAACATGTTCTTTAAATGAGAAACTACAGTTTCTTTAAGGTGATGATCTGGTTCCTTCTAGACAGGCCTACATTTGTGTCCATTTCTAGAGTTTTGTTCTAGCAACTCAGACCTCTGCACCTTTGCTAATGCCTGTTCGTACGTTATGTAGTGTATGAGTAGCTTTCACTGCTGTTATCCTAGGAAACATGTGCTTTCAAAAGTTTCCTAGAATATAGTAGTTAATAGAAACTAGGAGAAAGTTCATTTGTTCTGGTACTGATTGTATTATTGATGATATATAGCAATTTTGGATATAAGGAAGATACACAAAATATTGTGTATACATAAAATATCTTAATTTTATCTAGAGCATGTTTTTTCACATTCCCATTTAAAATCAATTTGCTAATATTGGATCACTATATTTTGTCACTACAAACCAGCACTCTAAAATAATGTAAATAATGGTAACAAAAATGTCGGTGGAGCCAAAATTGAGAAATTCGTGCTTTTTCATAAGGCTGAAAGTGAGTTCTACTATATAAAAATGAATTTATTTGGTGCAAACTGCAATTGAAATAATGGCTTTTGTTGAGATGAGAACTTATGTAAGATTTTAGAAGTATAAATAATGATGGAGTCTATACATGACTGAAACCATGAAATTAAAAGATGCTTACTCCTTGGAAGGAAAGTTATGACCAACCTAGACAGCATCTTAAAAAACAGAGACATTACTTTGTCAACAAAGGTCCATCTAGTCAAGGCTATGGTTTTTCCAGTACTCATGTATGGATGTGAGAGTTGGACTATAAAGAAAGCTGAATGCAGAAGAATTGATCCTTTTGAACTGTGGTGTTGGAGAAGACTCTTGGACTACAAGCTCCAACCAGTCCATCCTAAAGGAGATCAGTCCTGAGTGTTCATTGGAAGCACTGATGTTGAAGCTGAAACTTCAGTACTTTGGCCACCTGATGCAAAGAGCTGACTCTTTTGAAAAGGCCCTGATGCTGGAAAAGGTTGAGAGCAGGAGTAGAAGGGGATGACAGAGGATGAGATGGTTGGATGGCATCACCGACTCAATGGACATGAGTTTGGGTGAACTCCGGGAGCTGATGATGGACAGGGAGGCCTGGCGTGCTGCAGCCCATGGGGTCGCAAAGAGTTGGACATGACTGAGAAACTGAATTGAACTGATACATGATCTTAATTACAGTGCTTACAAACTAAGCTCAGCAATACTCAAATTACGATCTATATATTAACACGGGCATCCCAGGTGCCACTAGTAATAAAGAACCTGTTTGCTAATGCAGAAAACCTAAGAGACACGGTTTGATCTCTGGGTCAGGAAGATTCCCTGGAGAAAGAAATGGCAACCCACTCCAGTATTCTTGCCTGGAGAATCCCATGGACAAAGGAATCTGTTAATAAGCTACAGTCCATGGGGTTGCAAAGAGTCAAACACTACTGAAGCAACTTAGCACTTTAACACTTAAACATTGCAATTATAACCCATGAGGCCACTGCATAGATTTAGCTAAGAGACTGTTTCCAAACTGTATTTTATTGTTGCATCCTTTGAATAGTAAGAATGTGTGTGTGTGTGTGTGTGTGTGTGTGTGTGTGTGTGTGTGATAGTCGCTCAATCGTGTCTGATTTTTGGCGACACCATGGACTACATCCTGCCAGGCTGCTCTGTCCATGGAATTCTCCAGGCAAGAATACTGGAGTGGGTAGCCATTCCCTTCTTCAAGGGATCTTCTCAACACAGTGATCAAATCCCTGTCTCTGTCTGAGTCACCAGGGGAGCCTCAATAGTAAGGATAGCAGGTATTACAAATTTTTATTTTACAACAAGTTTCATTTATAATTGGAGAAGGAAATGGCAGCCCACTCCAGTATCCTTGCCTGGAGAATTCCATGGACAGAGGAGCTTGGTGGGCTACAGACCGTGAGGTCACAAAGAGTCAGACAGGACTGAGTGACACACTTCATTTATTTATTTATTTTATTTATTTTTTTAGTGGAGTGCAGTTTATTACACCGGCGGGCCCAAGGCAGAGTCTCCTCTTAGCCAAGGACCCCGACCAGCATTTGTGAAAATCTTTTATACCCCATGTGTACGTGTCCAAACCCACTCCCCAATTCCCTTGAGACTTACATAAACAAAGGAAGGGTAAATACAACTACAATAACCCCATCATTCACGTGTTATGTGTTCAAACAGTCAATAATCAATAAGCCCGCAGTTACATTCCAAATAGTTAATAACCGATAAGCCTGTGCTTACATTCTGATAGATAGTGTCCGGAGGCAGGGGTGATTAGTGTCTGTTTTCTCTTCTTCAAGATTCCCCTGCCCAGAGGGGGGTCTTATCCTTCCATTGTCATTCCCACAGGCGCTAAGCACAGAGTTCAGAGTCCACTGGAGAGGTGGCCGCGCACGATCAGCACAGACAGGCCTGAGATGGAGTCCAGGCCCTATGATTCCTTCTTCATTCCCCCCTCTTGATGCTCTTAGTTTCCACAACGAGCATCATTTATTGAGATATATTGTACCTTAGAAGCTATTTGGCAATGCAGGAGACCCCGATTCAATTCCTGGGTAGGGAAGATCTGCTAGGGAAGGGATAGACTACCCACTCCAGTATTCTTGGGCTCAGCTGGTAAAAAATTCATTGTGGCTCAGGTGGTAAAGAATCCGCCCGCAATGAGGGAGACCTGGGTTTGATCCCTGGGTTGGGAAGATCCCCTGGAGAAGGGAAAGGCTACCCACTCCAGTATTCTGCGTGGAGAATTCCATGGACTACAGTCCATGGGGTTGTAAAAGGTTGGACATGACTGAGTGACTTTCACCAGTATTCACCATTTTCAAACTGATACATTTTCTTGTTTTCAGAATTAAATAATAACTCTATTTTCAGCAGAAACTAAGCTTTCAGTAAACCAAATGGCATAATACTTTATGTACATAAAGAGAATAAACTATGAATTTTAACTGATC
This sequence comes from Cervus canadensis, assembly GCF_019320065.1. NCBI lineage: Eukaryota > Metazoa > Chordata > Mammalia > Artiodactyla > Cervidae > Cervus > Cervus canadensis. Next base: position 11,122,541 of record NC_057412.1, on the reverse strand, counting down.
AAACATTTCCAATTTAAATAAAAAAATAAATGTGCTTTTTGAAAGTAAACTTCTATATCCTAAAAAAGTAAATTTATATCTAGAAACTATTAAGTTGTCATTTCTATTATAAGGACTAAAATAAGAGTAACTGTTTGGTAAGATTATTATTTTCTCTTTACTGAAATCAGAGTGAAATACACATTCGTTAAATATAAGATGACAAAGTGAAGTAAATGTCCTGTTGCCCCAACCCAGAACCTTTGTTATAGTTCTGATGATGTACAAAATAAATCAAAATGTCTCTTTTATAGTTAGATAAAGTTGTTGATTTATGAAGTGTTTGCAATTAAGCATACTTTGAATATTAATAATTTTCTATCACTTCAATCATCAGAACAATTATTAGACTTTGGCTGAGCCTTGAAAATTTGTATTTAAACATATTGTACTTGGAGCAGAGTGTGCAGGTAAAAGTATTATCCAACTAATTGACAAGTTTCTAAGAAAGAGAATCATCTCTTAAGTTAATTTTTGTGTTGGAGTTCATCCTGTCATTCTAACTAATAATAACTGAAATTGCAATCATTGAAATAAAAAAAAAAAAGACATGATAAATAAAATAACAGGGACAAGTAAAAAAACATACACTAAATGATAGAGTGGAATAAATTATTCTAAAATTTGAATAGATAAATAAAAGCATGGAAAAACAAAATGAAAGAACCTGATTTGAATCTTAGTTGTCTCCATTATTTTGCTTGGAGAAGGAAATGGCAACCCACTCCAGTACTCTTGCCTGGAAAATTCCGTGGATTGGGGAGCTTGGTAGGCTACAGTCCATGGGGTCGCAAAGAGTCGGACACGACTGAGCTACCTCACTTTCTTTCTTTCTATAGTTCCTTTTGGAGAAAGAAATGGCAACCCACTCCAGTGTTCTTACCTGAAGAATCCCATGGACAGAGGGGCCTGGTGGGGCTGTGGTCTATGAGGTTGCAAAGAGTCGGACACGACTAAGCAACTCATACACACACACACACACACACACACACAACACATTATCTTGCTACTCAATCTAGGAGATGTTTCCTTGGTTCTAAGATATACTTTGCCCTCTGTGGATACTTATCCTCACTTTCTCCATCTGTAAATAAATAATATTGTTAGTAAATTCTCCTTAGGTTGTTTTCAGTATCAAATATTTAAATTATTTATATCATTTAATACTCTTGCTCAAATAAGTTCTACCCAAAAACTGCTTTCACTCATTATTATTAGTTTAAATCCTTAAGAACTCTGTCTCAGGTGAAGGAATAGCTCAGTTACTTCAAAATAGCATTAATATTGAGTATGGGATTAAATGAGTGAATTTTAAAGGTAAGAGCATTCAGCTACATTAGGAGTTCATTTACTTATATAATTCAGTTCAGTTCAGATGCTCAGTCATGTCCGACTCTTTGCAACCCCATGAACCACAGCACGCCACGCCTCCCTGTCTATCATCAGCTCCCAGAGTTTACCCAAACTCATGTCCATTGAGTTGGTGATGCCATCCAACCATCTAATCCTCTGTCATCCCCTTCTCCACCTGCCTTCAATCTTTCCCAGCATCAGGGTCTTTTCAAATGAGTCAGATCTTCGCATCAGGTGGCCAAAGTATTGGAGTTTCAGCTTCAGCATCAGTCCTTTCAATGAACACCCAGAACTGATCTGCTTTAGGATGGACTGGTTGGATCTTCTTGCAGACCAAGGGACTCTCAAGAGTCTTCTCCAACACCACAGTTCAAAAACATCAATTCTTTGGCACTCAGATTTCTTTATAGTCCAACTCACCTATCCATACATGACTACTAGAAAAATCATAGCCTTGACTAGACAGACCTTTGTTGACAAAATAACGTCTCTGCTTTTTAATATGCTGTCTAGGTTGGTCATAACTTTTCTTCCAAGGAGTAAATGTCTTTTAATCTCATGGCTGCAATCACCATCTGCAGTGATTTTGGAGCCCAAAAAATAAAATCAGCCTCTGTTTCCACTGTTTCCCCATCTATTTGCCAATGTAGCTTAATTTTGTACATTGAATAAGTAAATATATAACTTAGAAAATACTGACGGAGAATGTTTTGAGGAAAATATTTAAATATTGTCACAAATTATTAATAGTGTTGTAAAATATTTAAATATTACATTCAAAGAAATGTGATTTATGCCTGGTAAAATTTTATTGCATGTCAAATTTCAAACCATGGGTTTCTTGTGTTTCCTTTATGCTCATATAAATAACTACTGTATATTTAAATTAGAATGTTATTTCTAACTGAAATCCTAATGAACTTAACTCCATAGATAAAATTATACAGTGAGCTAAGCTTAGAGAAACTGAACAAAATGTCAGTTTTGAGCAGAATTTTGTTTTCTGGAAACTTCCCCATATTTTCCAAAACCAATGGGCAAAATCATATAGAATACTATTTACTATAAATATGGAATTCCTTGCTATAAAATGGAATAGATTATATGCAATATAGCTTTAATATTTAGAGCTATTAACAGGCACATCCATGCACATAATTTTATGTCAGACAAATAAATGCACTGAACATATTACATTATGGAGTTGATTTGTTTTAAAATGTGGGAAAATATAGATGAATATTTCATGAGTTTTATGGAAATTTACTCAGATGGATTATACTATTCATAGTTTTCAGTTTCAATGATGAATAAAAGATATCAGAAAAAATTTTTTAAATACTAGACACTATCTCAGTGCCCAAACCTCTTCACATCTCAATAGTTCACATTTTAATGTAAATACAATGTATATGGTAACACAGACTGGAAAAGGTATTTTCTTGCTGTGAGACATTTCTCTAGGACAAATTTCAGAAGATATTTTATATTCAAAATTTTATTTTTCAAAATAATTTGAAATCATGATCAAGGTATGTCTCTACATTTCACATGGAACATAACTTAACTTGTCTTGGATCTTTAAAATTATTATTATGAACTCTTCTTTTTTGTTTGTTTGCTTTATTCTAGATACATGCTCAAAGGCAAATGAGAAGTAAATGATTATCACATTTACTTAAGAGCTTTAGACTCCTGGATGTGGGAAGACCAGTGTTGTTTTTTTTGTTTTGTTTTGTTCATTTGTTTGTTTGTTTTAGTACTAGTTAGTGAATGGGAACCACTGTGTGCTGTCTGGATCAGAAATGGTTTCCTACACTGTCTCCACCCTGTATCTCTTTCTTATTATTTCATGTATGAACCACAGAGATAGTCTTTTGACTCGTCTTATTGTCTCAGTATCACTTGCTCTATGTGTTTCTGCTTTCCATATATGGTTGATCTACTTGAGTTCTGTTTTGATCTTGTCACTGTTATATTTAAATCTATCAGTTGCTGTCCCACCTGCAGCATTGCATAGAGCAATGAGCTCTTAAAACAGATGAACATCCTTTGGGATGTGCCTCTAAGGCATAAAAATAATCTTCATAATATTTTAAATGTATATTCATTAAAATAGACTTTCCTGGTGGCTCACACAGTAAAGAACCTACCTGCAGTGCAGGAGATCTGAGTTCAATCCCTGGGTGGGAAAGATCCCCTGGAGAAGGGAATGGCTACCCACTCCAGTATTCTTGCCTGGAGAATCCCATGGCCCAAGGCGCCTAGAGAGTTACAGTGCATGGAATCAAAAAAGAGTTGGACATGACCGAGTGACTAACACTTTCACATTCATTAAAATGAACAAATTTACTAATATTGAATAAATGATATTTGTGTTTTCATTAATGGTGAAATGGTGAAAAGTCGCTCAGTCGTGTCTGACTTTTTGCGACCCCATGGACTGTAGCCTACCAGGCTCTTCCTCCATGGGATTTTCCAGGCAAGAATACTGGAATGGGTTGCCATTTTTCGTCTCCAGGAGATCATCCCAACCCAGGGATTGAACCCAGTTTTCCCGCATTGTAGGCTTTACCGTATGAACCACCACGGAAGTCTCAATAGTGGTGGTTTAGTCACTAAGTCGTGTCGGACTCTTGCAAACCCCATGGACTGTAGCCTGCCAGGCTTCTCTGTCCAAGGGGATTCTCCAGGATTTTTGTTAATAAGAGTATATAATAAAAATGTTTAAAAACAGTCCATAAGACCAAGTTCAAATGCTTTTTGTTTTTAACCATATCTCTAAACATTTTTCTATATAAACATTTGTCTATATTCACAGACAAATTGGTCCATTTGCTATATTTAATACTCATTCTTCTCATTTAAATCCTATACTTAGTTTCTATTATTCCCTTTTACAAAATACTCTTTCTTTCTGTCATAAGCACAATCTAACTTCTAACTTCTCCAACCATACTTGTTGTCTATACTGGTGTTTTGAGACTGGTAATAGCTTGCTTTAAAACATCATGATATGAATCATCTTGCTCTAGTGAGGCTGCAAGTTTTAGGGGCAATGGTCCAATGGGTGGATCCATGAAATTTCTGTTTTACTTAATGTGAATGAATTAAATACTTAGTTACTACTTTTCTCTTGTAATAATATCAAATTGTAGTGTTAGTCATTGTTTTTAAACATCCAATTCAATCATCTAAGATAGTCTGTTCTTTAGAGACCCTAGAAATAAATTCAACAAGATTTGGTGGGAATTAATACTATAAAACTATAAAGAAAGCTGAGCACCTAAGAACTGATGCTTTTGAACTGTGGTGTTGGAGAAGACTCTTGAGAGTCCCTTGGTCTGCAAGGAGATCCAACCAGTCCATCCTAAAGGAGATCAGTCCTGGGTGTTCACTGGAAGGACTGATGTGGAAGCTGAAACTCCAATACTTTGGCCACCTGGTACAAAGAACTGACCCATTGGAAAAGACCCTGATACTGGGAAAGATTGAAGGCAGGAGGAGAAGGGAATGACAGAGAATGAATGGTTAGATGGCATCACCGATTCAATGGACATGAGTTTGTGCAAGCTCCGGGAGTTGATGATGGACAGGGAGGCCTGGCGTGATGTAGTCCACGGGGTCATACAGAGTCGGACATGACTGAGCGACTGAACTGAACTGAACTGAACTGCTCTTTAGCAATTAACTGTATTCAATTTGATTAAAATTTATTTAAATTACCCACATTTCTTAGCTATTGCAACATTTTTTTTCCCAATTCATGAATTCCCTTGTAGCAAAATGGAAACAGCAGATTCCCTTTCTCTAAGCACTGATCAATGATTCTCACTTAACTCTGAATATAGGCTCTCAGTGAATAAACAGTTTTAAATATGATCTTAGGAGAAAATTTCATGGATGGAGAAGCCTGGCAGGCTATAGTACATGGGGCCACAAAGAGCTGGACATGACAGAGTGACTTCACTTTTTTTAGGAGAAAGTACACCATATTGACTCCATCTCCTCATGACTAAACTCTGTTAGGTGAGTTACTTATCCTCTTTGAAATACAGAGATGAGCTATATATACAGATCTCCTTTGACTTATGATGGGGTTACATCCTGATAAACCCACTGGAAGTTGTTGCATTGAATAACCTAACCTACCAAACATCATAGCGTAGCCAAGCCTAACTTAAACATGCTCAGAACACTGAAATTAGACTATAATAAGATAAAATCATCTAACATGAATCCTATTTTATAATAAAGCAGTGAACAGCTCTTGTAATTTATTGAATACTGTACTGAAAGTGAAAACCAGATTGGTTTTGTGGATAAAAGATGATTGTAAGTGTATTGATTACTCACTCTCATGACTCAGCTGTAGACTGGGAGCTACAGTTGCCTGCCTCTGACCAGCATCATGAGATGGTATTTACTCTGGAAAAGGTTATAGTTCAAAATTTGAAGTATTGTTTCTACTAATGTTTATCACTTTCCCATCATCTTAAAGTGAAGTCAAACCATCATAATTTGGAGACCTTATATGTATGTATGCTTGTATATATGCACTTTGATACACCATACTTAGTATTCGACTATCTCCATTCAAACAAATCAAACCATTTATTTAATTGAACAAGCACTTTTAGAAACTTTTGTGCCAGAAATAGTCTTCACCACTGAGGATTTATCAATGAACAGGTAAGCTTTTGGACTCCTGCAGTTTACCTCGTAATGGCACAGTCTTTTGCCCCTGTGTGTTAGGTCATGCTTAAGTTTAAAACTAAAGTAGAACAAGAAGATGGTGAGCAGGGCATCCCTTTAGCAAGTGTGATGAAAGAATGCCTCACTGTGAAGCTGACAGTGCAGCAGGAACTTGAATGAAATAGAGTAAATTATTCACATAACCAGGGGAAGTATTCATATGTCCGAGGCAGAGGTTGGCAAAATAATCCAGGAAGAGGGAGTCCAGGCAGAGTTAGAGAGGAGGGAGGTGAGACTAGGGAAATATCTAAGGTCTGAGTAAGGTCTGTAGCATACATACAGGACAACTTAGAGACCACAGAAAATGTTATGATTAAATAAGATAAAATAAGGGCTTCTCAGGTGGCTCTGTAGTAAAGAACACGCCTGCCAAAGCAGGAGACATGGGTTTGATCCCTGGGTGGAGAAGATCCCCTGGAGAAGGAAATGACAACCTGCTGTAGTATTCTTGCCTAGACAATCCAATAGACAGAGGAACCTGGCAGGTTACAGTCCATGATGTCACAAAGACTAGGACATGACTTAGTGACTGAGCATGAGAGCAATGATGAAATAAGTAGGATTTTCCCCTAAATATGATGGGAAACCAGAGAACACATTATAAGCAATATCACTAAAGCAATATTATTAATTTAGAGTTATTTTCCAACATTGTTGTTACTTAAAGAAATTATGACAAAGAAAAAGAATTTACCAAACTCTTTTATCAATTTAAATGTAAAAAACCCCATGCCAAAGTATAACACTGTTTTCTTTTGTTTTAGATTCAGTTACCTGGAAAACACTTCTTCAGCATATTGATCTTCTTTTATATAAAGCTGTCTCATTTGAAGCGTTTCAAAATATTTTTTTTTCTTTTTTCTTATTTGGGTTTATCTTCTTTTATACTTTTTGTTCCTACAAATGTAAGCTTTAGTGTTTTTTTCTTTTTTTTCCTTTAGAACACTGCTTTTAATCCTAACTAGCTATGGTAATAATTAAGCAACACTTGTTGAAAATTTAAGGTTATGTTAAAGAGAAGTTGGGCTTCCCTGGTGGCTCAGTGGTGAGGAATCCACCTGCAATGCAGGAGGAGAGTTCGATCCCTGGGTTGGGAAGATGCCCTGGAGAAGGGAATGGCCACCCACTCCACTATACTTGCCTGGAGAATTCCATGGAAAGGGGAACCCGGTGGGCTATGGTCCATGGGGTTGCAAAGAGTTGAACACGACTGAGTGATCAACACTTTCACTTTCAAAGGTAAGTTATGATTTTCATGACTAGGATTCCTGCCAGAGCAACTGGGAGATTTATAGAACTCGCTTTTTAAAGATAGAGCCGTCCACTCTTTTCAAAATACATGTAATTTATACTCACAACTATATGCTAAAAAAATACCAGTTTTCTTTTGCTACAACTAAACTTTGGAATGGAGCTAGGTATTTCACTCATGAATCATTAGATATTTACTATGTCCCAAGCACTGTTCTAAGTGCCAAGGATACAGTTAAAAACAAGGACAACAAATTCTCTCACAGAGATTACATATTTTTCACTGTAAAATATAACAGAACATTTTATTTTAGTTAAGAGGATTCATAACATATTTCATGTAATATATTTACATAATTATTAATTATGTACAAGTAACCTATTTTCTTCAAGGTTTCCTCCGTTTTTACATAAATTGAGCTAGTGAACACAAACCTCAATCAGTGATCCAACAGAACACTATTCAATAATATTCAACAGAACACATTGCATTCTGAAAAGCAGAGGAATTCCTGACAGAAAATATGCCCATCTCATGACTTCCCTGACAGTCCAGTGGTTAAGACTTCACCTTCCAAAGCAGACGGTGAGGATCCGACCCCTGGTTAGAGAGCGAAGATTCCACTTGCCTTGTATCCAGAAAACATAAAACAGAAGCAATGTTGTAACAAACTCAATTAAAACTTTAAAAATGGTCCACATCAAAAAAAAAAATCTTGTAAAAATGTATATATTACTGTCTCAAAAATTGGTAATCTAGGAGAATGCAAAAGTTGCATGATTCTATATTAGAAAATTATTCTAGACAGCAGCAAAATTTGTGTAATACAAATGAGTCCTGATTCATATGTGATGACCTATTCAATTGATGCAGTTAAAGTATGTTCATATATTTCAGGGCTTTATGGAGAAAAAATCCTACTTTATGGTTTGTGTGGAATATATTCAGCCCATAAAGATCTTAATCAATAGCAAAATGATTATGAAAACAGATTTTAGAACTTATTAACAGATTATGGAAACTTGCTTTTCTCATTATGCAGGTGATTAGCACAGTTCTGCAATTTCTAGGTATAATATGCATTTTCCTTCTTTGAATACTGGAGGAAATTATTATAGTCTTGAAGAGAGCAATTAGGAATAGTAATTTACTCTTCATGCATTTTGTTAAGATTTACCAAATTCAAATGTCATAAGTAAAGAATTATACTTTTTAACTCTTATAATTTCTCACAAATTGGATTACATTAAATTCTAATACAGTAATAAGTGCTACTTTATCCAGTATATTTTAAATGTAAACTTATTGACCTTTAAAACTATTTTTAATCTTTTGCTGCTGAAAATTAAGCATAGCTAGAATGTTTCAATTCAAGAGCTATAAGTGTCCACTTCATATTTCTTACTTTTTTAAGTTAATATTTTTTTACTGAAATTTAATTTCATATTACACAAATTATACATTATAGGTGTCAAATTTCTAATTTTTAAACTTTAGTGTCAGTTAGACATTAAAACTTGAGTTTATAGTTTTCAGTTTCTAGGGCTTTAAAACTCAAAATTCTAAAGATTTATATTTCAAGATAAATTGTAATGGAAATCTTAGATAAGCTTAAAAAAATACTGTAATAAACCAAAATACTTTAAAAATGCATTTTGAGTATTTGCTTTTAGCTTTTAAAACAAGATATTTCCAAAGTGATTCCTGTCAAGATAACTTATGTGTTCAGTGTCATAATTTAATATGCAAAATGTATTCTTCCTATAAAAACTGTAATTAAAAAGAATCACAGGCAGTTATATTTCATTTGCCACAATGTTTTGGAAATGAATATCTTGTAAAGAGTTTATGCAAATTCAAAGAAAACGTTTAAAGATAAGAAAAAGTAGCATAAATTACTATTAAGCAGAGAATTTTTTAAAAAATACTCTCAAATATGCAAAGATAGAGCATTGTTCTTTTTCCCAAAATTGCACGGAAAATGAAAAGCCTTTGTTTAAAACAGATGAAGAAGCTTTTATTTAACTATAGGAAAGGATGATTTCTCTAATAAAACTTTTTGGCAAATATTCTAAGATGACCAGTGATATTAGTATCATCTCTTGTGAAATTAAGGATGCAATTGCCTGCCTCAGCATATTAGAGTCATGAACCATGTGTGATTGCATGCTAAGTCACTTCAGTCTTGTCTGACTCTTTGCAACCTTATGGACTGTAGCTCACCAAGCTCTTCTGTCCATGGGATTACACAGGCAAGAATACTGGAGTGAGTTGCCATGCCCTCCTCTAGGGAATCTTCCTATGTCCAGGCAACTTGCATTTAAGGTGTTGTATAGTAGAGTGTGGGTCAAGAGGCAGCAGTTAGAACTGGACATAGAGCAACAGACTGGTTCCAAATTGGGAAAGGAGTACACTGAGGCTATATATTGTCACCCTGCTTATCTAACTTATACACAGAGTGCATCATGTGAAATGCCAGGCTGGATGAAGCACAAGCTGGAATCAAGATTGCCAGGAGAAATACCAACAATCTCAGACATGCAGATGACACCACCCTTATGGCAGAAAGTGAAGAGGAACTAAAGAGCCTCTTGATGAAAGTGAAAGAGGAGAGTGAAAAAGCTGACTTAAAGCTCAACATTTAGAAAACTAAGATCATGGCATCCAGTCCCATCACTTCATGGCACATAGATGGGGAAACAATGGAAACAGTGACAGACTTTATTTTGGGGACTCCAAAATCACTGCAGATGGTGACTGCAGTCATGAAGTTAAAAGATGTTTGCTCCTTGGAAGAAAAGTTATGACCAACTTAGACAGTGTATTAAAAAGCAGTGACATTACTTTGCCAACAAAGGTCTGTCTAGTCAAAGATATGGTTTTTCCAGTAGTCACATATGGATGAGAGAGTGGCACTATAAAGAAAGTTGAGCATTGAAGAATTGTTGCTTTTGAACCATGGTGCTGGAGAGGACTCTTGGGAGTCCCTTGGAGATCAAACCATTTATCCTAAAGGAAATAAGTCCTGAATATTCACTGGAAGGACTGATGCTGAAGCTGAAATGCCAATACTTTGGCCCCCTGATGCAAAGAACTGACTCGCTGGAAAAGACCCTGATGCTGGGAAAGATTGAAGGCAGTAGGAGAAGGGGATGACAGAGGATGAGGTGGTTGGATGGCATCACTGACTCAACAGACACGAGTTTGAGCAAGCTCTGGGAGTTGGCGATGGACAGGGAAGCCTGGCATGCTGCAGTCCATGGGGTTGTAAAGAATCGGACATGCCTGAGCAACTGAACTGAACTGACCAGGTAGTAGAGTGCATGTATGGAAGTACAGGGCCTGTTTCTTCTCCATTATTTGGAGGTGTGTTTGTGAAATGGAGCAAGGCTTCATGGTCCTGCCCCAGCTTTCCTCTGCCTGCCTTTTGTCTGTGGAAAAACTTTAGTCAAAGAATACATTTAATCAAATAAGGGAAAAAATGCAGAAACAGAGGAACACATTCAAACAGGAGAAACTAATAATAGTTTTATCATTAAACAAAGTCAAGGAATTTTAGTTCCTCTTCAAGTACTGTAGGTGATATTCTGAGTAATATCCTTTGAGCTGCTTTGTAGGCCCACTGTTGCCAATGAACTTGATGTTCTTTCTTCAATGCAAAAGAATTCAGAGATGAAGCAGAGTAGTTCAGAAAGTAAAGTTTATTTAAGCCAGTATACACACATTCCTGGTGGCTCAGATGGTAAAGAATCTGACTGCAATGCAGGTGTTCCAGGTTCAGTGCCTGAGTTGGGAAGATCCCCTGGAGAAAGGAATGGCTACCCACTCCAGCATTCTTGCCTGGAGAATCCCATGGACACAGAAGCCTGGCGGGCTACAGTCCATGGGATCACAAACAGTCAGACATGACTGAGCAGCTAACATTTCACACACACTTTTCATACTCTCAGAGGGAGAGCAGGCAGACAGTTAAGAGCTGTTGCCCTGATTTCCTTTGGCAAGTCAATTATGAGGGGTAAGTGAAGGCATGGAACACTCACTGGGCAAGGAGGGGCTTGGGAGTGATAGTCCATGATTTTTCATCCCAGCTCCATGTTCTTGTGGGGAGGAGGGATTTCTGTCCCCAGTTAGCTTTGATCATAAGTGTCATAGTATTTGCTAGTGCGTGATGAGTGCTTCTTACCCGTAAGGCTGATCCTACTGTAAGGAGGGCACAATGAGCAAAGCTACAAATGCGTGCAGGAGATTCCTACTTTCCCTACCTTTCTCTGCTACTCAGACTCTTATCACCCAGGCCTACCAGTCTACAGGTCCCTGCTTTCCTCTGTCTATGGCCCCCTGGCTTGCAAGAGAGATGAGGTCTCTCCTCACACTTAGCTACCTGCCTGCTATGACATCACCAGGCGGAAGAAGTACACGATGACTCAACTGTAGCCATGACATAAACTGCCACAACTTCCAGAATTTCCTCAAAGAAATGGGAACAAACTGACTCTGGAACTGAGGACAAACTGAAACAATCTGAAACAATCAAGATGACACAGATCAGACCACTGATGACCCATTTCAGGATGACTGTCAGAGCTGTCTGCGCTGCTTCCGCATGAGGCCCCCTCCCTCCACTTATAAAAGCTTGCCTTTGGATGTGAATTCCACTTGCTGCCCCCACAATTCCCAATCTCAAACACCTTGCTTTGCCAGCCTCTGAAATAAACCAAACTTCCCTTTTCACCAACCTTGCCTCTTTATCGGTGAGCAACCAGACCCCACATTTGCTAACAGGTGGAAAGCTTGAATGGAGTACATTAAATAAATGGATTTTTTTTTAATGTTAAATGAAAAATTAGTTTGTCTAAAACAGAATATATGGGATCGTGTCTGGTAAGTGCCCCTCTTCTAGATGGAAAAATAAAATCTAAAACCTATCAATCAGATATTCTGATCTGAAATTGCTTTGAATCTGATAGCTCAATTTGATTTTGATGATTATGTATATTTGGGATTTAAATTAGAGAATATTTCAATGCTATTTATCTTAAAATATTTGGAATATGCAAAGATCATGAGCACAGATTTATTTTGCAATGTGTCCTATGTATCCAGATTCAAAATGTTAAATAATATAGAGATACTATGTCCCTTCATAGGTTATAATTAAATTTAAAAAGCAAATATAACATTCTTATTACTTTTTTAGCATTCAATTTATATTATAGCTATTAGAAAAGAAAATGTGAAAAAAAGAAAAGAAAATGTGTAATCATTTCATCTGATTTTGCATATTTCATTTTTAAACTAGATCTTTTGTGCTTGGGTTTTATAGACAGGCATGGTGTTGCCATTTATAAAAAGAGAGAAGCATGTTGAAACTCAGGATCTGGCTCATAGTGCTTTTTTATGGATTCTCAATACACTAGTCTTCAAGATGTAAAAAGTAATATCTCAAGGTTAATTTGAGGATTGAATGATATTACTTGATGTGACCTGAGCAATGGGTGTTTTCTCCTAGAAATTTTTTTAAAAAAGTGTTTTATTTAGAGTAATGAAAATGTTTTACATATTACAGCAAAATTATAGAGCAAATAAGTGATGAAGTATAACATGAAAGTTTGCCAGGTTTTTACTATATGAAAGGTTCTTTTAAAAAAGTATTAAATTAAAGATTAAAAAAAAGTATTAAAGATTATAATCAATAACTATTTGAACTGTGATGAATAGAAGAAGTCATTAGAAAGTTTTTTTTTGTTTTTTTTTTTTAAGTCGCTCAGTCATATCCGACTCTTTGCGACCCCATGGACTATAGCCTATCAGGGTCCTCTGTCCATGGGATTCTCCAGGCAAGAATACTGGAGTGGGTTGCCATTTCCTTCTCCAGGGTATCTTCCCAACCCAGGGATCAAACCCGGGTCTCCCTCATTGCGGGGCAGACGCTTTACCATCTAAGCCACCAGTTAAATATCTTTAAAAATGCTGAAGAGTTTTTTAAACATAGTAGAATCTTTGGATTTCTAAAACTCAAACAGAAAAGGGCTAAATATATTCTTTGAAATTCTGGAAAGTTCGCAACTATCTGAGTGAGAAATTAAAGTACTAATTTTGATCAACAAGTTTCATGGATGTATGCTTAGACTCTACAGCTTTCAATATAAAATATCTTTATTTGATAATTATTTGTGTCATATGTTACAGAATAGATGCCATTCAAGTGCATCAAGTTGAAGTGTTTTTATGTGAGTAATAGTCATATACATTAAGAGCTTTTTATATTTTAAATGTAATATAGTTTGTACTGTTTATGGGTAAATGATTTTGTTTGAGCAAGAATGACCTCTCCTTTGCATTTTAAATATGGATTTCAAATACTGTACATGCTTCAAGTGAAAGAAACACATTTTAAGAAATAATGATCTGTAGTTTTGCACAAAATCCTGAATCATCTAAAACATTTATTTATTTTAACAGTGTTTTGTACTCATGAAAGGAAAGAGTATCTAAATTAATGGTGGATATAAAAAAATACTGAAGATCAAAGTGGCAAACATGCTCTAAAAGTACTCTTATTCTAAAAATAGTCTCATTCTAAAAATTGTCTCATCAACACAAGATTTTGAGTAGGAGACCCACACAGAGAAATGAGGATATTCATATAAGACAATCATTTGAATATTTATTATTTATTTTTATTGTTTATATGCATTCAGACTATTGATTTAATTTCTTTAGAAAGTAACATAATTCAGATAAAAGGAAAAAGTACAACTGAATTGAAATCATTATATATAAAGCTAAGATAATTTAAAGATCCATTCATTTCATTAATAACTGAAATGACAATTAGGTCATTGTTATATATCTGTCAAGTAAGCAAATTATAATATTTGTGCATTATGAAACTATCTAGAATCAATCACGCTCATTATTATGCTAGCTTGCCATATACCCTTCCACAAAGGAATCAAAGAATTCTCTCAGAATTTAACAACCCAAAATATCTCAATTATTGTTATTTTTATTTTTTTTTTTAGAGAGAGCAAAGACTAAGTTTATGTAGGGAATTTTGGTGACTTTATTTTCAGATTTATCCAATGAGATTAGCAGTAAGTGTAATGTTGAATGATTCTTTTTTTTTTTTTGTCTGTTTCAAATAGGCTTTAGGTAATCAATCAAGATCAAAGGGAGAGCATGGCTAAAGTGAATCACCCTTTGGACATTTGCTTAACTTAATTTGTTAGCAAATATGTAATTTATTTTACTCCTAGGGTCATCAATAAATACTCTATATCCTCTAATTTGTTTTATATGAAAAAGGGAAAGAATATTTGCAATACATTATATCAATGAAAAAAATTTTTCAAAAAAGATTTTCTTCACAGTTTTCTATTGTCAGATTTTCTTTAAAAGAAGCTACAATTTCTGATTATCAAATTGCTCTTTGTAACTATGGCTTTCACATTGACCAAACCATATGCAATGTTTCTATTTTCTTGTCATTATTTGCCAGATTAACATTATTTTAGCTAGGTTTAATATGCATGTAAGTGAAAGTGAAGTCGCTCAGTCGTGTCCGACTCTTTGTGACCAAATGGACTGTAGCATACAAGGCTCCTCAGTCCATGGAATTTTCCAGGCAAGAGTACTGGAGTGGGTTGCCATTTCCTTCTCCAGGGGATCTTCCCAACCCAGGGAACCTGTGTCTCCCACAGTGCAGGCAGACGCTTTACCGTCTGAGCCACCAGGGAAGTTAAACTGAAATTTTGGGTTTTGAAGCCAGAAGCTAAAAGATTCTATACAAAATTCAGCTACATTTGGATCATGTAGAAACATTAAATTATGAGGAAAACCAGACTTTTATGGAACCTGTCATTCCTGCCACTTCAAAGAAAATCTTCTACGTGTAGTGCCATTGCTCCGTTATCTATTTTGATAATTTGATGACAGTTCATCTATCTTAAAATTTCCTAAATTGCTTTTCACTTTTCAAGGGAATTTACTTTTAGTCCCCATCTTCAGTCTAAACAGCTGATCTCAGTAATATGTCAGTGAATTGTGAATAATATATATACAGAGATAGATATGTTATCTACTCAAAAAGTATGTAAAATTTTTCTCAGAAAGTCAAATCATATTAAACATTCATGGCTTTTATCATCCTGAATTTTTGAATTCCATTTCTAATATTGTCCCTATTTAAAGAGATGTTTCTTTTTGCTGAAGTTATAACCTATATTTTCAGGAAGTGTTAATAAGCATTATAGGAGCTAGTACACTAAAATCTTTGTGTCCAGAACTTAGAAACAGACTGACTTCTACTTTTATAGAAGCTTTATGAAATTTCAATAGTGCGTTGATATTTCAGGTCTTTTTCCTAATATTTTTGAATATCCTCAAAAATATCTCTTCTCTTCCATGTTAATACTATATTAGTCCAGGATATGGAAACTTTCTCAGTAAATTTTATATAATTTTTGCTCTTTATCTCCACAAATTGCCTTGATATGAATTTGTGGGGAAGTCTTGCACCTAAAAGAAAAATGCAAATTTTGGAAAAATTCTATTCTTCCTAATAGATCAGAGTATAATATAAAAAGTAGCTTTTCCTTTGAAAAAAAGGAGGAATATATGTAACTCCTCCAAACTAATCTTTGAAGTTTTAGAATAGATCTAAATAAACAAGAAATTAAATGCTTTAGCCTGAAATATTCAGATTATTTAGGTAAAATATTTTTTTTTTAATCTGTATTTTTCTTGAGTGTTTAGTATCAATTTTGTGATTACAATTTTGCATGTTGTTCTGTAGATATGCCTCTAATAATTTTATCTATGACTGGAGGTATATATTTTTTTGTTCAATTGCAAAGTCGAATCTGACCCTTTGCAGCCCCACGGACTGCAGCACTCTGGGCTTCCCTGTCCTTCACTGTCTTCTAGAGTTTGCTCAAACTCATGTTCTTTGAATCAGTGACGCCATCCAACCATTTCATCCTCTGGCGTCCCCTTCTGCTCCTGCCTTTGATCTTTCCCAGCATCAGGGTCTTTTCCAGTGAGTCGACTCTTTGTATCATGTGGCCAAA
Source organism: Cervus canadensis (assembly GCF_019320065.1). Classification (NCBI taxonomy): domain Eukaryota; kingdom Metazoa; phylum Chordata; class Mammalia; order Artiodactyla; family Cervidae; genus Cervus; species Cervus canadensis. The sequence continues at coordinate 11,106,071 of NC_057412.1, read as the reverse complement.
GCTCTAATAAGAACTTCAGGTTCAGCATCAGTCCTTTCTATGCAAGTTCAGGATTGATTTCCTTTAGGATTAACTGGCTTGATCTCCTTGCTGTCCAAGGGACTCTCAAGAGTTTTCTCTAGCATCACAGTTCAAAAGCATCAATTCTTCAGCTCTCATCCTTCTTTATAGTCCAGCTGTCACATCTTTACATGACTACTGGAAAAACCAGAGGTTTGACTCTATGAACATTTGTCTGCAAATTATTGTCTCTGCTTTTTCATATGCTCTCTAGGTTTGTCATAGCTTTTCTTTCAAGGAGCAAGTGTCATAAACTCACAGCTGCAGTCTGCAGTCTGCAGTGATTTTGAGCCCAAGTAAATAAAGTCTGTTACTGTTTCTACTTTTTACCCATCTTTTTTTTTTTTTTCATGAAGGGATGGGACCAGATGCCATGATCTTAGTTTTTTGAATGTTGTATTTTAAGCCAGCTTTTTCACCCCTTCTTTAACTTTCATCAAGAGGCTCTTTAGTTTCTCTGCTATCTGCCATAAGGATGGTGTCCTCTGTATATCTTAGGTTTTTGATATTTCTCCCAGCAATCTTGATTCCAGCTTATTTTTTAACTAAAAATATTGAAAGCATACTTAACCTGAGACATCTCTCACCTTTGTCTTGTGAAGAATTTTATTTACCCTAATATACACAATATTGCAAATATATATGATTTAAATTGTATTATTTTCCATCTTGGATTTCACCATAGAAAATAAGCAGATATAAGTATTACCTATTATCATTTTCTTTAAATATGCACATTGTTTATATAAGGAAAACAATTAGTCCTTTCAGTTAACAGCATTTAATCTCAATCATTCACAGCAATGCAAGCAATCTCTGTACACAAACTTAAGTACCCTGAAGTGCTCTGAATCTGAACAGATATTGCAAACCCTCACCTACCCTGGGAACAATATTCAGTGTATGGATTATCTGGGTAACTTTTAAATTGGATGTTGACATCTCTGATTGTTCTAATGGTGTTACATATCCATTGATTTCAGGTCAGCAACTTGGTCTGGTCTTTCTGAAAATAGCTCCCAGCTTGTTAGCCTGTCTGAAATCCCTGGATTTAAGTTTTGGTTTTCCCATAAATCCTGCAGCCTCTAATCAGTCAGCTTTCTCTGCCAATCAATCTTTTCCCAGTGGATCTCCCTTAGCTCTCACACTGTGATATAAGCTGAGGCTTTGACATGGTGTTATACTCTTAAAAACAAAGTTTATGGTTTCCTACAAAGTAGAAAATAAAACTGAGAAATCTAAGAAGGAATTTTGCCAATCAAAGTTTTACCTGTCAAACTGATTTTAAGCATCTGTACTGAATTAAGTAAGGGCTTCCCAGGTTACTCAGTAGTAAAGAATCTTCCTTCCAACGCAGGACATATAGGAGACATGGGTTCAATCCTAGACCAGGAAGACCCTCTGGAAGAGGAAATGGCAGCCCACTCCAGTCTTCTTGCCTGAGAAATCCCATAGGAAGAGGGGACTGATGGACTACAGTCCATTGGGTCACAAAGAGTAAGACACGACTGAGCAGGCACAAACTCTCTGAATTAAGGTGTGGATGTTATTGACATGATGTCTAGATTTCAGACTTATTGCCTTTAACATTTACATAGCATTGAATAGTTTAGCTTTTGCAGATTTTTCACTCTAAGGAAAACAACTTTACAACAGATTACAACAACTAACCAGCAGATTTTTATTTTGTAGAAAATAAATAATTGTAAAAATATGAGCTAAGCAAACATCACAATGTCAATATTGGAAAACAAGCACAACAAAAGAAATAATCAAAATTAATTCTTTAAACAAACCTCTTTGATCTAGAATGAAATGCCATAACCCATGAATCTATTTTGTAAAATATTTTGAAATACTTTCTAATCAGAAATAGATTATTTTTTAATTTATTTAGAATTATCTATTTAGAATTATTTATTTTAGAATAAAGTAAATAATTATTTCAGATTGTTGAATATATTGGTAATATTATACTTTGCAGTTCATGCAAAAGTGTCCTATACACATAATTAAGCTTGATCTGTAATCTGATTATATTAATATGATATATTGCAATGATGATATCATTCCTTTATATATATATAATCAAACTATAGATCAAGTTTAATCATATGTGACAGGACAGTGTTTATATAATACTATATATTATTATAGAAATAGTATATAATACATAAAATATTATATATACTCAGGTTCATTATAGCTTCCACTTTTAATACTCTAACATAAATTTTTCTTTAAAGTTAGTTGTGGGCATCCCTAGTGTCTCAGTGGTAAATAATCCACCTACCAGTGCAGGAGATGCAGGTTTGATCTTTGGCTTGGGAAGATCCCCTGGAGAAGGAAATGGCAATCCACTCTACTATTCTTGTGTGTAGAATCCCATGGACAGAGGAGCCTGGCAGGCTACAATCCATGGAATTACAAAAGAGTCAGACATTAATTAGCAAATAAACAACAACAATAACAGCAATTTTTGATGATAATGATTGTTTAATGATAATTGGATCATTTCCTATAGTTGGCTCAATAATGGCCAGTGGCATTACCACTAGAAAAGTTTTAAACTATTTTGGTTTGACAAAGTAGAAACGACAAAAGAAACAACACAATAGAGATGGCTGTAAGAGTAATTTGTGAAGATAAAACATTTTAAAAGCTGACTTTGTATATTGAAACACTTTAGAAATCTGCTGTCCAAAGTGGTCTCTACTAGCCGCAAGTGGCTAAATAGTATTTGAAATGTACTTTAGTCTAAACTGAGAAGTGCTGTAATGTAAAATATGGAAACAGATTTCAAAGATTTAGTATTAAAAAAAGACTATAAAATCTCAATATCATTATGTTGATTAGATATGGAAGTGATTATATTTGGGGCATGTTGTTATTAAAATTAATTTGCTCTGCTCCTTTTTAAATTTTGTTATTATAAGATTTTAAAAGACATATGTCACCCACATTTAAGTCTCACATCATAGTTCTTTGCAGTAGTGCACAGCTCTGAAATATTGCAAAAGATCAACATGACTGTTGTGAAATTTTCCTGTTGACTGTCAAATCCTTGTACTTAAATACTTATTCCATGTTAAATACAGATCAGTTAACCTGTATGCTATATTACATCTAATTTCATTTAATTAAACATTGTCATATGAACAACTTTCTTTGTATGCAGGTACATTTTTGCTACACTTTAATGTGTCTGACCTTAACTACAAGTTAATGTTCTATATTCAAAGTTATATTTCCATTAGATTCTAAAGAAAAAAATCCACTTAAAGCAAGCAGAAAGTGAAGATGTTTTAGTGATTACAGATATTGTGAGAAGAATTTGTTCACTTTCTTCTTTTACAAGAAATCTTCTGAAAAATTTTATGATTAAATAACTTTTTTTTTTAGAATTATGCTAATGATATCCTTAATAAGGATATCAAGCAGGATTTAGAAAAAGCAGAAGAACCAGAGATCAAATTGCCAACATCCGTTGGATCATAGAAAAAGCAAGAGAATTCCAGAGAAACATCTACTTCTGCTTCATTGACTACACTAAAGCCTTTGACTGTGTGGGTCACAACAAACTGTGGAAAATTCTTCAAGAAGTGGGAATACCAGACCACCTTACCTGCCTCCTGAGAAATCTGTATGCAGATCAAGAAGCAACAGTTAGAACCGGACATACAATTTAAATAAGTGGGTAAAATAAAATAACTCACTTATTTAACTTATATGCAGAGTACATCATATGAAATGCCAGGCTGGATTAAGCACAAGTTGGAATCAAGATTGCAGGGAGAAATATCAGTAATCTCAGATATGAAGATGACACAATACATAGTAGAAAGTGAACAGGAAAAAAAGAACCTCTAGATGAAAGTGAAAGAGGAGGAGAGTGAAAAAGTTGGCTTAAAGCTCAACATTTAAAAAATAAAGATCATGGTATCCGGCCCCACCACTTCATGGCAAACAGATAGGGAAAAAATGGATAAAGAGACAGACTTTATTTTGGGGGGGCACCAAAATCATGACAGATGGTGAGTGCAGCCATGAAATTAAAAAGACACTTGCTCCTTGGAAGAAAAGCTATGACCAACCTAGACAGCATATTAAAAAGCAGAGAGATTACTTTGCCGACAAAGGTCTATCTAGTCAAGGCTATGGTTTTTCCAGTGGTCATGTATGGATGTGAGAGTTGGACTGTGAAGAAAGCTGAGCACTGAAGAATTGATGCTTTTGAACTGTGGTGTTGGAGAAGACTCTTGAGAGTCCCTTGGACTGCAAGGAGACCCAACCAGTCCATCCTAAAGGAGATCAGCCCTGGGTGTTCATTGGAAGGACTGATGCTGAAGCTGAAACTCCGATGCTTTGGCCACCTCATGTGAAGAGTTGACTCACTGGAAAAGACCCCGATGCTGGGAGGGATTGGGGGCAGGAGGAGAAGGGGATGACAGAGGATGAAATGGCTTGATGGCATCACTGACTCGATGGGCATGAGTTTGAGTAAACTCCGGGAGTTGGTGATGGACAGGGAGGCCTGGCGTGCTGAGATTCATGGGGTCACAGAGTTGGACATGAGGACATGACTGAGCGACTGAACTGAACTGAAGTTATATATTTTATATACATTTTATCAAAAATTTGAGTAATTTAGAGTCAAATTCAAATCATCAAATCAATGTTATAGACATAAATGGAAAAGAGGAAGTTGGTAAGAATAAAATAAAATATTCAAATGTATCCGTTCTGTAAATAATCATGACATTTTGTGCTAATGCATGATTTAAAAAATATTTTCATGCTCTTGTATTTTCCATTCTCTTGCAATTTTTAAAAAGCCACTTTAAAAGATATGTAGTTATTCAACACTTTTATTAAGTGAATTTTATCTGTCTCTCTGTGGTTTTGGAAGACTGTGACATCCCAGAGTACAGGAAATAATTTTGTTCTGGACCAAGATGGGAGAGGTGTATTGTATTGAAATGCTTAGAGAAAAAATTATCTTGAGAAATTGTTTCAATAAAGGCGGTATCCTTCTTATTCATATTCTGATTAAGTAGCTTGTAATGTTGAAACTTCATTCTGTGTGATAATGGAAAACTGTCTATGTAACACGCCCAATATTCCATTACTTTAATTTGGCATGACTATTGCTTTTAGCTGATAAACTAGTTAGCCACTAAGTAGGAGAAAATGGAACCAATAAATTAATCTATTAAAATAATGGCTACAGGAGAATAATAAGTAGTGCAGACTTAAATGTCTAACTTCCCCCTTGTCTAGCACACTGAACTTACTTGAAAATGTTGAAATATACTGCAAAGAAAGTAACATTTCCTTTAATAGATTGTTATGGAAAATCAAATGAAAATGATGTAATAAAAGTAATGGATAGTTGTTACTATAAAATCTATCCATATTCATTCTTATTATAAGTAAATAAAATGGACCCTGATATTGACCACATATGGGAAAGATAGACACTATTTCTTTGGGCTTCCCTGAAGAAATTCTCCTTCTTTGCCTGCCCTCAGCAAGGACTTCACTGTACCATCTCCACCAACTATCTGCTTGCTCCAAATTCAGCCTGTGTCTCCCATGTGTATCTTGTTTCTTCTATCAGATGAGATAGGATCCAAAAAACTGTGTGCATTACTCTTAAAACTGCACGTGGAAACATTTTGGTCTAGTAGAACTTACCATTCATTTATGGTTTTTCATCATCCTCACTCCCACCCATTTTATCCTGGTAGAGCCTTTCTATTCTTGTGACAACAAAAATGTCTTCATACATTTTCAAATATTAGGTGGTGTCACCTTAGGTGATGTCACCCATGTTAATAAATTTCATATAGCAGGGTAAAGGGGCTTCCCTGGTGGCTCAGATGTTTAAGTGTCGGCCTGCAATGAAGGAGACCTGGGTTCGATCCCTGGGTCGGGAAGATCCCCTGGAAGGAAATGGCAAACTACTCCAGTATTCTTGCCTGGAGAATCCCCTGGACGGAGGAACCTGGTGGGCTACAGTCCACCGGGTTGCAAAACGTCAGACACGACTGAGCGACTTCACTTTGACTTTCACTGTCAGCAGGGTAAATGCATAAAAGTATAACTTAAATTCTGCATTAAGCAAACGCCTGAAATATAACACTGATATTTTTCTGAGGTAGAGGAAACTAAACAAAACTCTGACATCATAATTTGCAAGGTTATAATGCTTTGGCTTGTAAATAAAATCTGCAGGCAAAATCTGATCTTATGCCTATTGATGCAAATGAAGTTTAATTGAAAAATGGTCCTGCCTAATCATTTATTGGCCTTCCAGGTGTTACAGTGGCAAAGACTTTACCTGCCAATGCAGAAGACATGGGTTTGATCCCTGGGTCAGGGAGATCCCCTGCAGAAGGAAATGGCAACCCACTCCAGTATTTTCCTGGGAAATCCCGTAGGCAGAGGAGCCTGCCGGGATAAAGTCTTGGGGTCGCAAGGGTCAGACGTGACTTAGTGACTAAAAAACAACATAACCTGTATAGAATCATCTGAAACATAAACTGAACCTAAATTAAAATTTTGAACCAAACAGTAGTTATCATAAATGAACTTCCATCTTTGTTGCTATTCCTTTCCTCTCTACAAATGATGGACAGTGCTTTAATGGTGCCTCTTATTTACTGGATACCCAAGTCTACTCTCTCAATACTAGGACATAGTTCTTTCCAAATCCTACCTTTTCTTTTCTCACTTTTTTGCCCAACCTTATTTCTACCCTTCCCTCTTCACTGTCCGCCAAGAGTTTCTAAGAAATTTTCTCTCAAACATTTCACAGTGGGAATATTTTTTTTTATTAGTTTATAGTAGATATTTTTTTTCTGAAAATCAGTCAATATGTTACCTCTCTCTAGGCTACTAGCATTTTATCTGGGCGGTGAGCAGACATAAAGAAAGAAAATTCTACTTGGCCAATATTATCCTTTAGAAGCAAGTGTAGCAGGTGTGTAAAGGTACCTCCCTGCCCTTTGGATTTTTAAGGATACCCAAAGAAAGAGAATGGGGCTTCCCTGGTGGTTCAGATGGTGAAAAATCTGCCTGCAATGCAGGAGACGGGGGTTTGATCCCTGGGTCAGGAAGATCCCCTGGAGAAGGAAATGGCAACCGACTCTGGTGTTCTTTCCTGGGAAATCCCAGGGACAGAGGGAGCCTGACGGGTTACAGTTCATGGGGTCATAAAGAGTCTGACATGACTGAGAGACTAAGGATGCACACGTACAAAGGAAATACTACTAGCCTTTGGAGAATTTCCTGTTATTACTCACAACAAAAATTAGACAATGTCCCACATCTTTAGAGGTCTCAGAAAGTATATTTTAAATATTTTTTTGACCATGGCCATGACTCAGCAGGACTTTAGATCCACCTCTATATTCTGTCTTATTTCAACTCCTAACTTCCTGAACTTACAAAAATGTAGAGTCACGTCTGTCCTCTCTTTCGTTTTCAATGACATCTGCTGTTCCTCTGTCAATCACTGAAATGCTTTCTGGAATTCTACTTAATCCTTACATGTAGTTTTTCTCTATGGGTTCCTCATTTCTTCTTTTTATCTAAAGAAAACTTTTCAGAATGCCAGTGACTTGATATTTGAATGTCAGTGTCACTTTTTCAGTTCTGACAACTTACTCCACCTGTTTCTCAACAGGTCCAATGAGAAATGTTCTTGATTCAATAACAATTTGTAGTAATGAGGCCACACAGTAATCCAAACATAGGTGAAATCTTTCTCTTTACATTTTTTTTCCTAAAGTGAGAGAAGGATGAAATGGGAAAAAAAAAAAAAAGCATGGCATCACGCTAAATTATTTTAAAAGCATATTATTTCAACTACCGTGTACTTTACTGTGAATATGAGCTTCCCTGGTGGTTCAGATGGTAAAGTGTCTGCCTGCAATGTGGGAGACTGTGAATATAGGCACATATATTTTAACAAGTAGTTCCTACATTCTTTCATTTTCCATTTTGCAATGTGATTTGCTACCAAATATTTTTGGTAGTATGTGTCAATGTGTAAACTTGATATTTTGAAAACAGTTTCAAAAACCATTCTTGACTACCTGATCTTCATATCATGTCGTATTTCCATGCTCTATGCTAAATGAATTTACACAATTTCCACACTTGGATAAAAAAAAATAAAAGAAAGCAAAAAATAAGGAAAACATATAATTTTTACTTGGTTGTAGTTTTATAATTCTGTTCTTCATCTTCCCCTGTGTACATGTATTCATGTTATAGTAGGACCATGTGTTGTATATACCAGAAAAATAAAATTAAGGTAATATTTTCTCAGCCATTTCTCAGTTCATTTGATTTTTTTCCATTACATCTTACATAAAAACTCAATGAATCTTTTGGCCAAACCAATGCACAATCTTTGCTAGCATTGATTCCTGGCAGGGCAGAACACGCAGAAATAATTTGGGACTGGCATCACTGAGAATTAGCCAGGAACTGACTATGTTTTAGGAGAAAAATGATTATTATTATTCCATAGATGATAGTGATTGTGTTTAGTTTCTCAATCATGTCCGACTCTGTGACCCCATGGACTGTAGCCCACCAGGCTCCTCTGTCCATGGGGATTCTCCAGGCAAGAATACTGGAGTGGGTTGCCAGGCTCCTCCTCCAGGGGATCTTCCCAACCCAAGGAATGAACCTAGGTCTCCTACATCGCAAAGGATTCTTAACCATCTGAGCCACCAGGTAAGCCCATAGATGATAGGGATGGAAACAAATTTTAATCCACTGTTCTCTAGACGTGTGCATGACTTGATTCACCTGTTCATTTAGGAAACAACACAATATAATAGGAAATAGTAAGTTACAGGTCTCTAGACTTTTGGCAGAAATTGAGGTAAGAAAAATCAACAAAATTAAACATGAAAATAGGAGAATCAAAATGGATATAAAAATTAACTATATATGGTAAATGCATGAAATCATGTTAAATTATTTTAAAAGCAGATTGTTTCAAGCTACTTTGTACTTCACTGTGACTATAGCCACATATATTTTAACAGATAGTTTTGGATGTAGTTTCTTCCCTATATTTTTAAGAAATTAAATTCTACTTAATTTGATGATAGCTGTGGTATTATATTAGTCTGGGCACACTGAGTAAGTTTTTGGAGCTAAGAAGAAGTAAAGAAAATTGGTACTTTAAAATCAATTAAGAGGAAAGTACCACAGGGATTAGCAATTTGCTTGTGGCATGGTTTCTAAGGCTTAATGGACCTGCTTAAGTTACTGGTAGTAAGGTAGGTTGCATAATATACAGGGATAAGAGGTTGAAAAACAATTTAAAATGTTTTTAAAATTATAAATACAGTTAGATGTAATTTTCGAGACAATTTATTTCCTAGTTATTTGTGTCTCTGTGTATATACTTAAATTTACACAATGCCATGACCCTAGACGTTAAAGTATATTCAAGCAAGAAATAATTTAAACATTAGATAATGCTAAATAGTTAAATAAATGCTCTCTATTATGATGGAAGGATCTGAAGGAAATGGCAGCCCACTCCAGTATTTTTGCCTGGAGAATTCTGTGGACGGAGGGGCCTGGAAGGAAGGCTATAGTCCATGGGATCACAGAGTTGGACAGAACTGAACACGCAAGCACACACATGTTCTATAATGCCAAGTTAAAAACCTATAAACTGGTAATGGGTTTTGTTTTCATGATGTTGTATTATGAGTAATTCAGTGTAAATCAGTACAATGTAAATTATAAAGTTAGGTTTTCTTAAATGCATTTTTTATTGTAATTGTGAAAACACGGAATTTGTAATTTAAATCTATAAAGAACTGTGTCTATAAAATGTCCATATTTTCTTTTCAAGTCAGTTTATCTTGTTTTATTTTCTCAGCAAATTTTCACAAAAGTTTTGCACTGCTTTTTAACATGTCAGATGCTCACTATGTACAATGTTTTAGCTTCCTCTCATATGATATTGAAGATATCATTGATCCAAAACTGGGAAAACCGGGTAGATAAAGACATATGTGAATGAGAGTTTCCTTTTATAGTTTTCTTCTTTCTGTTCCTCTTTCAATGTAAAATTTAGAAGTATTTGCCAATCTCTGAATCATCAAAAATTAATTATAGAACCACTCATTTTCTTCACAGATTTGACAAGGACATGTATCTCCAAATAATACTATCCTCTATATCATCAAGAGCTTTGGTAATGCAGCTTTTATTGAAAATAAAGATATGTATTTGTTCTTGGCTATATAGTAGCAAGATAATAATCAACCTTCTTTTCTAAGTTTATGAGTTCCTTTTGAATGTATGATGGAAATAAATGTCCAAAACCTATATTCTGTTAAAATGTATCACACAACTATCAATCAATATTGGAGAAAATCTGGTGTTTACACATATATTTCTAAAGTTATCTGAAAATGTCAGAGGCAGATAGGTGTCAGAATTGAATTTTCAATACTTATCTTGAGTCTAGTGAAATTGGCACTCTAAAACTCCCGTTAACTCACTAAAATAAATATTGGAACATGAAGGCAATAATAAATTTTAATGAAAATGCAAAGTGTGGTATACAAATATAAATTCTGAAATAAGCTCAAAACTTTTTAATAAAGAAGCTTTATAAAACTATAAAAGACAATCTTACACTATGGCTTTCAACTGTATTCATAGAAAATAATATAGAATATCTATTCAGGTTCTTGAAGTCATAGAATCACAAGAAACTACTCACCTACCTATCTTTTTTAAATATTTCATCCTATGTTTTGCAGCTTAAAGGATTTTCCCATTTTGCTTTCTTTTCACAAGAATGTAACTTTTGAGAATTTCATCTGAACCTGAGTGGGGCTCTGGTTTCAATCAGAAACATTTTTAATAGTAGACTATTTTAGAAAATGGTTACTTGCTTGCTTTTAAGTGTGTGATGCGAATAAATTCAGTGGTTCACATTTCATTGTCTTTATTAATAAGATAAATAGATTAAGGTTCTTAGAAAAAAAGAAAGAACTTTTTATCTCATCAGAATTTTACATATAAAAACTATAACAGTTCAACTCATTTAAAATTCCCTTATGTAATTATTTGAGTCTCTAACTTAAGTAATTATAGAATAGAATCAGAAAAATGCAGAGCTAGAAATGACATTGTAACTGCAGAACCAATCCAAACTGGTCCTATCCTGCTTCTAACAACACATTGAGTTGTTTTTCAAAGACAACAGAACCCCAGATTCATGCAGGATGGCCAGAAAAGAAATTTTTGACCTCAGATAACACCCGGAACCAAAATTTGCCCCATTCCACTGAACCAAAGGACTGGGACATGACCAGAACCTGAAAACCAGAACGCTTACAGAAGCAAAAGGCAAAGGGTCCACTGTCAAGGAAAATCTGGTGCTTAAAACCAGTTTATCTTAGGAGATTCCCTAGAGGCTCAGAAGGTAAAGAATCTTCCTGCAATGCTGGAGACCCAGGAACAATCCCTGGGTGGGAAAGATCGCCTGGAGAAGGAAATGGCAAACCACTTCAGTACACTTGCTGGAGAATCCCATGGACAGAGGCGCCTGGTGGAATACAGTCCATGGGATCTCAAAGAGTCAGACATGGCTGAGCAACTAGCAAACAGGTTACTTCTTGTTGTTCAGTCACTCAGTCATGTCTGACTCTTTGTGACCCCATGAACTGCAGCACACTAGGCTTCCCTGTCTTTCCCCATTTCCTGGAACTTTCTCAAATTCATGCCCACTGAGCCAGTGGTGCCATCCAACCACCTCATCCCCTTCTTCTCCTGCTTTCAGTCTTTCCCAAATTCAGGATCTTTTCTACTGAGTCTGCTCTTCACAACAGATGGTCAAAGTATTGTGGCCTCAGCTTCATCATCAGTTCTTCCAATGAATATTCAGGATTGATTTCCTTTAGGATTGATTGGTTTGATCTCCTTGCAGACGAAGGGGCTCTCAAGAGTCTAATCCAACACCAAGGTTCAAAAGCATCAGTTCCTCGGTGCTCAGCCTTCTTTATGATCCAACTCTCACATCCACACATGACTAATGGAAAAGCCATAGCTTTGACTAGATGGAACTTTGTTGGCAAAGTAATGTTTCTGCTTTGTAATACACTGTCTTGGTTTGTCATAGCTGTTCTTCCAAGGAGCAAGCGTCTTTTAATTTTATTGCTTCCGTCACCATCTGCAGTGATTTTGGAACCCAAGAAAATAAAGTCTCTCACTGTTTCCATTGCTTCCAAAGATATTTGCCATGAGGTGATGGGACCCAATGCCATGATCTTTGTGTTTTGAAAGTTGAGTTTAAGCAAAATTTCTCACTGTCCTCTTTCACTTTCAAATTGAGGATCTTTAGTTCCTCTTCATTTTTGCCAGAAGGGTTGTGTCATCTGCATATCTGAGGTTATTGATATTTCTCCTAACAATCTTAATTCCAGCTTGTGCTTCATCCAGCCTGGTATTTAGCATGATGTACTCTACATATACATTAAATAAGCAAGGTGACAATATACAGCCTTCACATACTCCTTTCCAAGTTTGGAACCAGTCTGTTGTTCCATGTCCAGTTCTAACTGTTTCTTGACCTGCATACAACTTTTCAGGAGGCAGGTAAGGTGATCTGGTATTCCCATCTGTTTAAGAATTTTCCACAATTGTTTTTGTGATCTACATAGTCAAAGACTTTAGCATAGTCAGTAAAGCAGAAGTAGATGCTGTTCTGGAATTCTCTTGCTTATTCTATGATCTAACAGCTGTTGGAACTTTGATTTCTGGTTCCTCTGCCTTTTCTAAATCCAGCTTGAACATCTGGAAATTGTTGCTTCATGTACTGTTGAAGCCTAGCTTGGAGAATTTTGAGCATTACTTTACTAACATGTGTAGTGAGTCCAATCATACAGTAGTTTGAACATTCTTTGGCATTGCCCTTCTTTGGGATTGGAATGAAACTGACCTTTTCCAGTCCTGTGTCAACTGCTGAGTTTTCCAAATTTGCTGGCATGTTGAGTGCAACACTTTCACAAATTTTTACAATTTGAAATAGCTCAGCTGGAATTCCATCATCTCCATTAGTTTTGGTCATAGTGATGCTTCCTAAGGCTAACTTGATTTTTCACTCCAGGATGTCTGGTTCTAGGTGAGTGACCACACCATTGTGTTTATCTGGGTCATTAAGATGTTTTTGTATAGTTCTTTCGTGCATTCTTGCCACCTCTTCTTAATAGTTTCTGCTTCTGTTAGGTCCATACTGTTTCTGTCCTTTTTTAATGATTATTTAATTGAAGGGTAATTGCTTTGTAGAATCTTGTTGTTTTCTGTCAAACCTCAACATGAATCAGCCATAGGTATACATACACCCCCTCCCTTTTGAAATTCCCTCCCATATCCCTCCCCATCCCACCCCTCTAGGTTGATAAAGAGCCCCTGTTTGAGTTTCCTGAGATGTACAGCAAATTCTTGTTGGCTATCTATTTTGCATATGGTAATGTAAGTTTCCATGTTACTCTCAACTTACATCTCACCTTCTCCTTCCCCCCCACACATGTGCATCAGTCTATTTTCTATGTCTGTTTCTCTATCGCTGCCCTGCAAATAAATTCTTCAGTACCATTTTTCTAGATTCCGTATATATGCATTAGTATATAATATTTAGAGCTTCCCTGGTGGCTCAGTGGGTAAAGTATCTGCCTGCCATGTGGGAGACCTGGGTTCGACCCCCGGGTCCGGAAGTTCCCCTGGAGAAGGAAATGGCAACCCACTCCAGTATTCTTGCCTGGAAAATTCCATGGACAGAGGAACCTGGAAGGCTGCAGTCCATGGGGTCGCAAAGAGTCGCACGTGACTGAGCAACTTCACATACAATATCTTTCTCTTTCTGACTTGCTTCACTCTGTATAATAGGCTCTAGGTTCATCCACCTTATTAGAACTACTCGAATGTGTTCCTTTTATGGCTGAGTAGTATTCCATTGTGTATATGTACTGCAACTTCTTTATCCACTCATCTATTGATGGACATCTGGGTTGCTTCCATGTTCTAGCTATTGTAAATAGTGCTGCAATGAACAATGAGATACATATGTCTTTTTCAAATTTGATTTCCTCAGGGTATATGCCTAGGGGTGGGATTGCTGGGTCATATAGTGGTTTTATTCCTAGTTTTTTAAGGAATTTCCATACCATCTTCCATAGTGGCTGTGTCAATTTACATTCCCACCAACAATGCAAGAGCATTCTCTTTTCTCCACACCCTCTCAGCATTTATTGTTTGTAGACTTTTTGATGATGGCCATTCTGACTGTTGTGAGGTGATATCTCATTGTAGTTTTGATTTGCATTTCTCTTATAATGAATGATATTGAGCATCTTTTCATGTGTTTGTTAGTCATCTGTATGTCTTCTTTGGAGAAATGTCTGTTTCTTCCTATTTTTTGATTAGGTTATTTGTTTTTCTGGTATTGAGTTGTATGATCTGCTTGTATATTTTGGAAATTAATCCTTTGTCAGTTGTTTCATTAGCTTTTATTTTCTCCAATTCTGAGGGTGGTTCTTCAGGTACTCTGTCTATCAGATCTAACCCCTTGAATCTATTTGTCACTTCCACTTATAATCATACGTGATTTGATTTAGGTCATACCTGAATGGCCTAGTGGTTTTCCCTACTTTCTTCAATTTAAGTTTGAGTTTTGCAATAAGGTGTTCATGATCTGAGCCACAGTCCACTCTTGGTCTTGTTTTTGCTGACTGTATAGAACTTCTCCATTTTCGGCTGCAAAGAATATAATCCACTTGATATTCAGTATTGACCATCTGGTGATGTCCATGTGCAGAGTCGTCTATGTGCTGTTGGAGGAAGGTGTTTGCTATGACCAGTGCATTCTCTTGGCAAAACACTGTAAGACTTTGCCCTGCATCATTTTGTACTCCAAGGCCAAACTTGCCTGTGACTCCCAGTATTTTTACTCCCTACTTTTGCATTCCAGTCCTCTGTAATGAAAAAGACATCTTTTTTTGTTGTCAGTCTTAGAGAGTCTTGTAGGTCTTCACAGAACCACTCAACTTCAGGTTTTTTGGCTTTAGTGGTTGGGGCATAGACTTGGATTACTGTGATACTGAATAATTTGCCTTGGAAATGAACAGAGATCATTCTGTTGTTTTTGAGATTGCACCCAGGTACACGTTATACTCTAAAGGCCAAGTTCAAAAGCCCTCCAATCAAAATATTCCCCACCAGTGCTTCAGCACACCAACCCTCTTCCGCTAATTCATAAACTGAACTCCAGATCAGGGAAACAGATTTGAGAGCCTTGCCTCCTGTCTCCTTAAGGGCAGCCCTGCAATAAAGACTTCTCTTCTCTCAAAAGCAATGTCATAATGTTGGTGTCTATGTGAGTGGGACATTGAGCCCTTGCTCAGTAACAACATTAGACATTATATGTTAAGTTCAGTTCAGTCACTCAGTCGTGTCTGACTCTGTGACCCCCATGAA
This sequence comes from Cervus canadensis, assembly GCF_019320065.1. Lineage (NCBI taxonomy): Eukaryota > Metazoa > Chordata > Mammalia > Artiodactyla > Cervidae > Cervus > Cervus canadensis. The sequence goes on along the minus strand of NC_057412.1, from coordinate 11,090,483 downwards.
CCACAGCACACCAGGCCTCCCTGTCCACCAACTCCCAGAGTTCACCCAAACCCATGTCCATTGAGTCGGTGATGCCATCCAACCATCTCATCCTCTGTCATCTCCTTCTCCTCCTGCCCTCAATTTTTTTTTCCCCAATTATTTTTATTAGTTGGAGGCTAATTACTTCGCAACATTGCAGTGGGTTTTGTCATACATTGACATGAATCAGCCATGGAGTTACATGTATTCCCCATCCCGATCCCCCCTCCCACCTCCTCCCCCACCCGATTCCCCTGGGTCTTCCCAGTGCACCAGGCCTGAGCACCTGTCTCATGCATCCCACTTGGGCCGGTGATCTGTTTCACCCTAGATAATATACATGCTGTTCTCTCGAAACATCCCACCCTCACCTTCTCCCACAGAGTTCAAAAGTCTGTTCTGTACATCTGTGTCACTTTTTTGTTTTGCATATAGGGTTATCATTACCATCTTTCTAAATTCCATATATATGTGTTAGTATGCTGTATTGATCTTTATCTTTCTGGCTTACTTCACTCTGTATAATGGGCTCCAGTTTCATCCATCTCATTAGAACTGATTCAAATGAGTTCTTTTTAACGGCTGAGTAATATTCCATGGTGTATATGTACCACAGTTTCCTTATCCATTCATCTGCTGATGGGCATCTAGGATGCCCTCAATCTTTCCCGGCATCAGGGTCTTTTCAAATGAGCCAGATCTTCACATCAGGTGGCCAAAGTATTGGAGTTTCAGCTTCAACATCAGACCTTCCAATGAACACTCAGAACTAATCTCCTTTAGGATGGACTGGTTGGATCTCCTTGCAGTCCAAGGGACTCTCAAGAGTCTTCTCCGACACCACAGTTCAAGAGCATCAATTCTTCTGCGCTCAGCTTTCTTTATAGTCCAACTCTCACATCCATACATGACCACTGGAAAAATCATAGCCTTGATTAGACGGACCTTTGTTGACAAAGTAATAGACTGTTCCTATTTTAAAATTCTGACAATAAAAAAACAAAGTTATCTCCATTACTACATGGACGAGTTAGAGTAAACAAGATTCAGATTTGGATCTCCCACCACCTAGTTGAGTTATTTTCTAATCAACAACCAAATGTAATGTGAAAATACACACATACACACACACACACTTTATGGTTTGTATACTTGTGCAGTGTTTAATATTTGTGTGTGTGTATATATATATATATATATAATTTTCAGCTGGATCTTCTAAATACATGCATTTAAAATGAATCATAGCATGGAATATTTTAAATAATTAATCACCTTTGGTTATATTTCCAGTATATATGCCCAGTTTTCAACAGTAAAACAACATAATTTGAATCTATAGAATGCTTCATAAATGGTATAATTGGAGAATTATATTTTAAGAAATAAAATATGTATATTTTATAAATTTACATAACAATAGGGCATGGATATCAAAAACTCAAAGAAATTAAATACTTAATTTCAGATGAAATGACCTTTAATAGTCAAATCCTTCTTTAGCTACAAAACAATAGGATGCATTTAAAGTTTAACTATTCAACCAAAGAATGTATTATTTTAAATAAGATTTCTAAAAATAGAGATCAGTAAATTGTTGCCAGGGAAGAACTTGCTACTGTGCTTATCATTTCTATCCATTTTTCTTCTATTGACACAAGATAAGAGTTTTCACAGATCGCTGATTAAAATAAATAAATGTGAAGTAACTCAAAGATCTTGAAAACACACTTATTCAAACTTCAAGTTGTCCTATTCAACCAAAGAATGTATTATTTTAAATAAGATTTCTAAAAATAGAGATCAGTAAATTGTTGCCAGGGAAGAACTTGCTACTGTGCTTATCATTTCTATCCATTTTTCTTCTATTGACACAAGATTTTTCACAGATCGCTGATTAAAATAAACAAATGTGAAGTAACTCAAAGATCTTGAAAACACACTTATTCAAACTTCAAGTTGTCCCGTTTTTCAAGCTGTCAAGATTCTAATTATCCTAACCTTTGTAAATTGTGGGAATTTGTGAGTTGAGATGATACAGAATTTCAAAAACCATTTCATCTCACGAATAGTTTTGTTACACCAAACATTGTATTATAAAATACTTCATTGTTCCTTAGAGTCACATTTTTTTTTGACTGCAGTCCAAATGATACTGTTAATGCATGTTAACACAGGCTTTCACCAAAAATAAATAACGCAAGTTTATATCTGTAACCTGGTAGAATTTTGAAGTTACTTCATATTAATATTTTAAAATAAAAACCAGAGTCACCAGCTACTTAGCCTCAAAGAAAACTTAGCTGAACACATGATATGTTAAACACCACAGAATTATACAAAATATCCTGTCTAAATGTCTTCGTCTATGTATACATATATATATATATATATATGTATATATGTTTGTGTGTGTTGTTGATATTGTTCAGTTGTTAAATCATTTTCAACTCTTTGCAATCCCATGGACTGTAGCCCGCTAAGCTCCTCTAAGGGATTTTTTCATGTACAAATATTAGACTACGTTGCCATTTCCTTCTCCAGAGGATTTTCCCGACCCTGGGATTGAACCCACGTCTCCCATGTCTTCTGTATTATTAGGCAGATTCTTTACCACTGAGCCACCAGGGAAGCCCCGTGTGTGCGTGTGTGTGTGTGTGTGTGTGTATAATATATAAAGTATGTGTATGTGTACTTATATGTATATGCAAGGTAACATCAAAATTAATCATTTAATCAAGAATGATTAAAAATGTATATAAAACATTATGTGTATAATTTGGCTCTGATAACAATTGATCTCCTACTACTCACAATAGGAGAGTGACTAAGGATCAGTAATCTTGGTCTGGTCTAGAATATTAAATTTTAGTATTTAATATCTGGGACTCCTCCAGACTTTTCATGTTACTGATGCATATGATTGGCAGAAAATCCTGGGATCCACTGGAGCGAATGAAGGAGAAAATCATACTAAAAATATTAATTTTCAACAATATGATGTGGATGTTCAAAAACAACAGAAAATGGAAAAACCAAAATGAAATTTAAAATATGTTAACATCAACTAAAATCCAAGTGGCACAGTGGTAAAGAATTATCTTGCCAATTCAAGAGACAGGAGATGCCAGTTTGATTCCCGGATCAGGAAGACACCTTGGAGTGGAAAATGGCAACCTGCTCCAGTATTCTTGCCAAGAGAATTCCTTGGACACAGGAGCCTGATGGACTACAGGCTCCTCAATAAACCCACCCTTCAATCCATGAAGGATGGATTACATCGTAGGGAAATTGAGCCTGCTTATCATGTTATGCAGTTTAGTCAAATTTTCTCAAACTAGTAAATAACAGAATAGATACAAAATCCTAATCAGTCAGATTTTATATCTCAGGATTTCTCTAGTATATTGTGTTGTACTGTCTCCCAAGTATCATATACAACACATAGAGACACAACTTACTCTGAAGTGGTGATATTATCCCAAGAAGTCCTAGCCATGGAAACTAAACCTGTAAAATGGTAAAGTGTTTCTAATTTCAGAATGGCATAGCTATATCTGAACATCTCAAGATTATCTTAAAATGTATTCATAATAATGCATTTTTTTAGGTTGATAGAGTGCTAATATTGTGAAATTACACATGCTACTTTGTTGTACATGAAAACATGCAGAAATCATAGAGTTAATATAGAAGTTTAAAGAATACCTACATCTATTTGACATTGCAAAGGTGTTATGCATCTTTTGCACTGAAAAATGGCATACAAATGAGCCATTTACATTTTAAAGATGTATGTACACATATATAGACATATAAGCATATACATACATATATGCACACACACATATATATACAGTTTAAGTGTAGATAGATAGATAGATAGATAGATGATAGATGATAGATAGATAGATAATGTGGCTTACCAGGTGGCACTAGTGCTAAAGTACCCACCTGCCAATGCAGGAGTTGCAGGTTCATTCCCTGGGTCTGGAAGATCCTCTGGAGTAGGAAATGGCAACCCACTCCAGTATTTTTGCCTGGAAAATTCCATGGACAAAGGAGCCTGGTGGGCTACAGTCCATAAGACCACAAAGAGTCAGACATGACTGAGTGACTGAGCACATAAGATAATATATTTTAAATTTTCTATAAAGGTATGGAGATATCATAGATTACCCAACTAACATCCTTTTTAGTAGCTCTGCTTTACAGAAGTTCAATATTATTTAGTTCTCTACCCTATACAATTGCTCAGAAGGCAGTTGGACTGGTTGAAATCATTCATCACATGCTACTCACTTGGACACAGTATTGGTTCAATGTATAGGACTGCATGCAAAATGGGTGTAGCAAATGACTAATGGACCAAATAGCCCAAAGGAAATAAATTATATTTTATCTTTGGAAAAACAGGCATGCAGTTAATGAAATACACTAAAAGACTTAAATGAAATAATCTCCTTTCACCTGGCAAGCTTTTTTTTTAATTAAAGTGCTAATCAATTCAATTGCTAGATTTAAAATATTAAAATATATTCGTTCAAAAAATTATATTAGTCAGAAACAGCCAGGAGCAAATTTTAATCTTAATAAAATTTTGAAGCATTTAAAATTCAATGTTCTCTCTTTGATAATGTCAGTGGTATATAATTCAAATGTTAAATAAAGCTCAGAAAACACATAAAAATGCATGACATTAAAGTTAATTTGTTTGTTTTTATGTAAAGTAAACTCTGATTATTCCAAAGTTAAAACAAATATCAATGTGGGCCAGAGAGATGTTTCCAGCAAACCAGACACTTATATCTGCATTAACATAATTTATATAAAAATAATTGTTTCTTCTCTGTGATATATTGATGGGCAAGTGCAATGAATTTAGAATAAGTAGAAATGGGATATCACATTTTCTTTTGGATATATTTCAAGGTACCATTGGTAAAAAAAATAAGCATTAATTTTCAGAGTTACAGAAGTCACTAGTTACAAGTATGTGGTTACCAAATACCCTTGCATTACAGTTTGACTCTTTGGAAACTGTAAGGAAAATACATTGAGCCACCTTGTTTATCTCAATTTTTAGAAAACTCCCAAATGAACATTTAGAGGATTGCTTATTTTTTTTTTTAACTTTTTAAAAATTTTGTATTGGGGTATAGCCGATTAACACTTTGTGTGTTACAGTATTCAAGTGAAAACCAAAGGAACTCAGGCTGTATACAGTTGTCCAAGTGAATAGCAAAGGAACTCAGGCATACATATACACGTGTCCACCATGTGTGTTGAATTGTGTTCAACTTTTTGTGACTCCATGGACTATAGATCACCAGGCTCTTCTGTCTATGGAATTTTGCAGGCCAGATTACTGGAGTGCATTGACATTTCCTTCTCCAGGGGATCTTTCCAAACCACAGGTTGAATCTGCATCACTTACATCACCCATATTGGTAGATGGATTCTTCACCATTCCACCACCTGGGAAGCCCAATCCAATCTCCTCCAACTCCCTCTCCCATCCAGGCTGCCACATAACATGGAGCAGAGGTCCGTGTGCAATACTATAAGCCCTGTTGGTTATCCACTTTAAACATAGCAGTGTGCACATGACCATTCCAATATCATTTAGTGTACCCTCCCCCACAGCAACCACAGTTTGGTTTGTAACAAGATTGTCGTTGTTGGTTTTCAGTCACTCAGTCATGTCCAACTCTGTGATCCCTCGGACTGCAGCATGCCAGGCTTCCCTGTCCTTCCCCATCTCCCAGTTTGCTCACGCTCATATCTATTGAGTCAGTGATGCCATCCAACCATCTCATCTTCTGCCATCCCCTTCTCCTCCTGTTTTCAATCTTTCCCAGAATCAGGGTCTTTTCCAGTGAGTCAGCTTTTGGCATCAGGTGCCAAAGGATTGGAGTTTCAGTATCAGTTCTTCCAATGAATATTCAGGACTGATTTCCTTTAGAATTGACTGGTTTGATCTCCTTGCAGTCCAAGTGACTCTCAAGAATCTTCTCCAAAACCACAATTCAAACACATCAATTCTGCAGTTCTCAGCCTTCTTTATGGTCCAATTTTCACAGCCATACATGACTACAGGAAAAACCATAAGTTTGATTAATACTGATCATTGTTGCCAAAGTGATGTCTCTGTTTTTCAGTATGCTATCTATGTTTGTCATAGCTTTTGTTCCAAGAAGCAAGCGTCTTTTAATTTCATGGCTGCAGTTACCATCTGCAGTTATTTGTGAGCCCAAGAAAATAAAGTCTGTCCCTGTTTCCATTGTTTTTGTGTCTAATTGCCACGAAGTGATGGGACTGGATGCCATGATCTTAGTTTTTTGAATGTTGAGTTTTAAAACAGATTTTTTACTTTCCTCTTTCCTCTTTCACCTTCATCAAGAGGTTCTTTAGTTTCTCTTTGTTTTCTGCCATAAGGGTGGTGTCATCTGCATATCTGAGGTTATTGATATTTCTCCTGGCAATCTTGATTCCAGCTTGTGCTTCATCTAGCCCAGCATTGTTCATGACATACCCTGCATATAAGCTAAATAAGCAGAGTGACAATATACAGCCTTGACATACTCTTTCCCAATTTAGAACCAGTCCATAGTTCCATGTCTAGTTCTAACTGATGCTTCTTGACCTGCATACAGGTTTCACAAGTGGCAGGTAAGGTGGTTGATATTCCCAGGTCTTTAAGAATTTTCCACAGTTTGTTGTGATCTACACAGTCAAAGGCTTTAAAATAGTCAATGAAGCAAATGTAGGTGTTTTTCTGGAATTCTGTAGCGTTTCCTCTGATCCAGGGAATGTCAGCAGTCTGATGTCTGGTTCCTCCATCTTTTCTAAATCCAGCTTGTACATCTAACAAGATATACAACATGATTTTTAATTATTATTAAACCTATATTGAAATGACAAGATCACCCAGAAACTGGTGCAATTCAGATATAATCCATAACTCTGAGTCACTAGAGGTTCCAAGTTAATTTATCCCTTAATAATTTTTCCCAAGTTGTAGGTTAAATTACTTTATTTAAGTTTAAAACAGTAGTTGGTAAGAAAGGTCAATAATTTGGGAAAGGATTACTACAACATATGATCAAGTCTTGAGCAGGTTAAGGTGCCTGGGCCTAAAACAATCTCTTTGTCTTATTAAAAACTATTATTATTATTTTACATAGTACGTACAGACGACATCCCAGGTTAAGCACTCATAAGCTAAATCAATAAAACTGAGGATAATAAAAGATGTGAGTAAGGGCTTACATAATAACTGGATATTAGGAGATAGTAACTGTGAGAATCCAAGATAATTTATATGATACCAGGAAGCTTGACCTCATGACCTTAACCCTATGAGAAAGCTGTCTGTGAACTAATTAACACTGACTCATTAACATCCAGGTGTGATTTGTACACTGACTTTTGACAATCCTCAAGTGTGATATGTGAGCCAGTTCCCCAATAGAAGGTGCACAAAAGTCAATAAGATATTTTGTTAAATGCAAGTTATGCGTCAGTGCTCTAAGATAGACCCTGAGAGAATGTATTTCTAATAAGCTGCTAGAGAATCCTGATACTCAGATCACACTGAAGCAAAGATTTAGTAAGTTTTCAGAAGAGAACAAAAAGAGCTATGGATCTTTGTTTTTGATGGTACTTTAAGCCTCCACATAATGTTAATAATAGACAATTATTAAACATCATGTGATATACAATATACTATAATCCTTAAGTTTTTATTTTCTAATCAATTAAGCACCTTATCATCAAAGTCATTAAATTTTCACTATATAAGATCATACTGTAAACAAATGACATATCCTAAGTATGGTGAGTCACAGAAGTAATTCATTATTTTGCAGAAATCTTTAAACTACTTTAAGTGTAAAAATAAATAAAAAAGTCAGCTGTTTAATTTTTTCTGGAATGTACCATGTATATTTAGAAAATATCATTCAGCTCTTTTCTGGTTCTGCTTACGTCATTTCAAGTTAAAGGTAATTGTAGATTATTATATATGCCACCAATAGCATCCAGTCTTCTATATTCTCACCCTTTATGTGTTTCCACATTGTTACTCAGCCAGAGTAATGTCAATATCTGTGTCAAGTCTTTTTTACCAAGTAAACAGCTTTTTTTCCAGTGTTTACCCTGGAGATATACTCCATAGCAAACCAAATAGATTAACGTTATTGCCAGCAGGGAACTAATTTGGAATAAGTTCATCTCCATGGCAAGAAAAGTGTCATCTTTATGCATCTTGTCCATTTAATTTCTTATAAACCACTCACCAAAAGTGTGCCTTATGGGACAAGCTCAATCTAACCCTGATTCTACTCTCTCGATTCTCCAGTAAACAGGAGCTCACTGATCTCATTGCCTACATGATAGACTCTCTAGTCCCTATTTTCATGTTACATTTTCCATCTGAAGCATTCTTCTTTTCTCTATGACGATTCTTCCCAAACTGTATGGTCTAGTTCACCTTTCCTACTCAGTTTCCCGCAACTCACTTTGCAAATTTAGTCACTCCCTCCCTTGTCCTCCTACAACATTCCTTTCAGGACTTACACTGTTTTTGTTGATGGTCTGACTATCCAGTTGTTAGGAACTTAATTCTGTCCCCTTAAAAGGCATGTGTTGAAATCTAACCCCCAGTGTAATGATATTTAGAGATAGGACGTTTGGGAAATAATTAGGTTTAGATGAAGTCATGTGCATGGGACTCTCATGATGGAATTAGCTCCTTAGAAAACCTGGAAGAGACACAACTCTCTCCTCTTTCTGCCCTGTGAAGACTAGGTGAAAAAGTGACCATCTGGAAACCAGGAAAAGAGAGCGCATCAGAAACCTGACCCCACTGGCATCTCAAATTTCAGCCTTCAGAATGCTGAGAAAATAAATTTCTGTTGTTTAAGCCTCCCATCTATTGATATTTCATTATGGCAGCCTAAGAAGAATGATATAGTAAAACTGAACTCACTGAGAACAGGACTTGTTTAAAGTTCACCTAGTTGCATTTATTGTATAGCACAGTCAGTGTTCAGTGAAGTCCAAGTTTATCCTAAGGGGGAAATATTTTCTATAGCTCATGACAGGCTTTAAGATGGATATCACAATATGGACTTTTTCAGAAAGATTGTTCATGCTTAATTGTGTGGATAGAGACCATAATTTTCATTATATTCTCTAGTGTGACCCATAACCAACAAGGTTTGACAGTAATTCTAAAGGATAAAAAAAAAAAAAGCTAAGGAATTATAAAGAGAATCAATTTCTTTTTTATTAAGAGTTTTCACCAATCTTTAAGCATTCTAGGGGCTTCCCAAGGGTTCAGTGGTAAAGAATATGCCTGCCAATTCAGGAGACACAGGTTCGATCCCTGGGTCTGGAAGATCCTCTGGAGAAGGAAATGGCAATCCACTCTAGTACTCTTGCCTGGGAAACCCCATGGGCAGAGGAGCCTGGTGGGGTACAGTCCCTGGCGTTGCAACGAGTTGGACACGACTGAGCCATTGAACAATAAAATTGTACAGAGTAAACCCTAAACTTACACTATACTGTAAAACTACTTTTGATTTGCCTGCTAATGTTAATAGACAAGTTAAATTATTGTTGGTTCCAGATATAACTTTCACACATTTTGGGATGGCATATTAAAACCAAAGTCAAATTGATTTTCTTTCAGTTTTATTTTTTCTCTTTTTTCTCCTCTCTTCTGTTCCTCCACCTTTTCCTCCTCCTCATTGTTATTACTATTATTATTGGAAGCTGTTGTAGCATAATTACAAAGGTATTTAACACAAAGTATGGAATACATCTAAAGCCTAAGCTAAATCTTAGATATACAAAACCTTTTTAATTTCATCAAAATATAGCATTGCAATTTAACAATGAATTTGGATATTTTAAAATAAAAATAAACATGTTTATTCTCCATGTCAGAACTCTCCACTCTAGAATTACTGAATATTTGGAAAGTAATTCAAGGGAACGTTGGCAGGTGATTGCTTGCTTACTTTCATTTAAGCCAGGAATTTATTTTCTTCTGGAAAAAAACTAAGAAACAGGAAACAGATTATAAATTTTCCTTGTAAATTGTGTTTCTTTATAAATCAGGACATATAAAAGAGTAGGTACTTCATATTGTTTTTCTTCATAGTTTAGCACTGTGATTTTGTACTATGAACATTTGATTATATAATTAAAATTATTCTTTTTTGAGATTGATCATCATCTTAGTCTCCTACTAGACTGTAAGCAATATTCACTATTTTTATTCTATTTTATTCACTGGAACACATCTGGCATTTAGCACAGAGCAAGGCACCTTAATGGACTCAATAACTGTTAAATGAGTGCTTGTTTGTATATATGGATGAATGGATGACTCTTTTCCTCTGTCTATTCCACACACAACTTGCTTCTTCCTATATGTCTTTCTCTTTTACAGTCTTCCTATTTGGTATGTCTTGAGCAACATTCTTTTTTTCTATCACAGTCCTTTTTTTTTAAATCACCAATGTCTCTTGCTCTTTTATAAGAATCTCTTTCCCTCCCCATCTGTGTTTATCTTTTTCAAGCTTGTATTTCTCCTGCTAACTTCCATCCTCTATCATTGTAATATTAAATAATATTTTCCCTCTTATTAATTATTTCCAGAATAATACAACTGCAATATATTTACACTTTTTTCATTCTCTTTAAAAGGTAAGAAATACATCTCCTTCTTACCATAATGTAGGCTAAATTTTCCTTCATGTATTTCTGGAAGCTTAGGTTTAAAAACAACCTGCTCTATAAAAATGTAGAGTGAGAAATATATTTTGAAAAGAGATAAATATCACCTAAGTAGCCATGAACAAAGAATATTAACTCATTTAATTATAATTGTTTTCTAAATTGTCTGCTCTAAAATCAAAATGTACTCAGTATTATTCCTATTATTACTTGCTACAAAGTTTAAGTTATTTAGTATAACAAATCTGGAAACATTTTTACTGAGAATATTTTTAGTATAATATTATTTAAATATGTACAAATGTAAATTAAGGAAAAAATAAAATCCTTATCTGTATGGCCCTTATTCACTAATGCAACCAAAATAAGCACATTAATTAATAATAAACATAATGAAAGTTAGCAAAACTTAAATTAAAAGCAGTAATTTAGCATTGTCTATGACAAATTGTAATGAAACTATATTGCTGGTGATTTTCAAAGTGCAGTGCATAAATTAAACATTTAGCTTTCTCATTTATTTTTTTAGTTTGCAGTACTATGCATCACATATGTGCATGTGTAAATATGTATCAGAGAGTCAGTGTGTGCATATTAATGTTCAACTCTTTGCAACCTCATGGATTATAGCCCGCCAAGATCCTTTGTCCATGGGATTCTCCAGGCAAGAATACTGCAGTGAGTTCAGTTCAGTTCACTTCAGTCACTCAGCTGTGTCCCAAGTTTGTGACCCCATGGACTGCAGCTTGCCAGGACTCCCTGTCCATCACCAACTCCCAGAGTTTGTTCAAACTCATGTCCACTGAGACTGTAATGCCATCCAACCATTTCACCCTCTGTGGTCCCCTTCTCCTCTCACCTTCAACGTTTCCCAACACCAGGGTCTTTTACAATGAGTCAGTTCCTTGAATGAGGTGGCCAAAGTATTGGAGTTTCACCTTCAGGATCAATCCTTGCAAAGAATATTCAGGAATGATTTCCTTTAGGATGGACTGGGGGGATCCCCTTGCTGTCCAAGGGACTTTCAGGAGTCTTCTTCAACAACAAGTTCAAAAACATCAATTCTTCGGCACTCAGCTCTCTTTATAGTCTAACTCTTACATCCATACATGATTACTGAAAAAACCATAGCCTTGACTAAACAGATAAAGTAATGTTTCTGCTTTTTAATAAGCTGTCTATGTTGGTCATAACTTTCCTTCCAAGGAGCAAGTGTCTTTTAATTTCATGGCTGCAGTCACCATCTGCCATGAATTTGAGCCCCCCAAAATAAAGTCTCTCACTGTTTCCACTGTTTCCCCATCTATTTAACATGAAGTAATGGGGACCAGATGCCATGATCTTAAGTCTTCTGAATGTTGAGTTTTAGGCCAACTTTTTCACTCTCCTCTTTCACTTTCATCAAGAGGCTCTTTAGTTTTTCACTTTCTGCCATAAGGGTGGTGTCATCTGCATATCTGAGGTTATTCATATTTATCCCTACAATCTTGATTCCAGCCTGTGCTTCATCCAGTCCAGCTTTTCTCATGATGTACTCGGCATATAAATTAAATAAGCAGGGTGACAATATACAGCCTTGACCTACTTCTTTCCTGATTTGGAACCAGTCTGTTGTTCCATGTCCAGTTCTAACTGTTGGTTCCTGACCTGCATTCAGATTTCTCAAGAGGCAGGTCAGGTGGTCTGGTATTCACATCTCTTTCAGAATTTTCCACAGTTTATTGTGATCCACGCAGTCAAAGGCTTTGGTATAGTCAATAAAGCAGAAATAGATGTTTGTCTTGAATTCTCTTTTTTTTCAAGGATCCAATGGATGTTGACAATTTGATCTCTGGTTCCTCTGCCTTTTCTGAAACCAACTTGAACATCTGGAAGTTCACAGTTCACATACTGTTGAAGCCCGGTTTGGAGAATTTTGAGCATTACTTTACTAGTGTGTGAGATGTAGTATGTTTACTATGTAGTAGTTTACTATGTAGTAGTAGTTTTACTATGTAGTAGTAGTTTTACTATGTAGTAGTTTACTATGTAGTAGTTTGTGGTAGTTTGAGCATTCTTTGGCATTGCTTTTCTTTGGGATTGGAATGAAAATTGACCTTTTCCAGTCCTGTGGCCATTGCTAAGTTTTCCAAATTTGCTGGCATATTGAGTGCAGCATTTTCACAGCATGATCTTTTAGGATTTGAAATAGCTCAACTGGTATTTATTCACCTCCACTAGCTTTGTTCATAGTGATGCTTCCTAATGTCCACTTGACTTCACATTGCAGCATGTCTGGCTCTAGGTGAGTGATCACACCTTCATGATTATCTGGGTCATGAAGATCTTTTTTGTACAATTCTTCTGTGTATTCTTGCCACCTCTTTATTTCTTCTGCTTCTGTTAGGACCATACCATTTCTGTTCTTTATTGAGTCCATCTTTGCATGAACTATTCCCTTGGTATCTGTAATTTTTTTAAGATATATATAATCTTTCCCATTCTATTCTTTTCTTCTATTTCTTTGCACTGATCACTGAGGAAGGCTTTCTTATCTCTCCTTGCTATTTTTTTGGAACTCTGCATTCAAATGGGTATATCTCTCCTTTTCTTCTTTGCCTTTTGCTTCTCTTCTTTTCACAGCTGTTTGTGAGGCCTCCTGAAACAACCACTTGGCCTTTTTGCACTTCTTTTTCTTGGGGATGTTCTTGATCCCTGCCTCATATGTCATGAACCTCTGTCATGATGTATTTGATTTATGTCATACCTGAATGGTCTAGTGGTTTTCCCTACTTTCTTCAATTTAAGTCTGAATTCAGCAATAAGGAGTTCATGATCTGAGCCACAGTCAGCTCCTGGTCTTGTTTTTTGCTGACTGTATAGAGCTTCTCCATCTTTGGCTGCAAAGATTATAATCAATCTTATGGTATTGACCATCTGGTGATGTCCATACATAGAGTCTTCTCTTATGTTGTTGGAAGAGGGTGTTTGCTATGACCAGTGCGTTCTCTTGGCAAAACTCTATTAGCCTTTGTCCTGCTTCATTCTGTACTCCAGGGCCAAATTTGCCTCTCACTCCAGGTATTTCTTGACTTCCTAATTTTGCATTCTAGTCCCCTATAATGAAAAGGATATCTCTTTTGGGTGTTAGTTTTAGAACTTCTTATAGGTCTTCATAGGACTGTTCATCTTCAGCTTCTTCAGCATTACTGGTCGGGTCATAGACTTGGATTACTTAAGTGCTATTGAATGGTTTGCCTTGGAAACAGAGATCATTCTGTTGTTTTTGAGATTGCATCCAAGTACTGCATTTCGGACTCTTGTTAACTATGATGGGTACTTCATTTCTTCTAAGGGATTCTTGACCACAGTAGTAGATATTATGATCATCTGAGTTAAATCACCCATTCCAGTCCAGTTTAGTTTACTGATTTCTAAAATGTCGACGTTCACTCTTGCCATCTCCTGTTTGAAAGTGAAAGTGAAGTCGCTCGGTCATTTCCTACTCTTTGTGACCCCATGGACTGTAGCCTAGCAGACTCCTCCTTCCATGGGAGTCTTCAGGTAAGAATACCGGAGTGGGTTGCCATTTCCTTCTCCTGTTTGACCACTCCCAATTTGCCTCAATTCATGGACCTAACATTCCAGGTTTGTATGCAATATTGCTCTTTACAGTATTGGACTTTTCTTCCAACACCAGTCACATCCACAACTGGGTGTTGCTTTTTCTTTGGCTCCATCTCTTCATTCTTTCTGGAGTTATCTGTCCTCTTTTCTCCAGTAGTGTATTGGGTACCTACTGACCTGGGGAGTTAATAATTCATTGTCATAACTTTTTGCCTTTTCCTACTGTTCCTGGGGTTCTCAAGGCAAGAATACTGAAGTGGTTTGCCATTCCCTTCTCCAGTGGACAACGTTGTGTCAGAAGTCTCCACCATGACTTGTCCATCTTGTGGGGCCCTACAGAACATGGTTCATAGTTTCATTGAGTTAGACAAGGCTGTGTTCCATGTGATCAGATTGGTTAGTTTTCGGTGATTGTGGTTTGCAGTCTGTCTATCCACGGAGAAGGATAAGAGGCAAATGGGAGCTTCCTGATGGGAGAATCTGACTGAGGAGGAAATTGGGTCTTGTTCTGATGTGTGGGGCCATGTTCAATAAATATTTAATCCAATTTTGTGTTGACGAGTGGGGCTGTGTTCCCTCCCTGTTATTTACCTGGGGCCAAACTATAGTGGAGGTAAAGAAGATAAGGGGGCCTCCTTCAAAATGTCCCATGCACACACTGCTACATTCAGTGCTCCCAACCCTGTCGCAGGCCACAACTGCCCCACACCTCTGCTGAAGTCTCCTGGACACTCACAGCAAGTCTGGGTCAGTCTCTTGTGGGGTCACCACTCCTTTATCCTGGGTCCTGGTGCACTCAAAGCTCTGCTTGTGCCCTCCAAGAGTCTGTCTCCCCAGTCCTGTGTAAAAGATGTCAGAGACATGTGTTTAACCCCTGGGTCGGGAAGTTTCCCTGGAGGAAACCATGGCCACCTACTCCAGTATTCTTGCTCGGAGAATCCCATTGATATAGGTGCTCGTTGGGCTATAGTCCATGGGATCTCAACAAATCAGACATGACTGAAGAAACTTAGCATGCATATAAAGTCTAATAAAATCAGCAATTAGTATAGTCATTTTACAACTACTGCTAAGTTGTTCAGTCGTGTTCGACTCGGTAAAACCCCATAGATGGCAGCCCACCAGGCTCCATCATCCCTTGGATTCTCCAGGCAAGAGTACTGGAGTGGGTTGCCATTTCCTTCTCCATTTTACAACTATAGAAGTAAATTAATAAGATCACATATATATGCACATTCAACAAGGAAGGTTTCAAATTCATTTTTTTCTAATTCCAAATATATGTCATCTTACTATGGTTCAGTTTCTCCTATTATCTATTAAGTGTTCAGTATCTTTTTTATTTCTCAACACTTTAATAATTGCACCTGATTATTTCTAAACAAGCCACTCCACAATTGAAAGATCACCTTCTAAGGATAAAATACAGTGCATGGGAATGGACTCACCTAAATATAGTCAGCTGATTTTAACCATAGCACAAAGACAATTCATGCAAAGATGACAGTTTTCTCAATAAACAGTACTGGAAGCATTAGACATTCTCATGTAAAATAATGAACCTAGACAAGCACCTTACAACTACAAGAAAAATTAATTCTATGTTACTTCAAGATTATCTATCTATCTATTCTCTCATTCAAAAACTTGTTACTGGAAGGATACAAATACCTGACTAACTGGCCTCAGATTAGAACAAATTTCATGGGTCATCCCAGTCCCATGGGATCAGTTGAATCTTTGGTGTCAATTGCATCACAATGTAATTTCTCCCTCTTCCTGTTTCCATCACTCTTTTACAGGGGTTATTCCCAAGAGTGTTCTTGTATAAACATCCATCACTCAATCTGCTTCAAAAATTTTTCTCTAGGGTTATAACCTTAGATAAACTGAATAAAAGACAATAGAAAATGAGAATAGATCCATGAAAATTGTGCTACTTTACAGAAATGTAAATGGTAAAACAGTGAAGGATCAGAAGAGTCAGAACTCAGCAAGACTGAGATTTGAAAGAAAATGATTGCTTATCAAGAATCTGTGATGTTTAATCTTTTCAAACTGACTTTCCTGAGCTAATCACTGCACTTTCACTGTCTTTCAATTTTCAAGGAATGTAATGATGCTTTTCTGTATTATCCCCCTTTAATTAATCTACAATGAAATATCCCTTCAACCTATTTCTTGAGGTTGAATTAACAGTGATGTAAAATGAGCTAATATGGTAATTGAGTAGGATATTGTAGAGATGTGAGAAAAAAGAATGTCTAGATAGAAAATAATTGTAGTACATGGTTCTTTCCTTGATTTTATTTTCAACATAATCAGCTTGAAAAAGAATGTCTAGATAGAAAATAATTGTAGTACATGGTTCTTTCCTTGATTTTATTTTCAATATAATCAGCTTGCCATCTCATTTTCCAATGAGTAATAAGTACCTTCACCTCTTTTTAACTTTAAAATGAATTATCATCACACTTTTTTGAGCTCTTTCGTTTCTAATATATTTTTTCTGAAAAATTAAAAAGTTAAATAAAGTACCATACTTTATAAATGTTACTGCATAACTGCATACTTTCCCACATATATATACAGGATGTTTTTTCCCTCAAATATCCCCCTCTTTTCTATCCATCTGTTTTCCTATTCTAATGCTTTTAAATAGATTCTAGGTAAATGTTATGATTGCAAAGGCTTTAATTTAATTTTATTTCATTCTCATCCTATTTGCAATATTTATATAGTTACAAAATCCATTGCTTTTGGGTTAACTGACAATGATTCATATTAAAATTAATCCTGGCAGCTTTTATTTAAAATGTAGTCTAAGTGTTATTAAGGTAATTCAAAGCTGTAAATAAATTCAAAAGAAGTATTGAATACACATGTGAGTGAGGATTTTATTTTAGTGAGTGAGGATAAATTGAGATTCAGATACACAGAAAAGGTTTGCAAAATGTCTAACTGAATAAAAAGGAGTCATATTCTGGGAAAAGATGGCTGCTGCATTTTTTGGGGTATGAGAGTGCTATCGAAAAGGCTATTTATTATTTGTCTTCCTTCACAGGGTAGCCTAGGAAACATACCCTGTGTAGTAAGAACAAAAGTGGGGTTCAATGGCTACTTAAGGCACATGTTTTTTTTTTGTTTTTTTTTTCTTTTTTTTTTCCTTTCTATTTTCACTGATATATGTGGTGAGAGTAGATTTCTGGTTCTTTATAATAGTTAATGATTTGACAGGGGAGAAAAGCAAAAACAGAATTTAGTGAAGATTAATTACAAGGACTTTAATAAATTATTAAAAACATATCCAGAAATGTATTACAAACAGGAATGGAAAGTAGTTTTAAAACATAAGTTGAGTTTTTGTTGTAATACTTTCAGGGTGAAGAAAATGTTACCTTTCTATCTCTATTTTACTCAGTCCTGGTTTTAGCACATGACAGGTACTCTTTCTCCAGAAATAGTAACACTTGAAGTCTTGCTTATAATTAAATAGCTATTTCAGGAAAATATTTTAAAATGAATTCCAATAGAGAAGTGAAATGAATGTATGCATTTGTGTGTGAGCATGTGTGTAGACATACACATCCATGAACCAAGGAAAAAGAACAAATTGCAAGTTGTACCACTTGGTAATCTGCCCAAATTCTAGTTTTCACACAGGGATATTCAAAGTGTTAATGCACATGAATTTTCACAAAAGCAAAACAAATCATTAAAGAGAAAATCTATGACCCTGCTTTTTTGATATATATGCCTAAACATTTTTTAAAAATTTAAAAAACACATTATTTTCTTCACAGGTAACTTTAAGATTCAAAAAGCCTTCAGAAGCTGAGACAGGCCATGATCTGGATCCTAGGCCCCTTTGCTGCAGTGTTTGGACCTGGGCAGACATCTCCTGGAGCAACAAAATGCAAAGCATGCTGTGGTTGTTTAGTTGCTAAGTTATGTAGGACTGTGTGGCCTCATGGACTGTAGCTCGCCAGGCTCCTCTGTTCTCCACTATCTCCTTAAGTTTGCTCAAATTCATGTCCATTGAGTTGATAATGCTATCTAATCATTTCTTCCGCTGTCACATCCTTTTCCTTTTGCCTTCTATCCTTCCCAGTATCAGGATCTTTTCCAATGACTGGACTCTTCACATCAGGTGGCCAAAATATTGGAGCTTCAGCAACAGTCTTTCCAATGAATAATCTGGGTTGATTTCCTTTAGGACTGACTGGTTGGATCTCCTTGCAGTCCAAGGGACTCTCAAGAGTCTTCTCCAACACCACAGTTCAAAAACATCAACTCTAGACTGCTCAGATTTCTTTATGGCCCAACTATCACATCTATGCATGACTACTGAAAAAACCATAGCTTTGACTAGATGGACCTTTGCTGGCGAAAATAACTGTGTGCATGCACAATTGGGACAAATTATGGACAACAAGATACAAAAGCCCTCCCCCCCCCCCCAAAAAAAAAAAAAAAAGAAAGAAAGAAAAGAAAAAAAAACACAGCTGTCAGAAGTGGGAAAGTCAAAACTCTGGTCAGTATCAAGGCCACCTTTTTCAATTTCCACTTGATATTAGTTTTTATGCCAATGTGTCTAAAGCAGAGTGGAAAACCAACCCTACTTAAAATAACTCATTCTACATCATGTTCATTTGAAGCGTATTTCTGTCCACCGTTATTTTTATACAGCGAGAAATTTTTCTCCTGTTTTTTTTTTCTTTATATATATATATATATGTATATATATAAATTTAGGGTAAGATAGACTACTGTAGTTACAGATATACCTTGAAATCTAACTCAACAAATGCTAATTCTTACTCTTGTCAAGTCCAAGTTTAGTTGGTTGATTTCCAGGGCAACTCTATACTGGTTATGACTCAGGAATTTAGGCTGTCTCTATTTTACAGTAACATCATCTCAACTTGAGACTGCTATGACTGCAGTCCTGTGAAAGACTGTGGATTTCCACCTCCACTTGCCAACATGCCAAGGATAACACAGGGCTTTTGGTAAGAATCAAAGTTGAAGTCACTAATCTACCTACCTATCTATCTATCCATCATTATCTATATCTCCAAAATAGAAAAAAAAAAAAAAATAGCAGCAAGAAGAAGAGAGGAAATGACATTGACTTCCTCAGATTTTCCTTTCCAACTTTCCCATTCTTATACCAACCATTCCCCTCTACATATGTGAATGCCAGTTTTCTTATAGTTTTCTTCTTTCTGTTCTTCTTTCACTGTAAAATTTCCATGCTCTATTTATAGTACTTGGACAGAATAGAGGAGATCGCAGTCCTAGTTTGGACATATGTGTTGCAAATTCCAAGATGGTCTATCTACATTTATAAATAATTTCAGCCAGTTTCTTGTACTAACACACTGAGCTGAGGCAGGATAAAGAATAAGCAAATTCTAAGCAGGAAGTTTGCTTTTTAACAGTTTAATTCCGTCTTTATGGATTCAAGCTTCCCATCACACTGGGTATGTCCAAGAGGTAAAAGTCTTTGGTCAATATAACAGTCTCCAGGTCTCTAACAGATTTCAAAATGTTTGTACTGAAATAAAGTTTGCGTCCATTTTAAAAAGAAGTGTACTTTACTGAAAGAATATAGCCCCCATTCTAGAACTGGATATCTGAGTTTCAAAAAGCTTGGTAAAGGCAATTTTAATATGACCGATTTTTCTTTTTAAAAGCTAGAAACCTATTTCTCCTCATTTGAATTAAACATAAAATTAGCTAACTGTTTGTCAGCATATATATATGTTTTATTAACCATTTCAAGTCACTTTTACCCCTAAATATGCCATTTTCTTTTCTTCTGAATCACTGAGTATAAGAAAAAGCTTTTAACATGTTTCACTGTCATTCCATGTTCTTTGCAAAACCTATTAGCAATTTTATCATTTTCATGTTACTCCTAAGTAAAATTAGAAAAATATTTTTAAATTCATAATTAAAATTAAATACTAACTAATGTGCAGTTTAAAGAAGCCATATACATGTGTGTAAAGTATTTATACATATATACATAGGAGATATATATATATATATATATATATATATATATATATGCCATATATATGTAAATGTAAAAATCACACCTAGAACACATATATATATATATGAAAGATTTTGAAGATTAAATTATCTTCTTGAAACCTGTATTTAGTGTTGGCAAAGCAAGAAAGAAATCAACAATTTCATGAAAGAGTGAATATTGCTTTATTTAAAGTAGATGTTGGCAATGTTCAGTGACAGCTTTAGCTCAATATTATGTCTCAACTCTGTGTGCTCTGTTTCCAGAAAATTATATATATATATACATAAAATTTATACCATTATCTATCTATGTAAAATGCTGATATATATATATATATATATATATAACTCTGATATATATATAATCTATCTATGTAAAATACTGATACATATATATGTTAAATTCTGATTTACTATATGTAATTTAATTTAATCAAGAGAGCCCTAGACTTTCTCCATACCTCCAGAAACTGTCAAGGTACTTAATTTAAATGATGAATAAGGTTGTAAAGGAAAACCATAGCCTCTTCATATTTAGATAATGTCAAATTTGAAACAGAGCATTAACCTGTATGGCCAATATTTGTGAAAAGGAACATAACCCTGTCAAACTTTAATGCATTATAACACTCATTTCAAAGTGAGAAATAGGTGTAATATAGTTAAGAAAGAAACATTTAAGTCAAATGATGCAGGAAATATGTAGAAATAAGGCATGCGGGTCAATTTTTGATGTCTACTTTTTAACCATATGGAAATTTTTGATCATTAAATAGAAACGTAAGAGCTTGTAGTTTGCAGATCAGGGTGAGCCCACTCTCTGCTTCCTCATTACCAAAGTCTCATTCATTAAACAGCAGAATTCCTAATCCTGCAGAAATTACATACGGTTACATATTACATATGGTCCATATTAAGGTGCATGTTTTCTGTTAGGTCTTTGTCACTTCTTGCTTAGTCCACTGGAGAAGTTCAACTGTCCCTTGGCTTCAAATCTATTTGTGTCAGGCCCCCTGGAGTCACTGATTATACTGAAACTGTGCATTAAAACTCATATTGAAAAAAAAAAAAAAAAAAAACTCATATTGAACTATGCATTTCTAGGCTTTACATCTTCCTCTAGCTTCCCACCTTCTAGCATATGTAGTCTAAGTACTAGGATATAAAGAGCCATACTGAGAAATCCTCCACATTATCCATATCTTCGAGTCCCCCTCCTCTTTTGGCCAATTGCTCCCCAGTATCTTATGCTTCAAAAACCTCAAATGACTCCTGGCTATTTCAGGCAACACACTGCTCTCTTCTCTGCGCTTCTATTAAAGCTGCCTCCCACTCCCATCTACTGTTCCTTCTCTCCACACTCTCCATTAGGTTCCTCACTTCACTCTGTATATTCAGTTCAAGCATCATCTAATTCATGTAGCTCTTCATGAGTATGCTTTCTGACCAGGATAACCTACCCCTTCTGCTATTTCCATAATGTCCTGTGCACTTAGAATTGCTTACTTCAATTGGCATTTGTCTTAGAATTTTATTTTTGTCATCTGTTTACTGCTATGTGGAAGGCTCCGTGAGGCCAGCAATTCTGCCTTAATTATCCTATTTCTTTTTTTATTTTTATTTTATTTTTCTTTTTTAGAGACTAATACTTAATTGTTTATTTAACTTAAAAATATCCTCTCCCAGTCTGTCTTTTGTTTATCTAAAATTTTTTTGACCCTTGTTTGTAAGTGATGATTAATCTATATATATTTTTAGATTTGAAGATATTTTCCCTCAATGTTTTGAGATATTTTGGTATCTTCTTGCTTCAATTATTGCTTTTGAGTAATCTGTTCATTCTAATATGTTATTTGTTTTTGTTTTCTCAATTTTCACTCTGATATGCCTAACATTGGATTTTTTTCTGTGTGGTTTTACTATAGTGAAGTATATAAAGTATAAAAAGTCATTTCAACCATTATTTAAATGCATAATTCAGTGGCTTTAAGTATATATGCAATGTTGTATAATCATCACAACTATTTTATCTCCAAAACCTTTTTGTCATTCTTAAGAGAAGCTTTGTACCCACTAAGCAATAGCTTACATGGGTAATTTATTTTTATTGAAGTATAGATGGTTTACAATGGTTGCTGAAGTGAAGTGAAGTGAAGTGAAGTCACTCAGTCATGTCCGACTCTTTGCGACGTCATAGACTATAGCCTACCAGGATCCTCAGTCCATGGGATTTTCCAGGCAAGAATACAGGAGTGGGTTGCCATTTCCTTCTCCAGGGGATCTTCCTGACCCAGGGATCGACCCCGGGTCTCCTACACTGTAGGCAGATGCTTTGCTATCTGAGCCGCCAGGGAAGCCCCACAATGGTTGCTAGTTTCTAGCAAAGTGTACTGTTCAGTTACACATACATTTTTTTTTCATGTTCCTTTCCATCATGGTTTATTAGAGGCTGTTGAATATAGTTCCCTATGCTATACAGGACCTTGTTGATTATCTATTTTATATGCAGTAGTTTTTATATCCTAATTTATCCCTCCCCTACACCTTTTCCCCTTTGGTAACCATAAGTTTACTTTCCATGTCTGTTTCTGTTTTGTAGGTAAGTTCATTTGTATCATATTTTAGATCCCACATATAAGTGTGGATCTTACCATAAATACCATACATATGGTATTTGTCTTTCTCCCTCTGACTTCTAATTATCCTATTATTAATTACCACATTCTGGTATCAAAGGATATCACTACAACAAGTGTCCTTAGTAACCTAACCTAACCTCTGATATGTGAAAAGAAATGTTCTTAAACATTCAGCATCACTGTTCATTTAAATGGACACACTTTTGTCACAGTGAAGTATATTCTGAAAATGTAGTTTCCTAAATACTGGAAATATTAACTGGCATATATAATGCAAAGGAAGTTAAATATGAAAGACTTTTCTCCTCTCAGTGTGGGACTTCATTTCTAAGAAAGCTGTTTTTTGAGCCTCTGAGTATCAATCTGCAGGAAGTCATTTAAAACCAACACACACCTGAGCAGTTTCCATGGAAGCAGAAATTAACCCCCAGCAACCTCATTGGTTCACATCCGGTACAAACTCCACCAGAGATAGCAGTTGAGGCAAATTATTCTAAAAGACAAGTGGAAGTGAGAGCAGTTAGCTTAATAGTCATTTCCAATGTTACTATAAACACTCCTTTGTGATATATATTTTATATTAATATTTAAAGTAAATAACATCTAACTAACTTTTAATTATTTATTTTTTCCAGTTGCATTTCTTTCAAGTGACTATATAATAATAAACTTTGTTATTTTAGATTGAAAAATACTTTTTTAAGAAAACTGTAGTCAATGCGTTTATCAAACTTCTTATTTCAATCTCACGAGAAGTCAGTTCACTTACTTAGTCATGTCTGACTCTTTGTGACTCCATGACTACAGCATGCCAGGCTTCCCTGTCCATCGCCAACACCTGGAGTTTGATCAAACTCATGTCCATCAAGTTGGTGATGCCTTCCAACCACCTCATCCTTTGCCATTCCCTTCTCCTCCCTTCTTCAATCTTTCCCAGCATCAGGATTTTTTCCAGTGAGTCAGTTCTTTGCACCAGGTGGCCAAAGTATTGGAGCTTCAGCTTCAGCATCAGTCCTTCCAGTGAATATTCAGGACTGATTTCCTTTAGGACTGACTGGTGAAACTTACACATTTACCTTTCCTTCTCCCTTCTCCATATATATATACTGTATATATATATACAGTATATATCAGTTCAGTTCAGTCGCTCAGTCGTGTCTGACTCTTTGCAACCCCATGAATCGCAGCATGCCAGGCCTCCCTGTCCATCACCAACTCCTGGAGTTTACTCAAACTCATGCCCATCGAGTCGGTGATGCCATCGAGCCACCTCATCCTCTGTCGTCCCCTTCTCCTCCTGCCCCCAATCCCTCCCAGCATCAGGGTCTTTTCCAATGAGTCAACTCTTTGCATCAAGTGGCCAAAGTATTGGAGTCTCAGCTTCAGCATCAGTCCTTCCAGTGAACACCCAGGACTGATCTCCTTTAGGATGGACTGGTTGGATCTCCTTGCAGTCCAAGGGACTCTCAAGAGTCTTCTCCAACACCGCAGTTCAAAAGCGTCAATTCTTCGGTGCTTAGCTTTCTTCACAGCCCAACTCTCACATCCATACATGACCACTGGAAAAACCGCAGCCTTGAGTAGACCGACCTTTGTTGGCAAAGTAATGTCTCTGCTTTTTAATATGCTGTCTAGGATGGTCATAACTTTCCTTCCAAGGAGTAAGTGTCTTTTAATTTCATGGCTGCAATCACCATCTGCAGTGATTTTGGAGCCCCAAAAAATAAAATCTGACACTGTATCCACTGTTTCCCCATCTATTTGCCATGAAGTGATGGGACCAGGTGCCATGATCTTAGTTTTCTGAAGTTTTCTGAATGAGCTTTAAGCCAACTTTTTCACGCCCCTCTTTCACTTTCATCAAGAGGCTTTTTAGTTCCTCTTCGCATTCTGCCATAAGGGTGGTGTCATCTGCATATCTGAGGTTATTGATATTTCTCCTGGCAATCTTGATTCCAGCGTGTGCTTCTTCCAGTCCAGCATTTCTCATAATGTACTCTGCATATAAGTTAAATAAGCAGGCTGACAATATACAGCCTTGACGGACTCCTTTTCCTATTTGGAACCAGTCTATTGTTCCATGTCCAGTTTTAAATGTTGCTTCCTGACCTGCATATAGGTTTCTCAAGAGGCAGGTCAGGTGGTCTGGTATTCCCATCTCTTTCAGAATTTTCCACAGTTTATTGTGATCCACACAGTCAAAGGCTTTGGCATAGTCAATAAAGCAGAAATAGATGTTTTTCTGGAACTCTCTTGCTTTTTTGTTGATCCAGCGGATGTTGGCAATTTGATCTCTGGTTCCTCTGCCTTTTCTAAAACCAGCTTAAACATCTGGAAATTCATGGTTCACATATTGCTGAAGCCTGGCTTGGAGAATTTTGAGCATTACTTTACTAGTGTGTGAGATGAGTGCAACTGTACAGTATATATGTAAATATATGTGTGTGTATATATGTATATATATACATATATACACTTGTATTTGCTCATAGTCTTAGGAAAGATTTCAAAGACTTGGAAAAAGAATGTTCACTTTGACTGGTGAAAAGCATGTTCCTGGCAGAGCTTGAGAGACTGAAGTCTTGAAAGGCAAAGGATTTGTGATTGCCCCTATTGTCAAGTACTTTCACTTGGAACTAGTGAAGGCAACCACATTTTTCCCACTGGAATTCTTTCCTCACTCTCCTCTGGAGCTTCACAATGGTCCAACATTTTTGGAGCTCTACCATCTGAAGCATTTAACTTTTGTAGAGCACAAGTCAAAACTTGCTTTCTCACATATCTCTTAGAATGACTCTGTCAAGGATTACAGTTGAAGAACCAAGAACTTAAAAAGAAGTACTATCCAGTTATATTTATATTGTCTTTGAGAGAATATCAGATAAACTCAAAATGGAGAACATTCCATTAAAATAACAAGTTAGTACATTCTTTAAAAATTAATGTCATAAAATACAAATGAGGGCGTAAGAATTGTTCTGCCTTAAATGAAACTTTAAAAATAACGTGAAAATTCATGTATCATATTATTACAGATTGAATACTACTTTAAAAAGTAAAAGCAAAACTCTAAGTGGCTTTATTAGTTTAATTGAAAATATTTGAATACAAATAGTAAATTCAACAAAGGCACTGTATAATGATAAAAGTTACTTAGGGTGCTCATACTGTGATTATTTACAATATTACCGTCATTCTTAAATATATATATATATATGTATATATGTATATATATAAAACCATGATATATTTAAGCCAAAAAAACTATTGTGTAAATAAGCCATCTTCAAGTGGTTCAGGAAAAATAAAATTATATATGTGTATATAATATATAGTATGTATAATATATATAGACACAGAGATGTATGTACAATATATATTTATCTACATATGCATATATATAATACATACAATAATTTTCTTAACCATTTGAGGTTATGTGTGTTTACATTTGTAGAGAAAGAGCACAAATGATAGAGCAAATATTGCCAAATGTCCTGGGCATCTGCTATTTGCTAGGTACTGTGCTAAATGTACAGCTACAGTGGTGAATAAAATAGAGTCTACATGGTCTCTGACCACGTGGAGTTTGTAGTTCAGTGGGAGAGACCGTGAAATAAATATATGAGCATAAAATAAGAAATTTTATCATATTTATCAGACTAGGGTCTGAGAGAAGACAAAGGCGTGAGGACTATTAATGTAGCTGTGAGAAGGTGTGAATGCTTCTCTGAGGAATAAGACATTAAGTCAGAACTTTCAAACTGAAATTCCTAGTCTAAGGTTCTACAGTGGGAAAGGATTTCCGGCATCTGAAATATTGATGGAAGTGGGGTGAGTGAAGCAGATGTGGCAATGGATGAAGATAACAGTATTGGAGCCCTGTAGGGCTGGTAGAAAGCCCAATTATATCTTTTTAAAGTACCTAGAATAATTTAAGCAGAAGGCTAATATCTCGATAATTTTATAATAACCTACTAGTAAAGGGAGGTTACATTTGAGATGATGGAAATGTGAAAAAGGACAGGATATTAATAGGAAGACTTTGCTAATGAAGATGAGTAGCAGTGGAAGACTAAAAATATTTTAAATATAAAGTGATTTTGCCAAGGTGATGAATTAATGTGGAAGTACAGAAATAAGTCAATGTCAAGAATAAATCCCAACAATCTGTCTTGATAATAAAGTGTGTACTTTAATGTAGATATTTCCTTGACACTAGAGAAAAGGTGAGCAGATGTCACATGCATGAAATATATTTGACTCAACAATATTCTATGGAAGTTCTAACCGAAGTGAATCTATAAAAACTGGCAAGTATACTCAAAATATATTCAATATAAATGTATGCATAATGTATTTATGCATATGAACAGAAAACAGAAATAGAAGGCAAATAACTGTCCATTTTTGCCATAGTTTCACTTTGAGTTATATTCAGAAAGTTCCTGTGAATAGTTTGGATGACCCTTTTGTGGAATTTCTAGGCACTTTCTTGTCCTTATTAAGATTTGGAATTGTACTTTCACTCATTTAAGTAGCTTTCAACTGACTTTCATTTTCATATCAATAACTTCATTCTAACAATAAAATTTTATTGCCAAGCCATCTTAGTTTTATTTTTTACCTTTGAAAAATACTGTCATGTGATGAAGAGTTTTATCTGTGTAGATCAGTATATGCCTCAAATTTATCTCCTAAAGTGAAGCAAAATTTGGGAGAAGTTATTTTTCTTGTGATTATCTAAATGTGTCAATTCCATACCAAGTATTCAAAAATGTTAGCAGCATACTGGCATCGTTAACTTGTTTTGTGACGACTGAATTGTTGGAACTTGAAGTCTTTGGGTGGAGGGAACTCCACCTTCAGAGCAAGCACAACGTCCCCCATGAACAGCGGGCAGAAAATGCCTTGACTGGTAAAATAGGCATGGTCAGTCTTGCCCTCTGACTTGAAAGAATTCAAATTTCCAGGCTTTCTGGAAGCCTGAATTCAGGCATGTGGCCTACAATCTGAATGAGACTTTTATTTTAAAAGTTTATGACATGAGAGAACAATTTCTACAGTAACAAGTTTTGCTAGAGGAGATGATGGCAAAGGTGCCTGGCAGTTGTTAACAGGCTTAATACGACAGAAAAAATGGCAGTTATAAGGGTAAGTATATTAGTGGTGGTCTTTCCTTCAACTTGAGGGTCCATTCCATAAGTGTTACAGAACAGCGGTGTCATTGGCATCAGGCTATTCTTTTGGCTTTTTTTGACTGTTTATTTCTTCAAGCATCTGAGCCTCAATCTATCCTAATCTTTGGTTTTTCTAATGATTGATTATATTATCAAACATCTCTTTAATAAATTTCCTTTCTGTGTTAGCTAGAGAGAGTTAAGCCAATTGCTTGTAACTAAGCCCTAAATATTAAACTTGAAAAGTTCATTAAGTCATTTGTTCATTCTTTTATCAAATATTTATTCAGCCATCTACCACATGACAAATGAACTGGGAACAGGCTAAGCAAAGACTTGTAATATATAATTTTTTACTAAAGGATTTTAATCGCCAGTGAAAGAGAACTCCAAAAAACAGAAATTTGCAACTTTAGGGTGATCAAAACTCCAAAGAAGTGATAAATAGCTATTCAGAAATAGAAAAGGACACAATCTAGGCTTGTGAGGACAAAATAGGCATCCCCGATGGGCAACATCTGAGTTCATTTTAAAGCTGTGTTTGTGAAAGTGTGGCTCATAGATCACATGCAGGAGAAGGCAACGGCATCCCTCTCCAGTACTTTTGCCTGGGAAATCCCATGGACGGAGGAGCCTGGTAGGCTACAGTCCATGGGGTCACGAGGAGTTGGACGTGACTGAGCGACTTCACTTTCTCTTTTCACTTTCATGCATTGGAACAGGAAATGGCAACCCACTCCAGTGTTCTTGCCTGGAGAATCCCAGGGACGGCGGAGCCTGGTGGGCTGCCGTCTATGGGGTCTCACAGAGTCGGACATGACTGACGTGACTTAGCAGCAGCAGCGATCACATGCATTAAAGACATCTGCTGATGTTTAAACATACAGAATCACTGACTCCTAGATCTACTGATTCAAAATTTCTAAGATTTTATGCAAGAATCTGCAGTTTTTGTTAGAGACCAAACACACACACACACACACACACACATGCTGATTATATACTTTCTTATCTGGGAATGGTTTTCTCTTTCTTCTCCCTTACATATCAGTTATTGATATGCAGTCTGTTATATTATAATCCTGTCTTTAAAAGCTTCAGGACATCTATTACTTTGACTGCAGTTCTATTTTACATATCCTCTTGTTCACTGGTATCTGTTAGGATCTTCATTTCTATTAAGATACGTTGATTGATGAAAAGGTTATGGTCAGGTTAATAAACAAACAGATAGGCAAATATAGATATGTGTGTGTGAAAGAGAGAGACAGAGAGAGAGGAGAGAGGGAGAGAAAGAAAGAGATTGAGAAAGAGAGAGAGATTGATTGATTTGTGGTCATAGTTAGTTATTTTTTAACTCACACTGCCCTGGAGAAAGTCATCATTTATTCCTGTATTACGTAAAGTGCTTCATTATTTGATTTCAACATAACCTCTGAAGTGTATTTTTTTTTTACATCTTTGAAAACACTATACTATAATTAATGTAATATGATCACTAGGCCCTTCTTCTGTTAATGCCTTTGATTACTCCTTTTTTTTTTTTCTTACTGCTATATTCTTCTTTTATATTTCCATAAACCCAGACTTAAAAGACATTGTAAATGTTGTTATTTTTTGATAGATATTTAGGTAAGTGTTGTTTTGTTTTGGCTTTTACAGAGATGTTACCTTGGACATCTGTCTTAATTTCCTGATGATGCTGTAACAATTTACCACAAATTTATAGGCATAAAAAACACAAATTTGTTATTTTACAGTTCTATAGGTTAGAAGTTTAACATGTGTCATTTTATTTAATAACATTCCATCAACTGAGAATATCCCAGGGTGCAATAGCATGTGCTCAACTATACAACCAATTTACTTTGTCCCTAATGTAGAATAAATGCAAGTGGGAGGCAGGAGAGTAATCTCTACACCTCCACCACTACCGCCCCGCTCCACAAAGGAAAGATCATGTGTTAATCCCTGGAACCTGTGAATGTGTTGTGTTATTTGGCAAAAGACATTTTGCAGGTGTGATTTACATTATGAATTTTAAGATAAGATTATCCTGGATTATCTGGAAAAATCCCCTCTAGTCACATGAATTTTTAAAAGAAGAAAACTTTCTTCAGATGAAAGCAAAGGTGATGTGTGGCAGAAGATGGAGAGGGTTTGAGAAGGGTTTGTCTTGGCTTTCCTGTCTCTAAGATGAGGAATCATGCCCAAGTATCAGAGAGAAACTTCTAGAATCTCAAGGCAGCATTCAGCTGATATGCAAGCAAAAAGGACTTCAGCTCTACAACCACAGGGGACTGGGTTTGGCTAAGGACCTGAATGCCACTGGGGTCAGATCTTCCCCTGTCCCTCCCGGTGGAAGCCCAGCTGATACCTTGCTTCCAGTTTTGTGAACCCAAAGCAGAGAAACTAGTAGAGCAGATAGGTCTGTGAAATTTTAAGTGAATATGATTGAGGCCTTTAAGTTTGTGGCAATTTTTTATGACAGCAAAAGAAAACTAAAGCCATGCAACTTGAATAAGAGCAAGATATACGCTGTAAAATATTACTTTAAAAAAGAAACAGCGCTGTTTATTTTTGATTATAAAAGAATGCATATTCAATCCCTGGATAGAATAGAAAAACGTAAAGAAAGAAAATTAAAATTACACACAATCCCACCAACCAGAGACATTTTCTTGCACTTCTTTTCATTATTTATTCACACATACATTTTTTCTGTAAAAGCCTGGTTTTTACAGCCTAAAAAATAGGCTAATTTTATAATTGGCCATTCAAGGAGGTGTATAGATGTATAGTAGTAATTTTAATGTATATTTCCTTGATGAAATGTGATCTTGTCGTATACACTCCTTTAAAGAATTTGCATCCTATCATAAACCTCCCCACCCATCATGCTACCAAAAATATTTCAAAAAGCTGTGGGTTTTTTTTGGCTGCATCATATTTTTCCATACTCTAAAATGGAAAGACCTTTATTTTGTCTCATTTTTTAAAATGTGAAGTTTCATGTGTACATGGTAAAATGTACAGATCTTGAGTAATTACCTTGATCCCATCTGAAGGATGCATACAGCTATGTATAACTCACACATCATGCATATATGTGTATGCATATAAATCACACATCAGTGCTATATAGATTTTGTACTTAATTTAGAAAGTTCCTCTGTGTTCCTTCCTGATCAATTCTCAGAACCCAAGAAATAACCTGTTATGACTATCACCATAAATTATTTTTCATAATCTACAATTTCATACATTTATGCATATGCAATGCTATGTGCTTGTGTGTGTGTGTGTGTCTGCTCCATTCACTCAGATCGATGCTTCTCAAATTCATTCATTATTACAGTGTGTTCAGTAATTTGGTCTTATTTGTTGTTGAACAATGGTTCATTGTATGGATATACTACAAATTCATTATTCATTCACAAGTTCAAGGGCATTTGAATAATTTGGCTCTGGTATGGATGAGGCTGCTATTGATTTTTTTGTGCAAGGCTTTTTTGTAGACATGTGTTTTCATTTTTCTAGTTATCAACTTCTTTGTCATAGGGTTGATACATAATTAAATTTCAAGAAACTTGCAATCAGTTTTCCAAAGTGGTTGTGTCATTTTATACTCCCAGAAGAAATGTGTGAAATTTCCACATACTCTATGTTTTCTGAAAGACTTGTTAGGCTAATTTTTTAATTGGCCATTCAAGGAGGTGTATAGATGTATAGTAGTAATTTTAATGTATATTTCCTTGATGAATAATGATGTTTAATATCTTCTCATGACTTTATGAGCTGTATATCTTAATTGGCAATGTGTCTGTTCAAGTATTCTGACCATTTATACCTGTTTCATTTTGTTTGATTTGAAGTATAGTTTATAAGTCATCTTTTGTTGTTTAGGTGTACAACATAATTATTTAAATGCATTATAAAATGGCAAGCACTATACGTCTAGAAACTGTTTGTTATCAGACATATTATTATAGTATGATTCACTGTATTCCTTATGCCTTATATTATATACCCGACTTATTTGTTTTGTAACAGGAAGTTTGTACTTCTTAGTTCCTTTCACCTATTTTGCCCAAACCTCCATACTTGTTCCTTTCTGGCAACCACCCATTGTATATAAAGCAATAAGCACCCTTCAGTCCAATTCTCCAAACAAAAGTTTCCCTGACAATAAACAATATGAAGTCATTTACCCCTTCCCCAAATCCTTTTGCTCTGCAAACCTATGTAGCATCATCATGAATCGACCTCTGAGTTTAATCTCTCCCTTGTATTTAAACTTTGAGTGGTGTTTCCAGGTTTCTGCTATTACAAGTTATTCTGCAATAAACATCAATACTTGTGGCAAATAAAAAACAAATTTGGTCCAAATATCGATTATATACTTAGTCTGTTTTCTTTTAACTGGAATTCTTATGTTCAGTTATGTCAAATGTAAGACTTTTAAGATTCTTGATAAGCTTTAGCAGAAGCATTCCAGCGTGTCTGTACCAATTAATTCTTCCAACAGCAGAGCTAGAATACTCAATGTAGAATGCTGCTGCTAAGTCGCTTCGTGGTGTCCGACTCTTCAGGACCCCATGGACTGTAGCCCACCAGGCTCCCCCATCCCTGGGATTCTCCAGACAAGAACACTGGAGTGGGTTGCCATTTCTTTCTCCAATGCAGGAAAGTGAAAAGTGAAAGTGAAGTCACTCAGTCGTGTCCGACTCTTAGCGACTCCATGGACTGTAGCCTACCAGCCTCTTCCATCTATGGGATTTTCCAGGCAAGAGTACTGGAGTGGGGTGCCATTTCCTTCTCCATCAAATTGTTTGTAGTTTCATAATTAAAATTTTGGTTTTTGTTTAATTTCACTTTTGTGTATAGTGATATTCTTGATTCTTTGCACTTTTTTAACCTTAAATTTAAATATATTTTTCATTTTCTTCTATATACATCATAAATGGTAACCAGTTATACAGTATATATATATATATATATAATATGTAAAGTATTCTCATGTTTAATTTTATATATTACTTCCTAGTATGCCCTATACAATTTAAGTTTTCATGTGGTCAAAATCTGTTCATTTTTTCTATGTCTTTGTTGACTACTTTTATTCCTCTCAATATCCTGTTCAGATAGATGCTAACTTAAAATTTCTTCTAGTTTTATGTTTATTTTATTACATTAAATTGTCTGTCATTTATTAACCACACACTTTGTGCCAAGCACAACAGTGTACCATTTTAGACATTGAATATCTTAAAATTAACCATAGATCCTTGCCTGCCTGTAGTAACCAAACTCAAGGAGAGAGGTAGCCTCAGAGAGGTCAGAACCTTGGGCAGTTTCTGTACAACAGAAAGAAATGTTAAATTAGATGAAGAAGCCTCACCATCAAGAATGGCCTTACCACTCAGCCCTGACTTATTCTTGTGCATGGAAAAGAAATGTGGCTTACTTCTGCCTGGATGCTTTAATTTTGCTGTAGGGCCAGACATGGCCTAGAATGGCCAAGCTCCAGGCTCCAACAAGCCCTTTCCACTTTCCCACAGCTGATACAACTGACATGTCTTTCTATTTTAAAAGCAAAGTTAGGGAGAAATGTTTCCTAAACATGGCTGATCTCCCCTCCCCCATCCTAACTGAACATTCCACATTGCCAGGCACCTGTTCTGCATGGTCAGCTGAGGAGCACAGAACACTGGTCCTCAGAGGCAGAGCTGTGGAGCCCTACACAGACATGAAGGACTATTGATTGCCCCCAGATCTACTCTCTAGCCAGTCATGGAGCACTTGAGGAGTGCTCTGCTGGTGATTTCTGGAAGTTTGAGACACATTCCTGATGTCCCTGACATTTCCTGGGAAATTCTGTTATGCACTGGGTGCTAGTTTTGATAATAAAGGGACTTCCCATTTAAAAAAGTGTGAAGTCGCTGGACAAAAGGTATTCTGCCCACAAGCTGAATTTTAGAGAACGTAGTGAGAATACTGAACCCATGACAAGAGCTAAAGAAGCCCTCAGGCTAGCTGGGGTGGAGGTCAGTCCCCCCAGTTTGCGAACCTTGTGCTTGTCCACTCTGAATACAATCCTGAACAGGTCATCATTTCTGAGCACTGTGGACTTTCTGCAAAGAGGACAGAAGAGCCAGCTGACTCAACTTTCCCAAGTGACTCATGGAAAACCCATCTTAACTACATCAGAGAAAAATAGGGAGCAACTTCAGAAGAAAATAATGAATGATATGAACAAAAACACCCATTTTCCAGAAAGTCCAGAAATATTCAACCAAGAAATTGTGAGATGGAAGCAGAGAGTCCAGGAAAAGGAGAAGGAGAAAACACGGCTGGAATAGTCAAACACACAAATGGAACAAATCCTGAATGATAAATGTAACCGTCTAGCATCAGAGGCTGAACACCTGCTAAAGGCCATCCTCTTGGCTTGACCTCCTTAGAGATCATGTGGATGATGGTAACTTGAAAGCCCAGCAGTAGAAGGGAGTCAGAAATGGCCACTGCTCGATCCATCCACAGGCCAGAAGCTGATAAGGACGTATCGTTGGTGATGCTGACTTCAATGTGTTCCTTCAGAGTCCTGAAGAGAAACAGCACAAAATAGCCCAACAACTGTGGGAAGAAAAGCAAATGAATGAAGAGCTTACAAGACAAATATCCAGTCTCCCATGAAAGAAATGTCTCTGCAGTGTGAGAATTCCCAGCTGGAAAGAGATTCAGCTGGTGAGGCTGAAGCTGAGAATTCTGCCTGAAGTGCATGAAGATCATTTAACACGACTTCACAAAAATTGTGTGAAGAGAAAATGCAATGATTAGAAAATGAGAAAAAAAAAAAAAGAATAACAACAACTTCCCAGCAACATGAAAGCCAAAGCTGCATATCAGAATTGCAACTTCTATAAGAAGATGGCAGAAGGCCTGGGCAAAGAATTGAAAGAAACACTTCCTACCATGGAAAGGAGATCTGTGTCAGTGAGAAAGGGCTCAAGACTGGTGGGTGTTAAGGAAAAAAAAAATTGAGAACAGGCATGTGCTGACCAAGACCGAGTCCAAGTTCCAGCCTACCGCTCCACTTACAGCCAACAGAGGCCCAGAAGTATCAGGGGATCCTTGTGTCTTCAGGATCACCAGAAGGCAAGAGTCATGCTATGCATGCTGAAGGATCTGGGGTCACTGTCAAGTTTGACTCAGAGGAGTGTCCTGGGAACCCATAACTTTAGCTCAACATGTGCGTACATTTCTGTTAAAGTAATTTTGATTAACTTCTTGTTAGCTAAGCTTGCCATAATTACTCTTATTAGTACAGAATTTTAACTTTATGGTAGCTTTATGGTAGTAATATGTAAATAAATTTGATAATATCAATACGATTCCCAGGAACATAGAAGTTCCCCATGGGATCCTTTGGCATCATATATTTTAAGTATTATATTTTGATTCAAATTAAATGACCCTTATACCCATCTTGTAAGTTTGATATAAGTAAAGACATTTGAGCTAATAAACTATCTGTAAAGCATGCCTAATATTACAAATCTTTAGAATTAATCTAAAATTTACTTGAATAAATTTTGGTTGATTTAAAAATGAAAAAAAAAAACATTAAACAAAACTTGACTCCATTCAAACTACATAATATTTCATTAGTTTGTTACTAAACTTGCATTTTAGTTTCAAAAATTATAAGATTAGTTTAATAAATTCATTGTAATTTTGGAATTATTTTGTCAATTTTGGAATCATTTATTTGTTTTGTACTATTTTCTTAATCTTTGATATTTTATTTAAGATTCAGTTTGTTTCTTAAAATTCTAAAGCTTATCAGTCAAAACGAAAATGTTTTCTCTTAAAGGCAAACACACATACACACACACACATACACATACACACACACATACCCCACAAGGCAAACACTAATCCCTCTTAATTGTTTGTGAGTACTTGAAAAATATAAAAATAGAGTTGCAGAAAAAAATTTTAATTAATTAAAAAGTAAATGAATAGGAAAAAAATGTGTGTGTATAATTTGTATTTATAAATAGATTCATGAATCATTTATCCAGAAAAGAGGTAGTTTCTTCTGATGATTCAGAAGAGATTCCAATTGGAAACACTTCATTCAAATGCTGCAGATAAGAGACAGAGATGACTGTGGTTCAGAGCTGTGTCAGGGATGAGGAGGACCCAGGCTGGGAAGGTCCCAGGTGCTGGCAGCTTAAACACTGCTCCCATCCCTACGCCTGAAGAAAGGAGAGGGAAGAGATGTTATCAGAACCCAGTGGGGGGCTGTCAGGGTAGCAGGCAACCTGCTCCTACTCTCTGTCGCCCAATCCTCTTGTTTCCTGCAGGAGTAATGAACCGCCTCCCAGAGAGCTTGGCTAGTTTGAGCAAACCAGTCAGAAAATTCAAAAGAATTCAGAGAGTAGCCAGAACAATTGACTCTCTTTGATCCAAAGTATGTGTGAGTGTTTCATTGTCTTCATTCATGTCCATATACTTAACAAATCTCCAGAACTAATGAGTCCTGTGGACTTCAGAGGTTACATTTTAGTGAGGGGCAATGTCAGATAATAAAAAGCAAAGAAAGGATGATGGTATCTGCTTTTCAGACAAATACAATAGGGGTGATGGGTAATTTGCATGAAACCCAGGAAGTGATATTTATGTTGATGTCTAACAATAAGAAGATTTTCCTGGAAGGTCAGAGGGCATGACCTCTGTTAGGGAGATATAGGTAGGGAGACCAGGAAGTCTAAATCACCTGAGGCTCTATTCCTGCCCTGCAAATAGGTTCATCTGCACTATTTTTCTAGATTACACATATATGCATTAATACCCAACATTTTTTTTTTCTCTTTCTGACTTACTTCATTCTGTATGACAGACTCTAGGTCCATTCTAGATGGGTGGGATGTGGGGACGGAGATCCATGAAGGAGGGGATATATATATATAGAAACATATACATACACAAACACACACATATACCTAGGGTATATATACATATACACACACACATAGGTAATTCATTTTGTTGTACAAAGGAAACTAACACAAAGCAACTATATGTCAATAAAAAAAATAAAATAAATTGTTTGAGAGCTGAGTTTCTGGGGCAGTAGAAACCGAGCTAAGTCCATAGGGAAGGAGGGAGTTGGGTAGAGGCCAGGGAGAGACTTGTCTCTACTGCAGTGTAGGGACACCAGGTTTTAATCCTGGAGGGAGAGAGTTGATGTCTGGGGGCATGGCGTGATGTATATACTATGCAGATTTGTCTGGTTGTGGAGAGGGTGGAATGGGGGGTGGGAGAGTGAGTGCGCCCTTTGATGAGGTGCTTCCCAGGGTCTGCATGAAGCTTTGGGGCCTGGCACTGAGGTGGTCATCACATGGATCCAGGATGAGGACAGATAGGGCTAAGTCTGGTCAGTGGTGAGGTCATTAAAGAGGGATGGAAAATGACTCAGAATGTTTTAATAACCTTATTGGTATAGGACACTAATTAAATGACAGTAAATTATTTGCAGGAGAAGAAATGTTGACCCACTCCAGTATTCTTGCCTGGAGAATCCCGTGGACAGAGGAGCCCGGCAAGCTATGGTCCTTAGGGTCACAAAGAGTCAGCCATGACTGAATTGACTTGGCACGCATAGATACATCACACTCAGTGAAATCCTGATTTCCGAGCAGAAGCACGTGGAGCAGGCATGTACATTAGCACTGCACATGGTGTCTGCCACCCCTCAAAGCTCAGGTGATCAGGTAAAGAGGGGCTCGGAGAACTGAGTCCATAATGCCACTCTCGCAGATACCAAAATGAATATTAATTTAATCCACTTCAGTGCACGACCAGTGGAAGAGAAAGACCCATGAAAGAGAAGTGGTCAGGAACGTGGACTGTGCACTCATTGATGGCACCATGCCAGGCTCTAAATGTCCCTGCAGCAGGTTGGGTGGGGGGTGGGAGGTTAGGGCTCTGTGGAGAACATGGTCTCTGAGCTAAATAGTAAAGGATGAGTAGGAGTTATCCACAGTGCATTTTACAGTTTAAAATTTTTATATCAATTGCTTGGAGATCTTGTTGCAAAGCAGATCCTGATTCATTAGGTCTTGGCGGGGTTGGGGGTGGTTCTGACCCTCTGTGTTCCTTCCAAGTGAGGGCCATGTTTCACCAAAAAAACGAAGAGTGAAAATCTTTAGATAATCATAGGGTAGGAGTGTGGGAAAGATAAAGTGGATAGTGGCATTTCTGGCCAAGTTTCAGTTCAGGCATAGAGAAGAGGGCACGAATAGCTCGGCAAAGCTAATATACAACATGCAAGCAATGCTGTTCCTAATTCCCCTCTCAGAAATTCTTATCCACCACAGACTAATACTGGCCGAGGACATGGCCATTTCCAGGGGAAGACAATGAGTCACAGACTTACGTCTGTCCTTTGGGAAGTGAACCATGGGTGACGCAATTTTCTCCAGAGTCCCCAGTGTCAGTACATAACATCTTATCTGTATAATAGCTTGCTGAGTCTAGAGGCCTGCAGAACCCTCCTGACCTGTCCCTCATTCATCACCTCTACATCCTCCATAATTCCTTTAAACTCCCTCTGCTGCTTCTCGTTCTCAGCTACCAGACTCCAGTGCAAACCACAAGTCTGCTTCCCCGGATCACTGTTAATCTAGTAATTGTCTATCATACTGGGCCCCAGTTCACCACACTTCCTCCTGTCAATCTCCTGCCAGAAGTCAGAGTAGACTGTTTATTTCATGAGATGATCAAGGCAAGAATGAAACCATACACTTCTATGCATGGGAAGAAAGTGCGTCTAACCCCTGATCTTACCGCTATGTCTCCTGACTCTGCCTCACAAACAGAAAAGATAATCATGCCAGTATGTCCTAGACAATTGTGAGGGTGCTTGGTTTCTGCCTGCATATTAATGATAGCTCACCTTTTCATTCATAAAACTGTTCAAGTTATAAAAAATGTATGACCACAAAATCAATGGTTCACTTGAGGTCAAACTTTTCCAGAAAGAATTAGGGTATTTAAAAAATCACCTAATATCCTAATAAGAAAGTTATACAACATGATTTTACTGAAACTTAACTATATCTATGGATGGCTAAAGAAACACCAAAGTTCGACTTCCCTAGTGGTACAGTGGGTAAGAATCTGCCTGCTTCCCAGGTGGCTCAGTGGTAGAGAATTCATCTGCCAGTGCAGGAGACATAAGATATGCGGGCTCAATTCCTGGGTCTGGAAGAACCCCTAGAGGAGAAAATGGCATCCCACTCCAGTATTTTTGCCTGGATAATCCCATGGACAGAGGAACCTGGCAGGTTACAGTCCATGGGATCACAGAGAGTTGGACATGACTGAGCACGTGCTAGGGCAACCTCACTTCTTTCATCCATTATGTCACTGGCTGCTAAATTCTGAAGGCCATCTCCTGAATCCTTGTAATGATATACAGGAAATTCCTCTGGATAATTGACTTCTCATGATTCATTGATGGTTCTTTCTAAAAGGTGACAATGGGACTTACCTGATGGTCCAGTGGTTAGAACTCCATACTAAGTGTTCAATCCCTGGTTGGGGAACTAAGATTTGTCTACCAAGAAGAAAAAAAAAAAAAGAGTGACAATGGCAAATACAGTGCTGGGAATGCTGCTGCAACTCCTTTTAATGTTGTTGAGGCAACATGCTTACCTATGGCTATTTTAGCCCCCAAAAACTGAGTTATATGCTCCTATAATCTTTCCAGGAGAATCCCACTAGCTGAGGAGCCTGGCTGGCTACAGTCCAAAAAGTCGAAAAGAGTTGGCCATGACTGAAGTGTCTTAGCACTCTTGCACATGCTTTTATATGGGCTTGTACTTCAGTCAAAAACAAAAGGGTCAATGTTTATACTGATAGTAGATATGCTTTTGGGGTATCTCAGTATTTTGCAATGCTGTGAAAAGCAACATCACCTCCTTACTTCCAGAGGAAATAAAATTTAAAATGGCTCCACATTTAGCAATTGTTGGATAAAATACATTTACCTGCCA
Source organism: Cervus canadensis (assembly GCF_019320065.1). Taxonomy (NCBI): domain Eukaryota; kingdom Metazoa; phylum Chordata; class Mammalia; order Artiodactyla; family Cervidae; genus Cervus; species Cervus canadensis. The sequence continues at coordinate 11,050,175 of NC_057412.1, read as the reverse complement.
TTGTAGCTGGCAAAAGTTTGGGGCATTGTAAACTTGAATCTCTGGAGGTTCAAGGGAATCATTTTGTTGATATTTCTGCAAGAAATGCCACCCTTAAAGGGAGCAAGAGCAGCCAAACCTCTGTCCAAAGGGATATTTCCCCAAATGATAATTTAGAAAAATGGGCTACAGAAGCCCAGCAACAGGCCTCAGAAAAGGAAAAAACAATAATGGAAATTCAAAAATTGCTGGTTTTATAAAAAGAGATGGCTCTGGTTAGGATTAAATAACAACCCATGCTAAAATCGCCACTCATTATCACTGTATATTCATTAGACCATAGGTCTACTGACCAAATGATAGTCTTCGTGAATCTGTATTGGTGGGGAAATATTAACATGGTCATGCAAGTGCCTGCCTCGCTTGTCCCATTGTCCAAGCAGGGGAGCCCGTTCATGCTGCCCCTGGGCATTTTAAACTGCCTAATAGAGTATTAAAGGTCTGGTAAATGGATTTCATACAGCTTCCTCATTCTAACGGATATACATATAGTTTACTCATGGTCTGTATGTTTTCACACTATGGAATGGAAGTGTGGAATGGATGTGTAGGAATGGAAGCCTCCCTTTGCAGATAAGTTACCATTTCCCATTTGGCTCAAGTCCTTTGGGAAATGTGGTCCTACCTGGGGAATACCTCTTGAACTTTATAGTCATTGAGAAACCCACTTTCTGACCAAATCTTAGAAAACTTTGTGCTGTTAGATGGATTTTACAATACTTTTACTGTGCTTACTACCCTTAAATCCTCTGATTTAGGGGAAAACACTAAAGACATTATTAAGATTAAACTGGCAAAATTTGTAGAAACTCTCAAATTCCTTGGACAAAACAATTGCCATTGGTCCTTTAAAATCTCATAACCACCCCTTTGGAAAGTCATACATTCTTATCCTTTGAAATAGTCACAGATTGCCCAATGCATTTATTTCTTGCTTCTTTTGACCTACACCTGATAAAAGAAGATGGTCCACCATTGCAAGGCCTAACACCTTCTATTAAAAATAACAGTGCTTTGATAGAGCAATCTTTTCATAGTGTGCCTTTGGGAGATGAAGACCTTAAGTGTCATACTTGCAATCAGCAGATTTTGTCATTGGAAAAAAAGAAAAAAAAAAAAAAAAACACCTCTGGAAGAACCCTCTTCAATAACACTGGAGAGTCTCCTATCAGGTACTGCTAACCAATCCCTATGCCACCAAACGTGAAAGAACAGACTCTCGGATTCACACGATAACTGTAAAGAAGACACCAGACCCTGACTTGACATGAAAGTGTAGATTTTCCAGAATTGAGACAGGCAGTATTTAGTGAACCACCTTTCCCAAGGTATCTGAACCAGGCCTGTTTTGGCAAAACTTTGATGATGACATAATGCCTCAGGTGATAACAATTCCCATGATCCTGATAACATATGGGCTTAGAAACAAAGCACCTAAGATGTCATTCTCCTGCCCTCCTAAAGACAGTTATTTACCAAACAAACGGACAGGCCTGAAGTCAATAGTGCACCTATACAAACACACACACCGTCTCTCTCTCTCTCGCTTTTTCTCTCTCTTTGGCTCAGATGGAGTCAAGTGTGCTGGTTATTCTCCAAATTCTTTCAAGCCCTCAGGCTCTGTTCTGACCTGCTGTGTGCCTAAAGCCAACTTCCCTGGCTGCGCAACCCATTTTTCTCTCGATGTCTGCCATTGCTCCAGCAGTAATGGAAGGACAGGAGGACACTGGGGTCAGTGTTCCCTGTTCCCTTGACAGCTCCTCACTGGACTCGCAGGTTCCCCTTCCTCCTCCAGGACCAGGGATGAGAACAGCTTCTCTGTTGCTGGCAGCTGGGACCCCAGCATGCTTGGTCCTTCTGTCATCCTCATCACAGTTCATAAACTGCCTTCATCTCAGTCTCTTCTTACGCATCATTAGATGAAGTGTTTCTATTTGGAATCTTATTTGACATATCAGGCAACTCACCTCTTCTGTGTAATAATACAAATATTTTTTTTAATTATTATATATTTAAAAGTTATTTTCATATTTGAATCTCTATTATTTTTGCTTTTTCTTTAGGTACTGAGATAATAATTAAAGTACCCTTTCCATGAACTGTGGTTTGTGTCTGAAGTGTGATTGCACAAAGTATAAACGCTTATTTTCACTAAGTAAAATTCTGAGTTGTTTAGACAACAAATACTATCTTAAACAAATATCAAAGGTTAAAATATAAAAAAATAAGAACACAGATGAGTATAAAATGCAAACTTCTCCAAATTAATCAGTGGTTTTAGAACTAAATCGATATCATTTCTGATGTCTGAGATTTGTATTTTTTTAATATTACATTGGTTCTTTTTTTTTAATTTACTTTTATTAATTGGAGGCTAATTACTTTACAATATTGTAGTGATTTTTGCCATATATTGACATGAATCAGCCATGGATCCACTTGTGTTCCCCATCCCAATCCCCCCTCCTACCTCCCTCCCCATCCCAACCCTCTGGGTCTTAAAGCCAACCTAACTATGGCAAATGTTAGGTTACTTGTCCATATTTTTAATTATAGCCCATAGCATATAGAAATGGCTTTATTATTTTAAGCATCTCTATTTATGTCATTTGGCTTAAATATTAATAATTTTTTATTTCATTAAAATACAACTTACAGTATCTTACTCAAGATGATCTAAGGACTTATACAAATTATTCAAAGAAACTGTATTTAATACAATTTCATTTAAAAAAACTTTTATAAATTGTCATGCTTTATCTAATTCAATAATAGCAATCAAATAAGTAACAGTAGCCAAAATAAAAATGGAAACATTCAAATTACCTTAAAAAGAAAACTCAGGCAATTTTGTGCTATGGTTCTGGGTGTTCACAACCTAGCTTCCGTGGCAGCTGAGTCAAACCTGCAGATGACATCAGGTCCCAGAGACCTCAGTTTGTGACCCTCCTGAGACCTCAGTTTGTGACCCTCCTGCTCCCAAGGTGGGCTCATAACACAGGGGATCTCCTAACACTTTGGGGCCTCTATGGGTTACAAGTGGAGCAGCAGGGGCAAAATGGTCTCTTGGAAAAGACTGGAACTTGGACTCAACCTTGGCTAGCAGCTGCCTGTTGTGTTCATTTGCTTTCCTTAGCTTTTTGAATCTTCCTTCAGTCAACACAGCTGCCACCCAGCAGTCTTGAGGTCTTTCTTACTGACACAGATCTCCTTTCCATGATAGGAAGTACTTCTTTCAACTCTTTGCCCAGGTCTTCACCATCTTCTTGTAGAGGTTGCAATTCTGATGTAACTTTGGCTTTCATGTTTCTATACATGCTAGGAAGTTTGTTGTTGTTGTTGTTGTTTTTCTTCTAAGCATTACATCTTCTCTCCAAACAGTTTTTGTGAAGTTGTGTTCAATGATCTTCATGCAGTTCAGGCAGAATTTTCAGCTTCAACCTCAGCTGCTGAATTTCTTTCCAGCTGGGAATTCTCACAGTGAAGAGATGCTTCTGTGTGGAGACTGGATATTTGTCCTGGAAGCTCTCCATTCATTTGCTCTTCTTTCCACAGTTGTTGGGCTATTTCTTACTGCTTCTTTTCAGGATTCTTAAGGAACACATTGAAGTCAGAGTCATCAATGACATGTTCTTATCAGGTTCTTGCCTAAGAATGGATCCATCGATGGCCATTTCAGGCTTCTCTCTATTGCTGGGCTTTCAAGTTCCCATCATCCACATGATCTCTAAGGAGGTCAAGCAAAAGGATGGTCTTCAGCATGTGCTCAGCCATTGATGTTAGTTGGTTGACTTTATCTTTCAGGATTTGTTCAGCTTGTGCGTTTGACTGCTCCAGTCTTTTTTCTCCTTCTCTTTTTCCTGGACTCTCTGCTTCCATCTTGTAATTTCTTGGTTGGGCATTTCCAGACTTTCTGGAAAATGAATATTTTTGTTTATATTATTCATTATTTTCTTCTGAATTTGTCCTCCATTTTTCTCTGATGCAGTTAAGATGGGTTTTCCATGAGTCACTTGGGAAAGTTGAGTAAGCTGGCTCTTTTGTGCCTTTTGCAGAAGGTCCACAGTGCTCAGAAATGATGACTTTTACAGGTTTTTGTATTTTGTGTTTTGCATTCCGTGCAGACAGGCACAAGTTTCATAACATGGGAGGACTGGAGCTCCAACCCAGGTGGCCTAAGGGCGTTTTTAGCTCTTGTCATTGGTTCAAAACTGTCACTATATTCTCTATAGACTTCATGGTGAGCAGAATTATTTGGGTCTAGCAACTTCACACTTAAAATGCAAAGTCCCTTTGCTATCAAAACTAGCATCGCAGCACATACTAGGATCTCCCAGGGAGTGTCAGGGAGACCTGGCATGTGTCTTAAGCTTCCAGCAATCACCAGCAGAGCACCCCTCTGGTGCTCCAAAACCAACCGGAAAATGGCTCAGGTGGCCATCTGCTGTCCTCCATGGCTCTGCAGGGCTCTGCCGCTCTAACTGTCCTGTGGGCCTCAACTGATCACTCAGAACCCTGTAGATCTCGGTATCTAAGGTGAACTGGTTTCCTGACAACCTGGAGTGCTAAGTTAGGTCGGGGGCAGGGAGGCCAGTCAGGTTCTAGGAAATATTTCTGCCTAACATTTCTGTTAAAGTAGAAAGGCATCTCAGTTACATAACTTGTGGGGGAAGTGGAAAGGGCTTGTTGGAGCCTGGAGCTTGGCCACTCTAGGCCATGTCTGACCCCACAGCAAACCTAGTGGGTCCAACCAGGTTTAGGCCAAATTCCTTTCTGTGCACAAGATCAAGTCAGGGCCATAAAATCCCTTTCTATTTTTTTGTTTGTTTGTTTGTTTTTTAATCATTCAGCATCTATAACTTGGTCTTGCTAGATTAAAAAAAAAATTAAGCAGTCATATCTTAGAGCATTTTATAAAATATATGAATGAGTTCTAATTGTTGATTTAATTCACTTTTTTTCCTAGCTAGGGAGATATCCTAATATCTATCAAAGGAAGAACAGATAATTATAATTCATACAACATAATTATACAGATTAACTACAGCTATATTAAAATATTTATAAGTCCAAAATGTGCAATGGTAGATATTGCATAAGACTATGTATAGGAGGATAGTATTTACAAGTAAATCTAAATCAAGGCGGAAACATAATATGTATGGCTAAAGAATACACACTCAGGGATCCAAATTCAAGTCATATGTAAGGATGTAGGCCAGTGGTGGATGGATGCCATTTCCTGGGGCAGGATAAAGATCAGCAAATCTTCCTTTGGGAGGTAAACTGTTGTTATGGAGACCTGGGTTCAATTCCTGAGTTGGGAAGATCCCCTGGAACAGGGAACGGCTACCCACTCCAGCATTCTGACTTGGAAAATTCCATGATCTATAGAGTCCATGGGGTCTCAAAGAGTCAGACTTTCACTTTTTTCCTTGCTTCTTGCCAAAGCAACAACAGGATTTTTCTCAGATCTTCACCATGAGAACTTGCAGGTTTTCCATAGTAAACCAGAAAAATCTGAGAACCTCACTGAAACTCCAATCAGAAAGTTTCTCTTTGAAAGTATTCCTCATTTGAAATAAAGAAAGTGACAGAGTTAGCCCCTCAGTCGTGTCCGACTCTTTGCGACCCCATGGACTGTAGCCCGCCAGGCTCCTGCTGTCCGTGGAATTCTGTAGGCAAGAATACTAGAGTGGGTAGCCAGTCCCTTCTCCAGGGATTCTGACTGACCCAGAATGCTGGGTCTCCAGCATTTCAGGCGGATTCTCTATTGTCTGAGCCACCAGGGAAACCACTTAGCCTCCAGCAATTTTGCCTAAATTTCCATTCAGGTGTTCCTCCCAGTCTATACTTCTAGTGCCTTCCGCTCCAGGTATTATTCACATGTTGGCTGTGACCTATTGGATGTACTTCTCTTCAAAATTTGAGGCGGTGGCTTGCCCTGTGACCTCAGTTCTCTGATGGATCCAAGATTTTTAATTTGTATAATTTGTCTTTTTATAAGGACAGGAATGGTTATTTCCAAGCTCATTTTATATCAGGACTGAGGCTGAATTCCAAAATTTATTTTTACATTAGAAATTTTAGAGTTTTTAAAAGGTAACACTGCTGTATATTGTATAACATTTCCCTATAGTCTCTGAAGCACAACCTCATGTTCAAACACATTAATTCTTCAAGAACAAATAAATGTCCCCACTCACTAAGTATGATTAATGCAGACAATATTTAAAGTTCCAACTTAGATCAGGTCAAGATTTCCTCCCCAAACTGTGTGTGTGTGTGTAGTCGCTCAGTTGGGTCCTACAATTTGCAAACCCATGAACTTAACCCACCAGGTTCTTCAGTCCATGGGATTTCCCAGGCAAGAATCCTGGGGTGGGCCACATTTCCTCCTCCAGGGGATCTTTCCCACCCAGGAAACAAACCCACATCTTCATTTCCTGTTTTCCTGGAAGATTCCTTACCACGGAGCCACTGGGGAAGCCCAGTAAGTTGTGAGAAATGTTTCAAGTTTAGTATTTTCTGGGTTTCAGAATTATAGATAAAGAAATGAAGGGCCTAATTATTTGTACACAGCAAAACTTCTGGACTATAGTGTCCTCTGTGGAAATAGTTCAGCAATCCTGAGGCATTAACTATGAGGAAACAAGAAATCTCAATAATTATCATACTTTAGAAAATATTCAAGCTACATAAGATACAGTGAAGAAAACAAAACCTTCCCTGAGAATAGCTTCTGTTCTATAGGTAGTTGAGTTATGCCCTGTCCCATTTATATATTTCCTAGTTTTGTTTTTTTTTTAAGTAAAAATTAATTTATTTCCTTCAGTGAGCACATAATAAAATAGATTTCCTGAGCTAAAGCAGAGTATGTTTGAGCAGGGAGTGGAATGTTATGAGTTGGTCTGTCAAATTCACTCCAAACTTACTTTTGTAGCTGGGTTCCTAAAGGGGTTTGTACATGTGTTTAGTCTCTAGGAAAGTCACAAAAATATCATTATATTCATGAAGTAATAAGAATTAGTAAAAAAACACAGATTTCTATGGCAACTCTTACTCAAAATGAAACCTTTTTTTCAGCCTAATTTACATACACCTGGTACTTGAACAGCATGTCACAAGTTGAGTTCCTATCTTTACTGATGAATGCAAACCAGTGCCACCAGCAATGTGCCATGTTAATTAAAGTCAGTTCCAAAGCCTTTAAAATCATATTTCTTGACCTCTACATTCTATTACCACTAATTTAAAATGTAGGACTAGATAGATACATACATTAATATATATGTAAATGCATGCATACATATGTCTGTATATGTTTACACACACATACACACACAAATGCACATCATTGGTGTTCTCAAGTTAAAACAAAAAATTTCTTTATGTGTTATTTCACAATGACACTGAATTTAATAAAATGTCTTATTTGTGGGTGTAGTGCTGTAACCTCTCAATGTTCTTCAGGTAAAATAAACTGGTGTGGGAAAACATGAACCTCTTTCTGCTGGCATTTTATCATTCATTTAGTAAACACTTGAATATCAAATAATTAATGAATATTTTTTTTAAAATTATCTACTAATATTGCTTATCTCTAAAATTTATTTATTTTCTTCATTAGCATTTATTTTTGAAATTTAGTGTATACATGATTCTATGTTCTTAGCTTTCAGTTTGGTGCTCCTTTTCCTACACTAAAAAAAAAGTCAATTTTAGTGAAAATTTAGTAAAATTTCCTAAGAAACTAATTTTGGTTCATATATTTTTTTATTTTGATTGCTTGGAGCAAGTGTGATAAGGACACAAGATTATAAACGTCCTTTTTTCTGTTTTCCTTTCTTTTTGGTTTGATTTATTGATCAATTGTTTTTGTAAATTCCATGTAGCTAAAACATTCTTTTTGGAAATTACCTACATTTGATTTCAAATTGAGATGTGAAGTTGATTTAAAAATTTCTTTGTTAAAATTCCAAAAGCAATTTTATCTAACTATATGAATATTGCATATCACTTGTATTCAGAAATTGCTTATATTTCACTTAATCATTTCACCCAAAGAAAAAATATTTCTATTAGATTAGAGCCTAAGCACTTTTTGGATCATTTCAAAATATAAAATCCTTTAATTGGTTTGTTAAACTGATTCTGCACTATAAATTTAATTAATTCAGAAAAATGAATATTTTCTAGGGGCTCTTAAAATTAATCTAATAGAGAAGAACATGGTAGATAACACAATTTGGTTTTTATTCTGCTGTAAATGTATGGTAAGAGACACAATGATCTTAAGAATTCAACTGGAAAATGAATCATGCAGATAACAAAATTTTCTAAGTTTCGTTAATAAAAATTTTAAATCCCCCAACTTTAGGTAATCACTGCAAGATGAATGACCTCTATCCCTGAACTTCTAGAAAAGAGAGGTTAAGCCTTACATACATCAAGTGAATTCAAAACCACATACTTCCCCCAAAGCCTTTATTTTATGATCTATTTTTTTTAATCTTTAGATCATTTAATGGACAATGTGATAAGTATGAGACATGAGGACCTTCATAACTGTGGGATGTATTTTTCAGCAAGCTGGACATGCATGTCTACAAGGCTGTACCCTTTGGTTAAGTTTCTCTGTTTTAAAAGTTTCCATTTATCTGTCCAAATTTTGCTTATGCCTTGATATCTAATTTATATGCCACCTACTTTTTGCACCTTTTTCTGATATCCTATCTAAGCTTAATAATCATTTCCTTACTTGTGTCTTCACAGTATTTATGTGTTATATTTTGGTATTAAAATATTATACAATTATATATAACATAAATTATGCTTATGTATATATATACAAGTCCTACTCAAATTTCTCATACCTCTCCACTAATATATGAGCTCCTTAAAAGCAGGGTATATAGCTCCTTCAGATTTATATTATTTCTTAAAAGGTAGCACAATGCCTTGAATATAATAGCTATATAAACTGATTTCTGTGCTTCATAATATTAATTTAATGCTGCGGAATAATAGTTTAATGCTTTAAGAGACTGACCTGAATCTAGACTTTCAATATGTTTATGATCTGGGCTAAATCAAGTTTTATAACATCTTAACCTTGATGTTAAAAAAATTAATAGAGAAAAAAGTCCATTATAAGTTAGTATATTCTACTGACATCATAAAGCATCTACATTGTATATAATGTCTCATGTATTATGATTGCTAACTACAGAAATAAAAAATAGAAATTATCTCTGCAGGAGTAAAAATATATATATATATGTGTGGGTATATATAAATATATATATATATATATGATTTCTCATCACTCCTGCAACACAGTTATCCTCTATACAAAACACATTCAAAGTTTTCCTATAACATCAACTTTCCATCTTCTTTCCTTCCAGGAAAGCCTTTAGGTTATTTAAAGTCCATGTGGGTATCATTGTCTTCAAAAAGTGAGTGAATCCCATTAAAAAATCACCTGTCATTGAAGCCACTTTAATGGTTAGGTTTTCTTCCTTGCAAGTTTGTGTACTCTTTACCCTACTTTGACACAGAAATCATCTCCTGTGCGCCGTAGGACATTTTCTTCTCAAGTATAGAGAATGGAAACATGGATATTTATTGCGCTTAGGGAACTAAGAATTTTAAAGAGGCAATTTCTGGAAGCTGGCTGAAAAATGACCTCATTCTCCTTCAAGTTTATTGTCAACACAAAGCTGTGCTGGCACTCCAAGACTCATGATGTGGTTCAGTTCCCTCTGCACAGGCTTCAGGGGCATGATTCAAAATAAAGTACTGTGCTTGAATGGTGATTTTATTTTTTTCCTAAAGATTGCCCTTTTTATAATTCACCCAAGTAGGGAAACACTGCTATAAACATTTCAAAATGTTTATAATTCAGAATAGTAAATATCACTTTCTTTGTGTGCTTTGATAGTTTGGAATGAGTCAAGAATTTTAAGCTCATGAAAGTGATAGATTGGAGTTTATTACATATAAATTCATTTTTTCTATTCCCAGAATTACCAATATAGATTATTATTTGACCAGTTCAATGTATGCTGTGTGGAAGAGTGATAATGTACAAAATGATTATTTCTAGTAAGAAACAAAGTAAGTATAAACATTGAAGTTAAGCTTTTATATTTTACAGCAATTTGGGAGGTTGTATGTGTAATAAAACTCATAATTAAAATTTGAATTTCCATTTTGTATTCCTCCTCTCTTGTTTCACTTTTTTTATTAGCAATTATTTTTTTTTTATCATAATATACTGAAGTTTAGATTTTGGATAGATTCAGAAAAAAATGATAATTCACTATAGATAGTTTGAGAAACGCTAAATTCTAGGAACAATGATTTTCAAAATTTTTTTCATTAAGCAAAATGTAGAATAAAAAATTATTTAAAACTGATATTGAGACAAAGGATACTTATATTAGTATACACAATTAAAATTATAAGATAATTTACAGTTAAAAATATTAAGGAAAAATAAAAGATTATAACAATGACTAAATCAAATTAAGTTAGATGCATGCATTGCTCCTGGGTGGTTGAAATACAGAGAACTTAAAAAAAAAAAAACCTTACCCTCAAATTAATTTATCTAACCCCAACCCAAAGTTGTTCATGAAATTTGTGAACATGTGACATTAGATGACAAAAGACTCGGCAGATAAAATTATGGCTATACACCCTTAACATAAGATTTCCTTGGCTTATCAGAATGGGGCCTATGTAATCACATGAACCCTTAGAGGACATTCTCCAGCTACAGATAGGAGAGATGTAGCAAAAGGGGTAGTCGGAGATATTCTGAGCTGGGGAAAGGCTCACCCATCGTTTCTGGAGAAAGTTACATGGAAAGTATGGGAAGTGTTACGGACTGAATACTTGGCATCTGCCCTAAATTCACATGTTGAGGTTCTAACTCCCAATACAATTGTTTTAGGAGGTGGAGCATTTGGAAGGTAATTACATTATGAGGGCAGAGTCCTCAAACATGTGGTTAATGCATTTATAAAGAAAACCCCAGGGAGCCCTCCAATCTTTTTTCTTCTTCACGACAACATAGTGAGAAGATGATTTCTATGAATGAGGAAGTGGTCCTCAGAAAATAATGAATACCTTTCATCTTGATCTTGGACTTCCCAGCTTCTCCAAAACCATGAGAAATTGGCATACTAAGTGAACAAAGTCAGGCAGAGAAAAACAAATATCATATGATATTGTTTATATGTGGAATCTTAAAAAAAAATGGTATAAATGAACTTTACGAAACAAAAATAGAGTCACAGATGTATAAAACAAACATAGCATTCAAGGGGAAAGGTGGGAGAAGGATAAATTGGAAGATTGGTACTTACGTGTATACACAACTATATATACAACAGATAACTAAAAACAATCTGTATAGATCAGGGAACTCTAATCAATACTCTAATGATCTACAAGGGAAAATAATCTAAAAAAGAATGGGTATAAGTTTCAGTTCAGTTCAGTCACTCAGTCCTGTCTGACTCTTTATGACCCCAAGGACTGTAGCAAGCCAGGTTTCCCTGTCCATCACCAAGTACCAGAGCTAACTCAAATTCATGTCCATTGAATTGGTGATGCCATCCAACCATCTCATCCTCTGCCATTCCTTTCTCCTCCCATCTTCAATCTTTCCCAGCAAACGGGTCTTTTCAAATGCATCAGTTCTTCACATCAGGTGGCCAAAATATTGGAGTTTTAGCTTCAGCATCAGTCCTTCCAATGAATATTCGGGACTGATTTCCTTTAGGATGAACTGGGTGGATCTCCTTACTGTCCAAGGGACTCTCAAGAGTCTTCTCCAATAAAACAGTTCAAAAACATCAAATCTTCAGCACTCAGCTTTCTCTATAGTCCATCTCTCACATCCATACGTGACTCTACTGGAAAAACCATAGCCTAGACTAGATGGACCTTTGTTGGCAAAGTAATGTCTCTGCTTTTTAATATGCTGTCTAGGTTGGTCATAATCTTTCTTCCAAGGAGTAAGCATCTTTTAATTTCATGGCTGCACTCACCATCTGCAGTGATTTTGGAGCCCCCCAAAATAAAGCCTGTCACTGTTTCCATTGTTTCCCCATCTATCTGCCGTGAGGTGATGGGACTGGTTAGCCATGATCTTACTTTTCTGAATATTGAGTTTTAAGCCAACTTTTTCACTCTCCTCTTTCACTTTCATCAAGAGGCTCTTAGTTCTTCACTTTCTGCCATAAGTGTGGTGTCATCTGCATATCTGAGGTTATTGATATTTCTGCCAGCAATCTTGATTCCAGTTTGTGCGTCATCCAACCCAGAATTTCACATGATGTTCTCTGCATATAAGTTAAATAAACATGATGACAATATACAGCCTTGACATACTCTGTTCCCAATTTAGAGCCAGTCTGCTGTTCCATGTCCAGTTCTAACTGTTGCTTCTTGACCTGCATACAGATTTCTCAGGATGCAGGTCAGGTAGTCTGGTATTCCCATATCTTGAAGAATTTTCCACAGTTTGTTGTAATCCACACAGTCAAGGTTTTGGTGTAGTCAATAAAGCAGATGTAGATGTTTTTCTGGAACTCTCTTGTTTGGATGAATGGAGGAGACACTGAAGCCTGGATATATGTTTATGTGTAACCAATTCACTTTGCTGTCCAGCAGAACCTAACAGCATTGTGAATCAACTATACTCCAAATAAATTAATTTTTAAAAAATTGTCTGACCAAAAAAAAAAAAAAAAAAATTGTCTGTTGTTTAAGCCACCTAATCTATTATATATACATATATATATATATATGTATATAAATATTGCAGCAGCAGCAGCAGCCTAAATTGACTAAAACAAGAAAAAAAAAAAAAAAAAACATGAGTAGTCTCAGAGTAAAGACTGTCCCAGGGATGGTAGCAAACAAGGAAATACTGTAGGTGCCTTGGTCCTTTAACAATGAAGAACTGAATGTGATCATCAACATAAATGACCTTGAAAATATATTTACTCTTAGAACCTCTAAGAATGAATACAGCCTTGTTAACACTTTGATATTGGCCATGTAAGGTTCTAAGCATTGGATTCAGTTGACTCATATTATACCAAAACTTCTGACCTGTAGTACAGGGAGGTAGTGAATAGGTATTATTTTAAGCTGTTAAATTTGAGGCAATCTGTTATGCAGCAGTGGAAAACATAAAGCATCCTTAAGCAAAAGAAAGATATTGTTATGGATTATTGTGGAGCCAGCACTTTCCCTGAAAACAAAATCAAAATTAAATATGTTACTGATTGAATAGCATTCTGGTTTCTGAACCTCAACTCAGGTGTTGCTTTTAAAAATATTCCGAATGCACTTTAATGCTTTCTTTGACTAACACCATTAATTATTACAGAAATGCAAATCAAAAGTAAGATGATTCATGTCATTGCACAGTAGAGATTAACACAACACTGCACAGTAATTACATTCCAATAAAAAGTAAAATAAAAAAATATTAAAAAATCAGTAGCTATAACACATGCTGCATGAATATCCAATACTGTGCCATTTTGAATAACTTCATTTTTCAACTTTCACCTTTTATATTTTTATTAAGAACTTAGATTTTACCAGGCTCTGTGCCAAATGATTTGCTTACTTCACTTCATTAAGGAGGTATAAAATTTTAATAGCACCGAGGAAAGCTGAGGTTAGGAAATTACATAAAAATCCAGACCAAAACCCTGACCTACATAACAGTAAGTTTGATGCTTATGTTTTCCCTGCTCTTTCTCCTACTAGACAAGCCTTGTTTTTATTCTTTATAGTATGTCTGTTATCTAGAGAAGGAAATGACAGAGAGAAACTGCAGAGGTAATTGAAGGAGTTTGATTATAATATCTTTTCTTCCTATGACTTTTCAAATACAGAAATTTCCTTTCTCAGTTGCTGGTTAGGCTGGACTCACCAATTAAGTTATGCAGTAAGATTGATAAAACGACACTTATTTAGAATATTTATGTATGCCCTGCTGAAGATTTAAACAAACATGCATATCTTTGTAAGCAAAATGACAATGGAAAGTAAATGATGTCTTTATATTATTCATTGTATGTGTTTTATGAAGGTCAATAATCACAAAAGTAATCCACTTGATTGGTCTGGGATATTCTGAATAGCTTCTCTTGTATTCATATGGTCACTTCTCACCCTGTGGCAATGAGGTTTCAGAATTTTGTAGAATCAGAAGAACTGCAGGGAGACATTCTAATTGTTAGTCTTAGATAACAAATTACCTCCAAAGTTACTGATGAAATGCAGCAGCAATTTATTTTATACACGGACCCTTTGAATCAGAAACTCAGGTAGAAGAGATTCAGTTACAGATGCATTTCCTATGTCCCAAGGTGTCTTTGGTCTTAACAGGAAGATCTGGAGACTGGGTGCTGGACTCAGAAAGCTCATTTACCAAGTCTGCTGGTTGACACTGGCTGTTGAATGAAACACTAACATGTGGTATCTCCATGTGGTCTGGACTTCCTTTAAGCATGATGATGGAGTTCAAAGGCAAGTGTTCCAAGAAGAAAAATGAGGAAGAAGACCTTATCTCCTTTTCTGACCTAGACTCAGAAATCAGGCAGCATCACATCTGTATTTCCCACACTCTACTGTCTGAGGTGGTTACAATGATCTGTCCAGGAACAAGGAGAAGAAATGTAGATCCTGTCTCTTCTTGGAAGAATGTCAGCATCACTTTTTAAGAATACATCAGAAAGATAAAGACCAATACAGTATACTAACGCACATATATGGAATTTAGAAAGATGGTAATGATAACCCTATATGCAAAACAGAAAAAGAGACACAGATGTACAGAACAGAATTTTGGACTCTGTGGGAGAAGGTGAGGGTGGGATGTTCCGAGAGAACAGCATCAAAACATGTATATTATCTAGGGTGAAACAGATCACCAGCCCAGGCTGGATGCATGAGACAAGTGCTCGGGCCTGGTGCACTGGGAAGACCCAGAGGGATCAGGTGGAGGGGGAGGTGGGAGGGGGATCGGGATGGGGAATACATGTAAATCCATGACTGATTCATGTCAATGTATGACAAAAACCTCTACAATATTGTAAAGTAATTAACCTCCAACTAATAAAAATAAATGGAAAAAAAAAGAATATGTGGTATAAAATGCATAATTGGGCTGTCTTTGAAAAGGCTCACATCTGGCCGTGTGAGTGATCTATACTCACAAAAGAGGTGCCTGAGACACAGTGAGAAGATTGTTCAAGGATTTTAACACATACATCATAAAAAGTAATAAAAAATCAAAAAAAAAAATTATAACACTGATGCATAATCAGAAAATTATTCCCTCACAACCTTTCCTCATTGTGATGCTCAGCTTGATGTGTCAGTTGATCTGACTGTCAGCCTCCAATTATTCAATAAAACATTAATCTAGATTTTAGAGCTGTGAATCCATTTGTAGATGTTACTCAATGATAATTAGCTGACTTTAAGTAATAGAGTTTGTTCTAGACAATCTGAGTGGACCCAGTTCATTCAGTTGCAAAACTTTAAAGGCAAGGCTGAGATATAATTAAAGAAGAAATTTTGCCTACAGAGGCAAATTTTGCTTTATCTTGTAACCCAAAGTTCCAGATTGTCCTTCCTGGCAAACTGTTCTATAGATTTCAACTTTCTAAGCAAGATCCCACAATGGAGTCAACTGATTTCTTATAATTAATCTCTTAACATATATCTTCTGCTGATTCTGTTTCTGTGGTTGATTTCCTGATGATATACTAATCAAAACCATTTATTTCCTTTTAGGACATTCAGCATAGTGATACAATGATTTATAATAAGAAATTATATTTAATCTTTATCTACTCTTCCTGATAGTGTTCCTAAAGTTCTGTAAATTCCTAAGTGACAAGAAAGATAAAAATGTCCTTTGTTGTGTTAATAAAGTGACATTTGGACATAATTTAAGGATAAGGGCTGATTGCCAGGAGAAAAAATCATGCAATTTGTTGTTCAGTCTCTCAGTCATGTCTGATTCTTCATGACCCCATGGACTGCAGCACGCCAGGCTTCCCTGTCCCTCACATTCTTCAGGAGTTTACTCAAACTCATGCCCAATGAGTCAGTGATCCCATCCAACCATCTTGTCTTCTGTTGTCCCCTTCTCCTGTCTTCAATCTTTCCCAGCATCAGGGTCTTTTCTAATGAGTCAGCTCATCACATCAGGTGGCCAAAGTATTAGAACTTCAGCTTCAGCATCAGTCCTTCCAATGAATATTCAGGATTGATTGGTTTGATCTCCTTGCAGTCCAATCATGTGAATAGAGTTGGGATTTTTAGTCCTACTCCACTGACATCTAGACAGAAGAGAGGGCCTGGAGACTGAATTCAACTGCACAGGGCCAGGATTTAATCAACCATGCCTTTGTAATGGAACCTCCATTAAAATCCAAAAGGCATTTGGAGAACTTCTGGGTTAATGAACACAAGGAGATTTGGGAGAGTGGTGGTCGTAGAAACTCCATGTTCCTTACCCATAACTTGTCGTATGCATCTCTTTTATCTGGGTCTTCCATAGTTATATCCTTTTATAATAAACAAGTATCTAGTAAGTAAAATGCTTTTCTGAGTTCTGAGAGCTAACCCAGTGAATTAATGGAATCAAAGGAGAGAGTCCTTGGAACCTCCAGTCTATAGACGGTTTGTCAGAAGCACAGGTGAAAGCAATTAGCAATGATTAGCAGATGGATTTGCAATAAGCAGATGAAGGAGGATGGGCAGTCCTGTGGGAGTGGGATCTTAACTTGTGTGTCAAAATTGAGTTGAACTGTAGTGTGTCATGGAAGAGTCAATTCTAACTCCATGATCAATCTGGTTCTTTGTCTTTAATATTTGTTTTCATTGTTTTTGTTATCAAAATCATACATGCTAAGAAATTTCAGAAAAAAAAAATTTACTTCTGCTTCACTGACTACACTAAAGCTTTTGACTATGTGAATCACAACAATCTGTGGAAAATTCTTAAAGAGATGGGAATACCAGACCACTTTACCTGCCTCCTGAGAGACCTGCATGCAGCAGGTCAAGAAGCAACAGTTAAAACCATATATGGAGCAACGGACTGTTTCAAATTTAAGAAAGGAGTATGTCAAGGATATGTATTGTCACACTGCTTATTTAATTTATCTACAGAATGCATTGTGTGATATGCTAGGCTGGATGAAGCACAAGCTGGAATCAAGATTGCCAAGAGCAATATCAATAATCTCAGATATGCAGATGACACCACCCTTATGACAGAAAGCAAAGAGAAACTAAAGAGCCTCTTGATGAAGGAGAAAGGGGAGAGTGAAAAAAAACTGGCTTAATACTCAACATTCGAAAAGCTAAGATCATGGCATCTGGTCCCATCACTTCATGGTAAATAGATGGGGAAGCAATGGAAACAGTGACAGACTTTTTTATTGATTTATTTTCGCTCCAAAATCACTGCAGATGGTAACTGCAACCACGAAATTAAAAGAATCTTCCTCCTTGAAAGAAAAGCTATGAGAAACCTGGAGAATATTAAAAAGCAGAAACATTACTTTGCCTACAAAGTTCCATATATCAGAGCTATAATTTTTCCAGTAGTCATATATTGTTGTGAGAGTTGGACCATAAAGAAGACTGAGTGTTGAAGAACTGATGCTTTCAGACTGTGGTGCTGTAGAAGACTCTTGAGAGTTCTTTGAATAACAAGGAGATCAAACAAGTCAATCCCAAAGGAAATTGATTCTGATATTAATTGGAAGGACTGATGCTGAAGCTTTATCTAACTCCACACCCTTGTCTAACTCATTGAAAATATGAGCCACACCATGTAGGGCCACCCAAGATGGACAGGTCATGGAGAGTTCTGACAAAACGTGGTCCACTGGAAAAGGGAATGGCAAACCATGTCAGTATTCTTGCCTTAATAACTCCATGAACAGTATAAAAAGGCAAAAAGATATGACACTGAAAGATGAACTCCCCAGGTCAGTAGGTACCCAATATGCTCCTGGAGAAGAGTGGAGAAATACCTCCAAAAATAATGAAGAGATGGAGTCAAAGCAAAAACAATGCCCAGTTTTGGATGTGATTGTTGATGGAAGTAAAGTCTGATGCTGTAAAGAAAAATACTGCATAGGAACCTGAAATGTCCATGAATCAAGGTAAATTAGAAGTGGTCAAACAAGAGATGGCAAGAGTGAACACTGATATTTTAGGAATCATTGAACCAAAACAGACTGGAATGGACAAATTTAATTCAGATGATCATTATATCTACTACTGTGGGCAAAAATCTCTTAGAAGAAAGTCTGAAATGCAGTTCTTGGGTGCAATCACAAAAACAACATAATGATTTCTGCTCATTTCCAAGGCAAACCATTCAATATTACAGCAATCCAAGTCTGTGCCCCAACCAGTATTGCTGAAGAAACTGAAGTTGAATGGTTCTATGAAGATCTACAAGACCTTTTAGAATGAACACCCCC
The DNA here is from genome assembly GCF_019320065.1 of Cervus canadensis. Classification (NCBI taxonomy): domain Eukaryota; kingdom Metazoa; phylum Chordata; class Mammalia; order Artiodactyla; family Cervidae; genus Cervus; species Cervus canadensis. The sequence continues at coordinate 11,031,582 of NC_057412.1, read as the reverse complement.
AAAATGTCCTTTTCATCATAGGGGACTGGAATGCATAAGTAGGAAGTCAAGAGATACCTGGAGTAACAGGCAAGCTTGACCTTGGAGTATGAAATGAAGAAGGGCAAAGGCTAACTGAGTTTTGCCAGGAGAACTCACTGGTCACAGCAAACACCCTCTTCAAGCAACACAAGAGATGACTCTACACATGGACATCACCATATGGTCAAAACCAAACTCCAATTGATTATATTCATTGCAGCCAAAGATAGAGAAGCTCTTTACAGTCAGCAAAAATCAAGACCAGGAGATGACTGCAGCTCCGATCGTGAACTTTTTATTACAAAATTCAGACTAAATTAAAGAAAGTAGAGAAAACCATGAGGCCATTCATACATGACCTAAATCAAATCCCTTATGATTGTATAGTGGAAGGGACAAATAGATTCAAGGGATTAGATGTGATAGACAGAGTTCCTGAAGAACTACCAACAGAGGTTCGTGACATTGTATAGGAGGCAGTGGTCAAGACCATTCCCAAGAAAAAGAAATGCAAAAAGACAAAATGGATGTCTGAGGAGGACTTAAAAATAGCTGAGAAAAGAAGAGAAGCTAAAGGCTAAGGAGAAAAGGAATGATATACCCATTTGAATGTAGAGTTCCGAAGACTAGCAAGGAGAGATAAGAAAGCCTTCCTCAGTGATCAATGCAAAGAAACAGATGAAAGCAACAAAATGGAAAAGACTAGCGATCTCTCCAAAAAAATTAGTGATACCAAGGGAACATTTCATGCAAAAATGGGCTCAATAAAGGACAGAAATCTTATGGACCTAACAGAAGCAGAAGATATTGAGAAATGGCAAGAATACACAGTAGAACTATATGAAAAAGATCTACATAACCCAAATAACCATGACGGTGTGATCAATGACCCATAGCCAGACATCCTAGAATGCGAAGTCAAGTGGGTCTTAGGAAGCATCACTACAAAAAAGCTAGTGTAGGTGATGGAATTCCAGTTGTGCTATTTCAAGTCCGAAAAGTTGATGCTGTGAAAGTGCTGCACTGAATATGCCAGCATATTTGGAAAACTCAGCAGTGGTCACAGGACTGGAAAAGGTCAGTTTTCATTCCAATCCTAAAGAAAGGCAATGACAAAGAATGCTCAAACTACCACACAATTGCACTCATCTCACATGCTACCAAAGTAATGCTCAAAATTCTCCAAGCCAGACTTCAGTAGTATGTGAACCCTGAACTTTGCAATGTTCAAGCTGGATTTAGAAAAGGCAGAGGAACCAGAGATCAAATTGCCAGCATTTTGAGCCATAGAAAAAGCAAGAGAATTCCAGAAAAACATCCACTTCTGCTTTATTGATAGCCCTGAAGCTTTTTACTGTGTAGATCACAACAAACTGTGGAAAATTCTTGAAGATATGGGAATGCCAGACAACATTAACTGCTGCCTGAGAAATCTGTGTGCAGGTCAAGAAGCAACAGTTAGAACCAGACATGGACCAACAGACTGGTTCCAAATAGAAAAAGGAGTACGTCAAGGCTGTATATTGTCATCCTGCTTATTTAACTTATATGCAGAATTCATCATGCAAAATGCTGGGCCAGATGAAGCACAAGCTGGAATCAGGATTGTTGGAAGAAATACCAATAACCTCAGATATGCAGATGATACCACCCTTAGGGTATAAAGTGAAGAATAACTAAAGAGCCTCTTGATGAAAGTGAAATAAGAGAATGAAAATGCTGGCTTAAACTCAACATTCAGAAAACTAAGATCATAGCATCTGGTCCCCTCACTTCATGACAATAGATGGGGAAACAATGGAAACAGTTACAGACTTTTTTTGGCAGGGCTCAAAGATCGCTGCAGATGGTGACCGCAGCCATGAAATTAAACATCACTTGCTCCTTGGAAGAAAAGTTATGGCCAACCTAGGCAGCATATTAAAAAGTAGAGATATTTCTTTCCTGGCAAATATCTATCTAGTAAAAACTATGGTTTTCCAGCAGTCGTGTATGGGTGAGAGTTGGAATGTAAAGAAAGCTGAATTCCAAGGAATTGATGCTTTTGAACTGTGGTGTTGGAGAAGACTCTTGAGAGTCCCTTGGAGGCAAGAAGATCAAACCAGCCCATCCTAAAAGAAATCAGTCCTGACTATTCATCAGAAGGACTGATGCTGAAGCTGAAACTCCAATACTTTGGCCACCTGATGGGAAGAATTGACTCATTGGAAAAGCTCCTGATGCTGGGAAAGATTGAAGGCAGAAGGAGAAGGGTACGACAGAGGATGAGATGGTTAGATGGCTTCACCAACTCAAATGCCATCAGTTTGAGCAAGCTCTGGGAGATGGTGATGGGCAGGGAGGCCTGGCTATAGTCTATGGGGTCACAAAGAGTCAGACAGACTGAGTGACTGACCGGAACTGATGCTGAAGCTGAAATTCCAATACTTTGGCCGCCTATGGGAGGAACAGACTGATTGGTAAAGGCCCTGATGCTGGGAAAGATTGAAGGCAGGAGGAGAAGGCAACGACAGAGGATGAGATGGTTGGATGCCATTACCTACTCAATGGACATGAATTTGAGCAATCCCTGGAATATTGTGAAGGACAGGGAAGCCTGGCCTGTTACAGTCCATTTGGCCTTGAAATTTTGGACAGGACTGAGTAACTGAACCAAAACAATCATACAGAATGACCTTCCTCAGGGAGTCCTGCCCCTCTGCTGAAAGAGATTGCCATATCCCCTCCCTGAGGTTAGCCATTTCAGTAGATATTTGCAAGATAATGGTCTTTACTTCCTCAAATCCTCCCCTTCTCTGTGCTATAAGAGAATTTGGCATCCAGACCCACACAAGATGGTTATTCTGAGACATTAGTTTGCCATCTTCTCTGTCAACTTGCCTTTGTACTCCTGGCCTCAAAATTTCATCTCCCAGTTAACTGATCTGTTGTGCATTATGCAGACTGAGCTAGGACTTGGTAACATAGGACACTCAGCTGGTGCCTAAAAATTGCTTGGTGGTGTGAGAATGTTGAAATTGAGGGCAGAGTTGTAGTTTCTGATCAGAATTTCAACATTCAATCCAGTATAAGTTCATTAAACTTAATGAATGCCAGTGTTACCAATCTCATACCAAAGTTCAGTAATTGAAACTGAAGGGTGACAGAATATGTAACCCACTTAAGCATCAGGATTATTTTGAGCTTAAGTGAATTGGAAAGAAGCTAATACAAGAAATGTTCCCTGCATTCTTCCCATTTTCCTAAAAGCAAGGCATCAATTTACAAAATGTCACTTCTCCTCTCTCTACCAGGAAGGACACAATAACTTACCATGGAAACAGCTTTAGATTCTTATCAATGATAAGGCTCTCACTTAAATATGCACAACAACCCACGACTGTGCTTTTCCTGGTCACCTCTCCATAATTCTTCTCCCCTTCAGCTTTTTTTTCCTTCATCTTTAGCTGAAGATAGTATCTTAGCCTGAACTCTAAGTCATCTTGGAACATTACTTATTCTTCATGGATATCTTCCATGTATAAATAATGTATACATGTCAGTAAACTTCTATTTATTTTTCACTTGTTAATTTAATTTCTGTGACAGCTATGCCAACCGAAATTCAGAAAGGCAAAGGGAAAATTATTTTTCTTCCCCTACAGAACTAGACAGAATTAAACTGCTGCCTTCTGGTTTTACTTATTCAGTATAAATCATTTCTAGCACTTTTTCTCAATATTATAGAATCAAGTAAGCATAGTTTTTTGATTACCTGTTAAGAACAATGTGCTATTGTTCAAGAGAGTTCTACCAAAGAACACAGAATGAATTAAAAGTTACATACTGTCTGCAAATTCCACAGTGTGGAACATCACTGGCCTTCATAAAGAGTCTCATCGTCAAAGTTTTATGGAAAAACAGGCTACAAGGATTTTGAGCAATCAACACTCTTATTAAGATCTAAGAACATTGTGCTTGTTTCATTGCAGTAATCTGAAGGTTAAATCTAATTCACCTGTAAAACAAATAAGATCCTTCAAGACTGTTAACTATTTAAATAGATAGCTGAATTTGTCCCCAAAAAATGAATTAAAAAATCAAATCTCAGATAAAAAATCAGGGAATAGTGATTAGCATAAAAGATATCTCTTTTTTTGGCATTAGTTTTCTAGTAATTCAAAGAAAAAGCTCTAACACATAAGATGATTGCTATGAAATTAGAATGAATACTGACAAGGGAGAAATGGTACTGGTTCATAACTGCATTTGAATATATTAATTTGATTTTTCCAGGAATGTTTTTTGAAATGTCCAAATTTCTACTTAGTATTAAGTAGAATGTGATTCTTTTTTTTTTTTTCTTGCTCTGATTCTCAGCTTGAGTGAATTATGAAGAAAGCATTTACTAATTATCTAAGAAATTTGCTGTCATTTTAGAGATTATTTATGGAAGCAGAGATTTTCTGTAGATTTTTACAAATTCATACAATTGCCATATTTCCTTAACTGATACAGTTGATGATGCGTCAAACACAGCAGCACTGAAAATGAAAGGAGATGAAGCAAATTTGCTGGTAAAGTGAAAGATTCTTCCATCAGGGAGATAATTGTTTAAAATGAGATTCTCTGAACTCCATGAAAATATAGCTTTTTTTGAGACAGTTAGTTCTTCCATCAAGGAGATAATTGTTTAAAATGAGATTCTCTGAACTCCATGAAAATATAGCTTTTTTTGAGACAGTTCTTCCATCAAGGAGATAATTGTTTAAAATAAGATTCTCTGAACTCCATGAGAATATAGCTTTTTTTGAGACAGACAGAAATATAAAGTATCTGATTCTCACAGGACACTTTAGTTTTCAGGGTAGTAACAAGCTCAAGTATAAATCTTCCTAGTAACTTTCTCTTCTATTTCCTGCAGTCACTTTTCCTAGTTCTTGACTTCTATTGACTCCCTAAAAAAAAAAAAAAAAATTAATAATAAGGTAGTATTGATGCCAACATGTCATGGTTTTTGTTTTTTCTACCTCTTTCATGCCTCCTTTTACTTCCTTTACCAAAATTGGTGCTTAAAATTTTCTCTTTCCTCAACATAAATAAAACAGGAAAAAAAGAAGGAAATCTCTTACTTTTTCCCCTGTAATGGTTTTTGCTAGTTTCTCCGGAAAATCCAATTGCTATGATTAGTCTTGTGTGTAATTTTATGTCAAGGAATTGTCATCATTTCAACATTTCTTAATTTTTTGGGGGGGGTCATAAAAGTATTTTCATTATTTGCAACCAAAACATGCAGACCATTTTTTTTTTTTTTCTGTTTCAGTTCTTTTTTTTTTTTTTCCTATCTTTCAATTATTACCCTGGTGAACGCTGACTGTTAGTTCAGGCTGTGATACCAGGGGAAAAAAAGGAAAAAAGAAAAAGAAAAAAAAGGCTAAAAACAATAACAACAAAATCTCATTTGGACCAAGTAGAGTAGCAGTCATAACCAGATTATTCAGTTTCAAAAATATTAAGAATCTTTCTGAGTATATGTCAATAGTAATTCTGCACATTAGCTGTGTGGCATAAAGTGAGACATTAAAATTTGCAATTAAAAACAGTTATACAACTTTATTTTTGTCTTGTATGATGAGAAAATCAAGTAATATTCTATATTTCTAACAAGATTACTTTGAGAATTAGATACTGCTTTGGCAATGTGGCTAAAGATCAGCAGACACAGAGTCATTTGTAACATATGATGGTTTTTAAAGATGTAAATAATTTGTTATAAGTGAAAACAAAACATAATTTTTATTCTCAGTTAACATAATTTTTGAAGATAACTTTTTTACTAACTATATAAGCAAGTGAAAGTAACTACCACCAAGTAGTTTATCTATTTCAATATAATCATACCATAAAATGGATAACAAATTTTGGTTCACTGTAAAAGGACCATTTAGATAGACATGACTTTAAATCTTCTCTGCACCTGTTTATAAAGGCCTGACACTTAAATTGACTGCTTTTCAATTTTGTCCTCAGAAAAATCTGAAAATCTAATCCTATGAAATTTCTGTGATAATCAGACATAATGTAAAAGTATCTGGCAAACAGTTGAAGCTGAACTAACTATTATTATTTTAATTTATACTGGAGTATTTAGTATTACTTTGAATTCACTGAGTTTAAATTTTATGTATATTTTACTTTGTAATATTAAAAATATTTTCCTGATCAAACTTTAGTGCCTAGTATTGAATTCATCAGTCATTGCTTATTCAAACTTTGATAATATTAATTAGTATTTTATGACATTTTGATAAGGATTTAAAACATATGGTTGTATTTTCTTGCCACAATCTTTTTTTTTTTTTCCCTTTTAAATGCTTTTTTCTTTTTTTCATTTATTTTTATTAGTTGGAGGCTAATTACTTTACAATATTGTAGTGGTTTTTGCCATACATTGACATGAATCAGCCATGGATTTACATGTGTTCCCTATCCCGATCCCCCCTCCCACCCCATCCCTCTGGGTCTTCCCAGTGCACCAGCCCTGAGCACTTCTCTCATGCATCCAGCATGGGCTGGTGATCTGTTTCACCCTTGATAGTATACTCGTTTCAATGCTATTCTCTCAGAACATCCCACCCTCGCCTTCTCCCACAGAGTCCAAAAGTCTGTTCCATACATCTGTGTCTCTTTTTCTGTTTTGCATGTAGGGTTATCCTTACCATCTTTTTAAATCCCATATATATTCATTGGTATACTGTATTGGTATTTATCTTTCTGGCTTACTTCACTCTGTATAATGGGTTTCAGTTTCATCCATCTCGTTAGAACTGATTCAAATGAATTCTTTTTAATGGCTGAGTAATATTCCATGGTGTATATGTACCATAGCTTCCTTATCCATTTGTCTGCTGATGGGCATCTAGGTTGCTTCCATGTCCTGGCTATTATAAACAATGCTATTTTGAAGATTGGAGTACACGTGTCTCTTTCAGCTTTGGTTTCCTCGGTGTATGCCCAGGAATGGGATTGCTGGGTCATATGGCAGTTCTATTTCCAGTTTTTTAAGATATCTCCACACTATTCTCCATAGCGGCTGCACTAGTTTGCATTCCCACCAACAGTGTAAGAGGGTTCTTTTTTCTCCACGCCCTCTCCAGCATTTATTGCTTGTAGAATTTTGGATAGCAGCCATCCTGACTGGTGTGTAATGGTACCTCATTGAGGTTTTGATTTGCATTTGTCTAATACTGAGTGATGTTGAGCATCTTTTCATGTGTTTGTTAGCTGTCTATATGTCTTCTTTGGAGAAATGTCTGTTTAGTTCTTTGGCCCATTTTTTGATTGGGTCACTTATTTTTCTGGAATTGAGCTGCAGGAGTTGCTTGTATATTTTTGAGATTAATCCTTTGTTTGTTTCTTCATTTGCCATTATTTTCTCCCATTCTGAAGGCTGTTTTTTCACCGTGCATATAGTTTCCTTTGTAGTGCAAAAGCTTTTAAGTTTAATTAGGTCTCATTTGTTTATTTTTGCTTTTATTTCCAATATTCTGGGAGGTGGGTCATAGAGGATCTTGCTGTGACTTATGTCGTTGAGTGTTTTGCCTATGTTCTCCTCTAGGAGTTTTATAGTTTCTGGTCTTACATTTAGATTTTTAATCCATCTTGAGTTTATTTTTGTGTATGGTGTTGGAAAGTGTTCTAGTTTCATTCTTTTACAAGTTGTTGACCACTTGTTAAAGAGGTTGTCTTTTTTCCATTGTATATCCTTGCCTCCTTTGTCGAAGATAAGGTGTCCATAGGTATGTGGATTTATCTCTGGGCTTTCTATTCTGTTCCATTGATCTATATTTCTGTCTTTGTGCCAGTACCATCCTGTCTTGATGACTGTGGCTTTGTAGTAGAGTCTGAGGTCAGCCAGGTTGATTCCTCCAGTTCCATTCTTCTTTCTCAAGATTGCTCTTTGCCACAATCTCTTGAATTCAACGGTTCTTGATCTTTGTTAACAAAATACTTTGGGGACAGTGAGTGGCACTGTTCAAGGCACTCATGTAAACTCCTTTTATATGTTTATAGCACTTAATCTGTTATAGATTTGTCCCTAATGTTATAGAGAAGTAAAACTTTTTAGACTTCAGGTTTTATAATTGGTGCCTGCCAATGCAGGAGATACAGGTTTGATCCCTGGTCCAGGAAGATTCCCTGGAGAAGGAAATGGCAACCCATTCCAGTTTTCTTACCTGGAGAACCCCATGGCCAGATAAGCCAAGCATGCTACAGTCCATGGAGTCACAGAATCAGACACAACTTAGCAAGTGAACAACAACAATAACAACAAATGTGTAAAATAACTTAAATGGCAGTTTCAGTGTCAGCATTACAATACCTACATCAATGGTGTACCTCCCCTCTGGTCTGAAATGTCACTATAAAATAGATGGAGTAATCAGGTTGAGTCTTAAGTAAACTTTTATCAAATGACAGAAATTATTTGCTTGAATCTTTATTTCATCTAAATTTGCATGAACTCCTAAGTGTTTACACACATCTTCTCACTTGATAGATAAAATTAAAGACAATATGTAGAAATTTTGACCCTATTATGTGATTGACAGCAAAAGTCAAAATGCAGAATTTACTTTGCAAAAAGCAAGTACTTAAAACTGTAATACTATCAATTTACAAGTTTTGCATTAGTATGCTATTTTCATAGAAACATTCTCCAAAGCAAGGGTTAAGGGTATGTGGACATTATCCAAGGATATGCACTTACATATCAATTTTGCCTACATGTGCATTTAGCTTAAGAAAGGGCCACCATTTTCATCAAGTTTTCAAGGGGAACTGTAATTCCAGTTAACTCACAAATCATTGTTCTTAGGAGAGTTGAAAGCATTTGGGAAACAAATGAACAATACTAAACAGTGAAGTGTTATTTGAACAAACATCACCCCACAGTAAAAGTATACCAGAGTAAAGATCTAAGAGAAACTAGTAGAGCAGATAGATCTGTGAGCTGTTAAATTAATATGATTTAAGGCTTTAAGTTTGTGGCAATTTTTTATGACAGCAACAGAAAACTAAAGCCATGCATCTTCAATAAGAGCAAGATATATGCTGTAAAATATTACTTTAAAAAAGAAACAGTGCTGTTTATTTCTGATTAGAAAAGAATGCGTATTCAATCCCTGGATAGAATAACATAGAGAAATGTAAAGAAATTAAATTAAAATTACACACACTCCCACAAACCAGAGACATTTCCTTGCATTTCTTTCCATTATTTATTCACACATACATTTTTTTCTGTAAAATTGTGATCTTGTCATATACACATCAATATAGCCTTTAAACAATTTTTGTCCTGTCATAAACCTCCCAACCTACCATGTTACTAAAAATATTTCAAAAGCCTGTGGGTTTTTTTTTTTCTTGGCTGCATCATATTTTTCCATACTCTAATTAAAATGGTAAAACCTTTATTTTGTCTCACTTTTTAAAATGTGAAGTTTCATATGTACATGGTATAATGCACAGATCTTGAGTAATCACCTTGATCCCATTTGAAGGATGTGCATAACTATGTACAACTCACACATCATGCATATATGCATGTGCATATAACTCATACATCAGTGCTATATAGATGTTGTTATTTGTGCAAGTGTTATTTGTACAAACACCACCCCACAGTGAAAATATCCCAGAGTAAAGATCTAAGATTTTTTCAAGCTACCATTTTCTAATTCACTTGTTTTTGTTAAATTTATTTATTTTAGTTTAGTGACATGAATTTTTTTTTCCTATTATTTGTATAAGCAGTCTGCTGTTCAGTTGGGTTGACTATGAAATTCTCCTTTTAAATTAATGTCATTTCTATTTAACATTTCTGGAGTTTACCCAACACACAAATGAAGGGATGGCAAATTAACTATGGGGTGTTGGTGAAAATTTCGTTTTCTCTGGAGCATGGTCATCATCATGCATAGAATATACATGCAAAGTGTGCTGGGATGGGGGTAGGACACGTGTTCCTCCCCACTACAGATATAAGTGCCAGAATTTAATCAGTGGATTGCAATGGTCTGGGCAGTATTTCACCTGCTTACATTGGGGGTTTGCAGACTACATGAGGCCTTTTTGTTTGTTTCATTGAAATGAAATTACTTAGAAAAATCCGTCTCTGGATTCTCCCAGGAAAACCGCGGCCATTTTATTCCTCAGTACCATCATAGCTACCTTCTTTCCACATTTAATGCACTGCTATAAGGTTTATCTGGTTTATCAGTTTATACACTGAGTATTTAGAATAAGATGTGTGTTTGTTGGGTGTGGTAAAGAAGAAATGTGCTGAAATCAACATCTTATTCTTTATACCTATTTGTAGTCATTATTAGCTACTATATTTTTTTCAAATACTGCATTTTTTTCTCAAAATTAGAGTAGAGAAGAATAAACAGTGTATTATGCATATCAGTTCCCTAGATCCATAGCCAGAATTTTGATGACAACCCATGTAAACACACACACATACCACAATACATATATGAGACTCTTTTAGGACTTATGCCATCAGCTAAAAACATTTTTTTAAATACAGAGATCCAGAAATTTAAAAAGAAAGAAAAAGTAAAATTTTTGCATAATTTGTATACCACAGAAAGATACATAAATTATATCCCATTGGTGGTGTAGTGGTGAAGAATTTGCCTGCCAGTGCAGGAGATGTGGGTTCAATCCTGGTGTCGGAAGATCCCCTGAAGAAGGAAGTAGCAAACTGCTCCAGTATTCTTGCCTGGAGAGTCCCATGGACTCTCCAAGCAAGAGGAGAGGGCAGGAGTCTGGCAGGCTACAGTCCATGGGTCACAAAGAGTTGGACATGACTGAACATGCAGGCACACGCACATATAAATTATATACACACAAAAAGAGTTCCCTTTTGTATCAGATGAGATTTCAACAAGGAAGACTTCATCCCAAATTGTGCAAATGAAGATACTGTGATGAAGGTACAGATTCTGGAGCTGAGAAGAGGGATAGGAAACTGACATGGGATGGAAAGGCTCAAGGGAAGGAGGGAAGTGCTGTCATCAGGACCCACTGAAGAACTACTATCATGGAAGGCAAAGCAGAGCGAACAGAGGAAGCTCCCGCCACACCCCTGCCTTCCTGGCATCCCATTGACTGCTGGCACGAGTAGCTGCCACTCAGAGGGCCTGGGTACTGCAGTTCAAGGGAGTCAGCCTCCTGGACACAGAGCCGGCCAGAAAGGGGCATAGAACAAATTTGGAGAATGGCCAACACACCTGAGCCTATTCAATTGAAAGTGCATGTGTGTGTTATTGCACTCGTTTATATCAATTTACTTTAAAAATATCTATTGAGCTTCTATTAATATCTGTTGATGACTTCAGCATTGTTCTAGGTGCTTGTGAGGCAGTGATGGAAAAGACCATCCAATGAAATCTGTGAACTCATAAAGCTTATGTTCTAGTGAGAAGCAGGTCTAGTTAACAATGAAAAATGTGCTCTGCAGTTGATTGTAGTAGGACAATGGGAAAATACTAAGAAAGTGGCATTTAAACCGAGATCTGAAAGATAAAAAGAAGACACTCCAGGAGGGTCAAGGGAAGAACATTTCATGTATAAAGAAAAGACCCTAAGAACTCAGTTTCTGGGGTCAGGGAAAAGCTGCAAAGATGGCAGGATAGGCAGAGTGTGAGCAGGGCTGATTGCTCAGATGTTAAGAGAAGTATAAGAACAGCCAAGGTGGATTGTAAGCCATATTGGATTCTGCATGAGGAGAGGTGAGGGGGAGGTAGTATGATATGATGTGTATCTACACAGATCTCTTTGGTTGTGCAGGACCCTATGGCCATCTACAAGAGAGCACTTGGGGCTGTCACTGTGATGCTTGTCACCGACATGGAAAATAAAGGACACTTTAGGGCTGTGTTTGGGAGGTTTCAGGGGTCAGAGAAGAGGAATGAAGGGGTGTTCAGATGATCTTTAATGATTTTTTACATTTTTTGGCACCATTTCAAGACAGTCTTATTAAGATCTCCACAAGGGAACTCTGAAAAAGTCAGTAAGGCATAGATTTACCATACCAGGGAAAAGCCTACTTTTCTATGGACTGGAGTGAATTGAAAGGCATGTATATCTTGGACTCATTTTCCAATGAGTCAAAGGGCTGACTCATTGGGAAAGACCCTGATGCTGGGGAAGATTGAAGGCAGGAGGAGAAGGGGACAACATAGGATGAGATGGTTGGATGGCATTATGGACTCAATGGACATGAGTTTGAGCAAACTCCGGGAGATTGTGAAGGACAGGGAAGTCTGGAGTGCTGCAGTCCATGGGGTCGCAAAGAGTCAGACACTGAGAGGCTGAACAACAATATCAGACTTCAATGTATTTTCTACAGTACTTGGAGGCCCTCACGACTAGGTTGCCTCCCTTATCAGGTGCGCCCAGCACAGGTGCTTCAAGGACAGAAACAGGAAGGGCAAGAGTGCGGAGTGACGGTTCCCAAGCACAAAGCTTTGGCTACTTATGTTGAGTCGCTACAATGATGCTACTCTATGGTGGTGTCAAGACGATAGGCTTAGCCCTCCCAAAGCATACAGTCAATGGAAAAGGAAGACTAATAAATTAGAAACAGCCATAAATGTGTCATGCACACTGACTTTGACATCTTGTTTTAATAGTTCTTAAATCTCACCAACAAAAGATCACAACAGATAACATTGTCATAACAACATTTTTTTATGCAGATTACAGGTTGTTCTCAACAAAAAAAGTATCAATATTGTCTATATACATATAATAGACTTAATATATAACATTGTTTCATGGATATTTCCCATATGCTTAAAAAGTCCTTAAAAACATATTTTAAAGGCTACACATTTTTCCACACTTATAATAGCAACATTATTATTTTTCTAAGTTTTCTTAATTGAAATTTAATTTACAGATGAAAATAGATCTTATGTTCCCAATTTGATTAACACTGATAATCTTATTAAAGTGTGTATAAAGTATAAATCTTATATAAAGTATATAAATATACTTACACACCCTGCATTTCTATCATTCTAGACAGTTCCTTCTGTGCCCCTACCTGATCAATTCCTACCATCCCAGAACAACCACTCTTCTTACTTCTATCACTATAAATAAATTTGATTTGTTCTACAACTTCACAAATGAAATCATATAGTTTTATCTTTGTATCTGTTTCTTTCACTAAGAATAACACTTCTGAGCTTCAACCATGTTGCTCTGTATATAAGTGAATTGTTCCTTTTTATTGTTGAATGATCTGCTTTCTACCAACCTCATTGTTCCACAGCACCTTCCCTCAGCTCCAGCCTCCCACTCTAGTTATTAGGTCCAAAAGGACTTTCTTCAAGGATAGTCCCTCTGGAAGGAGGAAAACTTGTTAAATAATGACAATGGCCTCTCCTGTTTGTTGAAATTCTTCTACATGCATTATTCCAGATGGTATGCATATCCACTGCTTGAATCTTAAGAGTTCAGTTTTATTTTTATTAGTTCGGTTCTCCATAGGAAACAAAAAGAGAGTATGTGTGAAAGAGGTGGGAATTGGGGTAGATGGGAAGATAGCAATTAAGAAATTGGTCCACATGATAGTAGGTGTTGAAAAGTTTGAGATGTGTAGGGATTCCTGTAGGCTAGAAACTCCAGTAGGATTGTTACATTATAGTCTCGAGATAATCAATTGATTGGACAAGGTCCACCAATTTTAAAGAGCTAATATCTTGTGTTTAAAATCACCTGGTTATAGATATTAATAGCATTTACAATATACATTTACATCTAAATCTAACATTTAAATTATTGTTTGATTAAATAGTTAATATAACCTAGCCAAGTTGACATATAAGACTAACAGTATTGTATAATACTGTATAGTACTGCTGAAAATTTTATAAAATCCAAATATTAGTCTTATATTTAAATATTGATTATTTTCATGAAAATATTTTTCATGAATATTATTGTACAGTGGTGTACTATTTAAGATATGAATTTACTAATTTTTTCACACACACACACTGCCTCAGGCCATTTTATGAAGAAATTGTAAGAACATGATTTAGAAAGATAAATAAACATTTTGGAACTATTAGTTCTGATGACTAAAAAGCATTCATTTTCTTGAGCAATGCTTATCTCCTCATATTTATGTATATATTTGTATATATATGTGTATATACATATATATATGTATGTGTGTATATCCCTTTTTAAAGCTAATTCTTACACTTTTATTTTTCAAAAGATAAAATCCAACATAGTACTTGCTTTATCCTTTTTTGACTCTGTGCACGAAAATCTCTCTGGATAGGATCATAAATGTGTTTGAATTCTGGTTCTGTCAGTCCCCCAAATCCTCTAAGGTCTATTTCTCAGAACTATAAAGCATTAAGATACTATCACCTACCAGAGTTTATTGGGATTAAGGGAATATAAGAGACAAAATATTTTGATGGAGGAAGCATCAATCCCCAGACCAAACAGAGTTTTGTAAGTTCATGTTACTGTGTAAGAAAAATCTGGAATTTGAGACTGTGACATTTTGCTCCATTCCACTAGCATTAACTCTGATCACGGCCCCTGAGTAGCACGTGTAGTCTCAGAGACAAGGGTGCAGCAAACCCGCCGCATTTAAGTCTCTCACTCAACATGGAGCTGCAAGGACCAACTTCTAAATTGGGCTTCCCTGGTGGCTCAGATGGTAAAGAATCTGCCTGCACTGTGGGAGACCTGAGTTTGATCCCTGGATTGGGAAGATCCCCTGGAGGAAAGCTTGACAACCTCTTCTTCAGAATTAACGTGTTTGTTTCTATCTGCTGCATTTCTATAATCTCTGATTAAGGTTTCATGTTCAATCCTAACTAGCTTTATATTAAGAGTGTCTCTTTAAAAACAAGAGTACTCAGATTTTAGAGAAGTGCTGGAAAGCAGAGCTTGCCTGCTACTTTAAAGTACAAACTTATATTCTAGATTTTAAGCGACAAGAATAAGTTTGAAGAGGGATAAGTAGGAAGTTCAGTCCAAAATGAGAGCTGAAAACACATGTCTTAACAAGTGTGATGCGCTATAAAGTCAACTTTGAGAAAGATTAGAAACCACACTGAGTTGCCACAGAGTCTATGTAATTTCTATCTACTGTTTTTAATGTAGAGAAACTTTTCTTAGACTCAATGGAATTGAAACAATATGTTTTTCAGATAATGATAGTTAATTTTTTAAAAATAACTGCAACAAAGCATACATTTTTAATTGAAATAATGTCAATCACATATATTATTATCTTATAGTCCTTTGATGTATTTTCATTTGACTTACCTACTCTTGCTTAACACTAATCTTGGATATAGCCATCACTTTACCTTCTTTCATATTCACCAAATGTACTCACATTAACTTGGTGACTGCTGCTGGAATTAGTTATTGAGCTGCACGTGTAAGTTCCAAAACATTTTAAGGTATCCGTCTCACCATATCATCAGGGCACTCAGTACTGCTACCCATGTGCTTAATTGCCCAGTTGTGTTCAAATCGTTGTGACACCATGGACTGGAGCCCATCAGGCTCCTCAGTCCACGGGATTCTCCAGGAAAGACCCAGGGATCGAACCGAGGTCTCCCGAATTGCAGATAGATTTATTACCGTCTGAGCCAAGCGTACCCTATTCCATTTCTCTAATAAGCTTGCTCCAGTAATTTCCACTACCATGTACTGCCATATTCTATTCTCCTCAACCTCTGACCACTACTTTTTCTTTTCTCTCCCATCCCCACCCCCTACTTACAAACCATAATATTATTTAAAGAGAAAGCATCAGATAGAAAACAGTTTAGATTCCAATTACAAGTGCTTTTGACACATGCAACCATCTCTTTCTCCTTCCTCCTATTAGTTGAGAAGACACGGGATTTCATAAGAACTGGAGAAAATTAATTTTAAAATTGAGAAGAAAATACATGTAATAGGTATATTGATATTACACTTTCTCTTTCATCTTTCCCTCCCTTTTCCTCCTGTCCCTCTTCTTTTTTTTTTCCAGTCTTCATCTTTCTGTTATTAGAATAGATTAATCTTATTAAATATGAAGTGAAACTGAAAGTGAAAATGTTAATTACTCAGTCGTGTCCGACTCTTTGTGACTTCATGGACTGTAGCCCTCCAGGCTTTTCTGTCCATGGGATTTCCCAGGCAAGAATATATTGCTATTTTCTTCTCCAGGGAATCTTCCCAACCCAGGGATCAAACCTGCTCTCCAACATCCGTAGGTGGATTATTTACCACTGAGCCACCAGAGAAGCCCCATTGTTCTTTTACATTCTTGCTAATTTTCTGTCTAGTACTTCTTTCAATTGCTGAGACTGGGCTGTTTATGCCTCCAACAATAAACGTGGATTTGTCTATTCCTTATATCCCTGTCAGCATTTGCTTCATGTATTTGAAGCTGTGGGTTTTTTTTTTTTTTTCCAGTGAACATATCACTGAACATATTTTTCAGTTACACATTAGGACCCTTGTTGATTGTTCCCTTTTATCAGTATGTCAAGTTCCTCTTTGTCCCTAGTAGTTATTTTTTGTTCTCAACTTTTTAAGATGGCTTAAAACTCAACATTCAGATAACTACTATCATGGCATCCGGTCCCATCACTTCATGGCAAATAGATGGGGAAACAGTGGAAACAGTAACAGACTTTATTTTCTTGGGCTCCAAGGTCACTGCAGATGGTGACTGCAGCCATGAAATTAAAATATGCTTGCTCCTTGGAAGAAAAGCTATGACCAACCTAGACAGCATATTAAAAGCAAAGATATTACTTTGCCAGCAAAGGTCTGTCTAGTCAAAGCTACGGTTGTTTCAGTAGTCATGTACAGATGTGAGAGTTGGACTGTGAAGAAAGCTGAGCGACAAAAAATTGATGCTTTTGAACTGTGGTGTTGGAGAAGACTCTTGAGAGTCCCTTGGACTGCAAGGAGATCTAACCAGTCCATCCTAAAGGAAATCAGCCCTGAATATTCATTGAAGGACTGATGCTGAAGCTGAAACTCCAATATTTTGGCCACCTGATGCCAAGAAATGACTCATTTGAAAAGACACTAATGCTGGGAAAGATTGAAGGTGGGAGAAGGGGACAACAGAGGATGAGATGGCTGGATGGCATCACTGACTCGATGGACATGAGTTTGAGCAAGCTCCAGGAGTTGGTGATGAACAGGGAAGGCTGGCGTGCTGCAGTCCATAGGATTGCAAAGAGTCAGACACAACTGAGCAACCGAACTGAAGAGTTCTTTATCATTTGCTTTTTGTTTGATAAACTTCCTTTAGTCAGTCTTTAAGAGCATTTCTGCAAGTGATAGTTTTCTTTTAAGTTTTTCTTTTGGACTCAGATTTCTCAGAGAAGAGTTTAGCCTGGATGCCTCTGGTAATTTTTGAACAGATGGGATTAAGCTAATCTTATTGTTTAGTCCCTAAATTATGTCTGACTCTGTGACCCCAAGTACTGTAACCTGCCAGGCTCCTCTGTCCCTGGAATTCTCCAGGCAAAAATACTGGAGTGGGTAGCTGTTCCTTCCTCCTATTCCCAGGAGATCTTTCTGACCCAGGGATTGAACTCGGGTCTCCTTCATTGCAGGAAATTCTTCACTGTGTGAGCCACCAGTACTTTCCTGATGGCTCAGCAGGTAAACAGTCCACATGCAATGCAGAAGACACTGGTAACTCACTCAGGTTCACCCCTGATTGGGAAAGCTCCGTAGAGGAGGAAATGGCAACTCACTCCAGGATTCTTGATTGCAATATCCCATGGGCAGAGAAGCCTGGCGGGCTGCAGTCCGTAGGATCACAAAGAATCAGACATGACTGAGAGACTAAGATTTTCACTTTCAGACATCATTCTATTTAATATAAGTTGGAAATATTCTATTTCACAGATATAATATTGGGAATTTGGCTAAAATAGCATTTTGTATGTTTGTGTGACTCATGTTATATCCATTTGGCCCAATTCCCCTTTCAACATATCTGTGTGAACAGTCCATGCATGTTTATCATTTCCCACCTGAAAAATATGTAATAGAGGTGCTTTTTCAACTTGTTCTCTGACTTCAATATCCTTAGCTTTACTTATGAACATTTTGCCTTGAATTCCTTCTGTCTCTACACTCAAAACTGATCTATAATTTCTCTTTTTCCAGGTTCCCTCCTTTCTCTGCTTTTGATTTAAGCACCCAGGACATCCCCTAACAATGTTGTGCCCGTAGATAACACTTCCCCCTGCTTTATCCTGATGTAAAGGGAAAACTTAGGTATACATGTATTGACAACTACTTGATACGTGGATGAGAAAATAGAGCTTTAATAAATGTTTTGGATTAACTTTAAACTGCATGTCACTTATATGAATATATTTCAATGAATCTTGCATCATCTTTTATACATGTTTATTTATCATGTTGATTTTCTTTAGCTGTACTTCAATATTAATATTAAATCAAAATCACTAATAATTAATGTGAAAAGTTAGCCAATATCACTTATATAATCTCCCCTTCAGTTTTCAAGGGCTTCCTGAATTGATGACATGTGGATTTTTTTTAAAACGTCTTAGTGAAAATATAAATTAATATAAACTATACCCTCTTCTACTTACCATGCAGATAGAGAAGGCAGCATTTTCATAAATACTGGAAATCCACTAAGTGTTGACAGCCTTATTATTGGATTAACATCTTATTCTTACCAGAAAAAATTTGTGAATGTTTAGGTCATCCATTTTGCTCACTCTGAAAGTCAATATCCACTGCCAACTATAGATTCATTTGTCAAACTAACAAGAATAAAAATAAATTTCACTTGCGTGGCCTCCTTCCAGATGTGTCTTTTCACAACCCCACAAGATCATTTCTCATTGCACTTAACCAGAATGTGACCCATTAATGGATTTTAATTTTTATAGTTACCCTTATTGTATTTCTACTATAGAAAAGATGGCAATGGAACTCATTTTTCTTTTTACTCCTGAAATTATATTTTGCAACTCAGTCATAAACTTACCATGTGAATATTTAAAAATCATAAAAATAGTCTACAAATTAATTTCTTCCATGGGAATTATTTCATTGTTATGAAAGAATACATCTGTTATGTATTTGTTATGTATTTAAAATGTTATGTGTTTAAAGGTTTCTTTATATATTTATTGTTTAACATTTAGGACACTCTGGTTCTTTGTAGATGAAACTATAGTATTCTTATGAATGACAC
The DNA here is from genome assembly GCF_019320065.1 of Cervus canadensis. Classification (NCBI taxonomy): domain Eukaryota; kingdom Metazoa; phylum Chordata; class Mammalia; order Artiodactyla; family Cervidae; genus Cervus; species Cervus canadensis. Next base: position 11,012,264 of record NC_057412.1, on the reverse strand, counting down.
AATATGAAACCCAAAAGAAATTGGAAATAATCTGGCCCAAGGCTCTCTTTTATTATTACTGTTTTTTAACTGATGATATGTGTTATTGAGACATATGCTCAGTGACTTGTCTGAAAGTAATTAGCACAGCTGATGACATAAAAAGGAAAAAATCGAATCCTCCTATTATCCATTGCTTTCCAATAATCCTATACTTCAATGATCATAGTATATAATTTCAGTCAATACCTTTAGCATCATGATAATTAACTAGTTACTAATACAAGAAATAGATTTCCATATAGAGGGTGCAACAAATCTTTTTTTAAGAACTTGGCATATGACAGTGAACAAAGTAGACTAGAATTCTTGCCTTTATTTTCACTAAGCATGATACATGAATACATTATATTTAAATTTATCTAAGTGATGTGGAGACTTCCCTGGTGGCTCAGATGGTAAAACGTCTGTCTACAATGTGGGAGACCCGGGTTTGATCCTTGGGTTGGGAAGATCCCCTGGAGAAGGAAATGGCAATCCACTCCGGTACTATTGCTTGGAAAATCCCATGGGTAGGGAAGCCTGGTAGGCTACAGTCCATGGGGTCGCAAAGAGTCGAACACAACTGAGACTGAGTGACTTCATTTTCAAGTGATATGGAAAAAAGAAAGATATCAGGATAAGGAGGAATTAGCATGTAAATGATGAGGAGCAGCAGGTAGAGTTAGAGAGACTGTTGCAATTTGAAATAGGTTCCCTGGACAGACTCTACCATAAAAGTGGAATTTGAGCAAAGATTAAAATTATAATAGAGTTAGCCAGATGGATATGGAGAACAATCCAGACAAATGACATATTATGTGCAAAATCCCTGAGCTATATAAGAGGGATACCAATATGGTGATCATTGCAAATAGTAGGAGGTGAAACATAGAGGAGGAATTTGTGAATCAGTCCATAAAGGGCATTTCATCTGATATAAGGGCTTCATGTTTTACTAAGTAAAATATGCGACACCATTGTAAGATGTTGAATGTGATGGAAGAAATTTTCACATACAGAGGTATGGAGAAGTCATTCTGGCTTATATATGATTTGGATTGAACTTTATGTTAACTAGAAAAGACTGTCTTATGACCTGTCAAACATGCATTGTACATTTGCTTTGACCATTAAAGAGAGAATGCAATTAAAATAAAAGTAAAGTAACAATATTTCAGGTCTCCAAAGTGGAGTCAAGTAACCATTGGGGTTGTGGTTTCAGACATATTCCTATATCACTGAAAACTTCAATTTTCTGACCTCTATCAAACTCAAGGATACTACCAGCTATTCTCTAAACAATATTTGCTAGAAAGTTTCAGCTACAACCTTATGGTCTCAGGGTCTCCCCGTGTATATATGCAACCATTTTGAATCCCCATAATCCTTGCTTAGCAAACATCTTTACTTCTTGACAGCTCCAGTTAGAATTTTTGATTTTAAAAAAAAATGTAATTTTGAGGTTTTTCATCTTTATAAACCTTCTCCGTTTTGTAGTCCAGACGGATACAATTCAAGTACTTCTTGAATCTCTGAGGTCTCTGTGGTCTACTGACCACTGATCAACCTCCTGTTCACCATGCTAGCCACATCTTCTTTGAGTCCCCCTTGACAATGCATGTGTGGTGACTTCAAAACACTTGAAATTCATCAAAATCATTATGAATTCATCTTCTTTGACTTTGCATATTCTTTTTCTCTGTGTGAACATTCTTTTACTTTCTTGATAACTCCAAAAGTTAAATTCCTTATCAATGGCCAGTTCAAATGTCCTCTCTGTTAACATAATATGACCCTTCCCCAACTCCATCAAAAGGAATAATCACTTATTTCTTCATGAAAGTTCTCTTGTATTTGATCTTTGAAGCCATCACATTGTATTATGATACTTTGTGTCATAAGTTCTTACTTCTATTAATCTAAAGGTAGAAATTGCATCTCATTGACAAGGAAGCTTTTTATTTATTTATATATTTTTTTCTTTTTTTTTCCCATTTATTTTCATTAGTTAGAGGCTAATTACTTTACAATATTGTAGTGGTTTTTGCCATACATTGACATGAATCAACCATGGATTTACATGTGTTCCCCATCCTGATCCCCCCTCCAGCCTCCCTCCCCATCCCATCCCTCTGGGTCTTCCCAGTGCACCAGCCCTGAGCACTTGTCTCATGCATCCAACCTGGGCTGGTGATCTGTTTCACCCTTGATAGTATACTTATTTCAATGCTATTCTCTCAGAACATCCCACCCTCGCCTTCTCCCACAGAGTCCAAAAGTCTGTTCTGTACATCTGTGTCTCTTTTTCTGTTTTGCATATAGGGTTATTGTTACCATCTTTTTAAATTTCATATATATGTGTTAGTATACTGTATTGGTGTTTATCTTTCTGGTTTACTTCACTCTGTATAATGGGTTTCAGTTTCATCCATCTCATTAGAACTGATTCAAATGAATTCTTTTTAACGGCTGAGTAATATTCCATGGTGTATATGTACCACAGCTTCCTTATCCATTCGTCTGCTGATGGGCATCTAGGTTGCTTCCATGTCCTGGCTATTATAAACAGTGCTGTGATGAACATTGGGATGCACGTGTCTCTTTCAGATCTGCTTTCCTCAGTGTGTATGCCCAGGAGTGGGATTGCTGGGTCATATGGCAGTTCTATTTCCAGTTTTTTAAGATATCTCCACACTGTTCTCCATAGCAGCTCTACTAGGACAAATTTATAGCTGCTTGGAAATGCTGATGGGTGTCTTCCTCAAAATAATGCTTAAAAGCCCATCTATTTTAATAGATAGGAACAAATTTACATTTTGTTGTAAAAAGTACTCATTAAAATGAAAGGTGTTACCCAAGAAGCAAAAAAAAAAAAAAAAGTTTTTGAAAAAGGATAAAGACTCCAATGATACAATGTAGTATAAGCAAAAAAAAAGTTTTTATAAAAGGATAAAGACTCCAATGATACAATGTAGTGATTCAAAAACTACCATGATTTTCAGCTGTGAGTGGTTCTATTAGACATCCATCATAGATTTCTAAAGCAAAACTTGTTACAGACATAAAGTTTTGAAGTAATAATTTTGTTGCTTCTGCTGACATTTTCATTATAAAAGAGATTTCACTTAGGAAAAAAGAGATTTCACTTAGAAAAATGTCTTTTATGAAGCAATCCTCAATTTGCATGGCCTGTGTAGCATGTTCAAAATTAAGATGGTCTTCCCTGCCATGTAAAAAATAGGGTTCATTGTTATTTTACTTTTGTCTGAACTCTGGATCTACAGGCTTAGTAATAGCTTCAGTTATTGAACACAGGTAAACTTTGTTTTTAAAATTCAAACAGGTAGAAAAATATAATTAAGGCTTTTAATAAAGAAAATAGTAATGTAAAAGCTGACTTAGAAGAATTGTATATGAGAATAAAACTGATTTTACATAAAATAATATTAAATAATAAGCAGTTAATTTGATATATTAATGACACACTTCATTATTTTCTTAATCTTTCCATGTTTTCAAGAAGTGTTAAAGATCTCCTAGCTTCTGGTTTTTAGGGCATAAAGAATTAGAGAACTAATTATTAGTTCCTGTACTACTAGTTTGGGCTTCCCAGGTGGTGTTATTGGTAAAGAACCCACCTGTCAATGTAGGAGATGTTAGAGAACACGAGTTCAATCCCTGGGTTGGGAAGATAACCTGGAGAAGGTTTCTTGCCTGTAGAATCCCACAGAAAAAGAAGCTTGGTGGGCTTCAGCCCATGGGTACACAAGAGTTGGACACGACTTAGTGACTAAACCATCACCACCATTCCTGTTTTGAACAGTCAACTCATTTTCTCAATACCCATTTTTCTATGGGAACCAGAAACTCTTTTTGCCTGGAATCTGTCTTAGTTTTAATGAAGTTTTATCTCACATTTTTCATTTCTTATTCTCTTTAATTGATGCATTAAATTCTGGTTTTCCTCTCAGGTGATAAAAGGGATATAGCTATGTTCTCAAAGCTGGTGAAAATCAAAGAAAATAGTGTAAGTATCCAGATGCAACAAGTAAATTAATACTTGTATATATTGGAATATCATTTTAAAACATTTGAGATGCACAACAGAGCTGCAGATGAGAAAATCGACTCTGGTGCTAGACTGATAAAACTGAAATTAGGGCTTTGTCACTTATTTTCTATGTTACTTGGCTAAGCTATTTAAATGTCTGAGCCATTAATGACTTTAATAATAATAACTTTCTCTTCTAGCAATTGTGAAGATCAAATTCATTAATACATATAGAACATATAGAATGGTGGCTGTACACAATGAACAAGTATTTATCAGTTAGCAATAAAATCAGAGTTTAGACACCTGATCTTATGAAATATAAAAGAATCAGATCACTGTAAGAATCAGAAACTTAGAAATTCTTTAATCCAGCCCTTTTCATATAGTTTCTTTTATTTCTTATTGTTGCAGTTTTTAAAAATAGCCTTACAAACAACAGATAAAATTAATTCTCATTAACTTTTCCAACATTTTTTGTTTTATTCCTTTTCCCTAGAATTTGCTATGCATATTTTTGCTTCCAAGGTTGTTTTAATATATATGTTAATATAAAATATATAAACACATATTATATAGTTCCTCTTTCAAACCATGAGAAAGGGAATAAGATTTAGATAAATTATACTTAATTGTAGAAAATAATCAGATGTTCTACTATCACTGAATACTTCTTTTTTTTTTCATTTATTTTAATTAGTTGGAGGCTAATTACGTTACAATATTGTAGTGGTTTTTGTCATACATTGACATGAATCAGCCATGGATTTACATATGTTCCCCATCCTGATCCCCCCTCCCACCTCCCTCTCCACCCGATTCCTCTGGGTCTTCCCAGTGCACCAGGCCCGAGCACTTGTCTCACGCATCCAGCCTGGGCTGGTGATCTGTTTCACCCTAGATAATATACATGTTTTGATGCTATTCTCTCGAAACATCCCACCCTCGCCTTCTCCCAGAGAGTCTGAATACTTCTTAAATGAGAGAATTACTCTAGGAAAACAAACTGAAGGGGTTTTGCATATCTAAAATATCATATCCTATTACTATTTATTAGTAAAAGTAATTATGAAAATTATAATTTTTTCTCAAAGGAATGTCAGGAAAAGCATTTGGCAACTACTGATGAAATGCCACAATATTACAACAGAAAAGCTTTCTCTGCAAAATATAAATTGTGAAGGAGGCAACAGAGAATCAAATTATGATTTAGAATGTAAAAATAAACCCTGTAAATTTATATTGTGGAGAAATATAAAGCTCCTCTATACTAAAGTTTCCATTTTAATCTTTTTCTATAGCCTCACTATTCTTCATATACTTTTCCATGTAAGAATTTTTTATTATGTTTTATTTAGTACTGAAATAAAATCGAAATAGTAAAGCCCAATGTAGAATAGCAACATTATGGCAGATTTTCAAAAATTTCTGTATCATTACTTTAATTTTATAATGAAAATTACCTTTATGAATTCAAATTTCTGTGGTTTTCTGATCTTTATTTTTTCTGGAAAGATGGCAGGGAATTTTCTTTAAAAAGATGCTTCTCTAAAGTCAGTGTCACTCAAATGGTTCCACAAACTTTGTATTGATATTAAGAACACAAAGAAAAGAAAAAGAACAAGAAAACCATGAGTGGACCCAGAGAACCTGATATGGAAATCCATGCTTAGCTCTATCAGCTCTGGTGCAATTTAGGCTTTTACTTCTTTAATCAATGTGCAGATATGGCAAACAGTACAGAAACATTAGAGAAACCAGCTTAATATCCGCTGATATTAAGGACACAATGTCAAACCTGAGATGACATAGAAAATTTATGTTTGTCTCAGATAATTAACAGACAAATAAATCTGCATAGACTACTGGAGTGGGTAGCCTTTCCTCTCTCCAGGGGATCTTCCCCACCTGAGGATGGAACCTAGGGTCAATTGCACTGCAGGTGGATTCTTTATTGTCTGAGCCACCAGAGAACATATTTTCTAAAAGGGAATAATTAAAGAGGTAATGTGACTGGAAAGTTGCATTTCTTTCAAAAACAAATGGTGCTTGATGGTTACTTTTATGTGTTAATTTGACTGAGCTACAGTGCCCAGATATTTAAATCAAACCTTATTCTGGATGTTTCTCTGAAGGTGCTCCGAATGAGATTTACCTTTAAATTGATGGACTTTGAGGAAAGCAGATTACCCTCCATAATGTGGAGTGTAGGATTCCAGTTCATTGAAAATCTAAATAGTTCAAAATGCTGGCCTTGCCCTAGTGTGAGAAAATTCACCAAACCAACTTCCTTTGCACTTTGTCTGCAAAGCTGGTTCTTCCTGGCTCATCAACAGACTGCCTTTGGACCGAACTGCAGCAGTTTCCTAAGTCCCGAGGCTGACAAACTCTCCTATCAGTTTTTAGACTCACCAAGCCTCCACAATCACCATGCGAGCCAATTTTTAAGCTCTTGTTTTCTTTCTTTCTCTGTACACATATACCTCTTATTTGCTCTGTTTCTCTAGAGAACCTCAACTAGTATAGTTCTCAAAACTTTCTCATTTACTACTTTCAGGGCTAAGGTTTGTCCTTGATCTCTCATGCCCTGAATCCAAGATTCTGAAGGGTAAAACTATGATTTTTAGTTTAGTCCTTTTAAGTTAAAACCCTGGAGAAGGGAAAGGCTACCCACTCCAGCATTCTGGCCTGGAGAATTCCATGGACTGTATAGTCCATGGGATCGCAAAGAGTCAGACACAACTGAGCACCTTTCACTTTTAAGTTAAAAGGAAAAGAGAGAAAGAAGCAAACAAATCCAAGAGATTCTATGAAAACTGCTGTGTCAAAAGTAGTATTTTCATAACCGTCTTTGCATTTTTTGAATGTTATATATTTTTGCATTTAACAGATTTATGTTTCAATTATTTTAAAAGTGTGGACACAATCTATTCTAAATTATGGAATGGTTTTAAGTGATTTTTGAATTTTTTTCTTGGAAGAATTTATTGCATTCACAGAATTAATGAATGCTTGCCCCCCTTCCTTCACCATCTAAACATTACCATAATCATTAAATATATATATATATATATATGTTTAGTAAACTGTAAAAGTAGGGATGTATTGCTGTTCAGTTGCTAAGTCCTGACAGACCCTTGAGATCTCATGGAATGTAGCCCTCCAGGCTCCTCTGTCCTTGGGATTTTCCAGGCAAGTATACTGGAGTAAGTTGCCATTTCCTTTTCTAGGAGATCTTCCCAACCCAGGGATCCAACCCATGTCTCCAGCACTGCAGGCAGATTTTTCACCACTGACCCACCCTGGAAGTCAAAAGTGAGGATTAGGACACAAGAAACATTCTAATACCATAATGTTTGATATGGCAAAATCCCCAAATGAAAGCTTTGTCTAATCACCAAATTTAAAATCCTTTAAAGTTGTATTCCTCTCTTTATACAGATTTCTTTGCATTTCCAACTTTCCTTTTATATTTCCAAAACCTATATTATGTGTAGTAGTCTTTTAAACAATATTTATCACACAGCTGGCGTGAATGTGGTTCTGGAGAAACAAGGGTGAAAATAGATAAAGATAGAATGAATACATCTCTACTTAAATTTCAATATTGTTTTTGGTTAAGAACATGGGTTTCAGACGAACATGAGTTGAAATGACATACCTTAGTTATCAGCCGCAGGCCCAGTGATTCACCTAATAGACTTCAATTTCCACATTGTAAACTGGAGTGGATAATGTTATCCACACAGAGAGTCACTAAGAAAATTAGCAGTGGCGTGAAGTCCACGTCTTAGTCGGGCCCCTGGTGCAGTAAGCTGCCATCACTGCTGGCTAATATCCCTGTGTCTAAGGTCTGTAAAGCTGATGCTCATCGCCCTATGCCATATCACAGTCACTATTATCCACTGCCTGGCTTTGTCCACCCTGTTATCATTTGCATTTTTTACAAAGCTCCATCCTGGAGATTGCTGCTTGTTTTAACAGCTTGTCAGAATCAATATTAAAATAATAGCATCCACATTTCTATGAAGATTAGGAGTAAATTGAAGGCAATTTAGTCTATCTTTGGTTAGATAGCATTTTATTTAAACCATTCAAAGAAAAATCAATTTTAATCTTTATCTTTGTAGTATCTCCTGCTAGTGTATTTTATCAACTCACAGAAATTCTCCCCACATCTTGCCTATATTAAAGCGCTGCCCTTCCCTTCACACTTTTTTCCTGTGTGATTGGGTCTGTTGGAGATCACTTGGGTAGCATTCTTTGACAGAGAGCTCCTACATGCTACGCATTACCATTTGTCTTCTCTCAGTGTTGTTACCTCCAGAATAATCCTTTCTTTGCTTTTCTTTATAACTAAATTTAAACCTTAAGCTGACTCCATTGCCTTCTTCTGAACTCTCTGCATTTCACATAACAATTCATTTTGATCACACACACACACACAAATACAAGTCACTGCTGAAAGTAATAATTACATCATGATTTCTCAATGCAGGGCTCCTATTTAAGAATTCAGCAGTGTGTTTGCCTTCCCCAGGGCTGCGTTGCTGATCGTAGTTAGTATATTATTTGTTGCGACACTTAGCTATTTTTTCTGCCACACTCACATTGCTTGTATTTTTTGCAATAAAAAATTAGTTTTCTCTTCAGATATATGACCCTCATCTTATCTTGACTGCATTTTTTTCCATGTGTTTTCCCACTCAACATGGTCACTTTAAATGGTGATTTTATCTTCTACATTTTTAGCTACCTTCCTTCTCCCTCTTGTTTAATGTCTGCCAAGTTAATGACTGCAGAGAATATTCCATCATCCCGATTTCATAGTGCCCTCTGCTAAATAATTCAAGGAGTAGCACTAGCCACATTTCTACTAAGTAGTACATTTCTACTAAGAATGCCATTCATGCAGTGGTTATTTAGGTTTTCTTTAATTGATTAGCCCAAGCATGGAACTAAAGTTCATGGTTTTGACATCTTTTAGTGATGACTACTTAAAACTTCAAATTGACTGACTATTTGGTAACAAATTGAGTGTAATCTGTGTGCCCTAATAGTCAGCACTATTATTTTATTCTAATGCCTTTTGAGATTTATCTCCTTCTATTTTTGTAGCCTATAAATGTTAGTTTTAAGAATTAAGACTCATCTGTGATATGTTGGTGTGGAAAGGGAGAAAAACTGATATGAGTAGGAATGTTACATTATTTACTCTTTTATTGTTTCAGTTTCATTAATGTATTGTGCAATGGGCTGAAGATTTGATAATAAAGCAATACAGAATACATGGTCATGCTATAAAATTATATTTTGGAGATAAATAGGAAGGCAACTAATTTAAAATGTGATATATTCATTAATAAGGAAGATAACACCTTCAGATACAGCCCATAGGAATGGCTTCTATTGCAGACAAGTGTGGAGAAGGTGATTAGGATGGTATTTGGAGGTAGGCCACTTGGGCAGCAATTAGCTCATAAAGATGAATACTTCATAAATGGGATTAGTGTTCTTACAACTTCCTATGATGTTATAAAAAGGCATTATTATTTTATCCATTAGGTAGATGAAAAAGAAGAAAAACAGAATGTCTGTGATAAGCAAAAGTCAGTGATAAGGCTTCTAAGACAAGGCACTCTAGGGTGAGTTTGTAAGATACAGTTGTTGGGATATTTGTATTAGTAAAAAGGCATTAAGCTTACCCTACTTATCCTGCCTCTCTCATATAGAATCCATTTATCCCTCTTGAAGGGAGACAACCCAAATGACCCATTCCATTATATTCCTAACTTCAAATTCAAAATCAGTTCTCTCATAAGGTCTGCATTACCACCATGCAACCTGGCCATCAATAAACCAAAAGTCAAGTTCTCCTACTCAGGGATATCAGATATACAAGACGAGAAAAAGTCCTGGAAATCCCAAACTAAATCTGCCAGTAGGAAAAACAAAGAGCAGGAAACATAACTGCTGTCATTGATAGAGGCAAATTATCAAATCCAACAGGTTTAAGAATAGTGACAACTTTCTTCTCTTACTGTTAGGTAGATTGTCTGACTACCTCATCCTCTAGGCTCATATTTCATGCTGGGGGAACTCCCATGTCCAAGGTAACGTGTGGTCCCTGAATTTGTTCCTGGGGAATTCTTGATTATATGCTCTATTTGGAGAAGATGAAAGCTTGGTAAAACCTTAAAAAAAAGAGAGTCTATCATATCAAGCTATGATGGTGAGAGCAAGTGTTGGAACTGAAGGGATCGTTTTTGACTAAAATATTGACAGATCATGAAGATCTACTGGAAATGGTTGTCAAAGAGACTTAAGTGTTAAAGGTAGTTTTCAGATTAAAACAAAGCCTGCGGGAGAATGGCAATGCCACAGACAGCAACAGACCTCTCCCCCTCCACTCTGAAGAAATATGTCTACACCACATATTTAAAGTAACTTTAACTGCTTTAAAGTTAAAGTAACTTCTCTACAGAGATTAAATGTAACATCTGCTTATCTGATTAATACACCTAATTAATCAGAACCTCTGTGGTATAAATGGGCTTCCCTTGTAGCTCCGTGGTAAAGGATCTGACTGCAATGCAGGAGTCATGGGTTAGATCCCTGGGTCAGGAAGATCCCCTAGAGAAGAGAATGGCAACCCACTCTAGTATTCATGCCTGGAGAATCCCATGGACAGAGGAGCCTGGCAGGCTACAGTCCCTGGGTCACAAAAGTCAGACACCATTGAATGACGATGACACATGATGATATAAAATCCATTACATTCATACCAATAAAATAAAATGTGTCACATACAACTGTCAGAATCAATAAATAAGTTCTACAAGTTAGGATTTTGGATAGATGGTGTCTTAAATTTTGTCAGGTGTCAATGCTGTATTTATCAATCTGAATTACTTTAATTTTTTTTTCTAGTTTCTTAGTAGCAAGTTTAATATTATTGATTCTCTTTCATTTTTGTGCACCCCTAAGTGAACTGTACAAAAAACATCTTCATGACCTAGATAATCACAATGGTGTAATCACTCACTTAGACCCAGACATCCTGGAATGTGAAGTCAAGTGGGCCTTAGAAAGCAACACTACGAACAAAGCTAATGGAGGTGATGGAATTCCAGTTGAGCTATTTCAAATCTTAAAAGATGATGCTGTGAAAGTGCTGCACTCAATATGCCACCAAATTTGGAAAATTCAGCAGTGGCCACAGGACTGGAAAAGGTCAGTTTTCATTCCAATGCCTAAGAAAGGCAATCCCAAAGAATGCTCAAACTACCACACAATTACACTCATCTCACACACTAGTAAAGTAATGCTCAAAATTCTCCAAGCCAGGCTTCAGCAATACGTGAACCATGAACTTCCCGATGTTCAAGCTGGTTTTAGAAAAGGCAGAGGAACCAGAGATCAAATTGCCAACATCTGCCAGATCATTGAAAAAGCAAGAGAATTCCAGAAAAACATCTATTTCTGCTTTATTGACTACACCAAAGCCTTTGACTATGTGGATCACAATAAACTGTGGAAAATTCTTCAAGAGATGGGAATACCAGATGACCTGACCTGCCTCTTGAGAAACCTGTATGCAGGTCAGGAAGCAACAGTTAGAACTGGACGTGGAACAACAGACTGGTTCCAAATAGGAAAAGGGGTCCATTGAGGCTATATATTGTCACCCTGCTTATTTAACTTATATGCAGAGTACGTCATGAGAAACGCTGGGCTGGAAGAAGCACACGCTGGAATCAAGATTGCCAGGAGAAATATCAATAACCTCAGACATGCAGATGACACCACCCTTATGGCAGAAAGTGAAGAGGAACTAAAAAGCCTCTTGATGAAAGTAAAAGAGCAGAGTGAAAAATTGGCTTAAAGCTTAACATTCAGAAAACTAAGATCATGGCATCTGGTCCCATCATCTCATGGGAAATAGATGGGGAGACAGTGGAAACAGTGTCAGACTTTATTTTTTTGGGCTCCAAAATCGCTGCGGATGGTGATTGAAGCCATGAAATTAAAAGATGCCTACTCCTTGAAAGGAAAGTTATGACCAACCTAGATAGCATATTAAAAAGCAGAGACATTACTTTGCCAACAAAGGTCCGTCTGGTCAAGGCTATGGTATTTCCAGTGGTCATGTATGGATGTGAGAGTTGGACGGTGAAGAAAGCTGAGCGCCGAAGAATTGATGCTTTTGAACTGTGTTGTTGGAGAAGACTCTTGAGAGTCCCTTGGACTGCAAGGAGATCCAACCAGTCCATCCTAAAAGAGATCAGTCCTGGGTGTTCATTGGAAGGACTGATTCTGAAGCTGAAACTCCAGTACTTTGGCCACCTCATGTGAAGAGTTGACTCATTGGAAAAGACCCCAATGCTGGGAGGGATTGGGGGCAGGAGGAGAAGGGGATGACAGAGGATGAGATGGCTGGATGGCATCACCGACTCGATGGGCATGAGTTTGAGTAAACTCCGGGAGTTGGTGATGGACAGGGAGGCCTGGCATGCTGCAATTCATGGGGTCGCAAAGAGTCAGACACAACTGAGTGACTGAACTGAACTGAACTGAATTTTACTTTCCCATGCATGCTGGAGAGCCATCCATTACCATTGTGAACAACTATGCCTTGCCCTTTTTCTGTTCCAGTACACTCAAAGATTCTATTTCTTTGCCTAGCCCATTAGAGATATTAGACATTTGTATACTTCATGGTCCAATGAATTTAATTAGGTTTTCAGTTGGTTGGTTTACTTACTCCTTTGTATTGTGGTGCTTTGGCAACTATATTTGGGCTCTTGGTACAGAGGGATGTTACCTGAAGGAAGTAAATTAAGAATGACATCTGATTTAATCATTGCAATTTTATGGATTGTAGGGCCTGTTTGTACAAGAGGCTAGATTTATTTATTTTTTATTTATTTATTTTTCCTTCTCTCAGTAGTTTTCTCTCTGTTCCATGCAAGCACTTAGGCGATTCTGTGTTCACTGATTCAGGGAATGGATGTGACTCAAGAGAGCAGACAAGGGTCATCAATAGCCTTACTGCTTACCAAGAACCCTAAAACTTGGCATAGGTATAACTGATTTAATCCTCAAAGGAACTGTAGGCATGAAAAAGGATCAGATCAGTTGTAACTTATGTAATAGATGTCTCAAAAGATCCCCATGTAAACAGACTATTGAAAGACAAATAGTCCAGGACAGTGCAATTATCCTCCAAACTATTGAAAAATTTAGGGGTAAGAAAGGGAACCCAATTAGAGTGAGATTAGTCATCCATCACCCTAGAAAAATTAAAATTCAAATTATATTTGGAGCTATTGAAATTTACCTAACTTAAACTACTAGTGTTTGCCTAGATTTTTATCCAGTGCAAAACAAAGCAAAAAAAAAAAAAAAAGACAAAATTATCTATCTTGTTCTTATTTTTATATTTTAGATGTGATATACTTTGCTTGTTGATTCACTATTCAGTAAGAAGATAGCAACCTAGTGATTACCAAATCCAACTGTGTATAGGAACTTAATAAGTTACACAAATAAGTGAGGCTGGAGGGTCATGAAGAGTTCTGAATGTTGCCAACTACGGGAGGAGAAGAGACTAAGAATACAGATTCTTTCTAATGTGGATTATGGTTACTTTGTTCCAGCCGATTATTGCATTATAGAAATGTAAGTCATGTATAGTGGCTGTGGCTATTTCCCTTTAAAAAAATAAATAAATAAATAAACCAAGAATGCAGACTCCTTTATGTCTAAGTTGGCAATATTAAAGACAGTGTGCAAGACACAAAAATACCTTGTCTGTAGTTTTCATCTTCTTTTTCATGCCGTTTTGTGTTCTCTGTCTTTGAGTATTGATTTTCAAACTTATACACAGAATTGAAAACTTTCACAAACACTGTACAGATGTCAAATGACTAGAATAACCTGCAGTGACTCTGTCAAGCGCTAAAGGGGAGGTTAGTGCCTCAGCTTCTTCATAAGTTTCTTGTCCATGGTGGGAACCTCCAAGGAATAGATATTGGGGGTGATGAAGTTAATATGCACATGAGGATCACAAAATTGAGACCACCCCTGTGGCCATTCTCACATCACAACCTAAGCTAAGTCAGCCTACACTTATGGGAGACACTGTCAAGGAAAGCTCATATACACCAGTCACAATCCTTCAGATCAGCTTTAGATAGTTTGTTACTGGTGTTGTTCAGTCACCAAGTCACACCTGACACTTTGTGACCCCATGAACTACAGCATGGCCAGATCTCTCTGTCCCTCACCATGTCCGTTGAATTGGCGATGCCATCCAACCATCTCATCTTCTGTCACCCTCTTCTATCTTCAGTTCAGTTCAATTCAGTCGCTCAGTTGTGTCCGACTCTCCGTGACCCCATGAACCGCAGCACGCCAGGCCTCCCTGTCCATCACCAACTCCCGGAGTTTACCCAAACCCATGTCCCTTGTGTCGGTGATGCCATCCAACCATCTCATCCTTTGTCATCCCCTTCTCCTCCTGCCCTCAATCTTTCCCAGCATCAGGGTCTTTTCAAATGAGTCAGCTCTTTGCATCAGGTGACCAAAGTATTGGAGTTTCAGCTTCAAAATCAGTCCTTCCAGTGAACACCCAGGACTGATCTCCTTTAGGATGGAATGGTTGGATTTCCTTGCAGTCCAAGGGACTCTCAAGAGTCTTCTCCAACACAACAGTTCAAAAGCATTCTTTTGAATGCTTCTGCACTCATCTTTCTTTATAGTCCAACTCTCACAGCCATACATGACCACTGGAAAAACCATAGCCTTGACTAGACGGACCTTTGTTGGCAAAGTAATGTCTCTGCTTTTTAATATGCTGTCTAGGTTGGTCATAACTTTGCTTCCAAGGAGTAAGCATCTTTTAATTTCATGGCTGCAATCACCATCTGCAGTGATTTTAGAGCCCCAAAAAATAAATTCAGCCACTGTTTCCACTGTTTCCCCATCTATTTGCCATGAAGTGATGGGACTGGATGCCATGAGCTTACTTTTCTTAACGTCGAGCTTTAAGCCAACATTTTTACTTTCCTCTTTCAGTTTCTTCAAGAGGTTCTTTAGTTCTTCTTCACTTTCTGCCATAATGGTGGCGTCATCTGCATATCTGAGGTTACTGATATTTCTCCCAGCAATCTTTATCCCAGTTTGTGCTTCTTCCAGCCCAGCGTTTCTCATGATGTACTCTGCATATAAGTTAAATAAGCAGGGTGACAATATACAGCCTCTATGTACTCCTTTTCTTACTTGGCTTACATTGCTCTAAAACACAGAATCTGTTGGCCTTACAGAGATATTCCTGATCTCCTAGTCAATTTTGCCTTATTTCTTCATGGCCTACTTTAACGCTCTATAAAAGTTGGTTTTAGCTCAAATCTCTTGGGAACAGTGCACCAAGGTTTGTGAGGTTTCTGGTTTTGCTATTGCTATACCTATGGTTTCTGTTTTTGCTATTGTTGTTTAGTTACTAAGTAGTGTCCGACTCTTTTGTGACCCCATAAACTGTAGCCCACCAAACTCCTCAGTCCATGGGACTTCCCAGGCAAGGATGCAGGAGTGCGTTAACATTTCCTACACCAGGGGATTTTTCCAATCCAGGGATTGAACCTACGAACCCATATCTCATCTCCTTCATTGGCAGGTGGATTCTTTACTTCTGAGCCACCAGGGAAGTGCTTATGAGGCACTATGCTCCCTTAATCATGGACTGTTTTACTTTGAATAAAGGACATCAAACTTGTTGCAAATAAAGTTACGTCAACTGAAAAAGGATAGTGGACAAAAGAATTGCATGTTGTTTTTAGAGAAGACAAATGATTAAACCTTTAGACTAAACAGGTTCTCCCATCAAGAGGTGGAAAAAGTGTTTAGTCTAGAAACATTTGGGCATTCAACAGCTTCAGCAAATATTAAGTTGACATCTAATTTACTTTAAAGAACACGTGCGGTTATTTCACAAACTAGCTGCTACTTGAACTTTCAAATGCTTTGAGATGGAAGCAAAGGTTAGTTGGAAAAATATACTTTAAAAAATATTGCTATCACGGACCCCTAGAAAAATACTTTAAAATTACCAAGTAAGAGAAAAATATAAATGATGTTTCTCTTTATTCTCTATTAATCAGTTAAGTTCTTTCATTATTTATAAAAGCTTTTGCATAGATTTTATTTTTTATCTATTCAAATGTGTTTTCTTTGCTTACCCAATTTAATCTTCACCACATCAAGAGTGATAAGACCACATTCTTACTCTCATTTTTAGCTTTCCTTTTCTCATTTGCTGCTGACCAGGGACATTAGAAACTTCTCCATTTTCTAAATTAATTGAGAAGCTCATATTTTCCTCACTTACTCAACATTCATACTCAGCACAGTCTGTCTTTCTCCTATAAGCTTTTTTTTTTCTTTTTTGAAAATTGGCCATCCTTGATCTAATTATGTTAGAGCTCAATGTAGCAATTACCTAACATTTTAAATCAATGGAAACAAATAAATTAATGAGACTTCAGAAGCAACCGTTGAACATAATGCATTGTCTTTGCAGCTTTTTATGTACCTAATAAATCAAAATATCTATATCTAATAATTGGATCGATAACAAGAGTTTCAGGCTGTGGCATAGTGTTAAAAATCATTAAACCTTTTACCTTTCTTCACAGACAAGTCCACAGAGATGGCCCACACCCAGTGCATGCTTGATTAGAGCTCTAATCTCAAGACCACTTCATGGAAAAGGAGGTGGAATCGTTGCTGTAACAAGTCAAAAACTGAGCCCCCTGAAGTAGGGCCACACCATGCTAGTGGAGTTCTATGGGCCATGGGAGGAATCATTCTCCCCTGTCCCTTAACTGACGACAGTTGCATAAGCCAGGTAAGTGTAAGATTTACATGATTAGGATAGAAAAAAAAATTTGTTTTTTCTTTTGAATTTTTTATTGCATATTGAGTATAGCTGATTAAGGCTTTCCCTGGTGGGTGACTCAGATGTTAATGAATTTGGAAGACCCAGGTTTGATTCCTGGGTTGGAAAGATCCCTTGGAGAAGGGAAGGCTACCCAATCCATTATTCTTACCTGGAGAATTTCATAGGATCACGGCTCAATGGACATGAATTGAAGCAAACTTCAGGAGATAGTGAAAGTCTGGGGAGCCTGGAGTGTTATAGTCCATGGGGTCACAAAAGAGTCAGATGTGACATAGTGGCTGAACAAGAACAACATACCTGATTAACAATATCATGATAGTTTCAATGAACAGTGAAGATTTTCAGTCATATGCTGCTGCTAAGTCGCTTCAGCCGTGTCCGACTCTGTGCGACCCCATAGAAGGCAGCCCACCAGGCTCTCCTGTCCCTGGGATTCTCCAGGCAAGAACACTGGAGTGGGTTGCCATTTCCTTCTCCAATGCATGAAAGTGAAAAGTGAAAGTGAAGTCAGTCGTGTCCGACTCTTAGCGACCCCATGGACTGCAGCCCACCAGGCTCCTCCGTCCATGGGATTTTCCAGGCAAGGGTACTGGAGAGGGGCGCCATTGCTTTCTCCGTTCCAGCCATATACATACACCCGTTTTCCTCTAAACCCTCCTCCCATCCACTCTGCCACATAACATTGAGCAGAGGTTCCCTGTGCTATACAGTAGGTCCTTGTTGGTTACCCATTTTAAATATAGCGGTGTCTACATGACCATCCCAAACTCCCTAACTATTCCTTCCCCCTGTAAATCATGTTTGTCTCCTAAGTCTGGGAGTCTGTTTCTGTTTTGTAAGTAAGTTCATTTGTATCATTTTTTAGATTCCACATATAACAGATGTGATATTCTCCCTTTCTGGTTCATAAATGACCATCTTCTTACTATGGGTTGACATGACAAAAAGGATAAGGGAGCTCTTTGGAGTCTTTTATAATAAGGCACATAATAAGGGCACATAACCTCATTCATGAAGGTTCTGTGTTCATGAACTAATAGATTGCTAAAATCTCCATCTCTGAATGTCATCACATTAGAAATTAGGTTTCAACATATGAACTTTGGAATTTCAACATATGAATTTCAGGAAGACACAAATGTTCAATCTATAGCAGTCACCATAAAATAATAATTTACAAGCCTGTTTAGTCTTTTATATTATATAGAATGCATATCTTTTAAATGCATATTGTTTCTAGGTATTTCACATGGGTATTATGTCAAAATTTTATAAAAGGCATACAGAACCTTCCAATCCAGATAAGAATTAAAATCTTTCTTTTCAAAGTTAATTTATTTCATTATGACATTCTTAAATTATCTAATCTAGCACTATAAACATGGTTTATTTTACTAATTAAAAGGATATCTAAGAGGCTATAATAATTATCAAGTTTTAACTCTATAATCTTCTCTTAACTTTTAAACATTTAATTAATCTACCATTTTGACCTAGCTTTCAATGTCAAGCAGAAATTTTTGAAAATATAAATAATAAATGTACCTTTAAAATTAAAAAAAAAAAACTGGAAATAGAATGTCTTTTTTTTTTTTTTTTTTTTTTTTTCTCCTTGTGCAATTATGCTTTCAAAAGAATACAGGCAGTAGGTACTCATTGACTGATTCCTTCATAGTAATTATTATTAAAGAAAATACATTTTTTTTTGAAGAAACTTGATTTTGTTTTTTTAAAAAATGATAACAATGTTAACAATGTAACACATTCTTTCATCCAGTAGCTCAAAGGTATTTGCTGAATTCTTACCGTATGCCAGGCAGTCACTAACTGTCACAACACTGCCCATATAAAGAGGAATGAGCCAGTGCCCCTAACCTCAAGAAACAATTGCTTAGTGAAGGAGACAGGCTCAGACAGGAGACAGACACAGCACAGTGCTCTCGATTGCAGTGGCAGAGCTGTTCCATGAAAGCAATGCCGACGTATGCCTTGGGAACTGCTGTTAGTGGAATGATAGACAACAACCAACGGGCCAGGCAGGGAAAGGCAATCCAAGTAGATCAAAGACACTGAAGAGTTAAAGATCCTTGTACGTTTAGAGAACTATGAATGCTTCGATATTACTCTGGTACAGTATATACGGCTAGAAAGCTAAGTGAATTCATATATTAAACAGCCA
The DNA here is from genome assembly GCF_019320065.1 of Cervus canadensis. Lineage (NCBI taxonomy): Eukaryota > Metazoa > Chordata > Mammalia > Artiodactyla > Cervidae > Cervus > Cervus canadensis. The sequence continues at coordinate 10,993,052 of NC_057412.1, read as the reverse complement.
TGTAAGTCAAACCACATTTTACCTTGTAATAGCTGGCCATTAAACCAGTGAGTCCTGATCCAGAGTATGCATTGACTTAATTCATATTTAAAATAATAAAAATAGAGCCTGGCAGCCCCAAACAGGAGATTCTAATTCAGTTAATCTGGAATATGTAGATATTTGAAAATCAGTATTTTTAATCATAATTATTATTTTAATAATCTTCAGAAATGGTCCTGACTTGAACTACTGGTTATGAATCATATAAGTTAAAAGTTTATGTCAAGGGAATAACATTATTAGATGTTCATTATAGGAGGCTCATTTTGGTATTTGTATCAATAATGTATTTTAAGAGAAATTAAGACTGAAGGCCAAAAGACCAAATAAAAGAATTTTTTAATTGACAAGGCAAGAAGTGATAGGTATTAATCAAAGCCTTGGAATTGGAATTGCAAATTAAAGAGGCTTATAAAAGATGTTATCTATAGAAAATATGTTTCTTTAAATGCGTGAAGTGCTCATCTAAAGTAGCTCTATAGATTTCTGACATGGGCAACAGGAAAGTTGTGTAAAGATTAACCTAACTTGAAAATAATTGTAAATCAGCATTTTAAAAGTACTTCATCTCTGTTACATAATTAGATGTGTGTGTTTGATCATGTGTGTGTTTGCCATGAAAATATGAAAATAAATGACTAATTAGGGGCTTTCTTCAAAAGTGAAAATCTGGGTTTCCCAAACAACCAATAATTATCAAATATTCAATTACATTGTTTGTTTAGTGGAATCTAGACTCTTAAGTCAACAAGAATCACTGTTATTAAGCATTCATTTGATTGATACCAGCCTAGACAGTACAAGGGATAATAGAGAACTGTGGGTAGCAATGCTTGTCTGGTGTACTCAAACAGAAAAGACAAAGATTCACAGACTGTAATTAATGACATCTTGTAGTCTACATACAAGAACTAAGTAATTTGGTGAGTCAGTTTTTTCCACTTGAGAAAAGGAGTGCTTTGAAATTTCATTACCCATAACCAGTGGAACCTGAGTATTTCACCATAGGCAATATCTAGGTACAGGCTTGCCCACTAAATCAAACTTCACTCAATATCTAATATATTTTCTCAGACTCTACAGATGGCTTTTCCATCATTCATACACTTATATGTATCACTTCTATAACTTAGGTTTATCCTGATGCTAATCTAAAGGTTGGGGAATTGATTTCCTGGTCAATTCTTCCTTGTTTCAACTCAAGGGGATAAGTGTGATTTAAAATATCATAGAAATGCTAAGAAAGAGAATTAAGAATACTTCCGTACAGCTTTCTTGTCATTTGTGACCCATCTTTATACTTTTCTTAAGTCACCACTCTTCTATAAATAAAAAAAACATTTTTCCCTTTTTACCTTGTTATTAAATATTATAAAGTAAATATGTAGAAGTGAAAGAATTTTACTAATGAATTTTATCTGTAAAATTATATTTTATTGCACTTAAAAGTCACTTTTAAACTGATGAGACATTCCATAAGGTTTAGAAGCTTAAGCTGATGTACATATTAACCAATATATGGAATTTAAAAATAAAATACATCAAAATTCTTTAGAAGTCTGCATTCTTACAGCCTTTTTAATTAAAGCATGAGAAGAATTCCCAAATTAAATTAATAGTACAAATTAATGTTGATTTTTTTTAAAATCCAAAGACTGTATGCATCGAAATGTTAAGGGAAAACATGAAAAAGAATCACTCTACTAGAAATTAGGTTTACAAGAAGAGGTAAGCAAGAGGGGAATTTTGCTAACAATCAATTAAAAATAATCTTCATAAATCATATTTTTTCAAAAGATTTCTTATATATGTGATCTCTTTCATAGCTTGCTTTTAAAAACATGTTTCATGTTCACCTTTTTTCCAGTTTCTAAAAGCAATGGGGTAGAAACTTCATGTCATCTGTAGATTTATCTTTCGATGTTGAATTGTAAACTACCACAGAAAAGCAAGAGGATTCCAGAAATATATCTACTTCTGCAGCATAGACTATGCTAAAGTCTTTGTGTGGATCACAACAAACTGTGAAAAATTCTTAAAGAGATGGGAATACCAGACCAGCTTACCTGCCTCTTGCAAAACCTGTATGCAGGTCAAGAAGCAACAGTCAGATCTGAACATGGAACGATGGATTGATTCCAAATTGGGAAAGGACTATGTCAAGGCTGTATGCTGTCACCCTGCTTATTTAACTTACATCCAGAGTACATCATGCGAAATGCCAGGCTGGATAAGCACAAGCTAGAGTCAATATTGACAGGAGAAATATCAATAACCTCAAATATGGGAATGATACATCTTTATAGCAGAAAGCAAAGAGGAACTAAAGAGCCTCTTGATGAAGGTGAAAGAGGAGATGAAAAAGCTGACTTAAAGCTCAACATTCAAAAAATGAAGATCATGGTATCCAGTCCCAACACTTGATGGCAAATAGATGGGGAAACAATGGAAACAATGACAGACTTTATTTTCTTGGGCTCCAAAATCACTCCAGATGATGACTACAGCCATGAAATTACAAGACACTTGCTCCTTGGAAGAAAAGCTATGACAAACCTAGATAGCATATTAAAAGCAGAGACATTATTTTGCCAACAAAAGTCCGTCTAGTCAAAGCTATGGTTCTTCCAGTAGTCATGTATGTATGTGAGAATGGACCATAAAGAAAGCTGAGTGCCAAAGAACTGATGCTTTTGAACTGTGGTGTTGGATAAGACACTTGAGAGTTGCTCGGACCACAAGGAATTCAGACAAAGTCAATCCTAAAGGAAATCAGTCCTGAATATTCACTGAAAGGACTGATGCTGAAGCTGAAAACTGCAATACTTTGGTCACTTGATGTGAAGTTTACTCATTAGAAAAGACCCTGATGATGGGAAAGATTGAAAGCAGGAGGAGAAGGGTATGAGAGAGAATGAGATGGCTGGATGGCATCATCGACTCAATGGACATGAGTTTGAGCAATCTCTGGGAGTTTGTGAAGAACAGAGAAGCCTGGCCGTAAAGAGTCAGACATGATTGAGCAGCTGAACAAAAAACTATTGCAGACTTGAATGAAGCCTGGGGAAATTCAAAATAAGACATATATAGTGGTCTAAAATACTACCTTTTTGCTACAAATAATACATTTATCAGGTCAACTTCAAAGTCTCTTAGGAGGGTGTTTCCACCCCTCTGAATCTTTCTGAGAGTGATTGAATCTTAGTGGTATCACTACATTCACAGGAACAAGCAGTTACAGACTGAGCAATGAGGCAGGTCAGGAGGTGACAAATTACCCTGCTAGGCTTCAGTGTAGTTAGTGATTGTTAACAAAGTTGGATAAACTTCAGATGTAAAGTTTTCTGTATCAGAAAAATTATTTAGTACTAGCTGTCATTGGAAGGCTCATGTATACAGTAATAGTTATCAGTGAGTTAAATCTGTTCATGCCTTTTTTAGAAGCACATCTTTTAAATATATGTATATATATATATATTTCATAATTTCTATATTGTGTGCCAGAAATTCAAATCTCATGTCCACCATTCTAATTATATAAATGTTAATTTTAGACAGATTTCAAGTCTTAACAAAAGTAATTAATGTAAATTGTTTCTTTGCTACTATGGTTTGTATTCCATTGCCTTGCTTTAATCCAAGTAAAATCCATGTGTTGAAAGCAACAAAGGTAAGTAATATGTGGCGTTTTGTGTATTTAGTTAGAAAAGTATACATATGTTTCTTATTTCTGATCCTATTGTTTTTCATTTGCAATGTATTTCTAATAAGTAAATGTACTTAATTATACCTGTAACATTTGAAGCTATCACCTCCCAACCTGCCCACCTCATTCTTTCATATCCTCATTCTAAGAGAATTAATACACATGTAATATAAACAAAATGTTGAAAGTGGGGTATTCCAGATTTATGGTTAACTTATCAATGTCACTATTTTAAAAATAGTGATCACATGTTTTTATAAGAGCATAAAAAATGAAGAACATAAAGACTAAATTCCAATTAATTACTTTGTTTTTATAAGTATTGCTTTTATGTTTAATAGGCAGATCAGAACACAAGTAATTTGGTCAAATATATAACAGGACATATTTAACTACTTAATAAAACATTGCTTTACAATTGTTTTCCATTGTACAGGTAGTGCCAGAAATCATTGTTTAAAAACTTAAAAGAAACTGTCTGATTTTACAAGGTATATTTGAAAATATGCTTGTAAATACTTGTGATAAATTTAGAAAGGTGGTTTCCCATTTTTGCATTAATGCTGCTTATACTCTAATATTTTTGATGGTCATTATGAAGAACACAGCACAGACTTACTTTCTTTTTATTATTCCTATATTTGACACTATAGAGTTGTGAATCAAACATGGACTGGGATCTCAAAAAGATTGAAAACATAGTAAGAGAGCAATATATATCAAATATAAACTATTATAAAATCAAACTGGAACTGCTCTCTCTATATCTTCTCTACCCATCTTATCTTCTAAGGAAAACCATTGATTTGTTATCTATTTCCCTTTTCTTTTTCTTCTACATGCTCTGTTTCCTCAATGGTCTGATTTTCCCAATTCACCCAGAACTTCACCTTCATAATCACAGTGATCAGACCAGAAGGTACATACATTACTAAGGATGTGTGACTCATAGAAATGTCAACTATGTTATTGTGCTCAGATAAAAGATATCACCTATGTAAGTTTTCTTACGCAGGAACTTGCACTAAGAACATGTGAAGTTTATATAATGTTATAAACCAACATTACTTCAATTAAAAATAAATATATAAAAAAAGAACTTACAAAGAATTTGCCTCCCAGTTGTGAAGAAGCTTCTGGAAGTCCATATGTGAGGATGAGGGACACATGCTCCCAAAAGACATGCTCAGAAGACTACTTTATTCCCTGTTGGGATCCTGGGTGTGTTGGCATTTTTAAGTCAGACTTGGATAACTGAGGGTGGGTTGGGCAGGGCAGCTACAGAGCCATAGAAGGTTTTCAGATATGATTAGTGTAATGACTGGTGCCTAGGTGGAATGTAATCCTGGTGAGAATGCTCTAATTCTATGAAGAATTTATTTAGTTAGATCTAATCCAACTTGGTGATTGTTAGTCTGTGTCAAAGTCAAACCAAACTGACCAGGTGCTCACAATGCCAACTGAAGTTCTCAAAGTAAAGAATGTCAGCTCCAGCTATAAAGAAGATGCTATAGAGAATCATTGTCTTATGGAGGAATACCCCTAGGGTGCAAACTTGAAGAGTCAGAAGTGTTATCTGAGGAATTCATTCTATCATAAAACCAAAAGAAAAAAATAATAGAAGGAAGGAAGGACAAAGAGGGAAAACTTATATCATTCACTAGCCAAGAAGATATTTATCCTGACAAGTGGTTGTTTTTGTGCCAACCAGAATGTTGCACAAACTCCAATACTCTGGCCACCTGATGTGAAGAGCTGACTCATTTGAAAAGACCCTGATTCTGGGACAGATTGAAGGTAAGAGGAGAAGGGGATGACAGAGGATGAGATGGCTGGATGGCATCACCGACTCAATGGACATAGGTTTGGGTGGACTCCGGGAGTTGGTGATGGACAGGGAGGCCTGGCGTGCTGCATTCCATGGGGTCAGAAAGAGTCGGACACAACTGAGTGATGAACTGAACTGAACTAAGAGTGTAAGGATGTCCTGGATGTCTTTCTGTCCTTTCCTGAATGGGAAAATCTACTTCCTTCTTCTGTTTTTTTCCAGTTATTTTGTATATGCGAGTTGTTGGTGTTCACATTTGATATTTGTCTTACAGGCTCCCAATGTAACTAGAAAAGATGTTTGCATATGGGTGAACTATCATAAAAATGGTGAATATGTCTTGAGAATTTGGGGCTCTATTATGAATAAACACACTTCAAGGATATCTGGATATAGTCTTGCCTTTTGTTTGTGTGTTATGATGGGGGGAGAATATGAGTATCTTTGGTAGTAACACACACAAGATGATTAGATCAGGTTTAGGAAGTGTATTGGGCTTCCCTTGTGGCTCAGATGGTAAAGAATCTGCCTGCAATGCTGGAGACCTGGGTTCAATCTCTGGGTCAGGAAGATCTCCTGGAGAAAGAAATGGCAACCCACTCCAATATTCTTGCCTGGAGAATCCCATGGACAGAGGAGCCTGGCAGACTACAGTCCAGGGGGTCACAAACAGTCAGACATGACTGAGTGACTAACACACTAGGAAGTGTATTAGTTACTGGGAAAGACAAGATGTGCACAATAATAACTAAAATTTGAAATGTATTGCAGTGATCTCAATCTCATCCATATACCTTCCTGATGGAAACTTTTAGAGTCACTGTCCCTTTTGCCACTGTCCCTTCAGATTATAAAGAATCTGCCTGCAATGCAGAAGATCCAGGTTCTCTTCCTGGGTCAGGAAGATCTCCTGGAAAAGGGAGTGGATACCTAGTCCAGTGTTCTTGCCTGGAGAATTCCATGGACAGAGGAGCCCGGTGGGCTACAGTCCATGGGATCACAAAGAGTCAGACACAACTGACCGACTAATACTTTCACTTTCACAGCATGGTAGGCAATAAAGAATAACCCATGTGGAGTCTACCCAATGATCTATGTGCATTCTGTGACCTGATCTATAAAAGTATGGGCTGAGTCATTCATAATGTCTTTCAAATGTTAAACTAAGAAATGGACATATCACGGCAGTGAATCATGGGAGCTATAGCAGAAAAACCATGAGCAAACCTTGGGACTAGAGGGCAGTGATGAACCAGTGATCAATATAATGTGGGGATGTGGTTCGGAGTGAGGGACAGAAGCTAAAGAGTCCACTGCATTATGAAAAGAAGAAAGCATTCAGAATATAGCTAGGTCATACAGACGGTGAAAGAATGAAGAGTTATAGACTCTGGCTGTAGGAACCGCCTCTTCCTTATTGACCGTTGCACAGTTCTAATAACACAACTCATTAATCTCTACACCTTGCGTTAAAAAAAAATGCAAACTGGAATGTGTCCTCTAAGATAGTAGGTTCACAACTGGTAACACAATCAACAAAAAGTAGGGGGAAAAAAGTCAGTGTGGAAGTGATACATGGGATAAGTTGAAAAAGTGAAAACTGTAAAAGGCATATTCAAGGCAGAGATAAAGACTAAGTCAATTTATATGACATGCAAAAATTTGGGGAAGCAAAATAATATCAGCATGCTTGAAGCACGCAGTTCTAGATAGGGCCAAGTTAGAAACACAAATTGGAGGTAGAAACAGAGCCACATAATGGAAGGGATTTTATTTCATTCTTTGGAGTTTGTATTTGGTATTGGTACATAATGTAGTGATTATTCGTGTTTATGCAGGCAAGAGATCTACTTAAATCTATATTGGATGAAAACCCTTTGAAGAGCCTAATAAAATACTGAGAGGCCAGTTTGCAATGTGTCATGATGCTCCAGATTACACATATATATGGCAGGAACAGACGCAGAGATCTATAGATGAAGGTTGAGTTGGAGGACTGGTTAACTGATTCGATGAGGGGAGTGGAGGAAATAGAGTCTAGAATGATACCCAATTTTCATGAAGGTAGACTCAATGAAGAAGACTACTATTTTCAATGATTGTGAGTTAAAAAAAAGAAAAAATCAGATTGGGTCAACAATAACAAGTTCAGTTTTGACTGTGTTCTACTTGTGGTGACAATGGGCCAGCCAAGTAGAAATCAGCTCAGTTGTATCAGCCTTCTTGACATTTCCACTTAGATGTCTGACAAACATCTTTACCACAACTTACTCAAAGTTGAAATCCAGATTCTGTTTATTTTCTGATACCTCCAAATAAGTGTAATATCCATGAAAATAGACAATGCATTTGCCTTGTTGACCACTGTGTTATCTGCCTAACATTGTGCAAAGCTCAAAATCTGCATACAGTATATAAATGAATAAAAGGGGTAAAATCTGAAGTTAAAAAGTTAACAGCCTCAAGACAGCAGCTGAAACTCTAGATACAAACGAGATCACTAAGGACTAGGGAATAGTCTTAAATATGAGGCAAAAGGGACAAGGGTGTCACACTAACTTTTTCCCCCTAGGATACTACAGAATGTGATTCATAAAGTTGAGAATTAAAGAATATAAGATATTGAAAAGACATACTTAATGAACATCAGACACAGAGTGGACACACTATATCACATAACTATCCCAGATTAATTACCAAGAAACTTACCATGTTTCCTTTGAATAATTCAGAGAAATTTTAGAAATATATGTTTTAAGCACAAAATTTAAATGTGCTGTAAGTAAATAGAGCACAGTGGAAACATCATATACAAATATGATGTGCACTGGACCAGATATTTAATAAAAGAGCTGTCTCTATTTCAGCAAAATAAATAAAATAATATGCCCTTGCAAAAGGATTTCAGAATCATCACTAAAACTTTTATCACAGTTGGTAAATGTTATGCATTGCATAAGCTTGTGTTAGATAACAATAAAAAATGAAATCTCATAGCTAAAATGCCTCGAGAATCACCGTTCCCATGAAATTATAATTAATACTCATGTTGGCATTGCCGGGACATCAATAACTGAACTCAAGTTGGTAATACTGTGGTCCTTTGTACTCAGTTTTGTACTTGTGATATATTATGCTACCCAACTGTATTCATATTGTGGCTCAGACATTACCTGTGTGATTACTGTTCCTTATCTATGATGGAAAGTAATCTCAATTTTTTCAAAAGCTGCAGATACACATTTCTGACTTAAAAAAAAAATCATGCAGGGCAATATCAGTAATTTCTTGAAATTCTTCATGGTTTATCAGTACATAAACTCTAACCTAATTTTAAAAATTAAAGTAGCATAAAAATAAAACACCATAGGCAATTGAGATTTTGAAGTTTAATTTAATAAAACATTGTGCAATAATGTTCAAGTTTATTTCAATCCATATTCCTCAGTCTTAGAGGGAAAAAAGACAGCAAGTCTTCATTTATGAAGTTTCTCAGTTTTATAAGTTTAGATAAACATTGTCCTTGAGTTTAAAACATTTTTTAAAATAGATAAAATTATTATAACAAAGAATTATAATTTGAAGTTAAATAATTAAGAGTGATTTCAATTCAGGGGAGGTGATATTTTTATTTTTAGGTTATTTCTGTGTGTGTGTATGTGTGTTTACAATTCATTTTGAAAAATGAATCCTAAAAATATTGTGGAATATATTATTTATATCACATAAAGGTAATTACATATGATATTTCTATGACTGTAATTTTTTTTTTTTTTTTAATTCTCTAGAACCAAAAGCATTTTGTAAACCTCATCAAGGTTTACAGCAGAGGGGAAGAAATATCTAGAATGGAAAGTGAAATGCCAAACACTTCTTATCCTTAAATGAAGGCAGGTTTGATTTTGTTTTGTAAATGGGTATCCAAGATCCCTTTCAAACAGAGATTCTTACTGGTAAATAATTTTTTAAAATACTGATCTAAGCTATTTGAAGAAATACTACATACGCATTGTAAAAAAGTGGGACATAGACTATCAGACTCTTTTTTTCCTCTAACTTTGTTTTTATCTGAGAAAGAGAGGGTGAGCTCTCAGTTTCTGATTTCAAGGACTCAGCAGCATGATCTCACCTTTTAGAGGATGCTTTAAATTCCTATTACTCCAGAGAAGTAAAGCCTTTTCTTCCTTCTTTTTGATTCAAACCCATTATACCAATATATTTTACCCACTGACTGCTTTGTGTTTATTTTGAACTTAGCTTGTTCCTTTTACTTTTTTTATTTTAACACATTGTTTTTTATGACTTTCTGTTTCAAGTGGGAAGGGATTTCAGGATAATCAAATCTTGCCATTACATTTGGCAGGTACCCGGCAGGTACCCGACCAGAATTTTATTCTTATGTTAAAAATATACTTGCTATTAAATATATTTCCTATTGAAGGAAAATCTTTTATAAGAAAAGGTGTCTTGTGCCCTGTTGTCCTTTTATAGAAAAGTGGTGTGATTATCTGGCTATCAAATATGATGAATTAAAAGATATATGAGCTAAGAGGAGCTATAAAATGAGATTAATTATGTTGATTTACAGAAAAAAACAGGACAAAATGTATTGCATATGGCAACATAATGTGTATAAGAGATATGTAGTATAATTTGCTATATAGCGTAATTACCCTAAGTTTTACTTTACTGTTCTGAAGAAATTACTAAGCAGGTAAGATCTTTTGGGTCATCAAGGGAATCACTTTGCCATGCAAAACTATTCTCTAAGCATATTTTCCAGGATTCTGTCCAGTTTTAAGTGATACAAACTGTAGGTCTTGGTGAGTGACTTCATAGCTGAGTAAAGCATTTTATAGTGATAATGATGATGCAAATAATAGCTAAAAATGAGCTGATTTTACTTTCCCCTCACGATGTGCATAGGTTAGCACAATAATTGTAGCCATTAGCACACAATTGATCATTCTGTTAACATCATGTTTGGCCAAGATCTTTAAGGTCATAAGTTCCAATATTTCAATATATCTTGCATTCTCTCTATACACCCCTGATGCAGCCTCAGTTTTTACTTCCTTCAAAAATGATTTTTCCACCCTGACAGGCAGCTCACTGGATTGCTTCTGTCTGGTATTACTCTATTTATTTTCTTTCTTGCCAAAATCAACACCAAATATCTCTATATCTCTAATTACTTTTCCCCGTTATCATAGTCTTTTACATATTTCCTTCTAGATAACTTTCTTCCATGCCCTCCACCATTTCCTAAAATTTATAGCTTCAATTGCCTGCATTGCTCTTAAACCAGATCAACTTTTCAGATGTAAATAATCAGCATAAAGAATAAAGCAACTATTATTTCTCTTGTTAAACTCAATCCTCAATTACTCCAACAATTTTGTGTATTTACTGTTAAACATTTAGAATGTTAATCATTTCATTTTGTAGATGCCCACAAATCAACAAGCTACTATTACATTAAGCAATCTTAAATACAACCAATATTAATCTCTGACTGGTATTTCTAGATTTACTATTTTGAGGGGAATGCAGTTTTTATTTTTCCATTCCACCATTTTCATAGTTTCACATAATTCCTACCATACAATTGACATTAGTTTAATATTATCTACTATTATCCTTAGCTCTTCAGTTCACTAGAGGATAAATGGTCTGAACCATTTGTCTTAGACTGATTTAGAAGCTAGTTGTTCTTAACAGGGTTTTCTCAATTGCCTTTGAATATCTTTAATAATTATTCTCTACATTTTTTTGTATTAATATAATTGACAGAAACTAAAGGGAGGGGAATAAAATGAATTTGAAGACTCAGCTGCTGTATTTTCTATCAACATGTTACCATCCTTCCAAGTCGCGGGCCTCAGATTGCATTGTTCTTATTCTTCCTTTCCAAATATTGCCAAAATCCCTTCCTATCTTTTGTATTTTCACAAGTAGTAGCTTAATCTGGGTTTCCACTCTTTTAATGCTATCCTTAAGGGTTTATGATGCTCTTATTCTTAATTATGTCTTCTTTTTCCACATTCATTACTTTTCATATGTATTTGTTCTAGGACTTTATGTTAGACATATCACTGAATATTTTTTTCTTATTTTTCCAATCAAAGTGACATTTTCACAATATCATTTTGAGGTGTTTTACAATTTTTTAAAGTACTTTTTTCTTTATAAATTTGGATTTTTGTTGTTGTTGTTATAAATGTTTCTAATGTTAACCTTAGAACATTGTTATCCTCTCTCTTATTCATTTTTTAGGGCTCTGATAGATTAGACTTTTCTTTATCATCTTTTTCTTTAGCCTCTCATTCATCTTTTTTTTCTCTTTGTTTCTTTCTACCGAGTTCTGGATAATAATTTTAGCTTTTATCTCTTTGTTAACAAATATATTCTTTAGTTTTATGTAATTTGTTTTTTACACCGTCCATTATTGCTAGGGAAATGAAAATGCAAAAGAAATCCATAAGCACAACAGAAGCAAACCGAAAGAAAATGCTACAAATTTACTTTACGAGTTTGAACACATGTTGCTTGGACATTCAGGGAAGATTTTCATTAAGCATTTGGACGATATGGGATGATAGAAGACAAATAAAGAAATATCAAAGGGTAATTTGGCTTCACATAGTCTATACCTTTACTGACTCCTGGTTTGTGCTTGTTCTTCATGTAATAAAAGCTAGTTTAATAGTTTACTGTAATGGTAATTAAATAGCAAGGATAATTTATGATAATATAGGAAAAAGCTTATCACAATCAAGGATTGCAGGCTATTTGAGAATAATTTACAAGCCTTGTTTAAAAAAATTAGGCAGTTGTAAATGATGAGGTCTCTATAATTAACTTTACAGGGGACACTATCTATTAGAACACAATGTTATTCATCAACTCTGGCCATGGACTCCAATATCTGCTAGGTGACATCACAAAAATTATAATATCTGACTTGTGTTTTGTTTTTACCCCCCAAATTTTACTATTTCATAACTGTACATTGTATTTCAAATTTATGCTGACTTTAACATTGGTCTCCATTTAGTACAGACATAGCTATTTATTTTTCAAATAATGGCTGAATTATGTTTTTTTTAGGGAAGGCCTGGTGGCTCAGACTGTAAAGAATCTTCCTGCAATGCAGGAGACTCAGGTTTGACCACTGGGTCAGGAAGGTCCCCTGAGGAAGGAAACGGCCACCCACTCCCGTATTCCTGCCTGGACAATTCCAAGGACAGAGGAACCTGGTGGGCTACAATACATGGGGCCACTAAGAGTCAGACATGACGCGACTAACACTTTTAAGACTACTTTTCACTCCATGTTTTGTTTATTATTGCTTGGGATCTACAATGAGGCAACAACAAACCAAGAACTACTTAAGGAAAATGAGTTTGAGTCACACAAATTTCATCAGAGGAGTGAATAAAATTTTATCTAGGGAATTAAATGTTTCTCTGGTCTGCAGGGTTGAATAGACCAGTACAGAAACAAATAAAGAAAGAACAGTCAATGAAAAATTTGGCAATTTTGTTATTAAGCACAGAAAAAAAAAAGAAGATTTAAATGTGCTAATGCTTTCAGAAGCCATCTGTGGTAGATTATATTATTGTTGAGCAAATATCCACTGTCCTCTTCCTTCCTGCATGGAAGAAATATTCTTCCCTACACCACTGATAGTAAGCTTAGCTTCTCTGGTCCCTGCCATTTGCCTTGAAAGGAACATGCCCTTGGCAACCTCGTTCTGTCAGATTGAATCCCGAGTGAGAAGACTGGTAGGACAGAGCTAAACTACACAAAGGCCTGAACCAGATTTTCTGTAGCCATCTGCATATTCAACACTGGGAAAAATATTAAGTCTTATAAATCACTGATATTGTAGCTTATTTTTATGAGGGTTATTGATAAGGATAATTAAAACAATAACCCAAATTATGGCTAATACAGCAGGAGAGAGAACTGAGAGAATTGCAACAATAAATACATTAATATGATTAAACATTAAATGATTGTATTTGTTTTAACTGCATAGTTTTCAAAGAACTTACTGAGATGACTGTATTACTCATGGGATTAGAGAAAAATTATGCATTTTTTGTGCTAATATGAAAGTTATATCATTATGTGTAATTTTTTTACTTTTTCATTTGAAATGAATAAAAATGTGTCAGTCTCATCTTCTTGGTAAATAGTTTTTCTTGGATCTCTATGTAGATTTATTCTATTTGAAAATCTTAACTGATTTTGAGCTTGCAGGACAAAAATTGAGAAAGTGGGAAATTATCTAAGGTAACTAGTGATCAACAGTAGATGCTTTTAATGATGGCTATGAGTCAAGGAGAAATAGCTCATTTTTCTATGCCATGTAAATGTGAACTACAAATAACAGCTCTGTAAACAAAGGAAAGTCTGATATCTCAGTCAAGTGTTAAGTGCAATGTTTGTGTTATTACTAATATTTTCTATTTTCAAATATAGAAAACCTTATTTATTGAGGTTTTAAGGAAGAGGGAGAGATTCTTGTGATTCACTAAGAAAATTCAAGTTTCTTAATCAGTGCCAGAAAGTGTATTAAAAAATGACAGTTTTGATGAATACTTGATTAAATGGAAATATATCTACAGATAACAGTTTGCTACCCTGTCAAGTTTAAGGTCTCTTTTCAGGACAATAGATATTATTTTGAAATTAGATAAAGCACTCTATTTTTGTCTTTCTTTTTATGAGACATATGGAAAGCAAGGCTGTTCAGGAAACTAACAGGGCTATTAGTTAAGCAAATTGTCTTTGAGTGAGGACTTGAAGATCTCTTTGCACTATGTCAGTTATCAAATTGCCTAAAGAAATTTGCAGACCTAAGAAAGAAACCAGTTGGGAAAAATCATACAAAAGAGAGAGAGAGAAAGATTTGAATGCAAGTGAAGGAAGAATGACAACAAAAATAAGAATAGGGGTTCAGAGGTGTGCTTAAAGTGAATTATGTGTAGACTTTTAAAAACTGCATGGAAGGAGTTAATATTGTCACCACCCAAAATACAGAGGAGCACAAAGTTAATTGCAGCAGATGAGGAATAAACCCAAGCACTATTCAACTACTTTTCATAGACTGTTTCATTGAATCTCACAAAAACCTGATGAAGATGATACTTTTTATCCATTGTACAAGAAAGGAAGCTGAAGCCCAGAGGGTTGAATAACCTGGTGCAAACTGTATTGTCATAGTGTCAGAGCCCAGATTTAAAAGCGGTATGTCTAGTTGTGGAATCTGCAGTCCTAGATTATAACATGGAGGTGAAAAACATATGTAGATGGGCTAGCTCTGGAAGGCAGGACCCAACTGTAAATGTTAGAATGGAGTGCACTGTGTCATAATCATAATCCAGATATATTTCAGAGACTATGGAAATGGTCAGTTTCAATTTCCCTGTATGATTTTCTAAAAATAAAATTGTTTATAAAAAGTGATTCTAATATCAATTTAAACAGCATTCCAAGGTGGAACTAGTGGTAAAGAACTCATCTGCCAAGGCAGGAGACATAAGAGTCGCAGGTTTGATCCCTGGGTTGGAAAGATCCCCTAGACAAGGAAATGCAACCTACCCCAGCATTCTTGCCTGGAGAATCCCATGGACAGAGGAGCCTGGCGGGCTACAGTCCACAGCGCCGCACAGAGTCAGACAAGACTGAAGCAACTTAGCACACATGCAAATAGCTTTCGAAGGTTCTAAATGCACTAAGTTCATTATGTAAGATTAAGATATTACTAACTTATTAAAACAATTGGGACATCTTTTCTCCTCATGGATTTTCTCTTATCTTAGACTTCCCTGCTGGCTCAAATGGTAAACAATCTGCCTGCAATGCAGGAGACACAGCTTTGATCCCTGGGTCAAGAAGATATCTTGGAGAAAGAAATAACAACCCACCCCAGTATTCTTGTCTGAATTCCAAGGACAGAGGAGCCTGGCAAGCTACAGTCCATGGGGTCGAGAAGAGTCAGACGTCAACTGAGCAGCTAACACTTTCACATTCATACTTTGCAAGCTAAAGTTAAAAAAAAAAAAAAAAAAAAAGATCACACCAAGACAGTTTAGGCATGACTATGTTATAACTTAATTCATTTGTTTCATATTTTCCCAGAGGCTCTCAGAGCTCCCCAGGAGTAGTTGGTAATTAAGTTCCTATTTTTTTTTTTTTTCTTGTTTGTTTGTTTCCAAATGAGGACATTAAGTCAATACTTAATTCTCCATAATGGTAACAGTGAGCCAGGTGATCAATCATACAAAAGAAGAGTAGCATTGATTATCAGTTCTGTTGCTGCTAAAGCAGAATTTTATCATTTACTCCCCAGCTGAGCTTATTACAGAAGAACCACAGTAATGATTTTGCTGTTGTTTTAAAAGGAGCTTCTTCATGGTTCATGTAATTTGCAGAATATAATAAAGGACATGAAACATGCTAAAGAATAGGTTAACACTATCATATTTGGTTTTCCAAATTCATCTTTGAAAGACTTTTTGACCTCTGGTGTGTTAGACATGTATGGTACTTATACAACCTGATTTCATCTAGCTTGAGGCATGTGAGCAATTAGAGGTACGAGGCATATGATCTTTGATACTTTTGTTCTTCAAGGTAAAACTGAACCATTGATCTTTATTAAAACTGAATCATATGTCATCTTGGAAATCACAGCTTCCATCCACGTGTGTGTGAAAAATTGTACGGTGTTTGTCTTTTCTCTCTCTGACTTATTTCACCTAGCAAAATGAGCTACAGTTCCATCTATGCTGTTGCAAATGGCAAAATTTAATTGTTTTTAATGGCTGAACAATATTTCATTGTATTTATGTACATTTTCTTTATCCCTCATCCCTTCATAGACACTTTGGTTATGCCCATATCTTTGTTATTGTTAATAATACTGAAATTAACATGGGGGTACATATATATTTTTCCAGTTAGTGTTTTTGTTTCCTTTAGATAAATGCACAGATATGGAATTGTGGATGCGGATCATATGATAGTTCTATTTTTAAGTTTTTGAGGAATGTCCATACGGTTTTCCATGGTAGCTGCACCAGTTCACATTCCCATCAACAGAGCATAAATGTACCCTTTTCTCCATATCCCCTCTAATGCTAGCTATTTCTTATCAATTGATAATAACCTTTCTAATTGGTGTGATGTAATGTCTCATTGGGCTTCTCTGCTCGCTCAGCTGGTAAAGAATCTTCCTACAATTCAGGAGACTGGGGTTCAATTCCTGGGTTGGGAAGATCCCCTGGAGAAGAGAATGGCAATCCACTCCAGTATTCTTGCCTGGAGAATTCCATGGACAGAGGAGCCTGGCGGGCTACAGTCCATGGGGTCATAAAGAGTCAGACACGACCGAAGCGACTTGGCATGCACACACTACTATTGACTTCCTTATTTCCATCCTTCTCCTTCCCTCCTCCTCCTGTTTCTTCTTATTCTTATTTATCTCTGTCTTCTTTTCTTCTCCCTCTCTCTTCCTCCCTGCTTTCCCTCTCCTTCCCTCTCTCTGTCTTTCCTCTAGAGTGAGGTTAACTTTCATAGAGCTTTCTAACATATATCTCTAATGCTCTTCTTGATTAAAACATATTTGCAAGGTCATGACTAACTCAATTGCTGGAAATGCTAATGAACACTAAAAATTGCTCTAAAATTATCAGATTTTATAACTGCCATTGAGGTAGGGGTGACCTTGCCTAAGTCATGTGGTGAAGGGGTGAACACCAGGACCAAATTTGAGTTCTATCATAAGTTCTGTCAGAAGAAAAGGGAAATAAATAGCTCATGGATGTATCATGAGCTAGTATTTATTATGCATTTTACCAAGCATTTTATATGGTTATATACTCTTTTCTTGTGTGAAGCATTAGAATAGGATAGCTGTATAAAGTTAACTATAACCATAATATCATATGATTCCCTCCTCTTATATCAATAGGTAGTTAGCATGCATGCTCAGTCATGTCCAGTTCTTTGAAACCACATGGACTGTAGCCCTCCAGGCTCCTCTGTCTGTGGAGAATTTTCCAGGCAGGAATACTGGGGTCGGTTGCCATTTCTGCTAGAGAGAATATCCCCGACCCAGGGATTGAACCCAAGTCTCTTGCATTTCCTGCAATGGGAGGTGGCTTCTTTACCACTGTACCACCTTGGAATCCCCTTCTTATATCAATAAATGTTTCTTATTTAAAGCCCCCTCCCTTCAAAAAAGAATAGTTTACTTTGTTTTCTGTTGTTGTTTATCAGGAAGCATTTAACAGGAGGCTTCCTGTGTGCTGTTTTGGATCTGTCATGAATCCTCTGTGCCTTATTAATTCCTGAATATTCAGAAATTAGGAGAGGCAAGCCTCTCCTGGGACTGAGGAATGCATGCATTTCCTTCATTAGTTTTTCCACAGTGTGAAAAGTAACTACTTATGACCCTCTTTTGATATGGATCACCTTTTGGCCTTATGGCCTCTATTACTCCTTGCTTCCTTAGTAACTTGTGAAGTCTGGTCTCTTGATCTTTATCTGAAGAAGCTACCTTGTATTACAGTATATATACTCTTACAGAATATAAGAGTATTCTGTAATACTCCATCAGAGCTTGGGTTCCCATGTCTTTCTTTCTTTTTCTCTCTTTCTCTCTATCTCTCTATTTCTGGCTGATTCCCTGGAGTGCAAAGGCCAGCTGCGTAACCCAGGGAATGTTAACCTCTTTCCTTCTTTCACTTTCTCATCGTCGACTCCAGACCACTAGGTTCTGGTCTATTAAAGGACCCCAACAGTTGTTGAAGGGTTAATACGAATATACTTAGAATATGAGTTGGACTTTAAACATGTTTAATTCTTTTGTTTATTCCTTCTGTTCATTTTATAATATAGAAAATAAACATTTACTAAATATGAGCTGAAGAATTGATGCTTTTGAACTGTGGTGTTGGAGAAGACTCTTGAGAGTCGTTTGGACTGCAAGGAGATCCAACCAGTCCATCCTAAAGGAAATTAGTCCTAAATATTCGCTGGAAGGACTGATGCTGAAGCTGAAACTCCAATGCTTTGGCAACCTGATGAGAAGAACTGACGCACTGGAAAGACCCTGATACTGGGCAAGATTGAAGCCAGGAGGAGAAGGGGATGACAGAGGATGAGATGGTTGGATGGCATCACTGACTCGATGGACATGAGTTTCAACAAGCTCTGGGAGTTGGTGATCGACAGGGAAGCCTGGCATGCTGCAGTCCATGGGGTCACAAAGAGGCGGACACAACTGAACAAATGAACTGAACTGAACTGATATATGAGAAATATTCTTTTCTTTTCATTGATCAAATAAAATAATTGTCATTAGTTTGGGAGTTTTAGAGTGCCTTCAATATTTAAATTTGTATTTTTTTTTCTTTTTTAAATGTTAATGGAGTAAATTCAGGGTTTTTTAACATCATTTGCTTACTGCACAAAGGAGACAAAATAAGGAAAAATGACAAAACACTCAAGATAAAGTGATCAACTTTTATGGTTTTAATGTTTTTCCATGCCTTCAGTTCTCCAGAATGTCACTATATTGTATATGCAGTCTACCTCAAAGGAAACTTTTACCTTCCCAGGGACAGGGGAACCTGGTGGGCTGCTGTCTATGGGATTACACAGAGTTGGACACGACTGAAGTGACTTAGCGGCAGCAGCAGCAGTGTATCTGCATGCATTTCACACTGTACCAAATAAGCATATTAGGAATATGCAATAAAAAAAAAAAAATCAAGGTATGGTGCCTTTTTAGTTGATATCTGTGATTGTTGGACTATTTACTTTGATGATATTTACTTTACTTACTACTCATTAACCAAGGTGATTGAAATAGGAAACAGGAGTTATTTAAGATGATAAACAGTCCTGTCATTCAAAAAGTACACTTAAAAATCTTGTCCAGTTTAATGCATGTTGTTAAGCCATTTCAATTATGGGTCTTAACATGAGATGCTTAGATTTTTCTCTTAAAACTGATACACCTTTCATGGTAACGACAAGTAAATCCACATACTCATATCATGACAGTTTGGCACAGTGAATCACTGATTTCATTTAATCCCTTTGTATCCAGCTAGGAACAAGAAGAGGCTCCAAAACAGTGCCTTAAATTATAACTGCAGTGTTTTCTCACATACAGGAACACCAGAGTGGGGAGGTCAGGATTAAAGCGCAGGATCAGATTGCCATCTAGCAGCCATCACAACAGTGTCTCAGGCATAAAGAAAGGAAAGAACAAAAGGGAAGTGTACCCCTGAGGCTTGGGAAGTTCCCCTGGGACTTCCATTTTTATCCCATTGGCCAAAATGTGTTACATAACAAGAAGGGGGGAAAGAATTGTGTTTTCAATTTTCTAAAGCTGGACTCAGTGACACTACAAACAATGTCAGACTTTAGATGGCTCAGATGGTAAAGAATCTGGCCCCAATGCAGAAAACTGGGGTTTGATTCAAGGGTCAGGAAAATCCCCTTGAGAAGGAAGTGGCTCCCCACTCCAGTACTCTTGCCTGGTGAATTTCATGGACAGGGGAGCCTGGCAGGCTACAGTCCATGGGATGGCAAAGAGTCAGACATGACTGAGAGACTAACATTTTCACTTTAGTGGTAAGAAAAAAGAGAGGATATTAGGTGGGCACTTAGCAGTCTCACCATGTTTGGTAGTGTGAGAGAATCTTATTTTGATAACCAGTCTAGTTCTCATAAGGGAAGAATAATAAACTGGACAAGATGAAGTTCAAAACTAAGGTATTTTTAAAGTAAAAGATGGCCTGAATAGGGCTGAAAAGATTAAGTATGTGGAATCTTCCTTTTAGGTTTCGCCAAATCATATCCATTTTCATACATTTCAGTATTTTTATTCTGAAAATCCTCAAGGTGCATAATTGTAGCCCTCTCTTTTTCATGCATTGTTCAGAGGACATAGATGTCTGGTGCCCAAATACCATCTGTGTAATATATTACATGTCCCAACTCGACATCTGCATCTATTCCCAACTTCCCTATTTTTCCAACTTGCAGAAACATTCTCTGTCACTTAGAACTCCACAGTTAATGCTGGTTTAATATTCTTTTTTGTCTCTCATATCCCATTATTTTCCAACTCCTGTGGTTTCTACCACAAAAATTCCCACTGTACTTCATATTTCCATTCTTATATCACTATTCTCCTGATTGAAGTTCCTCAATGATCATTACTCAACTAATTATTTTCCAAATTTGTTTACAAACATTTCACTTTCTTAACAAAAACCTAGAAATAATTGCAATTCCTACAGAAATGAAAAGATCTCCCACTAACCTTTATGCCTTCCAACAGCATCAGTCTTTTCCAACCTAGATGTGCAGCGTTCCTCTAGGCTGAACTTTATTCCAGCAAAACTTGAATTTTTTCATACATTGTTTATTTTTTCCAAAATCTGAACTTTTGCTCACACTATACTTCTTTGCTTAGTGAAGTCTAACTACTGTTTCCATCTGCTTGCATTTTAGTCATTTGTCAAGTTCAAACTCAACACTGCTTTCTCTAATAAAGGTCTTCATGATTTATCCAAGCGACTCCAGTTTCTCTCTTCTTTAGATCTCTATGCATCTTACTTTTATTATTTTAAAAGATTCAATGTACTTACTTTTAATAGAAGTGATTAGATATTCTTATATTCCCTAAATTAGGTTGCATTTAGCAAAGTATAAGAATAATTAAATAGTTCTCTTCTGTTCAACACAGTATAAAAATGAGGTCTGCCTATATGTCTAGAATTGCAGATACTTTGGTATTGTTTTGTATTGTGTATCAGAACCAAGTGTTGTAAATATTAATATCCCCCAGGTTCCTTACCAGAGTCTAACTTCTGGTTATCACTCAGTAGCAGCCAAAGTGAAGAGGGACTTATTCCAATAAGATCAGACAGAAAAGATGGCATTCAGAACTGGTCCCAGGCCTCAAAAGCTGAAAGTAGTACCAAAATGTTGTTAAACTTATTCCAAGAATTAAACTGGAGGCTCTCTGGTAGCTCGGTGGTAAAGAATCCACGGACCAATGCATGAGATGTAGATTGTATCCCTGGGTCGGGAAGCTCTCCTGAGGCAGGAAATGGCAACCCACTCCAGTATTCTTGCCTGAGAAACCCAGTGAACAGAGGAGCCTGGTGGGCTACAGTCCATGGGGTCACAGAGTCAGACACAAATTAGCAACTAAACAACAAATATTAAGTTAGATAACAGCTCTGAAATTACCATTAGAATAATAATGTGCTTTTAAAACTATTTTCTAGCTGCAAAAACAGGCACAGTTTTGCTTTTAGTACCTGAAAATAACATTTGCAGATAAATGTAAACACAGAATTAAAAAAGAAAATCCTTATATATATATATATATATATATATATAGAGAGAGAGAGAGAGAGAGAGTAATCATTACAAAACAGTTTTGCTTCTATTTCAGCCTATAACTGGGTGGAGAAACCTAGATATTCTTTTCTTTTTTTTTTTTTTTAATTCTCCTTTGAAGACAGTGAGGGAACAGATTGAATGTGTCCTTAGAAAGCACAGAATTGGCTTGAGTTACTGTAACCTTTACCAATCATTAAGGAATAAAGGCTGAAAGACTATATTTGAAACAAAAAAAGAAGACGTTTCTGTACATCTCACCAACATCACTAACTTAGAACTGTCTACACCCACCCCAAAGCCAAAATAGTTATACTTATGTATGCACATGGGAGATCATTTAAATACTTTCTACTTAATGCAAGGCACAGCTTGTCTTATCTACCTAGTAATTGAATTACTATTAAGCTTTTATTATTAAAGTCATTTGGGAGTAAAGTCTTCCATTATAGTCAGTTATTCAGACACTTAAACTCCAGACTCACATATTCCACTCCTACTCATCGTTTCTACAAGCACAATAGTCACTTTAACTTGGAATGTTTCAAAGTTAACTCGACATCACCATGTTCTACCCATTGCCACCCCATCTCAGTTGACAACTTCACCTTTCTAGAAACTCAAGGTGAAAATCATTGACTCTTTTCTTACTCTCACACTCCACATTTATTTTTCATGTAAATTGTATGTATGTGTGTGTGTGTGTGTGTGTATATATATACACACATATAATATACTTTATAAGCATATATATATATATATATATATATATATATATAGACTTCCCTGGTGGCTCAGATTGTAAAGAATCCACCTACAATGCAGGAGACCTGGGTTCGATCCCTGGATTGGGAAGGTCCCTGGGGGATCCCCCCGGGAAGATCCCCTGAAGTGGCAATTCACTCTGGAATTCTTGCCTGGTGAATCCCCATGGACAGAGGGGCCTGGTGGACTACAGCCCATGGGGTCACAGAGAGTCGGACATGACTGAGTGGCTAAGCACAGCACGACATATATGGCTTCCCTGGTAGTTCAGTTGGTAGAGAATCCACCTGATATGCAGGAGACCAGGGTTCAATCCCTGGGTTGGAAAGACCCGGGAGAAGAAAATAGCAACCCGCCCCAGTATCCTTGCCTGGAGAATCCAATGGACAGAGGAGCCTGGAAGGCAGCAGTTCATAGCATCGCAGAGTTGGACATGCCTGAGAGACTAAACCAGGAGATATATATATTTAATCTTCAAAAAGTATTCTGAATCTTTCCTGGACTACTGGAATATCCTCCTAATTGATTTTACTAATTTTTCATTTACTATAATACAAGTTATTCTCAAAATAACAGTCATAATGACACTTTTAAAATAACAGATCAAGTTCCTTCTCTGCTAAAATCTCTGCAGATGCTCCCTAGACAGGCAGAAATTTGGCACAAATTAATAAGAAAATAACAATAATATGTAACAAGTAAAATGTAGAATGATAAACATAACTTTAATACCACAAAAATAATATTGAATGAAATTAATAATCATATATTAATAAAACCAAAAGATATACATGTAACCATTTAAATCTAATATTTTATAATTTTGTGACTTTTATCCAACTACTTAAAGCAGTTAGCATGTTCACACTTAAGTTCATTTATATACAGTGTTCTGAGGTGATCAGATAAAACAGATATAAATTGGTTCAGATCAGATATCCTTTCAGAGACAAAATATTCAGAAAAATGGCCAGACTATTTATTGAAATAAAACTTCAACCCACAACCATTAGCCAGTCCAAGAAGCCAAAACAGTCTCTGAAGCAATCATCACAGGAGGCTCAGAATTGATCAATGACTGCCACTTTCTCTATTTTGATCCCACATCCAACTTAGGGCAGCTTCCCTAGTGGCTCAGCTGGTAAAGAATCTGCCTGCAGTGCAGGAGACCTGGGTTCGATCCCTGGGTTGGGAAAACCCCCTGGAGAAGGGAAAGGATACCCACTCCAGTATTTTGACCTGGCGAATTCCATGGACTGTATGGTCCATGGGATTGCAAAGAGTCAGACATGACTGAGTGACTTTCACTCACTTCACCCCAACTCAGGGTAAATGGAGAAAGCCAAGTATGCTCCCCAAACCAAGGTTTGCTGTTGTTTTTGTTTTAGTCGATAAATCAGGTCCGACTCTTACAGTTCCATAGACTATAGACTACCAGGTTCCTCTGTCCATGAAATTCTCTGGAAAGAATACTGGAATGGGTAGCCATTACCTTCTCCAAGGGGTCTTCCTGACCCAGGGGTAGAATCAGAGACTTCTGCATTGAAGACAGATTATTTTCCATCTGAGACACCAGGGGACTCCTTTTTTATACATGGTACATAGTAATCAGATTTTTTAACAAATGCAATATTTGCACAAAATCTGTATTTAGGTAAACTTGTATTCACTGAAAATTTCTAAATTATCATGATTTTTACATGTAGATTGTCAATTAAGAAAGACAGGTGCCTCAAAAGTGATTTTTTGGAGTACTGAGTTTATTTTAACTATTTCAGTTTTCTTCCCTCTATGAATTAACTCACAGTGACTAGGTTCCATAGTTGTGAGTTGTGAAAGTAATCAAAGCCCAACCACATGAGACAAACAACAGGTATTTATTCAAAGCTGACAGTAGCAAGGAAGGTGGCCAATGTCGCTTACATCTGACTGAGATTCAGAGGCAGGCAGGGGACTGGAAAAGCTTTAAAGAGAGAAATGGCGAGGCTTCAGATGTGGTCTGATTAGACCTGTTGGAAGAAGGAAGCTGCAAGCTGGCTAATTAGAAGCAGGCTAGCTTACATGATTATCTGGATCATAAAGATATTTTTTTGCATAGTTCTTCTGTGTATTCTGCTTCTGTTAGGCCCATACCATTTCTGCCCTTTATTGTGCCCATCAGAAGCTTTATCTGTGCCTAACAGAAGCAGAAGATATTAAGAAGAGGTGGCAAGAACACAGAAGAACTATACAAAAAAGATCTTCACGGCCCAGATAATCACAATGGTGTGATCACTCACCTAGAGCCAGATATCCAGCTATGGGAAGTCAAGTGGGCCTTAGGAAGCATCACTACAAACAAAGCTAGTGGAGGTGATGGAATTCCAGTTGAGCTATTTCAAATCTTAAAAGATGATGCTGTGAAAGAGCTGCACTCAGTATGCCAGCAAATTTGGAAAACTCAGCAGTGGCCACAGGACTGGAAAAGGTCAGTTTTCATTCCAATCCCAAGGAAAGTCAAGGCCAAAAAATTCTCAAACTACTGCACAATTGCATTCATCTCACATGCTAGTAAAGTAATATTCAAAATACTCCAAGACAGGCTTCAATAGTACATGAACCGTGAACTTACAGATGTTCAAACTGGTTTTAGAAAAGGCAGAGGAACCAGAGATCAAATTGCCAACATCGGCTGGATCATTGAAAAAGCAAGAGGGTTCCAGAAAAAAACATCTATTTCTGCTTTATTGACTATGCCATAGCCTTTGACTGTGTGGATCACAATAAACTGTGGAAAATTCTTAGAGATGGGGATACTAGGCCACCTGACCTGCCCCTAGAGATATCTGTATGCAGGTCAGGAAGCAACAGTTAGAACTGGACATGGAACAGCAAACTGGTTCCAAACAGGGAAAGGAGTACATCAAAGCTGTATACTGTCACCCTGCTTATTTAACTTGTATGCAGAGTACATCATGAGAAATACTAGGCTGGAAGAAGCACAAGCTGGCATAAAGATTGCCAGGAGAAATATCAGTAACCTCAGATACTCAGATGACACCACCCTTATCACAGAAAGTGAAGACGAATTAAAGAGCCTCTTGATGAAAGTTAAAGAGGAGAGTGAAAAAGTTGGCTTAAAGCTCAACATTCAGAAAAATAAGATCATGGCATCTGGTCCTATCACTTTGTGGCAAATAGGTGGGGAAACAGTGGAAACAGTGTCAGTCTTTATTTTCTTGGGCTCCAAAATCACTGCAGATGGTGACTGACTGCAGCCATGAAATTAAAAGACACTTGCTCCTTGGAAGAAAAGTTATGACCAACCTAGACAGCATATTAAAAAGCAGAGACATTTCTTTGCCAACGAAGGTCTATCTAGTCAAAGCTGTGGTTTTTTCAGTAGTCATGTATGGATGTGAGAGTTGGACTGTAAAAAGCTGAGTGCAGAAGAATTAATGCTTTTGAACTGTGGTGTTGGAGAAGACTCTTGAGAGTCCCTTGGACAGCAAGGAGATCCAACCAGTCCATCGTAAAGGAGATCAGTCCTGAATATTCATTGGAAGAACTGATGCTGATGCTGAACCTCCAATACTTTGGCCACCTGATGGGAAGAACTGACTCATTGGAAAAGACCTTGATGTGGGAAAGATTGAAGGCAGGAGGAGAAGGGGATGACAGAGGACGAGATGGTTGGATGACATCACAGACATGAGTTTGAATAAACTCTGGGAGTTGGTGATGAACAGGGAAGCCTGGTGTGCTGCAGTCCATGGGGTTGCAAAGAATTGGACACTACTGAGTGACTGAACTGAACTGAACTATCTTAAGTAACTAAGGACTTCCCAGGTTCTTCAGCAAGATTCCCAGGTGGAGCTAATAGTAAAGAAACTGCCTGCCAATGCAGCAGACTTAAGAGACACAGGTTCAGTCCCTGGTTTGGGCAGATCACCTGGAGAAGGCATGACAACCCACTCTGTCAGGAAGCATTTAACAAGAGGCTTCCTGTGTGCTGCTTTGGATCTGTCAGGAACCCTCTGGCCCTTATTGATTCCTGAATATTCAGGAATTAAGAGGAGAGGCACACCTTTCTTGGGGCTGAGGAATCCAGGCATTTCTCATTACAGTGATAAGTACCCTCTTCCTTTTTATGAGCCAAATGGTAAAAGGTGATTGTTTGCAACTCTCTCTCTTTGATAGGGATCATCTTATGTTTTGTAAGTCTGGAATTTTAATCTTTGTCTTTGCTGAGAATAACCACCTTGTAAGATAGTATATATGCCCTCGCCATGTTGATTAAAACACCTTTGCTCCATCAGAGCTTTGGTCCCTGTGTCTTTCTTTCTATCTATTCTTTCTGTCTGTCTGTCTGTCTCTCTCTCTCTATTTCTGGATAATTCCTTGGAGCGCAGAAGCCCGCTGAGCTCACTTTCTTGCCCGGGCTTCTAAGACCCTCTCGAGAAGGCGCACTGCACCTTCACCCACTCGAGAGGGCGCCCGGTGCCTACATGCAGCAGCGCGAGCCCTGAGAACAGGGCTCTATTGGCTTTCCGCGTAAACCAGGGGATATCAGCCTCTTTCTCTCTCTTACTCTCGGAATCACCAGGTTCCGGTCCATTAAAGGACCAACACCACTCCAGTATTCTTTCCTGGAGGATCCTATGGGCAGAGGAGACTGGCGGGTTACATACAGTCCCTGGGGTCGCAAAGAGTTGGACACGACTGTAGTGACTTAGCACACAGCATGCAGGTGGCTCTGTGGTAAAGAATCCAGATGCAATTCAAGACACACAGGTTTAGTCCTTGGGTTGGGAAGATCTGCTGGAGAAGGAAATGGCAACCCACTACAGTGTTTTTTTACTGGAAAATTCAGTGGACAGAGGAGTTTAGGGGGCTATAGTCTATGGAGTTGCAAAAAGAGTTGGTCAAGACTTAATGACTAAAACAACAATAAATCCTATGTGGCTGGTTTGGGGAACATATTTGGCTTTCTCCATTTGATCTTGAGTTGGAAGCGGGGTCAAAAATAGGGGAAATGGCAGTCATTGTTCAATTATGAGCCCCCTGGGATGATTGCATCAAAGATTGTGTTTTGGCTTCTTGGACTGGTTACTATAGAGGTTGTGGGTTGAAGTTTTATTGCACTATGTATTCTGGCCATTTTTCTGTGTATTTTGTCTCTGAAAGGATACCTGACCTGAGCTGATTTACATCTATTTTAACCAATCACCTCAACAATCAGAACACTGTATGCACATATACATATATAATACTTAAAAGTGAACATGCTGAGTACTTTAACTTGCTGGATAAAAGTCAGGAAATTATTATCTCAGTGTTAACAACAAAAAAAGCCTTTTATAGAAAAAAAACACACACACACACCATTCAGTGAAAACTATGCATTGCCTAGAGGATAGCCTACTCCAGGCCACATGATTCCAGTCTTCCATAGTCTTTGACCTACTTTACAACTGTGCATTGTCTATATCCAGCACACCCTGCTGGGTTATATGATATAAAAATTTTATTGTCTTTGAGCTATCTTACAATTCTGCATACCTATGACTGCTTTTCTTATTCTTTTTTGGCCAATTTATAATAATATTTTCTGTTTCCCTCAGTGAATGAAGTAAATAAAATATTTTATGATTTGTTCATTGTTATAGTTGTATGAAAGTCATAGTTTTATCTTTTTTTTTCACCTGGAAACCCTCTTTTAACACAATCCTTGACCTTCTATGAAGATTTACTGAGACTGAGTTAGAATCATGTAATAAAAAGTGAGTTTATATATACCGAGTGTTCACAGTGTCTCTAACAAGCCAGGCCATTTAGAATTAGGATCTATGGTTTTTAAATGCTAAGGCCAGTAGTACTCGAGTCAACTAATGAAAGAGTCTCCCCAAAACCAAGTTCCATAACTGTTTGCTATTAATCTCTCTGTCCAAAATTTTAATCTCTTTCTTTTCCCCTATTCAGAAAAGGCAATGGCAACCCACTCCAGTACACTTGCCTGGAAAATTCTGTGGACGGAGGAGCCTGGTAGGCTGCAGTCCATGGGGCCACTAAGAGTCAGACATGACTGAGCGACTTCACTTTCACTTTTCACTTTCATGTATTGGAGAAGGAAATGGCAACCCACTCCAGTGTTCTTGCCTGGAGGATCCCAGGGATGGGGGAGCCTGGTGGGCTGCCGTCCATGGGGTTGCACAGGGTCGGACACGACTGAAGCAAATTAGCAGCAGCAGCAGCTTATCCCCTATGACTTCATCCTTGTGCTAACTGAGCACTAACCAACCAGAGACAGATAACTAAAACTGTTGTTGATAACCAAAATTGCTACTATGGATATCATAATTGAAGTACCAACTCAGCTTGCTTCTCCAGGGCAAAGTGATATAACAGACCCTGGCACCATGGACCACCTGGCCTGCCTAAGAATCATAAACCATAGATATCCTGATTCCTGAAATTATGGTTAAGAAATGTCACAGAACTGACACAAGACAAAGATTAACCCCAACCTCTTTGCTTTTCACCTTTATAAAAAATCCCAAACTCAAAGAGCAAACTGAAATGGATCCAAGACTTCAGGGGATCTTCCTGATCCAGGGATCAAATGTGGGTCTCCTGCATTGCAGACAGCTTCTTTACCATCTGAGCCAGCAGGGAAGCACAACATCTCTCTTACTTGGTGCCCTAAAGTAAACACTGTACTTTCATTTACCACACCCTGTTATCAGTAGATTTTCTTTACTGGGTAGGACAAGTTGGGATCTATTACAGTTGAGTTCAGTACACCAAAAGCATTGGGGTAGAGTTTAGTCATAGATGAGGTTCCCTGAGCTTTAGCCATTAATTTATTTCCTAAATTTAAGTCTAGAAATTTAATTTTAAAAAGCTTCCCATAATCACAAACCACACATCACACTATGACAATGACTATCCATAAATTATTCAAATGATGATTTAATATGCTTCTAAATGGTTTGGCATGAATACCAGAAAGAGATTTCTTTAGCTCAATTTACTTTTATCATTTTGCTGCTCCACTTCCAGAAATGTAGAAGCCATTTCCACAACTAAAAGGCCAAAAGATTTTCAGTGTATAACACTTCATCATGATGTCTAACTTCAGCCAAAGCAGTCACTCAGTTTAAAAAGTTATTTCAGAAAATCTTCTACAACAGTGCAATAAAATTTGCAGCCGTTGTTGATAATGATAATTTGTTATTCTTTATTACTAAATTGAAGGTTTCCTTGCTACCCATTTACTGGCTTTATGCCTTTTCTCATGTTAATAAGAGCTAATTAGTGTTCCTTGTAATTTTTCTTTGATGAAATGGATGTATTCAATTGCATTCATCTGCAAAAGTGAGACATTTTTGAACCCTGCTTTGCAGTTCTAAAGAAGTATGGAATTTCATACTGTGAAAAAAAAAAAAGGACTCCCCTAAAATGTATGTTTTTTAAAATTTTATTTTAAATAAAAGAATGTTATATGCATCATGAGGGTCTTCTCTTTAGTTTTGTAGAGGTTTACTTTATTAGTAATTCTAGAAATAATCAGAGAAAAAACATTTTAACTCTGGCTGGTCTTCTTAGATAGGAAGTTAGACATGAGCAACAAGGGATGGCATACCTGAAAATAATTCAAGTTGATCTCTAAACCCCACCCTAGACTTGTCCCAGTGTAGCCCAGGAAAACTAACCAATATGCTACAAAATAACCACAGAGTCTCTTCCAACTCAGGTGCATGTGCCCTATGTTCACAGTGAATACAAACTAACCATAGGAACTTCACCAATTCTGGCACGTGCACCCTTGATGCACAGCTATGTCCTCAAGTGACCTTAGACAGCTAAGAGCCTATTAGTAGTGTTAGTTGCTCAGTAGTGTCTGACTCTTTGCAATCCCAAGGACTAGGTTCCTCTCTCCATGGAATTCTCCAGGTAAGAATACTAGAGTGCATAGCCATTGCCTTTCCCGAGGATCTTCCTGTCCCAGGGATTGAACCCAGGTCTTCCACATTGCAGGAAGATTCTTTACTGTCTGAGCCAACAGGGAAGCCCCTTGAGCCCATTAAGTGTTCATAAATATTCTATACATACATACATCTGACCAAACAGACTGAATTATGGGAAAGACATGCACAATAGAGATTGCTGTTATGTAACTTGCAACTGTCAGTCAAAACTGTCAGTTCACAGTCATCTAACCCACCTAGATGAAAATGTAAAAGTCCGGTCTTAAAAAATCCCACACCTCATCATTCCAGTGTGGATGCCTCTCGTGGCTTGGTCCAGCTCTTCCTTGAGGTGTTCTTTCTGTTTTTTCTTCAAAAAACTTGTTTTTGCCATGGGTAAGACCTCAGATTCTTCTTTGTGTCCTTACCAAGAACCAAAGCCTATGAGGAAATATCCCCTTCAATTCTTCCTACCTGCTGTCTCAAGAATAAGTGTGAGTGGATATTTGAAATGTATCCCAAATTAGTAAAAATCTTATAAAATAGTTTTTTTAGTTTATATACTTTTGCTATCCTAAGGGTATGTGATTTATTCTGTAATTTTATAAGTGACTCAACTGGTAAATAATCTGCCTGCAATGTGGGACACCTGGGTTTGATATCTGGGTTGGGAAGATCCCCTGGAGAAGGGAAAAGTTACCCACTCCAGTATTCTGGCCTAGAGAATTCCATGGACTGTATAGTCTATGGGGGTCACAAAGAGTTGGACATGACTGAGTGACTTTTACTTTCACACATAAACAAAAACAGCTCAGTCATTCTTTCCTAAATGTATTCATCATTTTGTGCAAAATTACCAAGATATGCAACAAAGCAATTAAGTTGAGGTTGTTAGTAGAAGAATATATCATGCACTCATCTTACATGCTAGTAAAGTAATGCTAAAAATTCTCCAAGCCAAGCTTCAGCAATATGTGAACCATGAACTTCCAGATGTTCAAGTTGGTTTTGGAAAAGGCAGAAGAACCAGAGATCAAACTGCCAACATCAGCTGGATCATCAAAAAAGCAAGAGAGTTCCAGAAAAAACATCTATTTCTACTTTATTGACTGTGCCAAAACCTTTGACTGTGTGGATCACAATAAACTGTGGAAAATTCTGAAAGAGATGGGAATACCAGACCACCTGACCTGCCTCTTAAGAAACCTATATGCAGGTCTGGAAGCAACAGTTAGAACTGGACATGGAACAACAAACTGGTTCTAAATCAGAAAAGGAGTACATCAAGGCTGTATATTGTCAGCCTGCTTATTTAACTTATATGCAGAGAACATCATGAGAAATGCTGGGCTGGAGGAAGCAAAAGCTGGAATCAAAATTGCCAGGAGAAATATCAATAACCTCAGATATGCAGATGACACCACCCTTATCGCAGAAAGTGAAGAACTAAAGAGCCCCTTGATGAAAGTGAAAGAGGAGAGTGAAAAAGCTATCTTAAAGCTCAACATTCAGAAAACTAAGATCATGGCATCCTGTCCTATCACTTCATGGCAAATAGATGGGGAAAGAATGGAAACACTGTCAGACTTTATTTTTGGGCTCCAAAATCACTGCAGATGGTGATTGCAGCCATGAAATTGAAAGACACTTACTCCTTGGAAGGAAAGTTATGACCAACCTAGACAGCATATTAAAAAGCAGAGGCATTACTTCGCCAACAAAGTTCCGTCTAGTCAAGGCTACGGTTTTTCCAGTGGTCATGTATGGATGTGAGAGTTGGACGGTGAAGAAAGCTGAGTGCCGAAGAATTGATGCTTTTGAACTGTGGTGTCGGAAAAGACTCTTGAGAGTCCCTTGGACTGCAAGAAGATCCAACCCTAAAGGAGATCAGTCCTGGGTTTCATTGGAAGGACTGATGCTGAAGCTGAAACTCAAATACTTTGGCCACCTAATGCGAAGAGCTGACTCGTTAGAAAGGACCCTGATGCTGGGAAAGATTGAGGACAAGAGAAGAAGGGGACAACAGAGAATGAGATGGCTGGATGGCATCATGGACACAATGAACATGGGTTTGGGTAGATTCTGGGAGTTGGTGATATACAGGGAAGCCTGGCGTGCTGCAGTTCGTGTGGTCGCGAAGAGTCGGACATGACTGAGCGACT
This sequence comes from Cervus canadensis, assembly GCF_019320065.1. Lineage (NCBI taxonomy): Eukaryota > Metazoa > Chordata > Mammalia > Artiodactyla > Cervidae > Cervus > Cervus canadensis. Next base: position 10,960,157 of record NC_057412.1, on the reverse strand, counting down.
GAACTGACTGAATAGAATTCATCAAGTAAATTAATACCGTCAAATTAAAATAATATCAATTAATTACATTATTAACTTATACCTGTAATTGTGCTTCCCTGTTGGCTCAGATGGTAAAGAATCTGCCTGCAACAAGGAGACTCAGGTTCAGTCCCTACTTTGGAAGATCCCCTGGACAAGTGAATGGCTACTGACTCTGTGCCTGGAAAATTCCGTGGACAGAGGAGCCTGGTGGGCTACAGTCCATGGAGTTGCAAAGAGTTGGATACAACATGGCTTATCTTATACCTAGAATTATAGCAAAGTATATACTTTAAAAAATGATCATAATTGCATGCTCTGTGATTTTGAGAATTTTAGAAATATATTCTTGATTCTCAACACATAGCAATCAGGCTAGGAAAATTACTCATTATCTACAGGAAACCAGCCTTCTGTCTATAAGTCAGACATGTAGTAAGTAAGATCACTATCTCTAGTAATAATCTGAGAATCCAAATAAAAACCTCAGTAACAAGAGGTCTCAAATTGCCAGAACGTAATACCTGACAGCTTCCCTATTTTTTGTACCTCTTTCCAATGTAACACTAACCAATAAAAGTCCAATGTGCACCTCTAACCAAATACATAGGAGGTCTCTCTCTCTCTTTTTTTTTTTTTTTTCATTTATTTTTATTAGTTGGAGGTTAATTACTTTACAATATTGTAGTGGTTTTTGTCATACATTGACATGAATCAGCCATGGAGTTACATGTATTCCCCACCCCAATCCCTCCTCCCACCTCCCTCTCCACCCGATTCCTCTGGGCCTTCCCAGTGCTCTTTTTAGTCAGCCCACCTCCAGCTTCTCCACGCCAACAACCTCCAATCAGTGACACTTGCAGCCTTCCCTTTTTTCACCATAAACTCCTCTGACTGCTTTTGCGTCTCCGCCAAAACCTACATGGTGGTGGCTGACTCATTTTCTACAGCAAACTCTGAATAAATAGCCTTTGCTAGGTCTTCATTTATTTCCACATATATTTTAATCTTTTCTCAAAGTTTTCTCTATAGGTAAACTATAAACCTATATATAGGAACAGCGAGGCAGAGATACAATCTACTCTTAAAGAATCTAATGGAATTGAGTTTACTAAACATCTTAAAGAACATTCACATAGAAACTGAGTTAAAAGGTAAAAAAAGGGATGATAATTATCAGATTATTACCATGCATGAACCAGAATTCTAAGTGTTTTGCATTATTTTATCCACAAGCAACACTTTGAGAAAGTGCCTATTATTTCCATTTTAAAGATGAGAGAGTTGAGATATTTGAGAGATTAAATTACTCAACTAATCCCTGAAATATATCATTGTCTTAAAGTTATCAGGTAGCAGAGGAAAAATTTTAACTTTAGTAATCCAACTATGCACACTTAACTAATGCATTAGACTGAATCCAAAATTAAGAATGTCTCAAACTTCTATAGCCTATTTGTGAGTTTTTAAACACTCACAGAATGAACAAGCTACCGTGAGCTACATTGTAGCTATAATGAAAGCTATTTTATTGCTTATTTGAATAGCTTTAGTTTCTATTGTTCAGAAATACTAAATTACTAGTATAAAAGCAGTTTTGAATTAATCATTAGCTTTCTGTTTATAGAAATAAATAGAAATATGGAACTTCTAGAATGTCATACACTTAGGTTATAGTTTATATTTTCAAACACTTGCTATGAAACATAATTTATACCATAAACTTCATAATTCTTGCTTAGTAATTAAATACTGCATAATAAGCATTGTCACTCTATAATTTAAAAAATCACAACAAAACTATTTTCTATATACTTATATATGGTGATACATACCTCCAACTATCAAAATTTAACTTAGAATAGCTTTTTATTTCTTATATCACTCTTCAATTTTGAAGACCCTGAAATATTTGATGTGAGACCAGTTTCTTCCCCAATTATTAAAACTAAAATGGAGATAACCCAAGTCTTAGAATCAGAATTTGAATGCGCTTGAATTGCTATAAATACCATAAACTGGTGGCTTAGCCAACAGAAAGCTACTTCCTCATAGTTCTGGAATCTGGAAGTCGGAGATCAAGTTTCCAGCATGTTTGGTTCTGGCGAGAGCTCTCTTCCTGGCATTAGGCTGCCGCCTTCCTCCTGTGTTCTCACATGATAGCAAACTTTGGTATTTCTTCTTATAAGGGCACAGATCCTATGATAGTGGTTACATCCTCGTTACTTTATCTTACCCTAACTATAACCCAAGGCCTCCATCTCCAGATATCATATTGTGAGTTAGGGCTTCAACATATGAATTTGGAGCAGGGACAAATATTCAGTCCAAAGCAGACCTCTAAATCTTCAGGTTCTTTTTCTGTATTCAAATGCATCTTACAATAAGGACTTAGGGATGCCCATAAGTTTCAGAAATTTTACTTCTTCAGAGAAATTCTTAATCATGTTGTGTATGTGTGCATGCTTAGTCATGTCCAACTCTTTTCAACCCCATGGATGGGGTTACAACCCCCTCCACGCTCCTCTGTCCATAGGATTTTCTAGGCAAGAATACTGGAATGGGTTGTCATTTCCTCCTCCAGGAGATCTTCCTGATTCAGGGATCAAACTGGCTTCTTTTACATCTCCTGTATTAAGCAGGAAGATTCTTTACCAATTGTGTCGCCTGGAAATTGACCGAAGACCTTGCTTGTCATTGTCAACTTTCCTCCTTTTCCCCTGAAGATTCACTCTCATACTAAAACATCTCATCCTAAACTTTTTTTTCAATTTTCCTTGATGATTTTTATTATTTTCTTCACACAACAGTAGATGTATCTTCATTATTAAAGCCAATAACCTTCTATTTTCCCTTTAAACTTTCCAAAGAGACAAAAAAATGTTTTCTAAATTAAAAAATGTAATGTCAATAATTGTGACTATTGCATTTTGAATATCAGAAATGGATATGCATTTCTTCATTAAAACAAACATTGATTACTGAAAGCAAAATACTGCTGAAATTGATTTTGGTTGAAGAAAAAATAGGCCCCTATTTTTTCCCCAATAAGGTTAATCCATTTTCATTTTGTCTTTTTAGAATGGGCTTGCAAAATGACAATGAAATGAGAGATTGAAGCAATTATCCACCCCATTCAGATCAAACAGACTTTCATTAAATAAGAGCAGATGGCATGGGTAGAAAGTGTAGCTTGAAGGCTGTTCCTCACATACTATGTATGGAAATAGATTGTTTCTTAAGTGCATTTATTTCAAAACAGTCTACACCTCCTCTAATAGATGAGTTTATTTGAAATGTTAAATGGTAACTTATAGTCATAAATTACACTTCCCTAACCATTTAAAATAATAAAAAGCTATCTGTACTTATCAAGTTCACCAAATTGTAGTAAAATGGGTACTTAATGTAAATGTTTTATCTGGGGGCCTGGCATTCCAAATGGACATCCTGCAGGCTTGCACACAACCTCCACAAAGATATATCAGGAAAAATGACACAAGGCACCAAAGGATGCAAAATAAATGCATTACTCACAGAGTAAACAACAAAACAATTCCTCAAAAAAGAAGCCATCGGGTTAAATCCCGAGTAAAACAAGGGTTAGGGGTCGGGAGCAAGTAGCTCTGGTCTTTATTGCGGTTAGATGTTGGAGCCATGGTGAAGGTTTGAACAGTTTTAATTCCCTACAAATATCGATGGAGAGGTCTCAAGGAGAAGTCTCTTGAGAGTCCTTGGACAGCAAGGAAATCAAAACAGCCAATCCAAAAGGAAATCAACCCTAAATATTCATTGGAAGGACTGATGCTGAAACTCCAATACTTTGGTCACCTGATGCAAAGAGCTGACTCATTGGAAATGACCCTGATATTGGGAAAGAATCAGGGCAGGAGAAGGGGATGACAGAGGATGAGATAGTTGAATGGCATCATCAACTCAATGGACATGAGTCTGAGCAAACTCCGGGAGACATTGAAGGACAGGGAAGCCTGCCGTGCTGCAGTTCATGGGGTCACAAAAAGTTATATGCAACTTAGTGACTGAACAACAACAAATAGCAACAAGGGTTTGCAATAAGCTAGCTTATCCAGGTGTGGAGGGAAAAGGGAAGGAGTTTGAAGGCTGCCAGCAGTTGAGCATCAAAAAATAATGTCATATCCTTTATTATATACATGCAGCTATGGAAGGTTTCTGGAAGACATATTGACAAATGTATAAATTATATTGATTTAAATATTTAGCAAATTCAAATGCTTTTATAATGTTCATACATTTATCTATACCAATTTGGAAATAATTCTAGCAAAATAATTATAGACATTCACAAATATTTTTCATATTAGAGTTTATTGCAATGTTGTAATATTGCATGACTAATGGACACAGATTAGATATTGCAAGCTCTGTAATAATTAACAACTTTATATTCTATAAACTATTTATCCCCAGAAATATCATATAGTGTTGTTAATCAAAAAGCCTTAATCTAAAGGTGATAGAAAGGAGCTTAGAGTAAACTACATTTGTTATTTCAGCAGATGTTTCTTGAGAAATTCCAATGCTCAGGTGAGCTGTAAGATAAGGGAATAGTTATAGAAACTAAGATCCAGGTCCATGGATGTTTGATTTTTAAGTCCATGCTTTATTTGGTACTTTGACAGAAAAAAAGATCTGTACATTAAAAAAAACAACCAAACAATGATTGGAGAATTCACTTCAAGAGATGAAGGAAAAACATAACATTGATCACAAACTTCTACTGCAAAAAATGGGAAGTTTATATATTAGAAGATAATTCAGTTTTATCCAATACAATATGAACTTCCCAAGGACAAAGGTTTAAGTAACAAGATTTCACTTTTTTTTTAGTTTTATATTTCTTGAATTCATTGTACAATTCTAAAATTTTAAGAATAAAAAAATATACAGCATATAATACAGCTGTGAATAAAGATTTAGACCTCAGCATGAATTTACATATAAATTTTGATAGAAGCCACCAAAAAAAGTATGTCCAAAATGTAACCAAAAAAGGATAAATTCAAGAAGTGCTGGTATCGCATAATGTTGCTTTCTTTCTCAAAGTAAATACAATGTTTTGTTAAGTTCTAAGCTTTCTTCAGGAAAGATATTTGACATACACACCTGCACACACACACACACACACACACACACACACACATGCGTATATATTTACCATTTCCTTCTCTAGGGGCTCTTCCCAACCCAGGGACTGATTCCTGGTTACCTGCATTGCAGGTGGATTCTTTACCATCTGAGCCACTGGGAAAGCACATATACAACATATGTATACATAAGTATATATGTGTGTATATATATATATATATACTTACATATAAGTATATATGTGTGTATATATATATATATATACTTACATATAAGTATATATATGTATATATGTTTCTGAATTTCATATAAATGAAAATAATAGAATCTCTATTTGTGTGATTTGAAGTATTTGCTCAATATTATATTTTAAAGATAAATCCACATTCAATTATTACTCTTTCATTTTCATAACTATATTAATATCCCATTGTGTGAATATAACACAATTTACGTAATCACCCTAGGATGTATGAACATAATACATAATACATGTGCAAGAGTTCTTGAGTGAATATACTAAGAAGAAACATTTCTGGGCTGTAGAATATTGACATGTGTAAGTTTACCATTAGTAACAATTCACTAATTTGGTGTTCATAAAGACTTTACAGAACTTTGCTACCACAAATAATGAGAAAAGAGCATATATATATATATATATATATATATATATATGACTTCTTTAGTTGTCCAGATGCCCTATATTTCACATACTTGTGCTCAATTTATGGCAGAACATTGAGCAGAAACACATTGATCAGTAAGATCAGTTTTAGCACCTTCAGAGCTCTGCAACACTGAATTTTTTTTTTATGCCTAAGCATGGAAATACATCCCCCATACCCAGTTAACAATTATAATAAGATAATTCCTAATTTATTCTAAGAAATACATTAAGCATTACATTTAAAGTACATAAACTATGGCTGATATTACAACTAAAACAAACAAACAAACAAACATATTCCTAAAATATGGTACATGAAAACTACTCACTATAAATTCTATTTCTTTCCATTTATCAACATTTTGTCCTTTCTTAGACAGAAGCAGCTGGCGGTACTGTTTTCCCTGAGGTAGACAAACAGAACACTGTCTGGAGCCACATGGAATAAAGGTAAATGTACTTATCTAAGTGGAAAATACAACAAGCACATATGCTACTCATGACAGCGATTAGTTCTTGAATCAACAAATATGATGAAATGTTTTCAAAGGTAGACATCTATAGAGATCAGCATACACACATAAATCCAAAAGGAAATTTTATGAGATTGAGCTGGTTAATTAATCCCAAAGTTATCTTATCTGAAACATCTATGAATAAAGTTGCAGAAACTAGAGTAGATTCATTTTCTTCTATGTCATAGATCTTTCTCTTTGTGTGAGCAAATCAAATATACAGTCAATGAAGAAATCCTTGTTTGAAAATTCAGAAACGTTTTTTTTTGTGTGTGTGTGGTATTTTATTCTAATGAAAAGTATACAATTAGAAATAATATATGAGAAAACTTATCCTTAGAGAATCTAAGAAATTTTATCAAATCACTCAAAGGAAAGTTTAGCACTGAAACTCATGATCATTGCTGTCACAATAAAAAAAAATCTGCATTCATCTCACTAAAGCAGGTTACCTCAGAATTCATTGAAATGCAAGATCTACAGTAGATTACTTAACTTTCATTTTAAAGCATAGGGCTCTCAAATTGAATTATGTTTGATGAACTACTGCAAATAATTCCTTCTTGTGGCATTTTAATTTTCCTAGCATATCTTCAGTCTAAAGAGTATTAGCATAAGATTTAACATTGCTATGTTACATATTTAAATTTACCTACTTAATCAGATATATTTAATCAACTTTTATTTAAATATTTAATTGGAATTATTTTGGTTAGCATTTTGGATCAACCAGAAAGGGGTTGAATTGCCACATACTGAATTTATGCATTCACTAAATGATTATGTTCATATCCAGGGTGGCTGTTAGTCATTTGCTTTCAAAAATCATTTTTACAGTGAGAATAACTTTTAAAAGTCTAAAACGGAGTGCTTGAAAAAATTTAGTGCTTTGTTATTCCATATAGAATATGCAGTCATAAAGTTAAACTCAAGAAGAATAATCAATACATAGAAATTTTATATTTAATATAAGTTCAGCATGAGCAGAAGTGAGATTAGAGAGAACACAGAATAGATAAATAAATAGGTGAGAAAATATCCAAAAGTTTATCTCTACTTAGAAATGTTTGTGATTTTTTTTCTTTGTTTCTTCAGTTTCAAAAATCTCACATAGCATGAATTACATTTATGCAAAAATGTTTAAATGTTTACAACTTTTACCTCTGTGATGAGTAATAACAAACTATTCTTACATTACACACACTCATAAGCACAGAATGATATGGAAAAAGCTAAAGTCTTCTTAAAAAGGCACATGGTATTTCTTGACTGGGCAGCTATGTATTTTTCATAGGCAGGTTCATATTTCTATGGGGTGAGGCTATAGCTGGCAATAAGCTCAGACCTGAACAATGTTGTTCACAATCAATGGTTACTTATTCAGAAGAGGAAGTAAAAACTCTCTTGATGAGGTGAAAGAGGAGAGTGAAAAAACTGGCTTAAAGCTCAACATTCAAAAAGCTAAGATCATGGCATCCAGTCCCATCACATCATGACAAATAGATGGGGAAACAGTAGTAACAGTGGCCAACTTAATCTTCTTGGGCTCCAGAATCACTGTAGATGGTTACTGCAGCCATGAAATTAAAAGAAGTTTGCTCCTTGAAAGAAAAGCCATGAAAAACATAGAGAACTAAAAAGCAGAGACATCACTTTGCTGACAAAGTCCAAGTCAAAGTTTTGGTTTTCCCAGTAGCCACGTATGGATGTGAGAGTTGGACCATAAAGAAGGCTGAGTGCTGAAGAATTGATGCTTTCAAAGTGTGGTGCAGGAGAAGACTCTTGAGAGTTCCTTGGACAGCAAGGAAATCAAACCAGTCATTCCTAAAGGAAATCAACCCTGAATATTCATTGGAAGGACTAATGCTGAAACTGAAGCCCCAATACTATGGCCACCTGCTGCGAAGAGCCGACTTGTTGAAAAACTCTGATGCTGTCAAAGACTGAAGATAGGAGAAGGGGGTGACAGATAATGAGATAGTAGGATGGCATCACCAACCCAATGGACATGAGTTTGAGCAGACCCCAGGCAATAGTGAAGGTCAGGAAAACCTGGGGTACTTCAGTCCAAAGGGTCCCAAAGAATTAATCACAACTTAGCTACTGAACAACAATACAGTAGGTGACCTAGCTGCCTGTGAAGAGGCCAAACTGAACTTTCTGACAATTATTTAGAGTTAGTATTTATATATTTTTTATGTCACTCATAGCTGAGAAAGACAATTATGTATTCAATGAAAGGATCTGTAAATGCTGGATTCCAGTCCTGTGCATGTTATCTGTTCTAACATGAACACACAGTGAAGGGAAAGAAAAATCCAGTGACGTAAAGTAGAGGATTACTTGGGAAAATGACAACACAAAAGAGGAAGAGAAGAAGGAAGGCTGGATGGCTGGCAAAGATGTAAGTTGGGAAGCCCCCCTGGGCTGATGTTTTTGTCTCAAAAGAAGCATCTGGGAATGCTCCTGAGAATTCTGCTTTACGATTTATCTTCCTGATGCAGCACAGAAGGTAATGTTTTCTCCAGGTCTTGTCTGCCAGAACAGATGCTTCTCTATGAACAGCTGTTTTATATGCATTCCTTTTACACAAGACCAGAGTCAGTTTACTCCTTCAGGTCATCTTGAGCATCATTCTTCTTCATTACAAGTGACAATTAAGGAAAGCTAATATAAGTGACTTGACTACTCAGCAAGATGGGAAAATCAAACATGGTGTCTCTAAAGCCTTCTAGATTGTAGCAGGACTGTACGTTCTGCTGTCTAGAGAACTAACCCCTAAGAAAATTTTCTATATCAGTGGAATAACAAGTTAAATATAGCCTGGTTGTACCTAAAATCTTGACATTGCTAGAAGGTTTATATTCTAAGACAAAATATGTTAACAATTCATTGGCATTAATTTGCAGCAAAATATAATACATATATATATATGAATTTTAAATATAACATGTAATATAGTACAGATATAAATGTAATGTACCGGGATATCAGCTCAGAAGATGAAGAGTTAGTTTGTATATATAGAATTCTTCCTTTTTACTGTACCTAAATTAATAAAATTACCAAAGAAAGAGATCAAATTCTCATCTAGAGTAAAACTAGAAAAAGCTCACCAACATTCTACATATTTTGAAATATCAATGCTGCTCCTGCTGCTAAGTCACTTCAGTCGTGTCCGACTCTGTGCGACCCCATAGACGGCAGCCCACCAGGCTCCCCCATCCCTGGGAGTCTCCAGGCAAGAACACTGGAGTGGGTTGCCATTTCCTTCTCCAATGCATGAAAGTGAAAAGTGAAAGTGAAGTCGCTCAGTCGTGTCTGACTCTTAGCGACCCCATGGACTGCAGCCCACCAGGCTCCTCTGTCTATGGGATTTTCCAGGCAAGAGTACTGGAGAGGAGTGTCATTACCTTCTCTGATATCAGTGTGACATAAGGAAGCTTAGAAGAAACTTATAGAGAATAAAAGTAGCCAGCAAACAATTCTCTCAGCATTAGAGCACCATGTTCTTGTTATCACATAGAAGGTATTTTGAAGAAGAATTCAGTCATCTAAATTAATATTATATTTGACTTGGCATTGAAGAAAAAAAACACAAATGGTGTGGAAACAAGCTTATGTGATGCTGGGACCAGATATGAGAACACGAATAAGAGTGTGCCCCTCTACTGTCAGAGAAAGATAACTCTGTGATACCTCACAGATCCAAAGGCTATAAGTGCTGTGGTGTCAACTCTACTTCACATAGTTCCTCACCAAGGTATTTGTTTAGCTTAGAAGAGGAAAAGAATGGATATATGTGGACATCCATAATGAACAAGGTTAAGTCCTACAAGGAGAAGGCAGTGACACCCCACTCCGGTGCTCTTGCCTGGAGAATCCCATGGACGGAGGAGCCTGGTGGCCTGCTGTCTATGGGTTCGCACAGAGTCGGACACGACTGAAGTGACTTAGCAGCAAGTCCTACAAAATGGTGATGGAACACACAGAGATGGGATGCTGCATAGTTAGAAAGTAATCACGTGTATTCCTGTGACATGAATTATATTTAAGAATTATCTTCGATTAATTATTCTCCTCTTTTTTTTTTCAGGCAAGTGAGAAGTTGGTTTTATATTGGACTGTGTCACTATCCAGTCTCCAATTCAGTTTCTCAGTGGTGAAGAAAATAGAATAGTGATCTAAACAATTCTACCTGCATCACATTTTGGCAAAGTGAAAATCTTTTTAAATTGGTTCCTTTAAAAATATATTTATTTTTAATTGAAAGATAATTACTTTACAATATTATGTTGGTTTCTGCCATACATCAACATGAATCAGCCATAAGTATACACACATTCCCTCCCTCTGGAAACTTCCTCCCACATGCCACTCCATCACACCCCTCTAAGGTCATTAAAGTGCAAAACTTGATAGACTTGTTTGCCTGAAAATCTTGATTTTTTTTTTAATCAAAGTAAGTGGTAATTCTAAGCATATCAGTAAAAAGAAAATGGCTTTTTGTGTAAAGACTTAAAATAACATGGTGTCTAATAGTTCCAATCATATTTGAGTTTTCATTCCACTTTCAGTTTTACTGTAAGAGGTTATACATAGTAAATAAATAGTACAAATTTGCAAGATCAGAGAGCATTTGGAAGAGGATGATCTCAAGGGTACTGTCCAGTGGTGGATCCAGAATATCCAAGAAGTCCAACAGAATCACCAATATAATGGTGCTAAGTAGAATGATACATAGGGGAAATGAGGTGAAATAGAAAGAGAGAGAAGAAAGGGAGACACATTCACACAGTATGAGGACAGAAAAAAGTGATGAGTCTAAACAAACAAGTTTTGAAGAATAAGCAGGCGAGAGTGCAGGAGGTTTCTTGGGCTATTTCATCATGTTTATGGGAACTCTTTATTAATGAAGCAGCTCTGCCTAGCACAAAAGGACTGTTCTAGATTTTAAGACTTGCTCTTGAAATGCAGTGTGTTCCAGTGGCCTAGGTGTATCACCAGTGAGATCCTTTTCCATCCCTTAATGTTGCTGACCAGTGCAACCTTCTTTTCAATGCTGGGAAAATAAGGTTTCAAAAACTGCATGGACCACACAATTTCCCTTCTTTCCAGTTCAGGTAATTGAGACATTTTTAGTAAAAAATAATTTTCAGTGAATTTCTATAATGTTTGCAGTGTGCATTTGAATGAATGACAGTTTTCTCTACATGGGTAGGTAGTAAAGCCATAAAACACAGATTGCAGCATTTATAAGGCACTCATCCTGGGGGAAAGACACAAACTAACTGGTCAGGAAATGATTGCTTCTGACCCCGATAACTAAATGGGTTACATGCATCCAAACCTTGCTATTTACAACAAAATCATAAAAAAAAAAAAAAAGCTTCAGAGAAGATAAATGACTTGCCAGAGAGGGGGCAGAGGAGGTTCTTCTCTAATGAGCTCTAAAGTATTCGTTGTAAAAGGGAGAGATTCTCATCTCTGTAATTCCTGGAGAAGGAGAGTAGAGAAAGCAGGCACAAGATGAAGTCAGGGAACAGTTTCATTTCAGTGGGCATCTTACAGACAAGCAGTAAATTCAGTGATGAATGGTACGAAGATTTCTTTTCTTCTAGGAATCATGGTTTGTGTACATGGCCCCTCCTGGCATAATGTTCTTATTCAAACTAAGCATGTGTGTGTGCGTGCTTAGTCACTGAGTTGTGTCTGATTTTTTTGACTCTATGGACTGTAGCCACAAGGCTTTTCTGTCCATGGGATTTTCCAGGCAAGAATACCAGAGCGGGTTGTTATTTTGTGGATTTAAAACTTCACAAGAGAACTTAAAGAGAAGTTAAAGGTGAAGAATAATGTGGCAGTATTGAAAAAAAAATGTATTTCTAATAAATTTATTTTATTTACATGCAACTCATTTTTTTCTGATTTCATAATGTCACATGAAATATTTTTTAATATTCTAAAATACCTTACTATGTACGAAGACTTACATTATCTTTTTTTATTCTATCACTTTTATTGTTGATCTTTTACTATGATGGAGACAATTCACACATGTACTATAATTTTCAAAGCAGAGAGAATGGAAGAGCTTCCTAGGCAATAAAGACAACCAGAAAGTCACTGTGTTAAGGATTAGATGGGCAAGATACCCTTAGTAATAGATGAGCATATTTGTTTCAATGAGTATGTGGTGAAAAAAGGTAATTTGACATAATTTAGTTAGACAACTTCTAAGAGAGTTTTAATACTTTCTATTTTTTAATTTTTATTATTTGCTGTTCAAACAACAATTTGCTATTATTTGCTGTTTATTTGACTGTCGCCAAGTCATGTCCAATTCCTTGTGACCCCGTGGACATGGCATGTGAAGCTTCCCTGTCCTTCACTATCTCCCAGAGTTTGTTCAGACTAATATCCATTGAGTCAGTGATGCCATCCAACCATCTCATCCTCTGTTGCTCCCTTCTCCTCCTGCCCTCAATGTTTCCCAACATCAGGGTCTTAGGTATACATACATCCCCCTATTCTTAATCAATGCATTATATTTGCTCCTCATGCCTAACAGAAATAAGAGCTCTTCAAAATATTTTAACTAGATTTAATGCATGCAGTAATTAAAATTTTGCATCCAAGAGGCCCATAAAGTAATCTAACTATAATAGTGAAGTTCAGTTCAGTTCAGTTGCTCAGTCATGTCCGACTCTTTGCAACCCCATGAACCACAGCACGCCAGGCCTCCCCATCCATCACCAACCCTCAGAGTCCACCCAAACCCATGTCCATTGAGTTGGTGATGCCATCCAGCCATCTCATCTTCTGTCATCCCCTTCTCCTCCTGCCCTCAATCTTTCCCAGCATTAGGGTCTTTTCCAATGAGTCAGCTCTTCTCATCAGGTGCCCAAAGTATTGGAGTTTAAGCTTCAACATCAGTCCTTCCAATGAACACCCAGAACTGATCTCCTTTAGACTGGAGTGGTTGGATCTTCTTGCAGTCCAAGGGACTCTCAAGAGTCTTCTCCAACACCACAGTTCAAAAGCATCAGTTCTTCAGGTCTCAGCTTTATGATCCAACACTCACACCCATACATGACTATTGGAGAAACCATTGCTTTGACTATACAGACCTTTGTCAGTAAGGTAATGTCTCTGCTTTTTAATATGTTGTCTAGGTTGGTCATAGTTTTCTTCCAAGGAGCAAACTTTTAATTTCATGGCTGCACTCACCATCTGTAGTAATTTTCGAGCCCAAGTTAATAAAGTTTCTCAGTGTTTCCATTATTTCCCCATATATTTGCCATGAAGTGATGGGACCAGATGCCATTATCTTAGTATTTTGGTTTTTTGTTTGTTTGTTTGTTTTTGTTTTGTTTTGTTTTCTTTCTTTTTTTTCCCATTTATTTTTATTTGTTGGAGGCTAATTACTTTACAATATTGTAGTGGTTTTTGTCATACATTGACATGAATCAGCCATGGATTTACATGTATTCCCCATCCCGATCCCCCCTCCCACCTCCCTCTCCACCCGATTCCTCTGGGTCTTCCCAGTGCACCAGGCCCGAGCACTTGTCTCATGCATCCAGCATGGGCTGATGATCTGTTTCACCCTAGATAATATACATGTTTCTATGCTGTTCTCTCGAAACATCCCACCCTCGCCTTCTCCCACAGAGTCCAAAAGTCTGTTCTGTACATCTGTGTCTCTTTTTCTGTTTTGCATATAGGGTTATCGTTACCATCTTTCTAAATTCCATATATATGCATTAGTATACTGTATTGGTCTTTATCTTTCTGGCTTACTTCACTCTGTATAATGGGCTCCAGTTTCATCCATCTCATTAGAACTGATTCAAATGAATTCTTTTTAATGGCTGAGTAATATTCCATGGTGTATATGTACCACAGCTTCCTTATCCATTCGTCTGCTGATGGGCATCTAGGGTGCTTCCATGTCCTGGCTATTATAAACAGTGCTGCGATGAACATTGGGGTGCACATGTCTCTTTCAGATCTGGTTTCCTCAGTGTGTATGCCCAGAAGTGGGATTGCTGGGTCATATGGCAGTTCTATTTCCAGTTTTCCAAGAAATCTCCACACTGTTCTCCATAGTGGCTGTACTAGTTTGCATTCCCACCAACAGTGTAAGAGGGTTCCCTTTTCTCCACACCCTCTCCAGCATTTATTGCTTGTAGACTTTTGGATAGCAGCCATCCTGACTGGCGTGTAATGGTACCTCATTGAGGTTTTGATTTGCATTTCTCTGATAATGAGTGATGTTGAGCATCTTTTCATGTGTTTGTTAGCTATCTGTATGTCTTCTTTGGAGAAATGTCTGTTTAGTTCTTTGGTCCATTTTTTGATTGGGTCATTTATTTTTCTGGAATTGAGCTTCAGGTGTTGCTTGTATATTTTTGAGATTAATCCTTTGTCTGTTGCTTCATTTGTTATTATTTTCTCCCAATCTGAGGGCTGTCTTTTCACCTTGCTTATAGTTTCCTTTGTTGTGCAAAAGCTTTTAAGTTTAATTAGGTCCCATCTGTTTGTTTTTGCTTTTATTTCCAATATTCTGGGAGGTAGGTCCTAGAGGATCCTGCTGGGACTTATGTTGGAGAGTGTTTTGCCTATGTTCTCTTCTATCTTAGTATTTTGAATGGTGAGTTTTAAGCCAGCTTTTTCACTCTCTTATTTCCTTTCATCAAGAGGTTCTTTAGTTCTTCTTTCTGCCATAAGGGTGGTGTCATCTGAGGTTATTGATATTTCTCCCAGCAATCTTGATTCCAGCCTGTGAGTCCTCCAGCCCAGCATTTTTCTTGATGTACTCTACATATAAATTAAATAAGCAAGGTGACAATATACAGCTTTGACATAGTCCTTTCCAAATTTGGAACCAGTCCATTGTTCCATGTCCAGTTCTAATTGTTGCTTCTTGACCTGCATACAGATTTCTCAGGAGGCAGAAAAGGTGGTCTGGTATTCCCATCTCTTTAAAGAATTTTCCACAGTTTGTTGTGATCCACAGAGTCAAAGGTTTTAGCATAGTCTATGAAGCAGAAGTAGATGATTTTCTGGAATTCTCTTGCTTTTTCTACGATCCAACTGATGCTGACAATTTGATCTCTGTTAGGACTGTTATAACAAACTACCAGGTTGGATGGCTTGATAAAACAAGAATTCTTTTTTTATTTCATGACTCTGAAGGCTGGGAAGTTCAAAATCAAGATAGAGTCAGAATTGTTATCTGTTGAGTGTTTGCTACCTGGTTCATGCATGGTCATTTTCTCAGTAACTTCATAAGGTGGAAGGGACAAGGAGTCTTGTGTCTCTCTCTCTCTTTTTTTTTTTTTAATAAGGGCACTGATCCAAGTCCTTAGGGCCCCAACCTCATGACTTTATCTATAATAATGGTATCATCATTATCATATATGACATTATTATAATTTCAATATATGTATATTAAAATCCACAGAACATACACCATAGAATGTATCCTTATGTAAACTATTGACTTTATTTTATAATACTGTATCAATGTTGATAAATTTTACCAAACACACTACACTAATGTAAAAATAATAATGAAAATTGTATGTGATGAGTGGATGTGTGGTATATAGGAACTCTGTCCTTTTCCTTCAAATTCTCTATGCATTAAAGAAAAGAAAATATGAGTTGAACTTTGAGGATATAGAGAACTGGACATAATCTCCCTCCTTCCCTTACAAAATAACAACATAGTAAGGGGAATCTGCATATTCATAACTGCTCTCAAATCCATCAGAAAGCTGAACCTGCAGGGCCGACAGTTAACCATAAATGTAAAGAAAGAAAAATGACTCTAAATTAAGACAAAAGCCTTTAAAATAAATAAGAAAAAAAACACTTGCTTACCTGAGAAAGATGCCACTAGCATTGGCAAAAAGAATTTAGCTGTATTTTAAATAAATTGCTAAAATTAAATATGGACTGGCAAGAATATATGAACTTCTGGAGGGTGGATACACAAGAGGAGTTTGCACTTATGTGCAAGTTCACAAACTTCAGCTTTATTAGCACTTTCAGGAAAGATTAGGGTCAGGGCAAGAGGTGGTGCTGGCTTAGGGAAGAAGTGGCAGCAAAGGAAGACAGAAAGTCAACCCTGGATTACCTTTTAACTCTCCTATGAAGGACATTCTTAAAATGCTCAGTGAAGGGCAAGTACCACAGTCTCTTTTAGGTTACAGATGAAAATCTATTGCAACTGGATGAAAGGACCAGAAAACAAAGCCCTTCTACATGCATAGGAAAGCAGGAGTAAGTTCTGGACCTTGACCTATAGCTGGCAGAGAGTAGGATCACTGGTAATGCTCTACACCCAAGACTCTGGAAAATAGTGCCTGCTTAAGACTGAGATTTAATCTGAATAACAGGGAAGGCCCCACTGTGCCCTTGATATCAGGCTAATGAATGTTGATCATCAAGTAAATATAGTCCTACTCTTCTTATATTCTGATAGGGCTTTCCTGGTGGCTCAGACGGTAAAAAATCTGCCTGCAATGCAGGAGACCCGGATTCAATCTCTAAGTTGGGAAGAGCCCTTGGAGAAGGGAATGGTAATGCACTCCAGTATTCTTGTGTGGAGAATTCCAGGGACAGAGGAGCCTGGTAGGATACAGTCCATGAGTTTGCAAAGAGTCGGACATGACCTAGTGACTAACACTTTCATTTTATATTCTGATAGTCATCAGAGTATGTAAAAATGAGAAAATTACTAAGGCAAAGATGAAAATAGATAATTATCCCAAGCTGGATAATGTGAGGTGTTTTCATTTTCAGGTGGAAATAACTTGGAGAGGCATAGGGAGCTATCATGAGCTGAATTGTATTCCCACAAAATTTTATGTTGAAGCCTTCACTTCTAGTACCTCAGAATGTAACTGTGTCTGGAGATAGGTACTTTAAAGAGGGTATTAACGAAAATGATGCTGCTGGCGAGACGGTCACTTCCTAGGCAGGTTGACAAGAAGTCTAAGGCTCCCCAAGGAGAGAGGGGTCTGGGATATTCAAGGAGGAAGAAGGACAAACTTTTTTTACTTTTTTCCTCTACATTCCTTAGAGGAATACAACAATAATGTAACCTGCCTGAGGACAGTCTTTGGATTAAACCTTCTGGCCAACTCTGTTATCTTAAAATGTAAATTATGGGAGTAGGCCTGGTGAGGTCTTTACAACCCCCAGACATTCTTTGGATTCATTGGAGAGTATATAACTCCACTGCTAACACTAGCAAGCAAGTAATCTTTCTACCCCTTTCTGATGTCTATGTCAGAAGCTTTCTCTATCTCCTTTATACTTTAATAAAGGAGCACAAAAGCTCTGAGCGATCCAGCTTCGTCTCTGGCCCCGGATTGAATTCTTCTCCGGAAGCCAAGAACCCTGGCGTCTTTGCGTGATTCAGAAACAACCTTTCACTGGGCAGAGGGGTTTAATCCTGGCTGACTGCTATCCTTGTAAGAAAGGGAAATTACAAGAAGGGAAAAGGGGAGAGGGATAAATTAAGAGGTTGAGATTAACAAATGCACACTACTTTATATAAAATAAACAGCAAGGTCCTACTGTATAGTATAAGGAACTGTATTCAATATCTTATAATAATCTACATTTAAAAGGAATTTGAAATATATTTAGAATATATATATATATATACATATATATATATATATATACACATATATATATATATATATATATATTCCAGGCAGCAAGAAGGTGGCCAACTGCAAGGCAAGGACAGAGGCCTCAGAGAAAATCCACTGTACTGGTACTTGATCTTGGACTTCTGGCCACCAGATACATGAGAAAATAAATTTCTGTGATCTCAGTCTCCCAGTCTGTGGTATTTCATTATGGCAGGCTTTGCAAACAAATGCAAGGTCTCCTGTGACTCGTCTTCCCCCTCCATTACCAGACACACACGAGGCAGTGTTGGTACAGGAAGGAGCCCCAAAGCTTCTCCCACAAAGTCTTCCAATAACCCCTCAGTGACACGTTTTAGATAAAATGGCCTGACGGGTAGATAGGCCATAAGCCTATGCAGAGAGACAAATGAGAAATCAGTGAGTGCATTCACTCCAGCACATGAATTGATGGTATTTAAATACTAGCAGTGGCATGTCATAAGTAAGTCACATTTGCTCCACAGCAAGAGGCCATTTCACTAACAAAAGATAAGGCCAGATTCTAAGGACAATGACCAAAGACACTGGTGCATTCTACCGCACAGAGAAATTTGCTAGCTTGGTTTCCACAGATCTTATTAGCAGTCCATCTCCCTTCACCACAGAAGTTCTGGCCTTCCAATCCCCACCACCCCCTCTGGTGCGTCTCTATGGCAAGATTAAGTAATCTTGAAGAGAAAGCTGTGACAGAAAGGAAGAGTTTTTGTGGAGAGGAAATCATTTTGGCTGTATTAAGTTCACACTGCAAGCAGTGAAAAAAATAGATTTGTTTTATGATACCTAGTCACAGTTGTGAAAAAGACAAATCTTCCAAGAACCAAGGGATTATTGTCAGAGTGACAGATGGGCAAAGTTTGATTGTTGGAAAAAACACAGGCTCCAACATGTCAGTGCTTACTAGGCTATGGTTTCATGCTATGTGTGTGGACAGATATTTTGTATAAAACTGTATAGTTGAGAAAAGCATATAACAAATATTGCGACATTCAAACATAATTTATTTTAAAATAGCTACATGGAGCAGATTTTTTTAAGCAGATAGATCTGTTGAAAGGTTGGAAAACCATCAAATTTATTTAAAGAGATGGTATATGTTAGATCTAATTTTTTTTTTAAAAGAAAATAAGTTATCTTACATTAGTAGACATAAAAATCCTAAGCAAGTTAAACAATAAAGCCAAAGATTAATTTGGTACTGAGGTTTAATTAATTACTTGTTTAATATTAAACAAGTATTAATAAAATAATGGGAAGATAAGTGAAGACAAATAATTTTACAAATTAAATTGAATTATAACATGAGAACTTAATGTTCAAATATCAACATAAAATCTGATCATAGTTAAAAATAGATATGTGTTTGGGCAAAGACCAGATTAAGAGAATGATGAAACATTTATTTTCTTATGATAGAGGTTTTGTTTATTTTCTTCATTGCTGATCAATTTGCTATTTCTACAATAATTGGGTAAAAATTGTTAAGACAATGATAAGAATTTGTTCAGAGATAAATCCTGCATGAACCTAGAAACAAAATAATCCAATTTTCACTATAACTCTGGATTCATTGTACATTTGGCTGGTAAATTGCTCTTTGCCACTAAGACATGTGGGTAGGATAAGATTAAAACAACAAAGAGCTCAAACCTCTTACTGCAAACCACAAAATACTAATAAGTAGAGTTCCAGGACTCTGACAGGCCAGTTGATTGGCAGCCAGCATTGTTTTGCTTCTGTTGATCCTTAGTCTAGAGTCAATAATTGCACTTGATTGCATGCAATGTAATTTTCATTAATATAACTGATATTGCCTGAGATAGCAGTGCTCTAATATCACTGAGATTTCACAAAGTAAGAGTGTTGGAAGAAGACATTTTTTTTCTGCCTCCCTTCAACCTAGTGATCTTGGTGATAAGACCTGCTGAAAAGACAAAAATGAAATAATGGAAGTGTTAATCACTCAGTGTGTCTGATTCTTTGCAACCCCATGGACTGTATTCCACCAGACTCCTCTGTCTATGGAATTCTCCAGGCAGGAATAATGCAGTGCGTGGCCATTCCCTTTTCCAGGGTATCTTTCTGACTCAGGGATTGAACCTGGGCCTCATGCATTGTAGGCAGATGGTTTACCATCTGAGCCACCAGGGAAGATGTAAGACCTGCTACTGCAGTAGAATATATGTAATATATATATATATATATATTTTTTTTTTTTTTTGCTATTTTTCAAATGTTTTTTTTCCTTTTAATTCAATTCACAATGAACGTTGCAATAAATAAAAATCTTTAAAAAAAGAAGTTAAACTGTTTTACTATGAGTACATATTTCAGTTTTATTTTCTTTATGATTAAAGTAAAAGAATGATAAGTTATTTGATGCAATTAATATACTTAATGCTACTGTCTTTTCTTGAGAAAATCATCATGCAGATTTTATAGGGAAAATTTCTTGGATACTACTCTTTAACAATGCATTGTCCCAACTAATCTCTAGATAAAACTAGATGAATAAATATATACATAAAAATTAAGTAAATAAATAAAGTATTGTGAATGAAAGATGTTGCCTTCTGTGTCTGTAAAGAAAGGATGCTGGAGCCATCAAGCCACTATGTCTACTGAAGGTGAGCCCTGAGGGAACTCAGGGTGGAAGGAAACCAGTTGCTGATGGCCAAGCCCTCAGACACTGCAACCACCCGCAACAGTGCGCCCTGAAGGGTTTCAGGACGGAATAACACAGGATACAGGCTCTGGATAGTTAAGGTGCACATCAAAGGAAGGATTTCAATTAGCACAGACTTTCGAATCTTCCCGTACTCAGAAAAGCACTGAAGGCATTAACTTGAGCTGTCTGTTTTTCTTTAGTTAACGGCAATTTTTCAAAGTTCTGACTACTGGGTCTTTGTGACAAAAACTCCTATGTATCCAGGCTTCCCCCCAACTTCTTCAAAGCAGTCTCTCAGAGTTTTCTGAGGCTACATCCTGGGCCTAATTCCTCAGGTTTGTCAGCCAACTAAAATATAATTCTGAACATTCAGGTTGCGCATTTTTTTCAGTTGACAGTATAAAAGTAAACAAGGCATTTTTGAGACTTGTAAAAATTAAATAAAATTGCAATGTCTATGATCTTGGAAATTATACTTGTTTTTTACTATGAAGATACTATTTATTGAATTATGCTCCCCCAAATTTCATACACTGAGTCGGGAACTTCCAACATGACTATATTTGGAGATAAGGTTTCTAAGAGGTAATTAGAGTTAAGTGATGTCACAGTACTATTCTGATAAGATTGGTGGTTTAATAAGAAGAGGAAAAGAGATAGCTTTTTCTTTCCTCAAGCAAGCATCAAGAAAGCAGCCACCAGCAATCCAGAAAGAGTGTTCTTACCAGAACCCAATCATTCTGGAACGATGATTTTGATTATTAGCATTTCACATTGTGAGAAAATAAATTTCTGTAGTTTAAGCTACCTAACCTATGGAATTTGTTTTTTATGGCAGTCAGAACAGATTAAGATGAAAGATGCTTTAAAAAATTTACTTTTGTCAACTACGGCACAGAGACATGTAAAATTGAGAGCCTATTTCTGAAAAAGAGGTAGTTTAGATTCCAATAAAAATAAAATATATCAAATAACAAGTGATGCTATAGTTTCTCAGAAATATGTGATGTTAAAAATAAGTAGCTGTTTTGAAACTTATTGATTAATGTTCCTAGAATTTATTTGTGGACAAATTAATCTATAACTTCAAAATTATATGCTTGCATGTGTGCTGAGTTACTTCAGATTTGTCCAGCTCTTTGTCTCCCCATGGACTATAGCCTGCCAGGTTCCTCTGTCCATGGGATTCTCCAGTCTAGAATACTGAAGTGGGTTGCCATACTCTCCTTCAGGGGATCTTCCCAACCTAGGGATTGAAACTGCATCTCTTATTTCTCCTGCATTGGCAGGTGGGTTCTTTATCACTAGTGCAATCTGGGAAGCCCTCAAAATTATGTACTGGGGACTAAAAGTAACAAGGCAAACTCACAACTTGCAAAGCATTGATAGTATGTGTGAAATATTGTGTACACTAAATTATGTACAAAGGCACATGGTGATCTGTAAAAGTAGAACAAAGTCAAAGCTGTACAGTTGCTGGAGGGATTAGCTTGTAATGTTGCTGGACATAGTTTATAGTTTCTTAATAAAAAATGAAAATTAAAAATTAAGTACATACGGATTCCACAGGGTGTTCACATTGTCTTCTCCTCTAGGTCTTGACTCAGGATTAACCGAAACGTTGGGAGAAACTTATAATTAAATGCAAGACTGAAATGTCAGTTTAGACTGAAATGTATTTCACATTTTGGTCATAACTTTTCTTCCAAAGAGTAAGCATCTTTTAATTTCATGGCTGCAACCACCATCTGTAATGATTTTGGAGCCCCCCAAGATAAAGTCTGTCACTGTTTCCATTGTTTCCCCATCTATTTGCCATGACGAGATGGGACCAGGTGTTATGATCTTAGTTTCCTGAATGTTGAGTTTTAAGACAATTTTTTTTTCACTCTCTTCTTTCAGTTTCATCAAGAGGCTCTTTAGCTCTTCTTCACTTTCTGCCATAAGGGTGGCATCATCTGCATATCTGAGGTTACTGATATTTCCCCCGGCAATCTTGATTCCAGCTTGTGCTTCATTCAGCCCAGCATTTCTCATGATGTACTCTGCATATAAGTTAAATAAGCAGGGTGACAATGTAAACCTTGACATACTCCTTTTCCTATTTGTAACCAGTCTGTTGTTTCATGTCCGGTTCTAACTGTTGCTTCCTGACCTGCATACAGATTTCTCAAGAGGCAGATCAGGTGGTCTGGTATTCCCATCTCTTTCAGAATTTTCCACAGGATGTGGTGATCCATACAGTTAAATGTTTTGGCATAGTCAATAACGCAGACATAGATGTTTTTCTGGGATTCTTTTGCTTTTTTGATAATCCAACGGATATTGGCAATTTGATCTCTGGTTCCTCTGTTTTTTCTAAAACCAGCTTGAACAACTGGAAGTTCTTGGTTCACATACTGCTGAAGCCTGGTTTGGAGAATTTTTAGTATTACTTTGCTAGTGTGTGAGATGAGTACAATTGTGTGGTAGTTTGAGTTTTCTTTGGCATTGCCTTTCTTAGGGATTGGAATGAAAACTGGCCTTTTCCAGTCCTGTGGCCACTGCTGAGTTTTCAAAATTTGCTGGCATATTGAGTATAGCACTTACAGGATCATCTTTTAGGATTTGAAATAGCTCCACTGGAGTACCATCACCTCCACTAGCTTTGTTCATAGTGATGCTTCCAAAGGCCCACTTGACTTCCCATTCCAGGATGTTTGGCTCTAGGTGAGTGATCATACCATTGTGATTATATGGGTCATGAAGATCTTTTTTGAAAAGTTCTGTGTATTCTTGCCACCTCTTATAATATTCTGTTTCTGTTAGGGCCATATAATTTCTGTCCTTTATTGAGCCTATATTTTTATGAAATGATCCCTTGGTATCTCTAAATTTCTTGAAGAGATCGCTAGTCTTTCCCATTCTATTATTTTCCTCTATTTCTTTGCACTGATCACTGAGGAAGGCTTTCTTATCTCTCCTATTTGTAAGCTATGACAATCTCCTCAGACAACCAATTTGCTTTTTTGCAATTCTTTTTCTTGGGGATGGTCTTGATCCCTGCCTCCTGTACAATGTCATGAACCTCCATCCATAGTTCAGCAGGCACTCTGTCTATAAGATCTAATCCCTTAAATCTATTTCTTACTTCAACTGTATAATCGTAAGGGACATACCCGAATGATCTAGTGGTTTTCCCTACTTTCTTCAATTCCAGTCTGAATTTGGCAATAAGGAGTTCATGATCTGAGCCACAGTCATCTCCCAGTCTTGTTTTTGTTGACTTGTATACAGCTTCTCCATCTTTGGCTGCAAAGAATATGATCAATCTGATTTCAGCGTTTGCCATCTGTTGATGTCCATGTGTATAGTCTTCTCTTGTGTTGTTGGAAGAGGGTGTTTGCTATGACAAGTACGTTCTCTTGGCAAAACTGTTAGCCTTTGCCCTGCTTCATTCTGTACTCCAAAGCTTAATTTGCCTTTTACTCCTGGTGATTTCTGACTTCCTATTTTTGTATTCCAGTCCCCTATAATGAAAAGGACATCTTTTTGGGGTGCTAATTCTAGAAGGTCTTGTAGGTCTTCATAGAATCATTCCATTTCAGCTTCTTCAGGATTACTGATTGGGGCATAGACTTGGATTACCATCATATTAAATGGTTTGTATTGGAAATGAACAGAGATCATTCTGTTGTTTTTGAGATTGGATCTAAGCACTGCATTTCTGACTCTTTTGTTGACTATAATGGTTACTTCATTTCTTCTAAGGGATTCTTTCCCATAGTAGTAGATATAATGGTCATCTGAGTGAAATTCACCCATTCCAGTCCATTTTAGTTAGCCAAAATGTTGATATTCACTCTTGCCAACTCCTGTTTGACCACTTCCAATTTGCCTTGATTCACAGACCTAACATTCCAGGTTCCTATGTAATATTGCTTTTAACAGCATTGGACTTTGCTTCTATCACCAGTCACATCCACAACTGGGTGTTGTTTTTACCTGGCTCTGTCTCTTCATTCTTTCTGGAAAATCAGTGTAGATGCTGACTGCAACCATGGAATTAAAAGATGCTTACTCCTTGGAAGAAAAGTTATGAACCACCTAGATAGCATATTAAAAAGCAGAGACATTGCTTCACCAACTAATGTCCGTCTAGTGAAGGCTATGGTTTTTCCAGTAGTCCTGTATGGATGTGAGAGTTGGACTATAAAGAAAGCTGAGCACTGAAGATTTGATGCTTTTGAACTGTGGTGTTGGAGAGATTCTTGAGAGTCCCTTGGACTGCAAGGAGACCCAACCAGTCCAACCCAAAGCAAATCAGTCATAAATATTCATTGGAAAGACTGATGTTGAAACTGAAACTGCAATACTTTGACCACCTGATGTGAAGAACTGACTCATTTGAAAAGACCCTGATGCTGGGAAAGATGGATGGTGAGAGGGGAAGGGGACGACAGAGGAGCTAGTTGGATGGCATCACCGACACAATGGTTATGAGTTTGAGGAAACTCTGGGAGTTGGTGATGGACAGGGAGGCATGAGTGCTGCAGTCCATGGGGTCGCAAGCCGTCGGACATGACTGAGCGATGAAACTGAACTGAGTCTTTCTCATACCTGAAAATAACATTGAACTTCAGCTAAATCTATTAGAAAACTATGAAACCATGTAACCTGTGTGATCTACAGGTAAGAGTTTGGAAAGGGAATTTTGATAAAATTGGTGTAAAGATCCTGGTGGGAGACAAGTGATTGAAGATATAACTATTAGATTGTCTGTTAGCCTGTTTACTGAAGGTGTGATTCTCTGAGTGCCAAAGAATTGGTGCTTTTGAACTGTGATGCTGGAGAAGACTCTTGAGAGTACCTTGGACTGCAAGGAAATCCAACCAGTCCATCCTAAAGGAGATCAGTCCTGGGTGTTCATTGGAAGGACTGATGCTGAACCTGAAACTCCAGTACTTTGGCCACCTGATGCAAAGGGCTGAGTCATTTGAAAAGATTGAGGGCAGGAGGAGAAGGGGACAACAGAGGATAAGATGGTTGGATGGCATCACCAACTCAATGGACATGGGTTTGGGTGAACTCCGGGAGTTGGTGATGGACAGGGAGGCCTGGCTGCTGTGGTTCATGGGGTTGCAAAGAGTCGGACATGACTGAGTGACTGAACTGAACTGAACTGAACTGTGACATCCTTGTTTCCGGATATAGCAAGAAATATTCCATTACTCAGAGTGAAAGTTTGTGTGTATGAATCTAGTATTTTCAGAGTACTTTATGTAGGTAATACTCGAGGTCTCTACCATCATAATAGTAGTGTACTTATCCATATTTGTGTCTATGTGAAGGCCTTTTATAAAATATTTTCCCCAAACTATATTTGGTTATTGAATTATTGAAACAAGGAAAAATGATGAGTAAATGATTGGGGGACAAAGTTCAACATGGGACTATTCTTATTAAATACTTGTTTCACTGTATGCTGAAGGTAAGAGTTTCCTGAAATAAAACTTATAATAGAGCCACATGGAACCTTCTCCAGAATAGATCACATCCTGGGCCATAAATCTAGTCTTGGAAAATTCAAAAAAATTGAAATCATTCCAGTCATCTTTTCTGACCACAGTGCAGTAAGATTAGATCTCAATTACAGGAAAAAAAAATTGTTAAAAATTCAAACATACGGAGGCTAAATAACATGCTTCTGAATAACCAACAAATCATAGAAGAAATCAAAAAAGAAATCAAAATATGCATAGAAATGAATGAAAATGAAAACACAACAACCCAAAACCTATGGGACACTGTAAAAGCAGTGCTAAGGGGAAGGTTCATAGCATTACAGGCTTACCTCAAGAAACAAGAAAAAAGTCAAATATATAACCTAACTCTACACCCAAAGCAACTAGAGAAGGAAGAAATGAAGAACCCCAGGGTTAGTAGAAGGAAAGAAATCTTAAAAATTAGGGCAGAAATAAATGCAAAAGAAACTAAAGCTACCATAGCAAAAATCAACAAAGCTAAAAGCTGGTTTTTTGAAAAAATAAACAAAATTGACAAACCATTAGCAAGACTCATTAAGAAACAAAGAGAGAAGAACCAAATTAACAAAATTAGAAATGAAAATGGAGAGATCACAACAGACAACACTGAAATACAAAGGATCATAAGAGACTACTACCAGCAGCTCTATGCCAATAAAATGGACAACTTGGATGAAATGGACAAATTCTTAGAAAAGTATAACTTTCCAAAACTGAACCAGGAAGAAATAGAAGATCTTAACAGACCCATCACAAGCAAGGAAATCGAAACTGTAATCAAAAATCTTCCAGCAAACAAAAGCCCAGGACCAGATGGCTTCACAGCTGAATTCTACCAAAAATTTAGAGAAGAGCTAACACCTATCTTACTCAAACTCTTCCAGAAAATTGCAGAAGAAGGTAAACTTCCAAACTCATTCTATGAGGCCACCATCACCCTAATTCCAAAACCAGACAAAGATGCCACAAAAAAAGAAAACTACAGGCCAATATCACTGATGAACATAGATGCAAAAATCCTTAACAAAATTCTAGCAAACAAAATCCAACAACATATTAAAAAAATCATACACCATGACCAAGTGGGCTTTATCCCAGGAATGCAAGGATTCTTTAATATGCACAAATCAATCAACATAATACACCACATTAACAAATTGAAAGATAAAAACCATATGATTATCTCAATAGATGCAGAGAAAGCCTTTGACAAAATTCAACACTCATTTATGATTAAAACTCTCCAAAAAGCAGGAATAGAAGGAACATACCTCAACATAATAAAAGCTATATATGACAAACCCACAGCAAGCATCACCCTCAATGGTGAAAAATTGAAAGCATTTCCCCTGAAATCAGGAACAAGACAAGGGTGCCCACTCTCACCACTACTATTCAACATAGTGTTGGAAGTTTTGGCCACAGCAATCAGAGCAGAAAAAGAAGTAAAAGGAATTCAGATAGGAAAAGAAGAAGTGAAACTCTCGCTGTTTGCAGATGACATGATCCTCTACATAGAAAACCCTGAAGACTCTACCAGAAAATTACTAGAGCTAATCAACAAATATAGTAAAGTTGCAGGATATAAAATTAACACACAGAAATCCCTTGCATTCCTATATACTAACAATGAGAAAACAGAAAGAGAAATTAAGGAAACAATACCATTCATCATTGCAACAAAAAGAATAAAATACTTAGGAGTATATCTACCTATAGAGCCTGTTTACTGAAGGTGTGATTGCTTTCTTTATAGTCCAACTCTCACTTCCATTCAAGACCACTGGAAAAACCATAGCCTTGACCTGATAGACCTTTGTTGGCAAAGTAATGTCTCTGCTTTTTAATATGCTATCTAGGTTGGTCATAACTTTCCTTCCAAGGAGTAAGCATCTTTTAATTTCATGGCTGTAATCACCATCTGCAGTGATTTCGGAAGCCCAGAAAAATAAAGTCAGCCACTCTTTCCACTGTTTCCCCATCTATTTGCCATGAAATGATTGGACCAGATGCCATGATCTTAGTTTTCTGAATGTTGAACTTTAAGGCAACTTTTTCACTCTCCTCTTTCACTTTCACCAAAAGACTCTTTTGTTCTTCTTCACCTTCTGCCATAAGGGTGGCATCATCTGCATATCTGACCTTATTGATATTTCTCCGGGCAATCTTGATTCCAGCTTGTGCTTCATCCAGCCCAGCATTTCTTATGATGTACTCTGCATATAAGTTAAATAAGCAGGGTGACAATATACAACCTTGACGTACTCCTTTCCCTACTTGGATCCAGTCTGTTGTTCCATGTCCAGTTCTAACTGTTGCTTCCTGGTCTGTATACAGGTTTCTCAAGAGGCAGGTCAGGTGGTCTGGTATTCCCATCTCTTTCAGAATTTTCCACACTTTGTTGTGATCCACTCAGTCTAAGGCTTTGGCATAGTCCGTAAAGCAGAAACCAATGTTTTTTTCTGGAACTCTCTTGCTTTTTCAACGATCCAGCAGATGTTGGCAGTTTGATCTCTGGTTCCTCTGCCTTTTCTAAAACCAGCTTGAGTATTTGGAAGTTCAAGGTTCATGTATTGCTGAAGCCTGGCTTGGAAAATTTTGAGCATTACTTTACTAGCGTGTGAGATGAGTGCAATTGTGCAGTAATTTGAGCATTCTTTGGGATTGCCTTTCTTTGGGATTGGAATGAAAACTGACCTTTTCCAGTCCTGTGGCCACTGCTGAGTTTTCCAGACTTGCTGGCATATTGAGTGCAGCACTTTCACAGCATCATCTTTCAGGATTTGAAATAGCTCAACTGGAGTTCCATCACCTCCACAACCTTTGTTCGTAGTGATGCCTCCTAAGGCCCACTTGACTTCACATTCCAGGATGTCTGGCTCTAGGTGAGTGATCACACCATCATGATTATCTGTGTCGTGAAGATCTTTTTTGTATAGTTCTTCTGTGTATTCTTGCCACCTCTTCTTAATATCTTCTGCTTCTGTTAGGTCCATACCATTTCTGTCCTTTATTGAGCCCATCTTTTCATGAAATATTCCCTTGGTATCTCTAATATTCTTGAAGAGATCTCTAGTCTTTCCCATTCTATTGTTTTCCTTTTTTTCTTTGCATTGATTGCTGAGGAAGGCTTTCTTATTTCTCCTTCCTATTCTTTGGAACTCTGTATTCAAATGAGAACCCCATGAACATTAGGAAAAGGCTATCACAATCATCAGAAATTCTGGCCCTCCAGATGTGAATTCCTGAGCCCCAAGGGCACTCGGAAGGAAAAGAATACCTGTGAGATCTGGTAGCCATCAGCCTGCAGTCATTCCCTACAGTGAGCACTGAGGAACTCAGGATGTGAAAAATGAAGGATACTGGTCCCAGATAGCTGAGATGCATATGGAAGGAATGATTTCAGTGAGCTCAGACTCTTGCATCTTCCTATACATAAAAAAGTACTAAATTCCTTAACTTGAGATATCTGATTTTCTTTAATTAACAATAATCTTTTGATGTTCAGACTACCTGCCCTTTGTTTTAAATATAGCCTGTTCCCCTCCTTGTCTCCTCTGAGCAGTTCTCTCAAGGTTACTTGAAATGTTGCCTCCGGGTTTAAGTCCTAAAATTTTTTTTCAGATAAGACATAAGTTTCAACTTTTAGATTGCAACTATTTTTTAAGTCTATGACACTATCACAGAATTTCTTGAAAAAGAAGAACTAGAAATATAAATAATTCAAAACTATTATCATTACATCAAGGAAAGTGAATTAAGTAACTCAATTAATAATAAGTTAACAAAAGAAGGCTTATTGCTCACAAGAAATTGGAAAGTCTTAAAAATTTTGTAGTTGTAAACAATAAAGAGTAATCAATGTCTAATGGAAAATTATCATCATTGAAATTTGAATTATTCTTCATCTACTTATCACATATTAACTTAAACACTAAAAAACTAAAACTTAAAGCAAATTAAATTATTTTCATATGACTCAGTAAAAATAATTTAATGAGACACAAAAGGTTTGTATTCCCATTTTGTTTAATACAGGTTACAATTTTTATATACTACAAAATTATGACTGAACACCATTAATGTATTCTGGGTTTACTACCTTCAAGAATTAGATTTAATGTCAGAGTTCATAGGTAAAATACTTGCTGTGTTAAATAATTTCTATGCCTCTCTGTTTCCCAACCCATAAAAAGAGGGTAATAAAAACCTTTGTAAGAGGTTTGCTATAAGGAATAAAAGATAATAAAAGTGAAAGTGATTTTCACAGTGTCTGACTTACATGAAGCATTCAATAAATTTTTGACATGATTTAAGAATGCTCTTACAATAAGAAAATATTTTAAATATATATGTGTGCTTCATTGCTCCCTAATGAAACAGCATAGCAATGGTTCCTGCTTCATGGACACTGACATAAATCTAGACTATTAATTAAATGACCACAGATTTAGGGACACTCAGGGGGGACAGAGTGATGAATTTGGTAAGACAGGTATCAGTGAACATTCAGGGACCAAAAACACCAGAATTTCAATCTTCCTGCAGTTCTCAGGAGCACAAATCTGTGGATGGGGGTGGAAAGAATGATGAAAGATCTGTTGCTAATTCTGATGAAACCTTTAATCCAAACTGCAATTCTACTATTTATCCTAACTTTATCCCATGTCATCTCTGATTCATGTTTGAGCACACTACTCCTGTAACCAAACAGGACACTCTGGGGCCTTTCTTCCCTCATATCCTTTGCTGTAGCTCCCCTCTGATGTTCCTAGATAATAGTATATGAGGCATATTTCCTGAGATTTTCAGTTTACCACCAAATGGAAGAAATGAACTACTAGATGCTCATGAACATATAGCCCCTAGACCTTCTGAAGCCTAAGGATTGATAATGTTAACCACCCTGTTACCTCACCATCAACCAATCAGATTATTGAACATGAGCTGATCCCACACCCTGTAAACCCCTCCCTCACCTGGCCTTTCAAAAGGCTTTGCTCAAGCGCTTCGGGAGTTCGAAATTTTGTTTTTGGAGTTGTTGTTTGTTTGCTTGTTTTTTTAGCACAAGTCACCGACTGCTGTCTCCTTTCATGGCCCTACAATAAGTCTTTCTCTGCTCCAAATTCTGATGTTTCAGTATTATTTGTTCCCTTTGTGTCAAACTTGTGTTAGGTAACTCTCTGACCCTTAAGAATTTTTGTAAGTATATCTTCTTTACATCTGTTTGTTTCTTCTATACGATTTCTGTAACAGATTAAGACCTCAAGCAGAAAAGAATGGGCATTACAAATCTAGCTGGGGCAGAGGTCATATATGATGGAAATAGCTAA
The DNA here is from genome assembly GCF_019320065.1 of Cervus canadensis. NCBI lineage: Eukaryota > Metazoa > Chordata > Mammalia > Artiodactyla > Cervidae > Cervus > Cervus canadensis. The sequence goes on along the minus strand of NC_057412.1, from coordinate 10,928,584 downwards.
AGAGTTGCTCCAGAAGAAAGTTCTGGTGATCAAACACAATGAGGTCCTTGGAGTCAAGTTACAGTGAGAAATAGCAGTCCTGACCACACCATGCAGAGGTTAGAACAGCTTCTAAGTAGATGATCCTGCTTACTGTAGCCTGATCTTGATATTAAAACTCAATAATTGTTGAGGGGCCTTGGGAATTATTCTGCGGAATAAGGCCTTCAGAGATGCTGCCTCATGTTGGTCATTGATTCGTGATCCTCAGGTCTATTTTGCCATAGGAAAGTGGGTATTGCTAGAGAGAAGGGACTTTCTTTGTAGCTTTCTTTTGTAACTTTTCTCAGCTTAAATCCTTTCTAAAATAATTTCTATCCATGAACTTCAGCCACAATTTCCAAACAGGTCTTCATAAATATCTTAAAGAAATACAGCAAAGAAGGTGTTGAAGGAGGTCGTCAGGGAGTGTGTGACCATGACTGCAGGTTGACCTGGGAGTCAGAGGCCATTCATTCACTTCCCTGTTCTTGGGGTGTATGTTTGCCTATTTCCCTGTAGCTGACATAGTTCTAAGGATGTGGCCTTGACAGTCAGGGGCTGTTGAGACCATCTTGGCTGTGTAGTGACTCATCCTAATAAAGGCCTCTGTAAGATTCTGCAGGCAGGTCAGAGATCTACTCTCTTGCAGTCACCCAAGACAAGTCTTACATAGAGATGTCTTATTTATCAAAACTGTCATCTACCAATCTGGGGTGGTCTGCTTCCTTCTTTTGTGTCTTTTTGCAGTCTTATGCGCACAGCCTCAGATTTCACCTGGGGATCTCCCAGGGTTATGAACCAACAGAGGTTTTACAAGGAAAAATAAATAATCTGCAAAAGAGAAAATCATAGGTATAATGGAAATATCTGTGTTCATCCTCTTTCTCTCTTTCTAATTCACTCCATTCATCCACCCTTCCATCTCTATAGCTTTCTACTTATCCTACCATTTACTTGGATAATGCTAAAACGTCTTATAGGGGGCTTCCAAAGTGGCTCAGCGGCCAAGAATCCACCTGTCAAGCAGATGAGGACTTGATTCCTGGGTTGGGAGATCCCTGGAGAAGGAAATGACAGCCCACTTCATTATTCATGCCTGGAAAACTCCGTGGACAGAGAAACCTGGCGGACTATAGTCCAAGAGGTCCCAAAAGAGTCGGACATGACTTCCCGACTAAACAATAACAAAAACACATTAAAGAGTCAATTTTCAGTTCTGTTACTAACAAGGAACAGGAAGAAACCTACTCATTTAGAATGACATATAGAAATTAACTGTGGGTAAAAGGACAAAAATAATAAAAGTTTAAATCTGAAAGAAATAATATGTTACTTACCTTTAGAAAGTTGCTAATATCATTTTAAGAAACTTCCTTGGAGAATTTGTTAAGATCCTTACAAATTGCTTCAGATTAGTTTGCAGTGTTTTAAAGAGAGACTACTGAAAAACTGGATACAAAGGGAAATTCAGCCTAAGGCATCTAGAAAAGAGATTTAGCTATATATTTATAATTCAGCCACTTCTTTCACTTCTTTTTGTGTACAAAATGAGGTTTCTTTTTTGTTTTTTGTTTGTTTGTTTGTTTGTTTTTTCATAGAGAGACATCATATTATTAAATCCTGGAACTGGCCTCTGAAAATTGACCTCTGAGATATCCTATTGTTAACTTTTAACTAAAAGATAATTTTAAATATTTTATATAGTAATAATGCTATTATTCAGGTTTTTCAATAAAGTTGAATACACATTGCAATCTATGCACACATTGTATTAGCATTGGTTCATATATCTGTAATTTATAATAATAAAGGAAGTATTGGTGATCATTTCAGATCTTGATACACCAAATATATATTTTATTAAGTACACATTTTTTATTTCTTTGTGTCAAAATATAATTCATCAAACATAGCCTGAAGCATTTAAAAAGTTTTTTCAAAAGCATCAAATTTAACAAAAAATACAGGATTAGGGTGATGCCATTGGATAATTCAAAATTAAGGCTTTAGTAACTGATGAGTTAGTAGTACCGTTAAAGTCCATAATCATGGCTGATTCTAAGCAGATATCTTCACTCTGCTCAACTAGAGAATTGGCTCAGACCACGGGAAAAGGATATTTAAGTAGTATGATAAAAAGAATGGTTGTGCTAAAATTATTCACAACTTATCATAACTAAATCAAATCTATCATCATTGTTGGTGACAAAGAGCTGACAGCCCTGTTCTCTCTTAGCACTCTCCCAATTAGCATAATATTTATGAATCAGTTTAGTTCTTAAAAGACTTACGTATGATGAACAGATAGTCAAGAGATGATTATTTCTCTATGCCATATGTGCATAAATGAATCATGCATGGATATTTTAAATAATAATTAACTAAAATGCCTTGGAAAATGTTTCTGTCCTGTTAATTTTGTCATTAAATGTGTGAAACTTGTTTCTTTTGGCCTGTTTCTTCAGGATTTGCTATTTTGTGAAAATTTTCATGTTTGACAAATAGGAAAGACCTACTCTGCCCTTTATGAAACAACAGAGAAATGTTTTTTATTGCCCATCCTGAAAAAGTGACTTGAAATTAATCACATTTGCACCAAGAAACTCAATACATCACAAGTCACAGAAGTTAATTGATTCTGACAGTTTATTGTAACTGAGACTGATAATGTTTCCCAACTTCTTTTTCCCACTCACTATCCTTTCCCCCACTCCCAGATTATATGGTTATTTTCAAATCAAAATCTCTTATCTAAGCAGGAGTGTGCTGGCTGTGACGGACCGCGCAGAAGCCTGGCTGTGAGGAGCTACCCGTCTCCCAAGGTCAGGGGTAGCGACTGAGAACGCCAGGCTGCGACAGCGCAGGAGCAGCAGCCGAGAGGAACTTCCCCACGTCCGAGGTCAGGGGCGGCGGCTGAGAAGAGCTACCACAGGCCCGAGGTCAGGGGCAGCGGCCAACAGGAACTACTGGACCCCGGAGGTCAGGGTTCCAGCCTGAGAGGAGCTACCCCACCTCCAGGGAGCTGCTGCTGCGGGGGCGCAGAAGGGCGGAGAGGAGCTACTCCATGTTCAAGGTCAGGAGGGGCGGCCGTGAGGAGATACCCCTCCTCAAAGGTAAGGAGCAGCAGCTGCGCTTTGCTGGAGCAGCCGTGAAGAGATACCCCACGTCCAAGGTAAGAGAAACCCAAGTAAGATGGTAGGTGTTGTGAGACAGCATTAGAGGGCAGACACACTAAAACCATAATCACAGGAAACCAGCCAATCTGATCACATGGACCACAGTCTTGTCTAACGCAATGAAACTAAGCCATGCAGTGTGGGGCCACCCAAGATGGACGGGTCATGGTGGAGAGGTCTGACAGAACGTGGTCCACTGGAGAAGGGAATTGCAAACCACTGCAGGATTCTTGTCTTGAGAACCCCATGAACAGTATGAGAAGGCAAAATGATAGGATACTGAAAGAGAAACTCCCCAGGTCGGTAGGTGCCCAATATGCTACTGGAGATCAGTGGGGAAATAACTCCAGAAAGAATGAAGGGATGGAGCCAAAGCAAAAACAATACCCAGTTGTGGATGTGACTGGTGACAGAAGCAAGGTCCGATGCTGTAAATAGCAATATTGCATAGGAACCTGGAATGTAAGGTCCTTGAATCAAGGCAAATTGGAAGTGGGCAAATTGGAAGTGGTCAAACAGGAGATGGCAACAGTGAATGTCGACATTCTAGGAATCAGCGAACTAAGATGGACTGGAATGGGTGAATCTAACTCAGATGACCATTATATCTACTACTGTGGGCAGGAATCCCTTAGAAAAAATGGAGTAGCCATCATAGTCAACAAAAGAGTCCAAAATGCAGTACTTGGATGCAATCTCAAAAACAACAGAATGATCTCTGTTCGTTTCCAAGGCAAACCATTCAATATCACGGTAATCCAAGCCTATGCCCCAACCAGTAATGCTGAAGAAGCCGAAGTTGAACAGTTCTATGAAGATTTACAAGATATTTTAGAACTAACACCCAAAAAAGATGTCCTTTTCCTTGTAGGGGACTGGAATGCAAAAGTAGGAAGTCAAGAAACAGCTGGAGTAATAGGCAAATTTGGCCTTGGAGTATGGAATGAAGCAGGGCAAAGGTTAATAGAGTTTTGCCAAGAGAAAGCACTGGTCATAGCAAACACCCTCTTCCAACAACACAAGAGAAGACTCTACACATGGACATCACCAGATGGTCAACACCGAAATCAGATTGATTATATTCTCTGCAGCCAAAGATGGAGAAGCTCTATACAGTCAGCAAAAACAAATCAGGAGGTGACTGTGGCTCAGATCATGAAATACTTATTGCCAAATTCAGACTTAAACTGAAGAGAGTAGGGATAACCACTAGACCATTCAGGTATGACCTAAATCAAATCCCTTAAGAATATACAGTGGAAGTGAGAAATAGATTTAAGGGACTAAATCTGATAGACAGAGTGCCTGATGAACAATGGACAGAGGTTCATGACACTGTACAGGAGACAGGGATCAAGACCATCCCCATGGAAAAGAAATGCAAAAAGGCAAAATGGTTTTCTGAGGAGCCCTTGCAGATAGCTGTGAAAAGAAGAGAAGCGAAAAGCAAAGGAGAAAAGGAAAGATATTCCCATTTGAATGCAGAGTTCCAAAGAATAGCCAGGAAAGATAAGAAAGCCTTCCTCAGGGATCAGTGCAAAGAAATAGAGGACAACAACAGGATGGGAAAGACTAGAGATCTCTTCAAGGAAATTAGAGATACCAAAGGAACATTTCATGCAAAAATGGGCTCGATAAAGGACAGAAATGCTATGGACCTAACAGAAGCAGAAGATATTAAAAAGAGGTGGCAAGAATACACAGAAGAACTGTACAAAAAAGATCTTCATGACCCAGATAATCACAATGGTGTGATCACTCACCTAGAGCCAGACATCCTGGAATGTGAAGTCAAGTGGGCCTTAGAAAGCATCACTACAAACAAAGTTAGTGGAGGTGATGGAATTCCAGTTGAGCTATTTCAAATCCTGAAAGATGATGCTGTGAAAGTGCTGCGCTCAATATGCCAGCAAATTTGGAAAACTCAGCAGTGGCCACAGGACTGGAAAAGGTCAGTTTTCATTCCAATCCCAAAGAAAGGCAGTGCCAAAGAATGCTCAAACTACCGCACAATTGCACTCATCTCGCACGCTAGTAAAGTATTGCTCAAAATCCTCCAAGCCAGGCTTCAGCAATACGTGAACTGAGAACTTCCAGATATTCGAGCTGGTTTTAGAAAAGGCAGAGGAACCAGAGATCAAATTGCCAATATCTGCTGGATCATTGAAAAAGCAAGAGAGTTCCAGAAAAATATCTATTTCTGCTTTACCGACTACGCCAAAGCCTTTGACTGTGTGGATCACAATAAACTGTGGAAAATTCTGAAAGAGATGGGAATACCAGACCACCTGACCTGCCTCTTGAGAAACCTATATGCAGGTCAGGAAGCAACAGTTAGAACTGGACGTGGAACAAGAGACTGGTTCCAAATAGGAAAAGGAGTACATCAAGGCTGTATATTGTCACTCTGCTTATTTAACTTATATGCAGAGCACATCATGAGAACCGCTGGGCTGGAAGGTGCACAAGGTGGAATCAAGATTGCCAGGAGAAATATCAATAACCTCAGATATACAGATGACACCACCCTTATGGCAGAAAATGAAGAGGAACTAAAAAACCTCTTGATGGAAGTGAGAGAGGAGAGTGAAAAAGTTTGCTTAAAGCTCAACATTCAGAAAACTAAGATCACGGCATCTGGTCCCATCACCTCATGGGAAATAGATGGGGAGACAGTGGAAACAGTGTCAGACTTTATTTTGGGTGGCTCCAATATCACTGTGGATGGTGATTGCAGCCATAAAATTAAAAGATGCTTAGTCCTTGGAAGGAAAGTTATGAGCAACCTAGATAACATATCAAAAAGCAGAGACATTACTTTGCCAACAAAGGTCAATCTAGTCAAGGCTACGGTTTTTCCAGTGGTCATGTATGGATGTGAGAGTTGGACTGTGAAGAAAGCTGAGCACCGAAAAATTGATGCTTTTGAACTGTGGTGTTGGAGAAGACTCTTGCGAGTCCCTTGGACTGCAAGGAGATCCAACCAGTTCATCCTGAAGGAGATATATCCTGGGTGTTCCTTGGAAGGACTGATGCTAAAGCTGAAACTCCAATATTTTGTCCACTTCATGCAAAGAGTTGCCTCATTGGAAAAGATCCTGATGCTGGGAGGGATTGGGGGCAGGAGGAGAAGGGGATGACAGAGGATGAGATGGCTGGATGGCATCACCGACTCAACGGGCATGAGTTTGAGTAAACTCCGGAAGTTTGTGGTGGACAGGGAGGCCTGGCATGCTGCGATTTATTGGGTCGCAAAGAGTCGGAGACGACTGAGCGACTGAACTGAACTGAACTGAAGCTTTGCTTGGCCTTGATGCAAGACAGTATCTTTTTTCTAAGGATCAGATCTTATAGTATAACATCCTTTTTGGTTTGTTTGCCTTAATTGGAGGATAATTGCTTTCCAATATTGTGTTGGCCTCTCCCTTATATCAACACAAATCAGCCACAGGTGTACATATGTCTGGTCCCTCCTGAAAGCCCCTCTCATCTTCCACCCCATCCCACCCATCCAGGTTGTCACAGAGCACTGGCTTCAGCTCCCTGTGTCACATGGCACATTCTCACTTCTGATCTAGTTTACATAGGATAATGTATCTGTTTCCATGCTGTTTTCTCTGTTCATCCCACCCTCTCCTTCCCCTACTGTGTCCACAAGTCTGTTTTCTACGTCTGCATCTCCTTTGAAAGACATGATGTAATACTCAATATGTGAGACTATTTAAAAATCATATATTGTGGGATATTTACTTGGACTAATAGTATCTACTTCCTGCTGAGTTTATTTTAACTTAATTTTTCTTCTACATGATATAGAATTGGTGGTTAAATGATTTCTCTGCTGAAAAAAATACCCAGCAGGTTAGTCATTTTATTTGTATAAATGGAATAACATATTTGAAAAAGGCTGGGAGCTTGAAAACACTCTAAAATATCAATTGTTATTATTTTTGCTACACTTTCATATTGTAGGAAGAAGTCAGACTAATTGATCTTAGTAGCAATTAGTGTGAAACTTTATTTATTTTCTCAATTGTGCTTCTTAAAAACACAATTCATTGACTGTATATCATAGGACTGTTATAAAAATAACAAGAATAAATTTTAGTCATAGTTATATGGAAGTATTTGGAAAATCAGGTTTCCCTGGTAGCTTAGCGATAAAGAACCCACATGCAATGCAGGAGATGTGGCAAGAGTCACAAGTTCGAGTCCTGGGTCAGGAAGATCTCTTGGAGAAAGGTAACCTACTCCAGTATTTTTGCTTGGAAAATTCCATGGACAGAGGAGCCTGGTGTGCTACAGTCCATGGGGTTCCTAAAGAGTCAGACACAACTTAGCAACTAAACAACAACAATTTAGAAAACACATAGCTTAACTTCTGCCAATAAGTATAAGCCTCCAGATAAGAACTCAGCCAGGTTGACATCATACCTTCCGCCTTTTGACATGAGTAGAGAGCCCAGCTTTACTATTTCAGACTTTTGGTCTACAGAACAGTCTGAGCTAATGAATAAATAATGTTTCAAGCCAATAAATGGAGAAGAAAATGGCAGCCCACTCCAGTATTCTTGCCTGGAGAATCCACATGGACAGAGGAGCCTGTCAGGGCTACAGTCCATGGGCTCATGCAGAGTTGGACATAACTGAGCATGCACATCACACATCACAAGCCAATAAATGCGTAGTAATCTGTTTTGAAGCAATTGAAAACCATCACAGAAGACTTACACTTCCCCATGGTAAATTGATCGCAAAACAGTTTTAGTTGCTCATTCATGTCGAACTCACTGACTCCATAAACTGTAGCATGCCAGGTCCCTATGTCTATGGAATTCCCCAGGCAAGAATACTGGAGTGGGTAGCCATTCACTTCCCCAGGGAATCTTCTCCACAGAGGAATTAAACCCAGGTCCCCTACACTGCAGCAAATTCTTTATTGTTTTGAGGCACTAAAGAAGAACTGGTGGCTGACAGAAGGGAACCCGATTAGCTAAAACCAATTAGCAATGTGGCAGAAGAGCAGCTGGCTTGCAGTTTCATCATCATGCTCCAGGGCACAGTTCTGCAGGGACACTCAACCAGACTTCTAAGTGTTCATCATGTCCTCTCCTCTTGGCAGCTCCAAAATCCTAATCTCTATCTTTTCAATAGTATGCAGCTGCCCCAACCTCCTCATTGCTGGAATAACTAGCCTCCTGCCTTGTGCACGTTCAGAGTTCAACAGATATCTTAAGGAGAACCAACAGAGCTTTGGTATTTTTTACTAGTTTCTCACTATTCTCTCACTGTCCTGATCTTCAATCTCTTATCCTGGGTCTAGAAGTCGGCCAAGGCCCTCAAGAAAAACAAAGGTTAAAGCATTAGCTTTTTGTTCTGTTGGATTTGTCCCTTCTTTGAATTTATCTCCTTAAATCTTCTTTGCCTTAGCAGTTCTAGGTTGTCTTGATACAAAGATTACTGTGCTTTTATCTCTTTTATAGTGTTATTCTCAGCAGAAACATTCGTTCTGCTACAGTGGTGTAGTGGTGTAGTCCTAAGCTACATCACAATATAATCTATAATACTGTATGTAAAGTATATTATTTTAATAAAAATGTCATGGCTTTATTGTATATTTTAAGGAGAAAAACATATTTATGTCAAAATGTATATTAACTTAGTCTGAGGGAACATGACATAGTTAATGTGTAGCATTAAAAATATTTCTCTGCTTAAGCAATTAGGATTTTGGAGGCTGCCATTTTACAATGAAACTCAGAAGTTCAAGTTATTTTAATAGAATAGCAAATCCCCTGGTGGCTCAGACAATAAAGAATCCACCTGCAATTTGAGAGATCTGGTTTCAATCCTTGGGTTGGGAAGATCTCCTGGAGAAGGGAATGGCTACCCACTCCAATTTTCTTTCCTGGAGAATTCCATGGACAGAGGAGCCTGGTGGGTTACAGTCCATGGAGTTGCAGAGAGTCAGATTTGACTGAAATGACTTAGCACAGCACAGTGATGGAGAAGACCCTCATGATCTCACCTCAATTCATCACTTGGCAACAGAGCTCTAACTTAGGACCCCCAGGATACCCTATCACAGACTGAATTTGATTTCTTTCTTTCTTTCCTTCTCTCTTTCTTTCTCTCCCTCTTTCTTTCTTTCATCTTCCTCTCTCATATGACATTCTTGTTTTTAACAAAATCTCCATATATCCAGGAAAAAAAAAAGTAAGTTACTGGTAAGGTGGAGAAATTAGAACCCTTGCTTACCATTGGAAAATAGTACACCTGTTCCAGAATATAGTATGGAAGTTCCTCATTAAATTATAAATACAACTACTATATGATTCAGCAATCCCAGTTTTGGGTATTTGTCCCAAAGAATTGAAATCAAAATTTTAATATCTGCACTTCCCTATTTCTGCACTGTTACCAATAGCTAAGACATGGAAATAGCCAAAATGTCCATAAACCTATGACAGGACAAAGAAAATGTGGTATATACATGCAATGAAATATTACTAAGCCTTATATAAAGAAGAATATCCTGTGAAATATGACAACATGGATGAGCTTGGAAGACATTATTCTAAGTGAAATAAGCCAGTCATAAAAGGACAAATACTGCTTGACTTCACTGATATAATGTATCTAAAATAGCTAAATTCTTAGAAGCAGAGAACAGAACTATGGTTGTCAGGAGCAGGAAGTAAGGGAATGGGAGAGCTGCCCTCCAATCTTCCCAGGTGGTGCTAGTGGTAAGAACCTGCCTTCCGATGCAAAAGACACAAGAGATGCAGGTTCAATCCCTTGGTCGAGAAGATACCCTGGAAGAGGAAATGGCAACCCTTTCCAGTATTCTTGCCTGAGAATCCCACAGACAGATGAGCCCGGTGGGCTGTAGTTTGTAGAGTAGCAAAGAGTTGGACATGACACGCAACTTAGCACGCACGCGCAAACATGTTGTGCAACAGGTGCAAAATTTCTGTAATTCAACATAAATAAGTTCTAAAGACCTTCCATAAAACATTGTGCCTGTAGATAATGATATTGTTTGGTACTCTTAAAATTTGTTAAGATGGTAGATCTCATATCAAATGTCTTTACTACAGTAAAATAAAAATTAGAATTAAAAAGAAAACACTGAATTAAAATTGTATTTTCATTCATCCTTTTCATTCAATGACAGGCATTTCAGTGATATTTCTGACTAAATCAAGAAACGACATCACATCTTGCTTGGTAATTGTGGGTGTCAGAAACCTCACTATTCCATAAAATCCCATTATGCTATCCTTACATGGATTAGGTGCTATGTTGCTCTTTTTAACATTTATTAAACATTTTCTTCATATTGTATACTAGCAAATTTTTGCTGTCATGTTATGATCTAATTATTATATAAAAACTGTACAATATTACAGAAACTATTAGAAAAACAATTCAAAATGAGTTACAAATGCTCTTTTCAACTTTCTTATATGCAAGAGATAAATCAAACTATGTCAAGAGGTCAGTGCATGTGTTTTATTGCTGTTGTTCTTCCATCACTAAGTCATATGCGACTCTCAGGCTCCTCTGTCCTCGACTGTCTCCTGGAATTTGCTCAAATTCATGTCTGTTGAGTCAGTTATTCTATCTAACCATCTCATCCTCTGCTTCCCTCTTCTCCTGTTCCCTTTAGTCTTTCCCAGCATCAGGGTCTTTTTCAATGAGTAGGCTTTTCACATCAAGTGGCCAAAGTGTTAGAGCTTCAGCTTCAGCATCAGTCCTTCCAATGAGTACTTAGGGTTGATTTCTTTTAGGAATGACTGGCTTGATCTTGCAGTCCAACGAACTCTCAAGAGTCTTCTCCAATACCACAGTTCCAAAGCATTGATTCTTCAGTGCTCAGCCTTCTTTGTGATCCAACTTTCAAGTTTGTACATGACTACTGGAAAAACCTCAGCTTTGACTATGTGGACCTTTATCAGCAAAATGATATCTCTGCTTCTTAGTATGCTGTCTAGGTTTGTCTAGGCTTAATATACCCCTTCCAACTTGCAAGGATCTTTTAATTTCATGCCTGCAGTCACCATCCACTGTGATTCTGGAGCCCAAGAAAATAAAATCTGTCACTTCTTTTGCTTTTTCTCCTTCTATTTGCCATGAAGTGATGGGGCTGGATGCCATGATCTTAGTTCTTTGAATGTTGCTTATTAAGTCAAATTTTTCACCATTCTCCTTCACCCTCTGTTTTAGGTCAGCTCACATTTTTTTTTTTTTTTTTTCCTTTCAGAGTCTATGAGAGGTTCAAAGCCTGGCAGTATCAAGAAAACCTCTACAGAGAGAGGAAGAATGGAGGGAACCAGAATGGAGGAAGAAATGCTTCTAGAAAGAAAGAGTAGAGATATTTGCTTTAAATCCAGTTATCAAAAAGAATATCACCAAAAAAAAAAAAGAATATCACCAACCTGCAACATCTGCTTTTGCCACTTACAATTAGAAGTGTGAGGACAGGAAGTTACTTAGCTATTTCTTTAATGGAGACTAAAATGTTAACTTCACATTATCACCAAGGAACAGCCTTATTTAAATTTTATTTCAAAATAAGGAATAAATTATCACAACAATAAGTGGAATAATAATAGCAATGAATATAGAATATTTGCTAATGTTTATTAATTTTTATGGCACTTTGCTAAACTTTGCCTGCATCAACTTAGAGAACTAAGAATTTAAAATCATTTTATAATTTATCTGACTGAAGCTTAGACAAATTAAAGACTTGACTAAGACCATTGAAGTTGCATTGTAGAGTTTTCATGAATTCTGACCCCAAGAACACTAATACCTCAAATATCTAACATGTAGTGAAGCTTCACCACAATTACCAATATTGAAACATACTAGGATAAAACTCACATTTGCTCTTTGAAATGTGAATATTTTGCAAGAAAATCTTAAAATTGAAAACAAGTGGCTTTAGAAGAACTTTAGATACTGCTTGGGTAAAAAAAGCTATACAGTCTTTTAAAATTAGTTGAAAATGCATACAGTGAGTACAAAATCAAAATAATTGTCTTCCCGAAGGAAGCCAATATATTGTTAAATATGTCTTTGTGTCTGGGATATTTTTACCACATTAAAGAGAGAATACCTCATCAATAATACATTGGGCTTTTTTAAAGAAAGTATAAAACTTGCAAATTCCAAAGAGACAAAGAGAAAATAAATGAGTAGTGAAATTGGGCAGTGCTCACAGTCAACAATATCAAAGTTAGAAGCCTGCAGATGTTTCCAAAATTGAGCAAACTGAAGAGAGTAAATGGTACTAGACACTGTTCACTTTGATTTTTTCCTTTCCTTTTTTTTCTTTTTCATTTAGTAAAAAGTTCCCCTCAGTGATTTTCCTGCTTTCTAAGCATCACAAAAAGGAAGAACAGCAGGCTGAATCCTGATGAGACCTTGACCCTGTGGGTAGAGCCCCTGTTGTTCTTAAGAGCTTGTCTGTTTGAATGAGTGATTGATTATTCTACCCAGAGTCAAAGAGAGACACTTCAATGCTGGCTGAAAACATCTGCAGGTCTATAGCTAGATTTGCTCACACTTCGTTGAATTCCTAATGTCAGGTTAAAATAGGCATGACATTTCTAACAGATTACTTTGATATTTGAATACATTGATATCCATACTCTATTAAAATCAATGCAGGTTGTGCTGTTTTGTTGTTCATTGCAAATATGTATAAAGTGATTCATTATTAAAACCCTAGTAGATTACCTGTTTTTTCTTTAAAATCTTTTAACAATCTTACTGAGGTATAAGTGATAATTTAAAAACCGCATGTTTAATTTTCATCATTTGATGACTTTAGACATATGCATACATCCATAAAACCATTACTACAAAGTGCTAGGTGTAGCCAATACCTCTAAAAGTTTCCTTATGACCCTTTGATTTTATTTATTTATTTACTTTTTCATTATAGTGGTAAGAACACAACACGAGATCTACCCTCTTAACAAGTTATTTAAGTACATAATACACTGTTATTATGACCACAGGCACTACTTTGGTCAGTTGATCTTATTCATCTTGATCTAGATCTTATTCATCTTGTATTACAGAAATTTTATAGCCATTGAACAACACCACCTTATATCCTTCTTTCCTCCAGGTCTTGGAAAACACCTTTCTGCATTCTATTTTCAGGATTCTGACCATTTTAGATCCCTCATCTAAGTGGAAATAGCAGTATTTGTTCTTCTGTGATTGGTATATTTTAGTTACAGTAATGTCCTCCAGGTTCATCCATTTGTCATATATGACAGGATTCCCTTCTTTTTTTTTTCCCCCTTCTTTTTTTTAAAAGACTGAATAACAATGGATTGTATATATAAACCAACTTTTCTCTATCCAGTTATCTGTGTATGGTCATTTCAACCGTTTTCACATCTCAGTTATTGTGTAGAGTGCCACAATGAACATGGGGATACAGATGTCTCTTCAAGATCCTGACTTTAGTTCTATTGGAAAAATATGCATAAGTTTGTAGACTGCTTTTTTTTTAAACTTCATATTTTATACTGGAGTATAGGTGATTAACACTGTCGTGTTAGTTTCTGGTGTATAGCAAAGTGATTCAGTTATGTTTCTATTCTTCAAATTCTTTTCCCATTTAGATTTCTATATAACTTTGAACAGAGTTTTCCATGCTATGGAACAAAGAACTGGCTCAAAATTGGGAAAGGAGTGTGTCAAACTGTATATATCAAAAACCTACTTATTTAAAGCAGAGTATCAAGGAAAATGCTGTTAGATGAATCATAAGCTAGAATCAAGATTTCCAGGAGAAATATCAAAAACCTCAAATATGCAGATGATACAACCCTAATGGCAGAAAGCAAATAAAAACTAAAGAGCCTCTTAATGAAGGTGAAAGAGGGGAGTGAAAAAGATGATTTAAAACTCAATATTCAAAAAGGTAAGATCATGGCAACCGGTCCCATCACTTCATGGTTAATAGATGGGGAAAAAATGGAAATAGTGACAGACTTTATTTTCTTGGATTCCAAAATCACTGGGGACTATGACTGCAGTCATGAAATTAAGAGATGCTTGCTCCTTGGAAGAAAACCTACGACAAAACTAGACAACATATTAAAAAGCAGAGACATCACTTTGCTGACAAAAGTCCATATAGTTAAGGTTATGGTTTTTCCAGTAGTCAAGTATGGGTGTGAGAGTTGGACCATAAAGAAAGCTGAACACTGAAGAATTGATGCTTTTGAATTGTGGTGTTTGAGAAGACTCTTGAGAGTCCCTTGGACTGCAAGATCAAACCAGTCAATCCTAAAGGAAATAAACTTTGAATATTATTGGTAGGACTGATACTGAAGCTGAAGCTCCAATACTGTTGCCAACTGATTTGGAAACCTGACTCATTGGAAAAGACCCTAATGCTGGGAAAGATTGAGGGTAGGAGGAAAAGGGGCCAACAGAGGAGGAGATGGTTGGATGTCATCATGGACTCAATGGACATGAGTTTTAACAAACTCTGGGAGATAATGAAAGACAGGGAAGCTTGGTGTGCCACAGTCCATGGGGTCGCAAAGATCAGATATGTGTTAATGATTGAACAACTGTGTGCTATACAAGAGGTCATTGTTGTTTTTCATTTTAAACATAGCAGTGCAAACATGTTAATGCCAAACTCCCTAACTATCCCTCCCCTATACCCTTCCAACAATTAACCATATGCTTGTTCTCTAATTCTATGTGTCTGTTTCTGTTTTGTAAATTAGTTCATTTGTATCTTTTTTTTGTTTTGTTTTGTTTTTAGATTTCACATATAAGCCATATCATATGATATTTGTCTTTAGTTTACTTCACTCAGTGTAACACTGTCTAGGTATTAGCAGAATGCTTTTTATATTTAATCATTACAAAACTCTTTTAAGACTACTTAATAGGACAGGAAAATAAATTTTACAAACATCAGAATACTTATTGCCAGGTTTAATCCAAAAGGTAATCTTCTTTCTGTTTGTTCTCATCTACAAGCCATCTTCTTTTAAACATGAGAGGCAGTTTGTTGCATATATTTGTGTTGAACAAGTATTCACTTCATGTGTTTCATAAATTTGTGGAATAGCTAAATTTCAAAAATTGCTGAATTTGTATCTTAGAATATTTGACTGATTGTCATTTTAGTTTGACCACTGAGGCAAATCAGATTTTATTACCAAACTACAAAACATATAAATAAACAGGCATATATATGTATATTATACAAGTATATATTAAATTTAACATATTGCACATATATGTAGATTAATAAATATAAATATAATATATTATATAATTATTACATACACATCTATTCAAAATCAATTCAGTTCAGACAGTCAGTCGTGTCTTACTGTTTGGGACCCGATGGGCTGCAGCACACCAGGCTTCCCTGTCCCTCAAACTCATGTCCATTGAGTGGGAGATGCTGTCCCACCATCACATCCTTTGTCGTCCCCTTCCCCTCCTGCCTTCAATCTTTCCCATAATCAGGGTCTTTTCCAATGAGTCAGTTCTTCACATCAGGTGAACAAAATATTGGAGTTTCGGCTTCAGCACCAGTCCTTCCAACAAATACTCAGGACTGATTTCCTTTAGGTTTGACTGGTTTGATCTCCCTGTTGTCCAAGGGACTCTCAAGAGTCTTTTCCAACATCACAGTTCAAAAGCATCAGTTCTTCGGCGCTTAGCTTTCTTTATGGTCCAACTGTCACATCCATACATGACTACTGGAAAAACCATAGCTTTGACAAGATGGATCTTTGTTGGCAAAGTAATGTCTCTGCTTTTTAATATTCTGTCTAGGTTGGCCATAGCTTTTCTTTCAAGGAGCAAGTGTCTTTTAATTTCATGACTGCAGTCACCATCTATAGAGATTTTGGAGCCCCCCAAAATAAAGTCTGTCACTGTTTCCATTGTTTCCCCATCTATTTGCTATGAAGTGATGGGACCAGATGCCATGATCTTAGTTTTCTGAATGTTGAGCTTTAAGCTGGTTTTTTCAATCTTCTCTTTCACTTTCATCAAGAGTCTCTAGTTCTTTGCTTTCTGCCATAAGGGTGGTGTCATCTGTGTATCTGAATTTATTGATATTTCTCCTGGAGATCTTGATTCCAGTTTATGCTTTATCGAGTCTGGCATTTCTCATGATGTACTCTGCATGTAAGTTAAATAAGTAGGGTAACAATATACAGCCTTGACATATTTCTTTCCATATTTGGAACCAGTATCTTGTTCCATGTCCAGTTCTAACTGTTGTTTCTTCACCTGCATACAGATTTCTCAAGAGGCAGGTCAGGTGGTCTGGTATTCCCATTGCTTGACGAATTTTCCACAGTTTGTTTTGATTTACACACTCAAAGGCTTTGGTGTAAGCAATATAGTAGAAGTAGATGTTTTGTGGTATTATCTTGCTTTTTCTTTTTTAAAATTTATTTTAATTGGAGGCTAATTACTTTACAATATTGTAGTGGTTTTTGCCATACATTGACATGAATCAGCCATGGGTTTACATGTACTCCCCATCTTGAATCCTCCTCCCACCTCCTTCCCCATATCTTGCTTTTTCTATGATCCAACAGATGTTGGCAATTTGATATCTGGTTCCTCTGCCTTTTCTAAAACCAGCTTGAGTATTTGGAAGTTCACGTACTGTTGAAACCTGGCTTGGAGAATTTTGATCATGTCTTTGCTAGCGTGTGAGATGAGTGCAATTGTGCAGTTGTTTGAACATTCTATGACATTGTCCTTTCTTTGGGATTGAAATAAAAACTGACCTTTTCCAATCCTGTGGCCACTGCTGAGTTTTCCAGATTTGCTGGCATATCGAGTGCAGCACTTTCACAGCATCATCTTTCAGGATTTGAAATAGCTCAACCGGAATTCCATCAGCTTCACCAGCTTTGTTTGTAGTGATGCTTCCTGAGGCCGACTTGACTTCACGTTCTAGGATGTTTGGCTCTAGGTCAGTGATCACAGCATCGTGGTTATCTCAGTCAGAAAGATCTTTTTTGTACAGTTCTTCTGTGCATTCTTGCCACCTCGTCTTAATATCTTCTGCTTCTGTTAGGTCCATACCATTTCTGTCCTTTATTGAGCCCATCTTTTCATGAAATATTCCCTTGGTATCTCTAATTTTCTTGAAGAGATCTCTAGTCTTTCCCATTCTAATGTTTTCCTCTATTTCTTTGCATTGATCACTGAGGAAAGCTTTTTTATCTCTCTGTGCTATTCTTGTCTAGTATATATTATTCCATATAATAGAATATATATTTTATTATATATACATAGAAACATATTTATATATAAATCACATGCAATTAATATTTCATGTTAATTTGGTGATTATGTGCTTCTCATTGAATTAATGAAAATTGATTGTTTAACTGAAGCAATAAGAATTTAAGTTAAAGGAAGGGTGGAAAAATGAACAAGTTAATCTTCCAAATTGGATCTTTCCCATGGATTTTTTTTTTTTTTTTTTTGCTGCGTAGCTATTTCTCACACCTGCCCCTATTCAGATCACTTCCAACTCAGATGATTGAACTAAGAAAACAAGATTTAACTCTGCAGGAGCAGGTAATGTGTCTCCTCTATTCATTCCTGCATGCTTGGCTCCCAGACAGTGCCTATTACAAGACAGGTGCTCAAAAGCATATTTGTTGAAAAAATTAAGTTTCCTATATACTTTAGATACTTATCAAAAGTACTTTTAGTTTTTTGTCTGAGGTGAAGTAGTTGAATCCTCAGGTAGAGATATTGCTTACAGATAAGTTGGAAGTGGAAATGTGCCCTATAAAAATGAGTAACTGAACTGAAAATAAAGTTATTTTTCATCAGGGCACTTCTGTGTGCTTTTGAAAGCATTCTTGAGGCTTTTGGTGAAAACATATGTAAAGAGAAAACAAAAGGAACCTAAGTTGAACAGTACTATTAATATTAAGGCATTTGAAAAATCAGTTTCTGCTGAATTCTGAAGTCAGAATACATATAGAGCTTGAATCTTCTGTTACAGTGAATTGAGGTTTCCCATTTTGACTTTCCAATTTGAACTAGTCATTCTATCATGCTGGCACAGCATTTCAAAGGAAGTGTTACATCAATTAACTTTAAGCAATCTGTACGATTTTTATTAATATTTCCAAGGCTACATAAATTCTACTGTTAATGAGATAAAAGCATGCTTCAAGCTTGATGCAAGACTGCTGTCTTCAAACACAAGAGAACAATACCATGCCATCACACTGCAAATCAATTCATCGACTGGGTCTTTACAGATGTGAGAGCAAGGTAGGGAATTGAAAAAGTACAGGGTGAAGTTTGGATAAAAATTTGAGCTTCTTTCTCTAAATTAGTAGCTTCATAGGCAATAAAATATCTTCTTTCTTCTCATATTCTGTTAATAGATTTTCTAAAATCCATATTCATTACTCTGTCATGAAGGAATAATGTTTTGAAAAACTCTATTAATTGGAAAATAGATTTATGTCTCAGATTTAGCAAGATAACAAGCTGTCCCAGATAGAAGGGTTATCTAGGAAAATATGTGTTGCTGTTGTTTAGTTGCTAAGTCATGTCAGACTCTTGTGACCCCAAGCTCCTTTCTCCATGGGATTTCCTAGCAAGAATGCAGGAGTGGGTTGGCATTTTCTTCACCGGAGTATCTTCCCAATACAGGAAAGCCCTCAACTCCTGCATTGGTAGGTGGATTCTTCAACACTCGCAGAGAGCCTCCTGGGAAGCCCTCTAGGAAAAGATAGAGGTTGTCTAAAAGATATCAGGCCTGGTTGTAAGCTAATTCACACTTTAACTCCCTCTATTCACTTTCTTCCCCAGCTGAGTTTTATATTTTGTTCAAATATAATAAGACATTCTATATCATCTGGGCCTATAGTAGCATGTTCTTCTAATTAAAGTTAAATTATGGTTGCATATTTGTCTTTTAGAATTTCTCTTTCCAGGTCCTTTGCCTATTCCATGAGAAATTTTTATCCACAAGTAACATTATTTTCAATATATTTTAAATAACTTATTCTTTAATGTTCTGGAAATAAAAGTAATGATGTTGAACTCAGACTTAATTTAATGCTTGTTATGCTGGCTGCTACCAATAATCAAATGAAGGGTTTAACCTTCTAGAATGGCCTCTGAATTTGCTTACATTAATGGAGAATCTTTTCTGAACTAGTAAATCAGAAAGTTCTTATATCAAAGAGACTGTGAAAAAGTAAAATCTCCCTTACTATTTGATTCTTAAATTAATCAAGAAAACTAATCATTAACACAAATTAGCTTAATTGGGAGGGTTGTCTTCCAAGGTGATGCTAGTGCTAAAGAATCTGCCTGCCGATACAGGAGACTAAGAGACTGGTGTTTGATCCCTGGGTCAGGAAGACACCCTAAGAAAGGCCCGGCAACCTACTCCAGTACGCTTGCCTGGAGAATCCCATGGACAAACGAGCCTAATGGGCTACCAGTCCATACGGTCTCAAAGATCCGGATATGACTGAAGTGACTTAGCACACAAATTTAATTGGGAATTTGTTGTTCTTTCATATCCCCTGGGGACTGACTCCAAGACCCTCCACCAATATAAAAATTTCAGGATGCTCAAGTCCCATTGTTGGCCCTTCCTATCTAGAGCTCCACACCTGTGGATCAACCAGCTGTGGATCATGTTGTGCTGTAGAATTTATTGAAAAAAAAAATTAATAAGTGAACCTGTGTAGTTTAAAATTATGTTGTTCAAGGATCAACTGCACTTAAATAGACATTAAATATGTATGAAAAGCATTGCATGATTTCAAATAAAATTCTCCTGAATTGATTCAGTTTGTATGTAATAGGCACCAATTATGTGCCAGTCATGGTGCCCAGGACTAGATCTTAAATGAAGAATGAGAGATTTGACTTTTACATGTAAAAAACTAACACTCTGAGTTCCTTTTCATTTTCTTATTGATTTACCTCTGTAAAATATCAAAATGATTTTAAAGCTAAATAAAAGAGATGTGGATTAATATCAAAGCTCTAATATTTAGTTAGTGTTACTGAGTGAATATACTAAATATAGATGATATTTTCAGAAATATTATTAGTAAGTATTAAATCCCAATATGTTTTAAAGTATTCTTATCATTATTATTTTAAAATAGAAAAAAAATGTACAATTGAGTGCGTGTGCTCAGTCACTCAATTATGTCTAACTCTGCATGCTATGCAGAGCCCACCAGGCCCCTCTGTCCAAGGGATTTTCCAGGCAAGAGTATTGGAGTGGGTTGCCACTTCCTACTCCAATATCTGGGATCATTTAGTGATTATATGCTTATAATAGTCAAATATGACATTTGTTTTTATGGATATATAACAGCCTTAAATATTTTAAATAAGTGGTAGGAATGGAAACACAGTCAATTGATTTTCTATTTTCACTGTTGGTGGCAAATATGGTGAAGTGTAAGTAAAAATCACAAATAATTTTTTTCATTACACTTTTTTAACTAGATGTAGATTCAAGATTTTAATAGAAAATATATTTCCTAGAAGGTGATGCTACAAAAAGTTGCTGCTAACTCTTAACAAATTACCAGTTATTGATGTATCAGCTAAAATTTTCAGGAAAAAGAGAATGAGATATATATGGGGTAACCTCAGTCAACAGATCTTAAGACTTATCATGAATTTTTACAACATGTATTAACAGAATTCCCCAAATGATGTATATGGTGTTCCACAGGAATAAGGGAATCTGCATTGCTAAAATGCGGTGATGGCACTTTGGTCTTCCTTATACAGCTGCCTCTGTTAAGCACTTATTCTTTATTAGATGAGATGTTGGCTGTATTGAAGTATAGTTGACTGACATACTAAGTTAGTTTCAGGTGTTCAGCACAGTGATTCAGTTATTATATATTCAGATTCTTTTCCCTTACAGGTTACTACACAATATTTGAATAGAGTTTCCTGTGCTATACAGTAGATCCTTGTTACCTTTTTAACATATGGGAGTGTATCCATGTTTATCTCAACCTTCTAATTTATCCTTCCTCCTACTTTCCCCTGTGGTAACCATGCTTGTTTCCTATGTCCATACTAAGCCTGTTTCTGTTTTGTAAATAAGTTAATGTTTATCTTTTTTTTTTTTTTGATCCTATGTATAAGTGATATCATGTGATATTTGCATTTCTCTCTCTGGCTTACTGCACTTAGTATGATAATCTCTGGGCTCACCCATGTTGCTGCAAATGGCATTTTTTTTCCCATCGGGGAGATATAAAGGTAATTGATCCTATACGATTATGTAAGCCATTGAATGGATTGTGGGTTTTACCCTGATTAAATAGGCCTGAAGTCATTTTGAGCAGAGGAGTGACTTAATATAACAGATGTTTTAAAAAATAATCTGACTGCTCTGAATTTCACTTTGTCTGACTCATGGGGCACACTTCCAGGTTTAGCACTGTGATGAGTTTAGGTCAGGGATAGAGGAGGATATGAATCTTCCACAGTCAGTATATTTTGGAGAAGCTGCACCAAAATCCTACACACATACACATCACATACATGTACGTTTTTAAGAAAGAGCTATGCTGTTGAAGTTTTTAATATATTTATAATTAACAATTTTGGTTTGGTGGGTTACTTAAATGTCAATATTTAAGAGAGATTTTAGTATTGAGAGGCATAAGATAAACTATTTGTTGATAAAAATAAATTCAATGCCATAAACAAATATATATAAAATCATTTATATGTATTATGTTCTCAACATTTACTTTTTCATGTCCAAGACATCTATTTTTTACATTAGAAAAAAATTCTGAAATAATATAAAGTGAAAACATTTACTTATCTCTATTTATTATCCTACTAAAAAGGAAAAAGTTTTCTCAGGTGGCACAGTGATAAAGAACCCTCCTGCAAATGCAGGAGATGTAGCAGATGCTGGTTCGATCCCTAGGTTAGGAAGATAAACTGGAGGAGGAAATGACAACCAACTCCACTATTCTTGTCTGGAAAATTCCATGGACAGAGGAGCCCAATGGGCTACAATACATAGGGTCACAATGAGTTGGACATGACTGAGTGACTAAACACACACACACACAAGAAAAAAAAGCAACAAACTTAGAGATTGATAGTTATTAGTGCTAATGTGTTTAACCCTTTCAAATTTGAACTGTTAGATGAAAAATTTGACGCAGTGAAGAAGAAGTACTTTTCAGTCATTAAAAATCTCTTTCTTGTCTTGCTCTGTAAGTGACTGTTAATTCATTGGTGAAATACTACCAAGGTGTTGACAGGTGATAGAGGCAATACAAAATGTCTCCTTAAAAAGAAAAGTACTTTGCAAATACTAGATTGCTTCTTTCTATTACAAGATACTTAATTCTTCAAGTCTCTAATTAATTGTATTTTTGGTTTCTGAGGCAAGTCCTGTAAAAATAGTTTTAAACTACATAAAAAGAAAATTTTATGAACTAGTAATTCATTAGAAAATGTTGTTTCTATGTTTCTAAGGGTAAAAAGCATACTGTAATATACAAAAGTATCAAGGTTTCTCAAAAATACTTACAAATAGTCCTTTCCTACAATGATTAATTGATGCTGGGGAACATTGAAAGCAGAAGAGGATGAGATGACTGGATGGTATCACTGATACAATGGACATGAACTTGGGCAAACTCCGGGAGACGGTGAGGGACAGGGAAGCCCGGTGTGCTGCAGTCCATGAGGTTGCAAAGAGTCGGACACGACTAAGTGGCTGAACAACAACAGAAGAATGACTAGCCGGGCATGTCTTGCCTTCTGTAAGTGGTTGTGTCTGTCTGAAAAGAAAATAGGCAGTGACACAATAAAATAAGGGCCATGGTATATTAAAGCTATATAATATAGACACTGAACTGCCTTTTATTCTCATTTATGTCCTGAGACTTTTTCTATAGATAGGAACAATTTTCACTTTTTTTTTCTTTTTTTGGCCTGATATTTTATTTTTTAAAATTTTTACTACTTAATTTGAAAACCTTAGATTTTGATTTTTAAAATTCAGATTTTGCCCATGAAGCAAGCCTCCTTGTTTCTTTTTAATTTGAGCTGAAGGATAATTGCTTTGCAATGTTGTGTTGGTTTCTGAGGTACAACAACGTGTCGGCTCTAAGTATATATACGTCCTCTCCTCCTCGAACTTCCCTTCCACCCCTCCGCCCCACCCCCAGGTCATCACAGAGCATGAGCTGAGCGCCCTGTGTTACGCAGCAGCATCCCACAAGCTCTCCATCTTACACACGAGAGTGTATATATGTCAGTGCCCTTCCTCTCCTCCCTCTACTAGGTCCACAGTGGCTGTTTATGTCTGTGTCTTTATTCCTGCCCTGAAAACAGGTTCATCACAATCAGGATTTGACTTTAAAATCTAAACTACGGGAGAAGATACTGAACACAAGGGGGAAAAGATAGTGAAATGAGCAACATCTTGTAAATATATAGAAGTGAAATGACTAAGCTTTCCACAATGAGGAAACAGAAGATAAGCAGGATCAGCTTCAGCTTATTTGAATATTTTAGATTATCTGCACTAGTGGAAATATTCCAGTGATCATCCATATACAATGCAGCAGTAAATAGATTTTTTTTCCCCTCAAAATGAAATGATATGCAGAACTTTGGGAAAGAACAAAATGTATGAAGCTGACCCCAAATCATCTTAAATACATATGAAAATTTTAAGTCTAAAATTTTAATTTGAATGTTCCAATATTTTGTGGGGGTAATCACATATTCGTCCTTGAAATAATTATTGTTGTGGAGCTATAAAAGTCTCAGAAGATATATTGTATGATACTTTGTACTACTCAATATGTGATGATATTTTGGAACCTAAACATGGGTCTAAAGATAATTCTGTAAAAGTGTCATGGTTTAGTTATTTAGTTATTTATCAAAGATTCTTCAGTTCAGTTCACTTCAGTCACTCAGTCATGTTCGACTCTTTGCGACCCTATGGACTACAGCACGCCAGGCCTCCCAAAACCCAGGACTTGCTCAAACTCATGTCCATCAAGTCAGTGATGCCATCCAACAATCTTATCTTCTGTCATCCCCTTTCCCTCCTGCCTTCAATCTTTCCCAGCATCAGTGTTTTTTCCAGGGTCAGTTCTTCTCATCAGTGGCCAAAGTATTGGAGTTTTAGCTTCAGCATCAGTCCTTCCAATGAATATTTAGGACAGATTTCCTTTAGGACTGCCTGGTTTGATCTCCTGGAGATCAGAGTCTTTTCCAGCACCACAGTTCAAAAGCATCAATTCTTTGGCACTCAGCTTTCTTTATAGTCCAACTCTCACATCCATACACGACTACTGGAAAAACCATAGTCTTGATTAGACGGACCTTTGTTGGCAAAGTAATGTCTCTGCTTTTTAATATGCCATCTAGCTTGGTTATAGCTTTTCTTCCAAGGAGCAAGCATCTTTTAATCTCATGGCTGCACTCACCATCTGCAGTGATTTTGGAGACCAGGAAAATAAAGTCTGTCACGGTATCCATTGTTGCTCCATCTATTTGCCATGGAGTGATGGGACCGGATGCAATGATCTTAGTTTTCTGAATGTTGGATTTTAAGCCAGTTTTTTTCACTCTCCTCTTTCACTTTCATCAAGAGGCTCTTTCATTCCTCTTTACTTTCTGCCACAAGGGTGAAAAAGTTAGGGTTAAAGTTATAAGGTTAAAGGTTAAAGCTACAGGTCTCAACTTAAAAAAAATGCTTTATGTAAGTTTATATGTGATGTACTCAATAAAGTTTAAAATGAGTTTTATAAATGTAACATGCTAATGTTTTTAGACTTCTCTTTGCACACGTATTTTGCTTGTGCTTGGTAGTATTTGACTCTCTGCAATGCCATATACTATAGCCTGCCAGGCTCCTCTGTCAGTGGGGATTCTCTGGGCAAGTATACTGGAGTGGGTTGCCATGCCTTCCTCCAGGGTATCTTCCTGACCCAGGGATCGAACCCAGGTCTCCTACACTGCAGGCATATTCTTTACCAACTGAGCCATGTGGGAATCCCAAAAATCCTGGAGTGGCTTGTCTATCCCTTTGCCAGGGGATCTTCCTGACCCAGAAATTGAACCAGGATCTCTTGCATTGCAGGTAGATTCTTTACCAGCTGAGCCACCAGGGAAGCCCATTAACCTACATGTATCCAAGAAATTAGAATATATGTTTACATTATGGTCTAATCTAAAATTTACTGTCTCTAGTAAAATCTTATCAAATTCTTATTTGAATATTTATTCAAAGTTTTCATAGCATTTTATCACTATACAAGATGAAATAATGCTTTGCTAAATGTTATATTTCTGTTTTTGACTCAGTTTTAAAATTGTAATATGTATTCTGTGACCAATTTTTTAAAAGATTATCATGTAACATACTATCTGGTCAGTTATCATTTTACTCAGTTAAAAATTTTCTGAAATAGTTTCCTTAAGATTTATAGATCAATAATTCCAGAGTAACTGATGTTGAATTTCAGTCGAATTCATCAGAGCACAGAAAATTTTCAGCCAAAAGACTGTCTGTCTCACCTTCTTCATCCACCATTACCACAGATTAGTGCTTTTTTTCCGCAGATTCTCAGTTATATTATGTGGTTAATAGTTGAGAGAAAGTGAATAGTGCTGAGAATCTCATGTGTGTGTTCGGTCACTCAGTCATGTCTGACTCTGCAACCCTATGGACTATATGTAGCCCACCAGGCTCTTCTGTCCATGGGGTTCTCCAGGCAAGAACACTGGAGTGGGCTGCCATTTCCTTCTCCAGGGAATCTTCTTGACTCAGAGATCAAACCCATGTCTCTTATGTCTCCTGCATTGGCAGGCAGATTCTTTACCACTGAGCCACCTGGGAAGCCCCATCTCATGTATACCAGGCCTATAATCCCAATAGCCCTGGCTATTAATATTCCCATCACCCATGTGCTTATGGGTGAAACTCCAAAAAACTGCAGAAGAACAAGGTACTCATTCACCGTGGTGTCCCTAGCAATTATGCCATGTGTAGAAATGGAAAGCACTTAATTTATTAAGTGGATGAATAAATAAATGCATAATTATGGATCTAATTAGTACTATTAGTTTCATGAAATTCACATATATATAAGTCCATGGCTATTCCTAGAATAGTAAATTTTAAATTTAGACTGAATTTAATAAAAGGGTTCTATGGTGGCTCAGTGGTAAAGAATCTGCCTACAATGCAGGAGGCACAGGAGACGCAGGTTTGCTTCCTAGGTAAAAAATATCCCGTGGAGAAGGGCACGGCAACCCACTCCAGTATTCTTGACAGAAAAAGCCTATGAACAGAGCGAAAGTCCATAGCATTGCAAAAAGTTGAACAGGACTATAGTGACTGAGCTTGGCAGTTAATAAAAATTACCCTTATGGTTATGTTGATTTAATGTAAGCAATCTTTGTGTTACTTCATGTTACTTTGTGTTACTTAATTGAGAGTAAATTTGAAATTCAGATTTAAATTCAGAAATATCACTGCATTAATTATATTGATGAAGCACAATTCTAGTATTTTATGAATGAGGTGTTGTAAAATGTTACTTGTTACATTTAACTTATGCAAGCTTCTGCTGCTGCTGTTTATAACAGGGCCAAATAATACATGCTTGATACTTCATATGCAAATAACTAATGCAATATTTTGGATGACATATAAGGGCAAATAAAAACTAAACAATTACAAGAAAGAAAAAAAAAGATGAGGCCTGTTTTATCCAACCATGTGAACAATGGCTGTATCTGTAGTTTTTGCCCGGTGACATAATATAAATGAGACTAATGTATTCTCTACCTAAGAAATAACCAAGAGAATGGAAATAACACTGATTGTGTAAATATAATATTTTAAATGATTGATGATTTAGCTTAAATTATGGAAAAAACACAGATTCTTCTGGGATTAATTAAACATGAGTCTATTTCCTGCAGAGAAAATGTTGAGCAAAAAGTAATTTTAAATTTCTCAAGTTTACCATTCAACTAATGATCAGTGTTCTACATCTCCCAGATATTCAAGTTGTTGTTGTCCAGTTGCTAAGTTGTGTCCAACTCTTTTTGACCCCATGGACTACAGCATGCCAGGCTTCCCTATCCATCTCCTGGAGTTCGCCCAAACTCATGTCCATTGAATCGGTGTTGTCATTCAACCCTCTCATCCTCTATCCTACTAGTAACTCTCAGACAAACATTGGGGCAGGATTAACATGTTATTCAATTTTTTTCTATCTCTCCTACTGGATTGCAGTGCATGCTGGTGAATACTACTAAGTTGTTAACTGAAAAGTTCATTTTACACAAATGGAGATGATTTCCAGTCAATGCTTTCCAAGACTTTCAACTTCCTTCACTTGTATCACACACAAGTACAGTATAAAAGCTTAATCTTTGGATAAACTTGCAGTTATCAGTGTTTCACTCTTACTTCAGTTGTCAATTGTTTCAGAATAAGCTACTCCAAAAATCCAGTGGCTTAGAACAGCACCACCTCATCACGTCTTACAATTCTGTGGGTCTGGTAGTGACTTCTCATCTCTCTTCTACAACATGTCTCCTTGGCTGTAACATTCAGTATGACTTTTCTAATGTGCCTAGGGTCTTAGACAGTGTGGCTGGAAGGCCTTGGGTAAAGATGGAATGTTCTGATTTAGGCCACATGCCTGGAAACTTTCTCAGTCACCTCTTGGCTCTTCTTTCGGTAGTTTTTCCTAGTGGCTCACAGTGGATGACAACTGGATTCCACAAAGCAGGAAGTGAAGCTTGCTGTATTTTCAAATGCCTGAGCTCAGAAATCCAAATTACCACTTGTAACACGTTCTTTTGGTCAAAGCTGGCCATCAGAATGATCCGTAATCAACATGAGGAAAATCCAAGCTTTAGCTCTTGAAACTAGATATAGAGCATGTACACAGTATGGGGATTGTGTTGTTGGGCCAATTCTTTGGGGACTAATTTGCAAAACCCAAAACAAAAATTTTGTCTACTATTTTCTTGATGTTGTGAAAACTTGAAAGTTACTTGGCTTAATTTCATTGAAAAATATTTAATAGTATCTTATTTGTGTTG
This sequence comes from Cervus canadensis, assembly GCF_019320065.1. Taxonomy (NCBI): domain Eukaryota; kingdom Metazoa; phylum Chordata; class Mammalia; order Artiodactyla; family Cervidae; genus Cervus; species Cervus canadensis. Next base: position 10,900,217 of record NC_057412.1, on the reverse strand, counting down.
TGTAGCTATGTTAGCTTTTGAGAGTTTGGCATAGAATGCAAAATTTTTGGATAAAATATATAAAGTTTCTCAATATTACTTTGAAGGTTTTTAAAATTAACTTTCAAATAAAATAATAAAACAAGAGTTATGAATGTTAATATTTTAATTTAGAAAAAATCTACAAAATAAAGAGCAAAATTAAAAAATTAAGAACATGTCAGTTGCTTCAGTTGGTCAGAAGCAATTAAATTCTCCCATTTTTCATGTCTACTTATTCATTTTGCCTTATATTTTTATAAAGCTGTTTAAAAATATTGCTCTTTATGGTCTTATAAGCATATAAAAACACATTCACATAGCTGTCTTTGCCCATCAAACATTTTCTTTCATAATGAAATCATTTTACTAGGCTCTAATTAAATCAATGAACCATAAATATTAGGGCAACTGACCAACTGAAGAATTCTTGCCGTGCTGAGTAGAAGTAGTTCACTCCATTTTACTGGTTCATAAACCATGAAAACGTCAATTTTATTCAATATTTTTCTTGGCACACTGACTGAATAAGTTTCCAAGGAACGAGACATATGGTTGAGCTATATCTGCTCTATGAATATTCTTTCTCACATGAACATAATTTCATAAAATTGCCAAGATTTTATTTCTAGACAAATACAAATATATGCCTATTATACATACTATCAAAGCTCTTAAATCTCCATTTCTCTCAAAATAAAATCAATGGCAAAGGGAATATTAGCAAATCTCTTCTGTCTTTTGCGAATATAATAGAAGTATATTTAGATGAGTTTTTAAATAATGACTCATAGGAGATTTCATTGTGAGTAAATTCTTGCCCCTTAGGTTAGAGAGTGTAACACATACAAACCCTCAGTTCATACCTTTGAAAAAGCTGAAATTTATATTTTAAAATTATAACTTTGAAATTTATATTTCCTAACCTGTCTTCCTTCAAGTTCCAACACCCTTAGGTCAGGGGTGTGTGCCTTTGTGTTTTTGCATAATCTTTGATGATAATATTGGTTGAAGTACGATAAAGAAAGGAAGGACAGCCAGACAGTGTAAAGGTGATTAGTAGGGCAATCAGTGGCATATCAATAGCTGGTTATGGCTGGAATTCAGAAGAAGGGATCGTACATTTATCTGCAGGAAAAAAAAAAAAATTTGCTCACTATTCTCGAATTAAAATCACCCATTTCTTAAGTGAATATAGGTAGCAAATTATACAGTTTCCCTGATGGCTCAATGGTAAAGAATCTGCCTGCCAATGCAAGAGACAGGGGTTTGATCCCTGGGTCAGGAAGATCCCCTGGAGAAGGAAATATTCCATATCCTGGCCTGGACATAGAAATCCCATGGACAGAGGAGCCTGGCAGGCTACAGTCCATGGGGTCACGTGAGAGTTGGACATGACTTAGTGACTAAACAATAAAAACAACAAATCAATCATGCATTTTAGATTTCTCACTTTACTTTGTATAAATATGTTTCCTGGTGAAGTTGCTTAGATTTTTATTTTTAAGTTGCCTTGCTCTTGGTGTGATATGTTTGCTAAAATTTCTCTTCAAATATCATCAGCATGAAACTATTTCCTTTATCCAATCTCTAAGCAAAATGCATGAAACATATTTTCGAAATATTTTCTGACACCTAGCAACTATTCTAACTGCTATGGAATCCATTGTGAACTTTCATCATCCATGCTATTCTAGGCATTAAGATTTTGCACATCGTCCCTGCTGCTTACCATCTTCAATGTTATTCTTTGCCTTCAAGATGTTATCTTCTCTTACTGGGATATTGTAATGGAGGCCAAGCTGATCTTCCTATTTCCAATTCCCAGAAATGTTAACTTTGCCATAAGAAAGGATTTATATATTTTAGTTAATACATGTTTAAAGTAACCTTCTCTATTCCTAGTAGTGTTACTGAAACTGAAGATAATCCCTGGATACACTTAGGGTGCTCAGCCTGGTGCTCTGTGACAACCTAGAGGGGTGAAATTGTCGGGGGGAGGGGCGGGGAGATCGAGAGGAAGATGACATATGTACTCATAACTGATTCACACTGTAGACAAGAAACCAATACAACATTGTAAAACAATTTTTCCTCCATTAAAAATATATCTTTTAAAGAAGGAAACCGGTAGATATAAAACCATGATTTAAAGTTTTTTTAAGTATGCCTCAGATAGGAAGAGGAGGAGAGTATCAGAGTATGTTTTCTCAAAGCACATAAATACTTGGGTTGGATGTAGGGGGGGTTAAGAATGACTCGAAAGAGCAGATTTTGAGTAGGAGCAGTGCCAATTATGAAAGGTTTTGCCTGTTCCGTTAGGAATATTCTATTCTGAAGTAGTTACGAGTTATATAGGGTTATGCTTCCCTGATGCTGGAAAAGATTGAGGGTGGGAGAGGAAGGCGTCAGAGTGTGAGACGCCTGGGTGGCATCACCAATGCAATGGACACGAACTTGGGCCAAAGCCGGGAGGTGGTGAGGGACAGGGAAGCCTGATGTGCTGCAGTCCATGGGTCACAAAAAAATCAGACATGACTGGGCGACTGAACAACAGCAATATGCTCCAAATGGTATCCAAAATTAGTTTTTTGAATTAGAAACATCATAGTGGTGACAGCATAAAGTAGTTAGCCTTGAGCTATAAGACATAGGAAGACCAATTAAAAGATTACCAAAATACACCAAAATAAATAATCAAAAGTATGAATTAGAAAATTTTCAAGAATTATAAGAATGGGGAGATACCTTCTGGGATATTTAGGAGTTATCAATAGAATATGATACATGATTTAAAAACGAGGATAAGTCAAAGATGAAATATTGATTTGGAACAGTAAGAATTAGCAATTTTTGTGGAAAATATTGAAAGCAGGAATATGAGTGATATTTGGTGAAGGTTGGAGAGCAAGGCAAAAACTTCAGGTTTAGATATTTTATGCTTGATATTGAAATCATCAACATGCAGAAGATAGCTGAAGCCATATGAATAAATATATTTTTTAAAAGAAAGACTTCATAGTCAAAGGTGACTTAAAATTTCAGGGAAAACCACTGAGATGTAATTATCAAAATGTGAGATAGAGAACAAGAAAATAGAGGAGTACTGCACATGAGGCCAAGTCAGTTTCAGGATGAAATCTGTCTTCAACATGTCAAATATGGATGTTGGAAGGGAAAAGAATCAAGCACTGGAAAAATATAAAATTTCTACTAAATTTTATATATGAGTCACTGTACTTTAAAGGGCTAATTTGGGAAAATTTTTGAAGCTAGAAGTCATTCTGTAACATTTAAAAAGTAAATGAGAAGGGTTCACAGTTGGTTTGAGATTAGGTAAGTAGAGCAATGATGATACTAAATATTTTCATTGAAGTATATTTGATTCACAATGTACTGTTAATTTCAGGTGTATAGCACAGAGATTCAGTTTATATATACATACATAAATATGTATATGTATATATGATTCCTTAGTAATTAAATATGAATAACATTTGCTGTTAAATGAAATTATATAATGCAAATGCCATCTGAAGCTAAAAATAATTTTTATCTATATGAAAGAATAATATAAATATTTAAGATAACATTTTGTTCAAATAGGTTTATGTAAAATGGAATAGTTAGCTATCAATACCTGTATTAGGAAAAAAAATGCCCTGGAAATTTTATACAACATACTTCTATAATATAAAAACTTAAACTTATAAGTTTTATAAAGAAAAATTTTGAAAAGTCTGTGGCATTACTTGAATTTCTTCCAAAAAATGGCTACTTTATTCAATGGTGTTATATTTCTTTTATCTTGTCTTTCTTTCACATATTCCACTAATATTTACTGACCATGTACTTTGAAATAGTCCATGTGCGATTCCACTAGGATACATTCATAAACATGAGCGAATCTTTGCCTCACAGAGGTGGAAACTAAGAGACAAAGTGATGAACCCTTGTTCAGCTTAAAGGAGGGGGATTGCACTTAGCCAATTCATTTAGATTTAGGACCCATTTCAATGATCATAGCTCATTACCAGAAGAATGAATTAAAAAAGACAAGGTAAAATAATAAACTGCTTCCTTTTGCTAATTAACTTATTTAACATATATTAGGGAGAGTATGTGAAAACTACTTACTAATAGTGAAATCCATGGCTCAAACCATCCTGTAGCAATGCTCTCAATCTTCAATACGCATAGGTTAAAATGAAGATTCTGATTTGATGGATCTATAGTGAGAACCAAAATCATGAATTTCTAATTCTCAGGTTATCTTGAGGCTGCTGGATCACTCTCTAACTGATTGACAGACTTAAGCACTTCTAAAAGTGCTGAGTCACGATTCATATGCTATCCTAACGGAGTTACTTTTCCTTAAGACATGCTTGCTCTTGCCAGGTACTTTTAAATTTTATTTTTTGAATGTCTCTTTCCAGTGATTGTGTGAGTATCTGTGATTAAGTCTTTTGTGTGTGGCTTTTAAAGTGCTCATTGACCCAGATCTCTTATAAAAGTAGGATGAATGTTCTTTGCAAACTTTCCTCACCAGAAAACTGCTATGTCAACCCCTGACAAGGTTCCTGTGTGAGCAGGTGCGTGCAATCACTGCATGGGAATAAAAAGTCAGATCAAGAAAGTGAAATCCAAATTCTTTTACATTTTGTTACTGAAACACCTGACGCAGTTTTAAAGAGGACAAAAGAAATATCAAGCACGCTGACATTTTATTTAAGAATTATTTCTTTCTATAAGAACCACATGTCTATTGAAAAGATGAAGTGCAGCTAAAATCTTTACAAGCAAATCACACTGAAATAGAGCATTATTATAGTGTTGATGAAATATACCTCATCAGAGCAGACTCAGAGTTCTGTAAATAGGCTGTATTGTTAAAGGTAAAGCAAATATTTTTACCTTAGGCAGCCCAGAATGCCTGAGTGCTTGAAGTACATCGTGTGTGTGTGTGTGTCTGTGTGTGTCTGTTTCTGTATAGGGAAGTGAAAGTGTTAGCCGCTCAGTCCTGTGAGGCTCTTTGTGACCTCAGGGACTGCAGCACACCAGGCTTCCCTGTCCTTCACTATCTCCCTGAGTTTGCTCAAGCTCATGTCCGTTGAGTCAGTGATGCCATCTTAACCATCTCAAGCTACCCCTTTCTCCTCCTGCCCTTAATCCTTCCTAGAATCAGGGTCTCTTCTAAGGAGTCGACTCTTCAAATTGCTAAAAATCCATCCACCACTAAGAAGATCTTTGTCAGTTTTAGCTGAGATGGCAGAGGCTATCCTCCCAACAGAATACAGAACTATGTATTTAGTTCTTTAAGGAACCTCCATACTGCTCTTCATAATGGTGGTATCAATTTCCAATCCTGCCGATAATGTAGGTGTGCTTACTAAGTCATGCCCGACTCTCTATGACCCCGGGGGACTGTAGCCTGCCGGGCTCCTCCGTCCATGGGATTCTCCAGGCAAGAATACTGGAGTGGGTTGCCATGCCCTCCTCCAGGGGATCTCCCCAACCCAGGGATCAAATCCAGGTCTCCTTCACTGCAGGTGGACTGTGTACCCTCTGAGTCACCAGGGAAGCCCAACTCTGAATTAACTCCTGGTAAAAAGTCCCTAGCAGGAATGCCAAGGTTTGGGTGTGATTTTCAGCCCCAGTCCAATACAGTCCATACTTTCCAGAATTCCATTCTGGATCAGGAATGCAGTGGATCAGCTGAAACAGCGGCAGGGTCCTGCATTTCTGGGGAAGTTCATAAAGCATTTCTGGGGTCCCTGAAGTCACATGTGTAGGAGGGCTCCCTTTTCTCCACGCCCTTTACAGCATTAATTGTGTATAGATTTTTTTTTTCTTTTGATGATGATGACCATTCCAACTGATGTGAGATGATACCTCATTGTAGGTTTAATTTGCATTTCTCTAAATAATTTGTGATGCTGAGCACCTTTGCTTCTGCTTTTTGTCCATTTGTATGGGTTGGGCTTTTATAAAAAAAGGTGTTTTCTCTGTATCCTTCAAAGGATTACATTTCACTTTAACAGATTGCCTTAGGATCTCATTGTAGGAGCATTCTGTTCCATCTAGATTATACTCTCTCACATTTTTGGTCTCAAAGGAAAACAAAAGTTTGCCAGGTTATTAATTTATTTCTTCTTAATGAGTTTCTTAGATTTCCTTTCCCCAGAGTAGAAAACCACAGAGCATACAGTTCATGAAGGAGAAAATTAATTGATTGACTAATCAATTAATATATGTAGTATTAAAATTATTTTTTGGAAATAATAATATGTGGAAAGGAATACTATTTTAGGTGTAAACAATTTAATCTCCATTTTATGTTTGTATAATACATTTGCTGTTTGTTTGGTGTTCAGTTGCTAAATTGGGTCCAACTCATTGTGACCCCATGGACTGCAGCACTATCTCCTGGAGTTTGCTCCAATTCACATCCATTGAATACATATTGGAAAACAATTTGAGCTATTTGAACACTGCCAATAAAGTCAATTTCATTCCCTTAAACAATTAAATAATTGTATTTCCTTTAATTATGGATCCAAAACATTGATTATTTTGAATGTGTTTACTTTGTAACAGATAAAATAATCACAGATAAAGTGAATAAAATCCCACTCATGGGAATATATTCATGAAAAAAAACAAACAAAGAAAACATAATTTGAAAAGACATATGCACCTCAATACTCACTGCCGCACTGTTTGCAATAGCTAAGATCTGAAAGCAACCTAAATGTCTATCAATGGAAGAGTGGGTAGAGAAGATGTGGTACATGTACACAATGTAATGTTACTCAGACATTTAAAGAACAAAATAATGCCATTTGTAGCAACATGGATGGACCTAGAGATAATCATACTGAGGGAAGTAAGTCAGACAGAAAGACAACTATCATATGATATTGATTATTTTTGGCATCTAAAAAAATGGTACAAATGAACTAATTTACAAAACAAAATAGTCACAACTGTAGAAAACTTATGGTTACAGGGTGGGAAAAGGAGAGATAAATTGAGAGATTGGGATTGCACTACTCCATATAAAATAGATACTCATAAGGACCTGTTGTATATAACACAGGGAACTCTACTCAGTACGCTATAATGACCTTTATGGGAAAAGAATCTTAAAAAGAGTGGATTTGTGTGTATGTATAGCTGACTTTGCTGTACACCCAAAAAAATGTAAAATTACAAATCAACTAAATTCCAATAAAAATTTTAAAAAAGTTAAAAGAAAAAACCTTCTCAGATTAAAAAAGAATGAAAGAAATGAAACTATAGCCATGCTCTTACTTATATTGGAGCTTTAAAATTTTGTTGAAATATCTAGGCTTTAAAATCTTTTCAGGTTGGTAGTGCCCTGGAATGCTTGGCAGCAGTAAACAGAAACTTTCTATTAAAAAAAGATCTCTATTAACCCAGGCCTTGGGAATTTATTTAAGATCATTCAAATATTTGTTTACAAGCCAAAAATTCAAAGCACAAGAAACAATCATAAAGGATTTTCTTGAAAAATTAGATTGGGCCCCCCAAAATAGTGCTGTCATTTACATCAGAGAGTGCTTTGCTTATTTTTTTTTTCCTCCAGGAGTTTTATAATATCCAGATGTACATTCAGCTTTTTAATCCATTTTGAGATTATTTTTGTATATGGTATTAGAGAATGTTGTTTTTGTTGTTGTTGTTTGGTCTCTAAGTCGTGTCAAACTCTTTTGTGATCTGCTGAGGTCCTCTTTCTGTGGAATTTTCCAGGCAAGAATACTGGGTTGCCATTTCCTACTCCAGGGGATCTTTCTGACCTAGTGATCAAACCCATGTCCCTGAATCTCTTGTACTGGCAGCTGGAGTCTTTACCACTGGGCCACCTGGGAAGCCCAAGATAGATTTATTAGGAATGAGGTACTTATTACAGAGAGTTTTATTCCTAAGTATTTGATTGGTTTTAATATGATGGTAAATAGATTGTTTCTTTCTCTTTCCAATATTTTGTTGTTAGTGTATAGAAACGCAACCAATTTCTTTTTACTAATTTTGTATCCACAATTTTATCCAATTAATTTATGAGCTTTAGTAGTTTTCTGATAGCATCTTTAAGATTTTTGGAGTTCTCTGGTAACTCAGTGGTAAAGAATCCGTCGGCCAAGTAAGAGACTTGGATAATCCCTGGGTTGGGAAGAAACCCCAGAAAAGGAGATGGCTGCACACTCAGTATTCTTGCCTGGAAAATCCCATGGACGGAGGAACCTGGGAGGCACAGTCCACGGAGTCACAAAATTGGGAACCGACTTAGGGACAGATTTTCATGTTTTTTTCCTTTCCTTTTTTTTTTCCCTTTCACTGTATAGCACAGGGAACTCTACTCAATACTCTGCGATGGCCTGTATGGAAAAAAAATCCAAAAAAAGGTGGATACACACACACACACACACACACACACACACACACACACACACACATATAACTGATTTACTTTACCTTACAAGTGAAACTAACACAGCATTGTAAATCAAATAAACTCTAATAATTTTTTTAATGGTATATAAACTTCCAAGTCTAACTCCATCTTCAGTTTTCTCTTCTTTTCTGTATAGCCCTTATCATATAAAATTAAAATCATTGACATAAAGATTGTTTTTATGTATATAACATCATGTCATCTGCAAATAGTGACAGTTTTGCTTGTTTTCCAATATGAATTTATTTCATTTTTGTCTGATTGTAAAACCCTGTATTATACCTACTCTTACAGGAAATGCCTTCAGATTTTCACCAATGAGTATGATGTTCACTATAGGTTTGTCATATATGGCCTTTATTATATTCAGGTATGTTCCCTCTATGTCCACTTTCTGAAAAGTTTTTATCATAAATGGATATTGAATTTTATTGAAAGTTCTTTCTGCATCTATTGAAATGATCACATGTTTTTAATTCTTCAATTGGTTAATGTGTGTATCACATTGATCAATTTGTAGTTATTAAAAAAATCCTTGAACTCCCGGAGTAAGTCCCACTTGATCATGGTACATGATCCTTATAATGTATTGTTGGAAACTTAATTTGCTAGTATTTGGTTGGATATTTTTTAATCTATCAAGTAGATTTCAGTGCCTTTCCTCTGATTGCTCTTTTAAATGAAAATAAGATGTGTTTCAAATCATTGCTTCACTTCAGACCTATGATTCCAAGAACTCTTAATCATTGTCATGAGATTATAAACCATCCAGTTTAAACCTCTTATTTTATAGTTGAGAGAAATGATGCCAAATAGAGAAAGATTTTGTATGGAAGTTCACAAGACAGAGATATGTGCTTGATTTGAAGCTGTAGTTTCTGCTACAAGATTCAGTTTCCCTTTATGTTTTCTTTTGGGCACAACGATATGCTCCCATAACTCCATCAGACATCCTTCTTTATCCGGTCAGGACAGAATCCACCACCCAGATAATTCCTAGTGCATGGTAACTCTAATAATATCTAATAACCCTTCTCATCTGTGAATATTTATTGAACTAATGAATAAATAGGGCTTCCCTGATAGCTCAGTTGGTAAAAATAATCTGCCTGCAATGGGGGGGAAGACCTGGGTTCAGTCCCTGGGTTGGGAAGATCCACTGAAGAAGGGAAAGGCTACACATTCCAACATTCTGGCCTGGAGAATTCCACGGACTGTATCGCCCGAGGAGTCACAAAAAGTCAGACACAACTGATCGAGTTTCACTGTCAGTGAATGAGCACACCTAAATTACCAAATACTTTGACTTTCTGATAAATATTGGCTTACAAAAGGATCTTTTAAAACATCAGGTAATGACTATATTAGAACTGATGAAGAATAAAATATATCAACACACATTTGAATTGAATTTAAAAGCTTTGTAATTTTAGGTTAAGTATGGTGTACTTCTTTAAGATAGCTTCTATAGATGTTTTAATATGCTCAAAATTACCTTAAATGCAATAATTTTCACTTAAAATGACCTCAAGATGCTGAATATATATTTCATACACAGACATATGCAGTCTTTTCTAATTTACACAATATTTTATAAAATAAGTTTTATTCAGATTTACCCATATGAAGCTATTTAATTTTGCTATATTTTTTAAAGTGTGCTATAATTAACTTTATTTATTTATACCTTCAGCCCCTGCCTTAAGATTTTTCTGCATATGGTAAGCAGAATTACATTATATACTGAATAGCAATAACTGTAAAATATTCAAACAAAATTCTCCAAGCCAGGCTTCAGCAGTACATGAACCATGAAACTCCAGATATTCAAGTTGGTTTTAGAAAAGGCAAAGGAACCAGAGATAAACTTGCCAACATTCGTTGGATCATCAAAAAAGTAAGAGAGTTCCACACACACACACAAAAAAATCTATTTCTGCTTTATTGACTATGCCAAAGCTTTTGACTGTGTGAATCACAACAAAGTCTGGAAAATTCTGAAAGAGATGGGAATACCAGACCACCTGACATGCCTCTTGAGAAATCTGTATGCAGGTCAGGAAGCAACAGTTAGAATTGGACATGGAATAACAGAATGGTTCCAAATAGGGAAAGGAGTATGTCAAGGCTATATATTGTCAGCCTGCTTATTTAACTTATATACAGAGTACATCATGAGAAACGCTGGGCTGAATGAAGCACAACCTGGAATCACGTTTGCTGGGAGAAACATCAATAACCTCAGATATGCAGATGACACCACCCTTATGACAGAAAGTGAAGAAGAATTAAAGAGCCTCTTGATGAAAGTGAAAGAGGAAAGTGAAAAAGTTGGCTTAAAGCTCAGCATTCAGAAAACTAAGATCATGATGGCTGGACCCATCACTTAATGGCGAATAGATGGGGAAACAATGAAAACAGTGACAGACTTTATCTTGGGGGCTTCCAAAATCACTGCAGATGGTGACTGCAGCCACAAATTAAAAGACGCTTACTCCTTGGGAGGAAAGTTATAATCAACCTAGACAGCATAGTAAAAAGCAGAGACATTACTTTGCCAACAGAGGTACATCTAGTCAAAGCTATGGTTTTTCCAGTAGTCATGTATAGATGTGAGAGTTGGACTCTAAAGAAAGCTGAGCGCTGAAGAATTGATGCTTTTGAACTGTGGTGTTGGAGAAGACTCTTGAGAGTCCCTTGAACTGCAAGGAGATCCAACCAGTCTATCCTAAAGGAATCAGCCCTGAATATTCAATGGAAGGACACATATTGAAGCTGAAACTCCAATACTTTGGCCACCTGGTGTGAAGAACTGACTCTTTGGAAAAGACCCTGATGCTGGGAAAGATTGAAGGCAGAAGGAGAAGGGGACAACAGAGGATGAGATGGTTGAATGGCATCACCGAGTTGATGGACATGAGTTTGAGCAAGTTTCAGAAGCTGTTGGACAGGGAGGCCTGTTGTGCTGCAGTCCACGGGGTCGCAAAGAGTCGGACACGACTGAGCAACTGAATTGAACTGAACTGATTCAAACAGGTGAGTTCCTTTCTTGTAAATTAGAAATGGTAAAACTTGGTAAGTTTACTCTAGGCTTCATAGTCTCCCTGAATTTTTCTGAAAGCTAGTATCTGAAGAATAGTCTTTGAAAAAAAAGTTGGCCTCCAAAATAAGATACCTTTTACCACTTACAAATGTGTGTATTGTAAGAGAATTCAAGCACAAGATATGGAAATTTTCAAGTTAGTTATTTACATGATATTCTCATTTGTCATAGATTATGGGTCTCTGCATCAAATGAGACAATTCATGTGAAAATATGTAAAAATATTTATTATCTCATCTATACTAATTATTGTTGCTATTAATCTTATGTTATTATTTTTCACCTCTACAGAATAACAGTGACCCTATATAATAAATTTATGTGCATTATTATTCAGTGTTTGAAGCAGTTACATGCTCAAATCTTTTTTTTTTTACATAAGAAATTATCACATTTCAAACTCAGTGTAACACCATGTCACTAATAGTTTTTCTATTCACTGAGATCTGAAATGAAGGTTATGTGTGGCATCAACTTTTAAATCACCTTCTATTTCTTATCTTTTTAAGACAGCCAAGTAAAACAAGATAGACTTCAGAGAGCAGGGATGATATTCTATTTTTCTTTAATGTGTAATAAATGGCCTAAAAATAGAAGTATTTATGGATTTAGAAAAGCTAGTGTAGTCTTGGCATGATACAAGTTACCCGGAATAATAAAGGTATATTATGAGCAAGGTTATGACAACAAATTTAATGACTTAGATGAAATAGATCAATTTCTTGAAGAACATAAAAACTCAACCAATAGGAAATATATTATTGGAATAGTCTTAAATCTATTAAATATTTGAATTAATAGCTTTCCAAAAAGAAATTACTAAGCACTAAAGACTTCACTAGTAAATTGTACCAAATATTTAAGAAAAAAAAATGATACTTTATATTCTTCATGAACTTTTCCATAAAGAAGGAGAATAAACACACCATATTGCATTTTTTGAGGCCAGAACTACTCTATACAAAAATCAGATACAAACATTACAGAAAGGGAAAATCTATGCACCATCATCTCTCATAAATGTAGAAGCAATAATAATAAGCTAAAGATTAGCAAATCAAACTGAGCAATGCAATAACAGAATTTTATACCATGATCAAATGGGAAATGTTCCAGCATGCAAGGCTGGTTCAACATTTGAAAATTTGCCAATATAACTCACCCTATCAACAGGATAAAAAATAAACCTCATATGATCATATGAATTGATGCCAAAAAAACAAACAAACAAAAAAGCAAAACTCTTGACAAATATAGCACCCAGTGATGTTGAATTTGTATACAACCTAAGAACAGAGGGAGACTTTCTTAACCTCATAAAATACATCTACTAACAATCTACAGCTAACATTAAACTGAATGGTGAGAAAGTTGATAGTTTTCCTCATAAGATGGGGAACAGAACCATGTTCTCTCATCATTCCTATGTATCATCGTGTTAGAAGTCCTACCTAGTGCAACAGGACAAGAAAAAGGAAGCAAAGTGTATATCTACTAAGAAGAGGTGAAAAAGCTATCTCTGTTTGTGTATGACATAATTATCTATGCGTAAAGTCTCAAAGGATCAACCAGAAAATTCCTGGACTGACTAGTTAGAAGACCACTGTCACAGAGTACATAGTGCTGTGGGTTAATTTGTGTCTCCCAAAAGATGTACTGCAGCCCTAACTCACATACATGTAAGAGTGACTTTGCTTGAAAATAATTTCTGTGCAGATAATATCAAGCAACAATGAAGCCATTAGTAGACATTAATCCAACATGTCTGGTAGCCTTTTAAAAAGGGGAGAATTTGGACAGAGACAGGTAGGAAGAACATAATATGACAACAGAGACAGAGACTGGAGCAATGCTACTGCCTGCCAAGGAAGGAAGGATGGAAAGATAAAAACTGCAGTTAGGAGGAAGCAATAAACAATTCTACCCAGAGTCTTATACATAGAGCAAAACTCTGCTCACACTTTAAATCTGGATTTCTATTCCCCAGAAGTGTGAGAACACAAATGTTGGTCATTGTAAACCACTGGTTTGTAGTTACTTAACTATGCTAGCCATAGGAAATTAATACACATGGTTCAGATTCAAAAGTCAATTATGTCCATTTTTAAGGGCAATAAATAATTGGAATTTAGGAAACAGGTAAAATCAAAACAACGTATGATAGCACCAAAAGTAAAATATTTAGGTATAAAGCAAAATGAGTACAGGATCAGAATGCAAAAATCTGTAAAATTCAGACGAAAGAAATCAAAGAGAACATAAACAAATAGAATAACTGTTTATGTGTATAGATAAGACTAAAAATTATTAAGATGCAAGTTATTCCCAACCAAATCTCTAGATTCAGTGCTACCTCAACCAATACCATGAGGTGTCTTGTTGCTAAAAAGTTTATGTGGAAAAGCAGAAGACCCAGTATAGCCAACATAATATTAATAGTGCAAAAGAATAATGTAAGAGGGATGATGATATTTGATTCATGATTTTCTACAAAAGTACAGTAATCAAGACAGAACGAGATTGGCAGAAAAGTATACACATAAATCAGTTGATCAAAATAGTGAGTCAAAAATATAACCATGCAATTATAGTCAACTTATTATGACAAAGGCACAAAAACATATTAATGAAAAATCTTTTCAACATACTACAATACTGAAACACTTAGGCGTCCATATGTATAAAAAATAATCTAGACATATACCTTACGCATTTCAGACAACCCAAAATAGATTACAGACCTAAATGTAAAACACAGACCTAAAATAAAATTCTATAAGAAATCATGATGAAAAATCTAGCTGGCCTTTTGTTTGGCAATGAATTTTTAGATACAATACCTAAAGAATGATTCAAGAAAGAAAAAATCAAATTAAGTTGGACTTTCTTAGAGCTAAATGTTGTATTCTATGAAAGGCGCTTTGAGAGAATGAAATGATGTACCATGACTCAAAATATTTTCAAATAAATGTAAAAAGGACTTTTATCCAAAACATACAACAATCCTTAAAATCCAACAATGAAAAAAAAAAAACAATTAAAAATAGGCAATGGATTAGAATCAGATACATCTGTATAAACTGACATTTAACTCAGTATAGATATACATGCTTACATATATCGATACTTACAGATGTTTGTATATTCATTGGTTAATATATATGCATGTAGGGCTTCGCAGGTGGCATTAGTGGCAAAGAACCCACCTGCCAATGCACAAAATGTAAGCGAGATGAGGGTTCGCTCCCTGAGTTGGGACGATTCCCTGGAGGAGGACATGGCAACTTACTCCAGTATTCTTGCCTGCTGAATCCCTGGACAGAGGAGTCTGGTGGTCAACAGTCCACGGGGTTGGAAGAGTCTGACACGAATGAAGCAACTCAGCATGCATGCATGCACACATATATGCATATATTTCCTTCTAAATTGAAAAAATTTAGAAGCAAGATATCCTTGTAACTACAAATAATATACCTAGTACTTAGTTCTTGATTTCTAACACCATTCCTCCAATTAGAGGAACCAAGGATTCTGGCAGCTCCGAAAGGAAAGAAACAAGATTATCCTGGAGTATGTTGTAGTGCCAGAGAGTAAGGAATTGCTATTTACAAAGGTCACTAACATCATTAGGATATGCCAAAGGGACACGGATACCAACTGAAAGAGTTTCTGAGGGCCACATCTGGGAAAATGTGGACAATATTTTATTACGATCTGAAGAGTAAAATACATATACAAGAGTTCATGATAATGTCAATTAAAAATTGAATAAATCAACACATGGGAAGAGAAAGAAAATCTCCCATGCAGAATCTGTCCAGATATTTGGCCTTTGAAGAGATCAAAGAGCAAAATTTCCCACTCCTTAAGCACAGACTGTGCATAGTGACATTCTTTCAAAGAGTGCAGCATATAAAGTTGAAAGAGAAATAACATTAAATTGAGTAAAACTGACAAATTCTGACTTTGATAATCAAAGTCATCATCAACAGTGGTAAGTAATTTGGGTATCATTCTTTCTTTTTAGGATGTGAGTGAAATAACACTTCACTTTTGTAGTCTTTCTCCCAAATATCTATAACCCCATTCTAACCATAAGAAAAACCAGAGACGAATTCTAATAGTGAGGCAATTTACTAATGAACTCATCAGCACCCTAAAACCATCACAATCATCAGAAACAACCAAAGTATGGGAAACCACCACAGACAAGAGGAAGATTAAGAGACATGACAACTAAATACAACTAACTGGATGAGACGCTGAAACCTAAAAGTAATATTAGGTTAAAAATTAGATCACTCAGTCAGTCAGTTCAGTAGCTCAGTCATGTCCGACTCTTTGTGACCCCATGGACTGCAGAACGCCAGGCCTCCCTGTTCATCAACAGGTTCTGGAGCTTGCTCAAACTCATGTCCATCGAGTCAGTGATGCCACCCAAACATCTCATCCTCTGTCGTCCCCTTCTCCTTCTGCACTCAATCTTTCCGATCATCAGGGTCTTTTCCAATGAGTCAGTTATTCACATCAGGTGGCCAAAGTACTAGAGTTTCAGCTTCAACCTGAGTCCTTCCATTGAATATTCAGGACTTGGCCTCCATATGTTTGAATTTTTAACAATTTTTTTCCTGTAATTGAGATATAATCTTACTGCACTGTGGTCAGAAAAGATGACTGGAATGATTTCAATTTTTTTGAATTTTCCAAGACCAGATTTATGGCCCAGGATGTGATCTATTCTGGAGAAGGTTCCGTGTGCACTTGAGAAAAAGGTGAAGTTGATTGTTTTGGGGTGAAATGTCCTATAGATATCAATTAGGTCTAGCTGGTCCATTGTGTCATTTAAGGTTTGTGTTTCCTTGTTAATTTTCTGTTTAGTTGATCTATCCATAGTTGTGAGTGGGGTATTAAAGTCTCCCATTTTTATTGTGTTACTATTAATTTCCTCTTTCATACTCGTTAGTGTTTGCCTTACATATTGCGTGCTCCTATGTTGGGTGCATATATATTTATAATTATTATATCTTCTTCTTGGATTGTTCCTTTGATCATTATGCAGTGTCCTTCTTTGTCTCTTTTCACAGCCTTTATTTGAAAGTCTATTTTATCTGATATGAGTATTGCGACTCCTGCTTCTTTTGGTCTCCGTTTGCATGAAATATTTTTTTCCAGCCCTTCACTTTTAGTCTGTATGTGTCTCTTGTTTTGAGGTGGGTCTCTTGTAGACAGCATATATAGGGGTCTTGTTTTTGTATCCATTCAGCCAATCTTTGTCTTTTGGTTGGGGCATTCAACCCATTTACATTTAAGGTAATTATTGATAGGTGTGGTCCCGTTGCCATTTACTTTGTTGTTTTGGGTTCACGTTTATACAACCTTTTGCATTTCCTGTCTAGAGAGGATCCTTTAGCATTTGTTGAAGAGCTGGTTTGGTGGTGCTGAATTCTCTCAGCTTTTGCTTATCTGTAAAGCTTTTGAATTCTCCTTCATATCTGAATGAGATCCTTGCTGGATAAGTGTTATTTGTTGTTTCCTCCCTTGCCTGCTTTTAATATTTGTTCTTTGTGTTTGATCTTTGTTAATTTGATTAATATGTGTCTTGGGGTGTTTCGCCTTGGGTTTATCCTGTTTGGGACTCTCTGGGTTTCTTGGACTTGGGTGGCTATTTCCTTCCCCATTTTAGGGAAGTTTTCAGCTATTATCTCCTCGAGTATTTTCTCATGGCCTTTCTTTTTGTCTTCTTCTTCTGGGACTCCTATGATTCGAATGTTGGGGCATTTCATATTGTCCCAGAGGTCCCTGAGGTTGTCCTCACTTCTTTTGATCCTTTTTTTCTTTTTTCCTCTCTGCTTCATTTATTTCCACCATTTTATCTTCTACCTCACTTATCCTATCTTCTGCCTCCGTTATTCTACTCTTGGTTCCCTCCAAAGTGTTTTTGATCTCATTCATTGCATTGTTCATTTTTAATTGACTCTTTTTTATTTCTTCTAGGTCTTTATTAAACATTTCTTGTATCTTTTCAATCTTTGCTTCCAGGCTATTTATCTGTAACTCTATTTTGTTTTCAAGATTTTGGATCATTTTTATTATCATTATTCTAAATTCTTTTTCAGGTAGATTCCCTATCTCCTCCTCTTTTGTTTGACTTGGTGGGCATTTTTCATGTTCCTTTACCTGTTGGGTATTTCTTTGCCTTTTCATCTATAAATCCACGAACCTATGGACACCTTATCTTTGACAAAGGAGGCAAGGATATACAATGGAAAAAAGACAACCTCTTTAACAAGTGGTGCTGGGAAAACTGGTCAACTACTTGTAAAAGAATGAAACTAGAACACTTTCTAACACCATACAAAAATAAACTCAAAATGGATTAAAGATCTAAATGTAAGACCAGAAACTATAAAACTCCTAGAGGAGAACATAGGCAAAACACTCTCCGACATAAATCACAGCAAGATCCTTTATGACCCACCTCCCAGAATATTGGAAATAAAAGCAAAAATAAACAAATGGGACCTAATGAAACTTAAAAGCTTTTGCACTACAAAGGAAACTATAAGTAAGGTGAAAAGACAGCCCTCAGATTGGGAGAAAATAATAGCAAATGAAGAAACAGACAAAGGATTAATCTCAAAAATATACAAGCAACTCCTGAACCTCAATTCCAGAAAAATAAATGACCCAATCAAAAAATGGGCCAAAGAACTAAACAGACATTTCTCCAAAGAAGACATACAGATGGCTAACAAACACATGAAAAGATGCTCAACATCACTCATTATTAGAGAAATGCAAATCAAAACCACAATGAGGTACCATTACACGCCAGTCAGGATGGCTGCTATCCAAAAGTCTACAAGCAATAAATGCTGGAGAGGGTGTGGAGAAAAGGGAACCCTATTACACTGTTGGTGAGAATGCAAACTAGTACAGCCGCTATGGAAAACAGTGTGGAGATTTCTTAAAAAAACTGGAAATAGAACTGCCATATGACCCATCAATCCCACTTCTGGGCATACACACTGAGGAAACCAGATCTGAAAGAGACACGTGCACCCCAATGTTCATCGCAGCACTGTTTATAATAGCCAGGACATGGAAGCAACCTAGATGCCCATCAGCAGATGAATGGATAAGGAAGCTGTGGTACATATACACCATGGAATATTACTCAGCCATTAAAAAGAATTCATTTGAATCAGTTCTAATGAGATGGATGAAACTGGAGCCCATTATACAGAGTGAAGTAAGCCAGAAAGATAAAGAACATTACAGCATACTAACACATATATATGGAATTTAGAAAGATGGCAATGATAACCCTATATGCAAAACAGAAAAAGAGACACAGAAATACAGAACAGACTTTTGAACTCTGTGGGAGAAGGTGAGGGTGGGATATTTCAAAAGAACAGCATGTATACTATCTATGGTGAAACAGATCACCAGCCCAGGTGGGATGCATGAGACAAGTGCTCGGGCCTGGTACACTGGGAAGACCCAGAGGAATCGGGTGGAGAGGGAGGTGGGAGGGGGGATCAGGATGGGGAATACGTGTAAATCTATGGCTGATTCATATCAATGTATGACAAAACCCAGAAAAAAAAAAGAAATAAATAAAAGGCACAGTGGTTCTGATCTGGAAGAAATCTATACATCTTACTGTGCAGATATAGTCATTTCAGTAAGGTTTCACTTTTTATTTAGTTCTATTTTTCCTCATCTTTTTTTTCTTCCTCCTGCTGCCTGGAACTATACCTTCTAATAAAGCTCTATTTGGGGATAACCTGAATAAAACCCTTTCTCTCTGAAAAAAAAAAAAAAAAGAATATTCAGGACTGATTCCTTTAGGATAGACTGGTTGGATCTCCTTGCAGTCCAAGGGACTCTCAAGAGTCTTCTCCAACACCACAGTTCAAAAGCATCAATTCTTTGGTGCTCAGCTTTCTTCACAATCCAACTCTCACATCCATACATGACCACTGGAAAAATCATAACCTTGACTAGACAGACCTTTGTTGGCAAAGTAATGTCTCTGCTTTTTAATATATTATCTAGGTTGGTCATAACTTTTCTTCCAAGGAGTAAGTGTCTTTTAATTTCATGGCTGCAATCACCATCTGCAGTGATTTTGGAGGCCCAAAAGATAAAGTCTGTCACTGTTTCCCCATCTATCTGCCATGAAGTGATGGGACCAGATGCCATGATCTCAGTTTTCTGAATGTTGAGCTTTAAGCCAACTTTTTCACTCTCCTCTTTCACTTTCATCAAGAGGTTCTTTAGCTCTTCTTCACTTTCTGCCATAAGGGTGGTGTCATCTGCATACCTGAGGTTATTGATATTTCTCCCAGCAAACTTGATTGCAGCTTGTGTTTTTGCAGCTTGTGTGATTGCAGCCCAGAATTTCTCATGATGTACTCTGCATATAAGTTAAATAAGCAGGGTGACAATATACAGCCTTGGCATACTCCTTTCCCTATTTGGAACCAGTCTGTTGTTCCAAGTCCAGTTCTAACTACATAATGACCTGCATACAGATTTCTCAAGAGGCAGGTCAGGTGGTCTGGTATTCCCGTCTCTTTCAGAATTTTCCACAGTTTATTGTGATCCATACAGTCGAAGGCTTTGGTATTGTCAACAAAGCAGAAATAGATGTTTTTCTGGAACTCTCTTGCTTTTTCAATGATCCAGCAGTTGTTGGCAATTTGATCTCTGGTTCCTTTGCCTTTTCAAAAATCAGCTTGAACATCTAGAAGTTCATGGTTCACATATTGCTGAAGCCTGACTTGGAGAATTTTGAGTATTTCTTTACTAGAGTGTGAGATCAGTGCAATTGTGTGGTAAATCGAGCATTCTTTTGCATTTCCTTTCCTTGGGATTGGAAAGAAAACTGACCCTTTTCCAGTCCTGTGGCCACTGATGAGTTTTCCAAATTTGGTGGCATATTGAGTGCAGCACTTTCACAGCATCATCTTTCAGGATTTGAAATAGATCAACTGGAATTCCATCACCTCCACTAGCTCTGTTCATAGTGATGCTTCCTAAGACCCACTTGACTTCACATTCCAGGATGTCTGGCTCTTGGTGAGTGATCACACCATCATGATTATCTGGGTCATGAGGTCTTCTGTGTATTCTTTCCACCTCTTCTTAAAATCTTCTGCTTCTGTTAGGTCCATACCATTTCTGTCCTTTATTGAACATGAAATGTTCCCTTGGTATCTTTAATTTTCTTTAAGAGATCTCTAGTCTTTCCCATTCTATTTTTTCCTCTGTTTCTTTGCATTGATCACTGAGGAAGGCTGTTTTATCTCTCCTTGCTATTCTTTGGTACTCTGCATTAAAATGGGTATATCTTTCCTTTTCTCCTTTGCTTTTCACTTCTCTTCTTCTCACAACTATTTGTAAGGCCTCCTCAGACAGCCGTTTTTCTTTTTGCATTTCTTTTTCTTTGGTAGAGTCTTGATCCCTGTCTCCTGTACAATGTCACGAACCTCTGTCCATAGTTCATCAGGCACTCTGTCTATCAGATCTAGTCCCTTATATTTCTCACTCCCACAGTATCATCATAAGGGATTTGATTTAGGTCATATCTGAATGGCCTAGTGGCTTTCCCCACTTTTTAAAATTTAAGTCTGAATTTGGCAATAAGGAATTCATGATTTGAGCCACAGTCAGCTCCTGGTCTTGTTTTTGGTGACAGTATAGAGCTTTTCCATCTTTGGCTGCAAAGGATATTATCAATCTGATTTTGGTGTCAACCATCTGGTGATGTCCATGTGTAAAGTCTTCTCTTATGTTGTTGGAAGAGAGTGGTTGCTATGACCTGTGCATTCTCCTGGTTTCTGTACTCCAAGGCCAAATTTGCCTGTTATTCCAGGTGTTTCTTGACTTCCTACTTTTGCAATCCAAGCCCCTATAAGGAAAAGGACATCTTTTTTGGGTGTTAGTTCTATGAAGTCTTGTAGGTTTTCATGGAACCATTCAGCTTCAGCTTCTTCAGCATTACTGGTCAGGGCATAGACTTGGATTACCTTGATATTGAATGGTTTGCCTTGGAAATGAACAGAGATCCTTCTGTTGTTTTTGAGATTGCATCCAAGTACTGCATTTCAGATTCTTTTGTTGACCATGATGGCTACTCCATTTCTTCTAAGGGATTCCTGCCCACAGTAGTAGATATAATGGTCATCTGAGTTAAATTCACCCATTCCAGTCCATCTTAGTTTGCTGATTCCTAGAATGTCGATGTTCACTCTTGCCATCTCCTGTTTGACCACTTCCAATTTGCCTTGATTCATGGACCTAACATTCCTGGTTCCTATGCAATATTGCTCTTTACAGCCTCAGACCATGCTTCTATCACCAGTCACATCCACTTTTTTTACTTTGGCTCCATTCTTTCATTCTTTCGGGAGTTATTTCTCCACCAATCTCCAGTAGCATATTGGGCACCTACCGACCTGGGTAGTTCATCTTTCAGTGTCATATCTTTTTGCCTTTTCATACTGTTCATGGGGTTCTCAAGGCAAGAATACTGAAGTGGTTTGCTATTCCCTTCTCCAGTGGACCACATTCTGTCAGAGCTCTCCACCATGACCCGTCCATCTTCGGTGGCCCCATACGACATGGCTTAGTTTCATTGAGTTAGACAAGGCTGTGGTCCATGTGATCAGACTGGCTAGCTCTCCGTGACTGTAGTTTCAGTCTATCTGCCCCCTGATCCCCTCTCTCAGTGCCTACCATCTTACCTGGGTTTCTAGGAGACCAGTCCTGGGTGTTCACTGGAAGGACTGAACTGTTCACTGTTGAAGCTGAAACTCCAATACTTTAGCCACCTGATGTGAAGAGCTGACTCATTTGAAAAGACCCTGATGCTGGGAAAGATTGAGAGCAGGAGGAGAAGGGGAAGACTGAGGATGAGATGGTTCGATGGCATCATCAACTTGATGGACATAGGTTTGGGTGGACTCCGGGAGTTGGTGATGGACTGGGAGGACTGGCATGCTGCGTTTCATGGGGGTCACAAAGAGTCAGACACGACTGAGTGACTGAACTGAACTTAACTTGCAGATCAATGCAGTTTTTTTAAAATATTGAGTTTTTTAATTAAAATCTTACAGAATATGCCCTAAGGAGAAAAATCCTTGAGTGTGGGTATGTTTGTATGTGTGTGTGCGGGGGTATATTTCTTAGGGAAATTTCTTGAGTATTTTGAATGGATGAGAACAGTCATTTGGATATTGAGAAAATGTTTTCATTTTTCCAAATGAAAAGTGACATAGTCACTCAGCCTTGAGATGATTGACAGGTTTCAATATAAACTATAATGAAATAGATTTGTGAAAACTTTTTCCAATTTTCCTTAATGAAGTCACAAATTGAAGCTATTATATGGCTTAATGTTTCAAATATTTTCAGAACTTGTTTCATATTATATCATTTGTGTCTAATTTCTCATATTTGAAATATGAAATATGATTAAAATTTCAATTATATTGAAATATAAAATGTGATTTAAAACAGGGTATATATGCATATTTTTCATATTATATATTTTATTTGCAATAATTTATGACGCATGTTCATTTATGAAATTTTGACATTGCATATTGATGTATTAGTATATATCTGAGGTTGTAATCTTACCTTAGTGAGAGTAAAAATACTTTAGTTTTCTCACCTTTATATTCTTAAATTCTCAGTGAAGGCAGTTTTGGGAGCCTAATAGCAAATCATTTTCATTTTATAAAATTTAGGTTATTTTTCTGAGTTGTTAAATTTTAATAAATGATTATGTTCAGTTCTCCAATACAATATGGTATAGTAAACAATAAGTTTCAATTCATGGATTTACCAGTGAACTTTTCATTAAGAAGTTGCCTGATAGGATTTACTGATATATTATATAGATGCATTTTTTTAAAAATAAATAAACAAGAAAAATCTGCTAATTGAAAATAAAAGTACTGACTGCAGTGCTGAGGACCACAAGTGTCACAGTGTAGCTTGATTGAGAAATCTAGAAACCTTAGCACATGTGTTTGCAGAGACATGGGTCAGAAGATGATTTTCAGAATTTTTAAAAATATTTTATGTGACTATTCCTACCTGTGAAGACTGGGAATAAAGCTATTTCATATTGCATTTGTTGTGCAAATATTAATATTATATATCTATATATATATAATCAATAGAATTATTGAACATTGCAATGCCCAAGACTCAGGCTTAAACATTATTGCTCTGCCTCCCAAAAGTATCTCAGCAGTCATCTCTAAGATAGCTAGGGAGAAGGCCCATGAGACATAAGAATAAACAGTATTAGAAATAGTTTCTGTTTCTTAATTTAATGTCAAATTTTTATTATAACAAGATGGCTGTCATTTGCTGTTTTATCTTCTTAAGATTTAAATTAACTTACCGTAACATAATTGTTTTCAGTTTTTGCATGTCAAATATTTTTCAGAAAAAATATTACCCAACTGATTTTAATGTTTAGTTTTCCTAAAGATTAAAGATAATCCCATGGATATTTTCCTCAGTAAAAGTGTTTCCCAATGAAACTTTCTCATTTGATGTTTTTCAGATATCATAGTCTTACATCTTTCCATGACCATTCTACCCACATCGTATAATATGTCCTACTGTTCTCCACCAACACAGATATAAAGGCAAACACTAGTGAATGTCCGGCACTGGGGCACTTGGAAAGGGGTATCACTGAAACACTTTCTGGAACACAGACAATTTTGAATCTCTTCAAATCTTACAACTCACATGAAATTGTTTTAAGTTATCATTTTCCACTCTTTGTCTTAACATAGAAATACCAATTCCAATTTTCATCCAAACTTGATACTTAAATTGCTGTTGTTCAGTTGCTCAGTTGTGTCCAACTCTTTGCAACCCCATGGACTGCACCACGTCAAGCTTCCCTGTCCTTCACCATTTCCCGGAGCTTGCTCAAATTCCTGTCCATTGAGTTGGTGATGCCATCCAACTATCTTGCCCTCTGTTGTCCCCTTCGCCTCCAGCCTTCAGTGTTTCCTAGCATCAGGGTCTTTTCTAATGAGTCATCTCTTCACATCAGGTGGCCAAATTATTGGAGCTTCAGCTTCAGCATTTCCACTGAATATTCAGAATTAATTTCCTTTAGAATTGACTGGCTTGATCTTGTAGTCCAAGGGACCCTCAAGAGTCTTCTCCAACACCAGAGTTCAAAAGAATCACTCCTTTGGTGCTTAGCCTTCTTTATGGCCCAACTCTCCCATCCATATAGGACTAATGGGAAAGCTATAGATCTGACTATATGAACCTTTTTCTTGGCAGATACTTAAATAAGAGGCAACAATTTGATTTTGTGCCTTTCAGTATCTCTTATTAGGAATTGTATGACACGATGTTATGTAAAGTCCACTTTCAGAAGCAAACCTAGAGGACAAGATTACCAGCTTCCTGTCAATTATCACAAGTAAAAACAGTAAACTGTCAGAAAAAAGGAAGTAGATTTTGGGAGGCAGATTCTGAGGAGGGTCCCAAATACCTGCCCCTCCTTAAATGTGAGCAGAACCCTTGAGTATCAAGGGTTATCATTCCTATGACTAATTTATTGCATGATAAAATAATTTTGCAAATATAATTAAGGTCCTTAATCAACCTAATCAGCTGAGCCTTTTACAATAGGATCTCAAGATGAGACACTGAAGTAGCAGAAACTCTTCCAACACTTTTTCCCATTCTTCTCTCTCTCACTCATCTGCTTGTTTAATAGCCCTAAGAAGCAGAGTGCCATGAGTTCTACCACTGAAAGAAAATACATTTTTCCAACAGCCACATAAGTTGGGAAGAGTACCCCAAACGTCGGATGAGCCAGTACTAATTGATGCCCTAATTGCAGCCTTGTGAAACCCTTAGCAGCGGATCTAGCTAAGCCCTTGCAAATTCTGACCTAGGAAAAATTTTGGCAGCATAAATATGTCTCTTTTTAAGCTGCTAATTTTGTGCTAAATTGTGAATAAACCATGAAAACCTAATATGCAAGTGTTTAGCACGTTGAAAATCTTGAAAAATATCATAAATTTACCCACCTTTGTATATTTCTCTTGCTCCTCACTCTTTCCCAAAAACCATGAATAAGAGTATAATATTTTATAATACACTATGTTTAAAAATTCTACAGAATATATGGAAGAAACATGAATGAAGAGATGTTGTAGAGTTCAAGTGAATGGCTCGACATTGGGATGTTTTGCTCTGTCTCCTTTATTTCAAAAATGAAAGGTCTATGTTTATCTCTATATCACCTATTATTTCATAAATATTTTTGATAAAGCAGTTCAACTACTAATCATTAACTAACACTCTACTATAGGTACATTTAATATAAAAGACTATTTTTATGTTAATATTCTCATGTTCTATCAACCATTTTCTATTTTACTACAATGTCATTTTTCAACTCAATACATAGAAAATATTCTTAATCTTGCTTAAATTGAGTCTAATGGTAAGAGAGCAAGATGGTAAAGAATCTGCCTGCAATGCAAAAGACCTGGTTTGATCCCTGGGTCAGGAAGATCCCCTGGAAAAGGGAATGGCAATCCACTCCAGTATTCCTGCTTGGAGAATTCTACGGACAGAGGAGCCCCATGAGCCTGGCCCATGGTGTCACAAAGACTTAGACACGACTGAGCAAATAACACTTTCAATGATTTAGATTGCCATTAAGTATTTCAGGGACACTGTTAACATCTAATGTGTCTAATACTGGGCTGGCCAAAAATTTCACTCAGGTTTTTCCGTGAGGGTACATAAAACTCAAATGAACTTTTTGTTCAGCCCATACTTAGTTACAAATAAAAATATTTCTCTCTTCTTTGTAAATTAGGGGCTTCCCTGATGTCTTGGTGGTAAAGAAACTGCCTGCAATGCAGGAGACGTGGGTTTGATCTCTGGTTTGGAAAGATTCCCTGGAGAAGGAAATGACAACACACTCTAGCATTCTTGCCTGGGAAATCCCGTGGACAGAGGAACCTGGTGGGCTACAGTCCATAGGGTTGCAAAGAGTCAGACACGACTGAAGCTATTTAGTGCATGCCACAGGTGAGCATCAGACACATAAATTAAAATAATCTAAGTAAGAAACAAACTATATCACCATAATTATTATAGAAATGGTAAGTAGTGTGTTGTGTAAGCATGGTACAAACAATGGAAGTTGTTAAGTCATAGTCTAAGGTTCATCTCCTAAATTTGCTTTAGTATTCAATGGGTTATTATATTTTTCCTGCAATTGAATGAAAATTCCAGAAGGCTCAGGATATTTCTGATCGTTGGTAGGAAAGACAATCTCTCAGTTGCTTTCAACTTGGAAACAAAACTGAGTTCAGAAATTAGAATGCTCATCCAATTATATTTTTCAGAACTTCACTCCTCATTATAAAGTGAGACATCCCTCACCCTGCCCTTGACCAGCAAGGACCTGGCAGTAGACGACTGTCTAGCCCTTGTTCAGTCTTTCCTCCTTAACTTTTTTCTCTCTCATTGCTATGCTGTCAGAACTCATTGTATTTATAGTAAATTCCTCTTTGACCTCTGCATTGACAAGATGCAACTATCTGCCTGAAGGTATTTTCATGGCTTCTTCACTTCCTTCCAGCTGGGCCCTTTCATGTATGACTCCTATTCATGAGCGGCCCCTTGCCCTCACGTGGTGCTTCCTACCCTCCTTTCAACTTCAAAGTTTCAGACATTGTGACCCATTGTAAACTCCTGTTTTATAGTTGTAAACTCCCATTGATAAACCCATCGTAAATTCCCATTGATCTAGTTTCATCTAGCAGATCTTTTTAGGAAAGGCCCAGTTTAAATTACCCAGACTAACATGACTGCCTTGGGTCTACTATGGTCCCTGGATATTGTGCCTCTTTTATAGGGCATGGAGAAATTTGAATTTATTTACAGAGGCAGTACCGATTCTCTCTCAGACTGTCTTCATCCCTCAAGCTGTCTTTTTCATTTGCTCCATCTGACAAATAATCAGCTTCTGACTTACACATGCTCTCAGCATTTTAATAGAAATTCCCAATTTAGCAGCATGTCACTCAGCTCAATTCTTCTGTTTCCCACAGAAAGAAAACGTGAACACAGGAGAGTGGAATGTCATTTGCTTGCACATAAGTTTAAGCCAGAATAGCTGAGTTTTGTCCAAGTTCAGTACCTCTAGATAAAACTGAAAGAAATATATAACAGATTTATGGATGAATGTTATATTTTCCTTATATTATCAGTATATTATTCAAACTATGTATAATGATTATGTACTGTGCTTAACTCAGAAACCAAAACAACACGATATTTACTTCTTCAAAGACAAGCAATTTTAAAGTGAAGGAGATTTCTGATTATAGCTTTCTTCAGTTTGGGGCTGGGTTCTCACCTCAATCTTACAAACACTATCCTCCCATGACTGAGAAGTGATACTGGGTTATAGGAGATGGGCTTCTGACCCTCAGCTCCTTTCTAAGATTATTCATCCAAATATGAACTCAGAGGGGCACATGCTGCTGTCATACTCTCTGTTCTTGTCATAATGCTAATGTGAGAGTGTTCCCAGGCTTCAGAGGGAAGGCTTCTTCTAACTCTTATTTTCCTTTACTGAACATGACAAATACATTTGTTAAGGCTGATATTTTAAAATGCCATCAAACCTGCAGAGTATAAAGGATCTTCTTCCACAGTATACAAAAAATATACAAGGAGAATAGATTTGTTTCTATCCAATTAATATGCCAAATTATCTTACAAAACAGACAGTCCCTTCAAGGCGGTGTTTGTCTGTTAAAAAAGTCACTTGTGGTAAGAATAAAATGCTAGAATTATTTTAATTTCTGATACATATATTTATCATGTGACAAACATACATCCCTAAAAATCTACTTAATAAGGAAAATAAAATTTGGCATTAAATTAGCCTCATAAGTACATATCCAAGACGGAAAAACACCTTGAAATTTTTGATGAAAATCTTTTAGTTTCATGTAAAACAAAAATTAAAAAAACCTCTTAGTGGAAATTTAGTATAAGTTAGTAGCTACTTCAGAAAGTGAAGAGGAACTAAAAAGCCTCTTGATGAAAATGAAAGAGGAGAGTGAAAAAGTTGGCTTAAAGCTCAACATTCAGAAAATTAAGATCATGGCATCTGGTCCCATCACTTCATGGGAAATAGATGGGGGAACAGTGGAAGCAGTGTCAAACTTTATTTTTTTGGGCTCCAAAATCACTGCAGATGGTGATTGCAGCCATGAAATTAAAAGACACTTACTCCTTGGAAGCAAAGTTATGACCAACCTAGATAATATATTAAAAAGCAGAGACATTACTTTGCCAACAAAGGTCCATCTAGTCAAGGCTATGATTTTTCCAGTGATCATGTATGGATGTGAGAGTTGGACTGTGCCAACTCTCACAAAAGAATTGAGCGCCAAAAAATTGATGCTTTTGAACTGTGGTATTGGAGAAGACTGTTGAGAGTCCCTTGGACTGCAAAGAGATCCAACCAGTGCATCCTAAAGGAGATCAGTCCTGGGTGTTCATTGGAAGGACTGATGCTGAGGCTGAAACTCCAGTACGTTGGCCACCTCATGGGAAGAGTTGACTCATAGGAAAAGACCCTGATGCTGGGAGGGATTGGGGGCAGGAGGAGAAGGGGACGACAGAGGATGAGATGGCTGGATGGCATCACCGACTCCATGGACATGAGTTTGAGTAAACTCTGGGAATTGGTGATGGACAGGGAGGCCTGGCATGCTGCAATTCATGGGGTCGCAGAGTCGGACACAACTGAGTGACTGAACTGAACTGAACTGAACTGAACTGAACTGAACTGAGTAGCTACTTCACTGAATGATCAGTATGAGAATAACTTATAAGCATACCATTTGCAATAATTATACAAATGGAAATATTAAAAAAAATGATTTCTCTAATTTCTTATTCTACTTTTCTTTTCAACAAATATATTTTCATTGAACATCAAAATTTCAACATTAGTCTAAACCACTTATCCTTAGATGATTTAAAATAATTTTTCAATCACTATTCTCACAGCTGTAACTTCTTCTTATAACACTGTACCAGATACTTGTATTGTTGTTCAGTCACTAAGTTGTGCCCAGCTTTTTGTGACCCCATGGATTGCAGCATGCCAGGCTTCCTTGTCCTTCACTATCTCCCAGAGTTGCTCAAACTCATGTCCGTTGAATCAGTGATGCCATCCAGCCATCTCATCCTTACTGCCCCCTTTCTCCTGTTGCCTTCGATCTTTCCCAGCATCAGTGCATTTTCTAACAAATTGGCTCTTCGCATCAGGCGGCCAGAGTATTGGAGGTTCAGCTTCAGTGTCAGTCCTTCCAATAAACATTCAGCATTGATTTCCTTTAGGATTGACTGATTTGATTATCTAGCTGTCCAAGGGACTCTCAAGATTCTTCTTCAGCACCACAGTTCAAAAGCATCAGTTCTTTAGTGCTCAGACTTCTTTATGGTCCAACTCTCACATACATACATGACTACTGGAAAAACCATAGTTTTGACTACACCCTTGTTGGCAAAAAATGCCGCTGCTTTTTAATAAACTGTCTAGGTTTGTCCTAGTTTTCCTTCCAAGAAGCTAGCATCTTTTAATTTCATGGCTGCAGTCACCAACTTCCGTGACTAAATTCTGCTACCCAGGAGATAATATTCCAGTGCAAGAGATAACATAGATACACAATTAGCAAGGACAATTATATGTATATTTGCAAAGATTTCTATGTGTATGCAAATACATGTAACATAACTTAGATGTTGTTTATAACTGTATCACACAGATATAGCCGTGGTGTTTTATCATTAATAATTTTTTTGCAAAGTGCAATTCTATTATGTATATGCTAAGAATAATACAGGTAGACAGAAATAAAAACTGAATAAGATGATGCAATGCATGTTGTGTAAGTTTCTTGGGTTATGCTTTTTGAACTCTAGGATTTCAGTATTAGCTATTTGTAATTAGAAAAGAAAATATTATTCTGTAAAGTTTGATTTTATTCCTACATTTCAACTTATGAAAACACAGGAATTTTGATAATTGTACAACAAGTGTGAGAGTGGTGAGAAAGTACAAAATAAAACCAATCCTTTGTTGTTTTTTTTTTGCATAAAAGTTACCAATTCAGAACTGAAAGGAAAATGGTTTGCATACAGATGGTTTACATCTGTATCATAAGTCTTATCCAACACTGTACCAACAGTACCTGAACCAGAGTAGCTTTTTTTCAATAAATATTTTTGAATGAAGAATCCAAAGACTGCTAAATGAAGGAGATAGAATTCACACCTCTTCGTTAAATAGCTCAGAAATACAGGCTGATGCTTTAAGATTTTAGTTTTATGTACCTTGGGTTTTCTGTCAGCTTCTGGCAACGGATGGAACATAAAAAATACTAACTTTTACAATAACATGTACTGGAACCCTAGGTACACTAATTCCTGGTGTAAAACCACATTTTGTGCTTTTCCATGTGTAGTCTTCAAAAGACAAATGAGTTGGATGAGCCTTTTAATAATTTACTCATTCAGAAAAATATTTATTGTCTCTCAAATATCAGCCATATTACAAAACTATTAAGTGTATGAAGAGGGCTTCTAAGGGTTTGACCGAGTTTGATGGCCAGGATGTCTGCCTGATGTAAGGAAGACTGAACTGGAAACGGAAGAATGAGAAGGCAACATTTAATTTTGGTAGGTGTGTGAATGGGTGTATGTTGGAAAAGTTAACGAAAGTTTGTACAGTGAGGGTGCAAATGTGTCTGCTCAGTCATGTTGGACTCTTGCGACCCCATGGACTGTAGCCTGCCAGGCTCCTCTGACCATGGGATTTCCCAAGCAAGAACACTAGAGTGGGTTGCCATTTCCAGGGCAAAAAGCACTGTTCAACACGATACATCTAGGGAACTGAGAGGAGCCAGTTTGTTTGGAAGGAAGAACATGGCTTCAGGCAAGTATAAAGTCGAGGAAGCTCATAGTAACCAGATATGAAAGGCTTTTCAGCTTGTAGTAAAAATAACTAATTTTAAAGAAGAGAAAACCATTACATACCACAACACTTTCCTCAAGGAATGCAATATTATGCATATCCTCTGTTGTAAGTCCCTCTGTCTCATGTGAATGTTGCAAAATACTTCCTTTTTCTTTTTTCTAAGGGTGATTATTGCACAGGTGCCTTATATAAAACTATGTATAAAAGTCCTTAATTTATATATGTTAAGCAATTGTGATGTCATATCATGCCACGCTATTAGACTTCTTGTTTTTCATGCACAGAGAATTTTCTTTAAAAAGATTTTACCTTTTAATTTTTTTTAAAAAAAAAGGTAGTGTGATTAAAAAAATAGGAGAAAAAAGGGACACTGATGTAAAAAGAATAATTCTTTCAGTGAGTAATTGAAAATATACATAGATTGTCTATTAGATGAGAATTTAAAGGGATCAACAAATATTGACACATTCTGTTTCTTCTAAAGAGTAGAGTGTGATGATTTGGGGCTCATTCTTGTGATTCTGAATTCTTGATTCCAGGTGACTTTCTTATGCCAACTTTTCAGATATAGTTTCCTTCTCCTGAGTTTTATTCTCAAAGCCTGGAGAACTGTGTGTTAGGAAGGACTCCCCATTGGCCCTTGGGAAACATTGATTTTTACTTGAATCCCTTTGTTATAGAATAATTGCTAAGCATCTTGTGGGTGTCGGGGGTATCAAAAGTTGCTATTGACTCAAAACTCTTATTTCTGAGTTTAGATGAGCTGGAGCATTTCCTTATTTTCTATCATAATTTGTTCCCTTTCAAAGTCAGAGGCACTTGGAAAATCATAATATCATTGTGGAAGGTTTAAGTGTATTCCTTTCTAACAATCTCAAAAAGGCATTCTTAATTCAGTGGACAGAATCATCTAGGAAAACTGAACAACTGATCCTCCAATTACCTATCTAATGTGACAAAGGAGGAAGTACATTCAGTCAGATTCCTAAGACGGGATGCAAATATTGCTGAAGAATAAAAACACTCTGAACTTGTTGCCGGTATCAGGCTACACAGCCTCATACTTATTAGCTGTCATCATTCAGGCAGTTATTCCTATCATGAACTAAACATACTGCAAATCTCCTTCCTTTATTTATTTGCTGTATCTCTGCCATTATAAACAAATTTCAGGGATCTTTTCTTTTCGAGTGGCAAATCTACAAATCTCTGCATGCTATCTAAACAGTTGTTCAACTTTTGTGCGTGTGGTGTGTAAAGGGCCAGATAATATTTTAGAATTTGCAAGCTGAATGGTCTCTTGGAAACTATTCAAGCCTGAAGTTGTAGTGCAAGCAACCCAAGATAATTGATAACTGACTAGCATGGCCATTTTCCAATTAAGCTTCATTTGCAACAATAGGCAGAAAACCAGACTTTGCCTGCAGGTTTTATTTACACACCAAGGCATTATAACCTTGCAAAATATGATTTCAGAATTCTTTTCTGTTCCTCTACCTCAGAAATGCATCAATGTTATATTTGGGGCAGTTGTTCATTTCACAGTTTAAAATTATGCTTTGACGTTTTTACCCTACATTAAAAAAAAAAAAAAAAAGTCTGTTTTTGAGCAGAATGTAGCCTCTATCAGGGGCTACTTGGAAAGTACTGGAGTCAGGATTTCTCCAAGCATATGTCAGTGCTTCTTCCATGGTTCATGTTTAGCTAGGATGCTCCTATGTCTCAAAGGTTCCAACAGTCAGATGTAACCACACGAGACTTGATGAGAGAAGTGAGTTATAAAAGAAAACAATGGCAACTGAGCAAACCATATTACAGATAACCTAGCAAGGCAACTGCTTTTCTTAAGAGTAGCTATGACAGAGGTTTTGAAATCTATTTGAAAGCCAAATCAGTTCTTACTACAAATAGAGTCAGAATTGTGCTTCACAGGAACAATCCTCTGAGGTACTTCCTCTGAAACAGGTGGAGACAAGTCTAAATGAGTATTTTAAAATCTCTCGGTTTCATGATAATTAGAGATCTCAACATTTGTCTAAATCTAAGCAAACTATGACTACTAGAAACACAAATAACATTCTTTGTATTTTCCCTCTGGGTAGTCAGGGTACTTATGTAATTATATGTTTATTGATAATATTGTGTAATTTTTATTAGACTATTTTATGATTGTACATAGAAAAAATCTGAAATAATCCAGAAGTTTTAAGAATTAAAGGAGAGTCTATCAATGTTGCAGGATACAAAATCACTATACAAATATAAATATAATCCCTATTCTCTTGCAAACAAACAAACAAAAAAATAGCTTAAGACACAAGAACAAAATGTTCCATGGAAAAAGCAATTGATACATTCAGTTCAATTCAGTCCTTCAGTCATGTCCGACTCTGCGACCCCATGAATCACAGCACACCAGGCCTCCCTGTCCATCACCAACTCCCGGAGTTTACCCAAACTCCTGTCCATTGAGTCGGTGATGCCATCCAGCCATCTCATCCTCTGTCGTCCCCTTCTCCTCCTGCCCCCAATCCCTCCCAGCATCAGGGTCTTTCCTATGAGTCACTCTTCGCATGAGGTGGCCAAAGTATTGGAGTTTCAGCCTCAGCATCAGTCCTTCCAATGAACACCCAGGATTGATCTCCTTTAGGATGGACTGGTTGGATCTCTTTGCAGTCCAAGGGAATCTCAAGTCTTCTCCAACACCACAGTTCAAAAGCATCCATTTTTCGGCACTCAGCTTTCTTCACAGTCCAACTCTCACATCCATACATGACTACTGGAAAAACCATAGCCTTGACCAGACGGACCTTTGTTGGCAAACTAATGTCTCTGCTTTTTAATATGCTGTCTAGGTTGGTCATAACTTTCCTTCCAAGGAGTAAGTGTCTTTTAATTTCATGGCTGCAATCACCATCCTCAGTGATATTGGAGCCCCAAAAATAAAGTCTGACACTGCTTCCGCTGTTTCCCCATCCCATGGAGTGATGGGACCAGATGCCATGATCTTAGTTTTCTGAATGTTGGACTTTAAGCCAACTTTTTCACTCTCCTCTTTCACTTTCATCAAGAGAATTGTTAGTTCCTCTTTACTTCTGCCATAAGGGTGGTGTCATCTGCATATCTGAAGTTAATGATATTTCTCCCAGCAATCTTGATTCCAGCTTGTGCTTCTTCCAGCCCAGCGTTTTTCATGATGTACTCTGCATATAAGTTAAATAAGCAGGGTGACAGTATACATCCTTGACGTACTCCTTTTCCTATTTGGAGCCAGTCTGTTGTTCCATGTCCAGTTCTAACTGTTGCTTCCTGACCTGCATATAGGTTTCTCAAGAGGTGGGTCAGGTGGTCTGGTATTCCCATCTCTTTCAGAATTTTCCAGAGTTTATTGTGATCCACACAGTAAAAGGCATTGGCATAGTCAATAAAGCAGAAATAGATGTTTTTCTGTAACTCTCTTGCTTTTTCACTGATCCAGGGGATGTTGGCAATTTGATCTCTGGTTCCTCTGCCTTTTCTAAAACCAGCTTGAACATCTGGAAGTTAATTAGACCACATTAAAATATAGAATTGCTCATCAAAACATAAAACAAGTGAAATCATATATTTTATTATGTTGCAAATATAAATTTTTCCAGTTTCATATTACTTCCATATTCTGTCAAACTAAAAATATACAGACAATAAGTAGGGAGACAAACAGAGGATGTTCTTTTTACACAGGACAATTGATACTGATGTGTGTGTGTGTGTGCGCGTGCATGTGAATGTGAATGTAAGTTTAGGATATTTAAAATTATTTTAACAGATAAGTTATTATTTTGTATATTTTACTGGAAAGTTAGACACAATTTAATCATACAACATATAGTATGTATTTATACATGAGAAAATTATAGTCACATTAAATGCATTATACCTAAAAGTACCTGGTATGCTGTCATTCAGCCATGCCCCACCTTTTGCAAACCCATGGACTGTAGCCCACAAGGCTCCTCTGTCCATGGAATTTTTCAGGCAAGAATACTGAAGCGAATTGCCATTTCCTATTCCAGAGGATTTTTCCAACTCAGGAATTGAACTTTCATGTCTAGCGTCTCTTGCATTAGCAGGCAGATTCTTTACCACTGAGCCACCAAGGAAGTCTCCATACTATTCTGATCTTAGCTAAAAGGATTTTTTAAAAAAGATATTTCTCCTCTTGTTTTAATATGTATATAATTGTGATCATTTTAAAATAAAAGATTATTTTTACTATTTAAAATTACTTCTAGGTTTTTAAACATGTTTTAAAAGCAGATGAGCTATAAGAATCCAATCAGTACATTTGTATTTCTTAATATTTAATTCAGGAGCATCACCATTCTTTAACCCTTGATGATGATTCCAGATGAAAGAGTAACTCAGTTAAGCCATAAATATTTATATTAAGTTATACAAAGACATAACAGATATTTTAGGGATATATTGTAATAATAGAAAAAATTACCAATAACAAGGGAAAATTTGTTGTATATAGTGCACTTCAATAAAAATATAAATATTAAATTTTTAGCAAGCTTCAATATGTTTTCTTAATATTAAAGTTATATTTGCTGTTTATAGTGTTGCAATTAGGGTGAAGCTAGTAAGACAACAATAACTATAATGAAAAATCAGAACCAAAATCCACTAATCAGGATATATATAGCATTTTAATAAAATGAATAATTTAAAAATCCTATTAATAAATAATTAAAATAATTAAAAACCCCTTTTAATAAAAATGTCTACAATTAACAAAATATCAAAATTTTCAACAGTGTTATGATTTAAACTGCACTTATGGAATATTTCGCACTTGTTTGACCCAAATCAGGCCTTCATTTCAACAATATTGTATAAATAAAATTAGGCATTCAGTATTTAGACCATAGTTTGACAATTTGTTTAATATTACATTAAGACATCATCTTGATTACTGAGTTTTTCAACCACTGTGTAACTATCGCATAGGGCTGACTGCCTCACTAACTTCATCTTGACTCTGAGTAACCCATTTGACATTTGCTTTCTAATTTTCCCAACATCAGGGTCTTTTCTAATGAGTCAACTCTTCATTTCAGGTGGACAATGAACCTTTTCAAAACTTCTGGCTTTCTAGAATGGTAAGAGATTACGTTTGTACTGTTTTAAGTCACTGAGTTTGCGGCAATTTCTTATAGCAGCCACAGGAAAGGAATACAAACAGTTGAAAATACTTGATTCTATCTCCTTCCTATCATATGGTAGGACTTCCCTTCTCTTTTATCTCAGAAATACTGAGTGACTTACTTTGATGCATCAGGGTGAACGGAAGTGATATGGTTGCTTCTAGACTGAAACTCTAAGAAATGTTCTCTTTTTTTCTAAATTCTCCTGACTGGCAAGGATCCAGAAGTCTTGTCATGTGGTTTCTGCAATGAAGGAGGATGAAATAACTGAGATGACCCATGTAATCAAGTAATATAAAAGACAACCCTCTGTTACTTTAATAATAGACAAAAGTAAAAATGAAACATAACTTATGATAAATGTGATAGCTCAGTTGGTAAAGAATCTGCCTGCAATGCAGGAGACTGGGGTTCGATCCCTGGGTTGGAAAGATACCTGGGAGAAAGGAAAAGCTACCCACTCCAGTATTCTGGCCTGGAGAATTCCAAGGACTCTATAGCCCATGGGGTCTCAAAGAGTTGGACACAACTTCACTACTAAATTGTAATATTTGCTATTTTGTCTATTATCTAAATAAATACTGACTTTATGTCAGGTTGTCCATTTTAGAGTATGTATTTCTTTATATTTCTTTTCACTAATTAACATGAAATCCTATGATTCTTTTCATTATTTTGACTTATTTTAAGCGTGAAGAGAAAATAAAGTTAAAGTTAAGTCACTCAGTCTTGTCCAACTCTTTGCAACCCCATGCACTGTAGCCTAACAGGTTCCTCTGTCCATGGGATTTTCCAGGCAAGAATACTGGAGAGGGTTGCCACTCCCTTCTCCAGGAGATCTTCCTGACCCAGGGATTGAACGCTGTTCTCCCACATTGTAGGCAGACGCTTTATTGTCTGAGCCACCAGGGAAGTCTTTTTAAGCATTAAGAGAAAATAGTAAGTGAGAAATATATCTAACAATGATAGACTCAGTGATTCTCAGTCTTTAGAAATGACATTAAGATAAAAATAGTTTACCATTGAATATTTGAAAAATATCAACATTTGTGTATAAGCTAATGATTTAGTGAAAACTAGTATACCCATACATTTGTGAATGGATGAAGCATTAAAACTATAAGAACTTAAAGTGAAAAACACGTGGTTGTGGGACTTTGAATTAATTTAGGATAGAGTGTTGGTTTGGTTTCTTCATAAAACTTCATATAATAGTTACATTTTTGCACAATGGTTATGTTAAAATTTACTACTCCTACATTTAGGAGGCTTCTATACAGATCATTAAATCCAAGTAATTTTCCAATGAAAAATCAACTTTACAAATGAAAGGTAAGACATAAATTAAACTAAGATAAATTATCATTGTTGCCAAGTTGGTCAGGTCTCTTATACAAACTGGAGATAATCATTAGCTTATTTGGAATTTTGTAGAATCTTTGAAATAAGAATACTTATCAATTCATATAGCTTGTATGATGTTTATATTCACATAGCTTATATGAAGGCCTCTGGTGGCTCAGATGGTAAAGAATCTGTCTGCAATGTAGGAGACCTGGGTTCGATCCCTGTGTCAGGAAGATGCCCTGGAGAAGGAAATGGCAACCCACTCCAGTATTCTTGCCTGGAGAATCCCATGGATGGAAGAGCCTAGCAGGGATCACAAAAGAATTGGACAGGACCTAGTGACTAAACAGCCGCAACACATATTTCTAAATCCAGAACAGTAAGTCCAATTGGTCTGAACATCAAGAAAAAATGTTCATTTATTCCCCTATAGTTGCTGTTCAGTTGCTCAATCATGTCTATCTCTTTGCAACCACATGAACTGCAGCATGCCATGCTTCCCTGCCCTTCATCAACTGCTGGAGTTTGCTCAAACTCAGGTCCATTGGGTCAGTGACGCCATCCAACCATCTCATCTTCTGAGATCCCCTTCTCCACCTGCCTTCCATCTTTCCCAACATCAGGGTCTTTTCTAATGAGTCAACTCTTCATTTCAGGTGGACGATGTGTTGAAATTTCAGCTTCAGCATCAGTCCTTCCAATGAATATTCAGGGTCGATTTCATTTAGGTTTGATTTCCTTACTGTCCAGCACCACAGTTCAAAAAGTATCAATTCTTCAGCTCGCAGCCTTCTTTATGGTCCAACTCTCACGCCCATACATGATGACTTGACAAATTTTAGCTTTGACTATACAGATCTTTGTAGGCAAAGTGATGTCTACACTTTCTAATACACTGTCTAGGTTTGTCCAATTTTTCTTGCAAGGAGCAAGAGTCTTTTAATTTCATGGCTGCAGTCACCATCTGCAGTGATTTTCATGCCCAAGAACATAAAGTCTGCCATGTATTCTTTCAGCATTGTGGGATATGACAATGTATATAGCAGAAGAGATCATTGCTCACATGGACATAATATTGGTGTGGAAAATGGACAATAAACAAAGGAGAACTTTAAGGAGCAAGTAAATATTATGATAAGTGCTGTAAGAAATAAAGATTAATTGTGTGGAGGTTATTGGTAACCTGGAGAGAATCTTGATAAAATCAAGGGCCAATAAACACACAGAAACACACAACTATTGTGATTGAAAAGTAGTCAATTAGAAGGAAAATGGTAGGAGGTGGTGTGAGAGCTGGAAACCTGTGCCAAACCTTGTTAGCCTTTTTAGATCAGGGTCTGGTGCTTGAATTTTATTATAAATGCATTCAAAACACACTGGATGATTTTAATGTAGCTATTTCCTTTATGTTTATTTTTGACTGCTATGTGAAAAGTCCTGTTTGGTGTGGTGGGTGGATCTTCAAAAATAGGAGCTAGGGGGGATAGTTTTCAATTGTTGATCCTTGGCTTGCTGATAGATAATGGAAGCTTAAGCCATTATCTTAAGGTGGTTGAAACAGAAGGAAAGAGGATCCCTATTAAGGCTATATTGGTAGGAAGAGGCAAATGGAGTGCATGGTAGTTAATGTTATGTATCAATTTGACTGGGTCACAAGTTGCTCAGATATGCGGTTAAACATTATTTCTGAGCAAGTGTGTGAGTGTTTCTAATGAGATTAGCATTTGGAGCTGTAGAATGAGTAATGTGGATTCCTCTTTCCCATGTGCCTGGGTATCATCCAGTCTCTTGAGGGCCTAGATAGAACCAAATGTGGAAGATGGGAGGATTCACTCTCTTTGTGTGACTGCATGAGATGGGACAATGTTCTTCCATCTTCTTCCCTCAGCACTGCTGGTTCTCAGACCTTCAGAGAAGGCCTGAAACTGGAATCCTCCTCATTTGGCTTTCCAGGGCTCAGGCCTTCAAACTATGCCATCAGCTTGCCTTGACCTGCAGCTTGCTTAGGGCAAATCATGGGACTTTTCAGTCTCCATAATTGCGTGAGCCAATACTTCATGATAAATCGCTTTGTATATGTATCATAAATGTGTCATATTCATATATATGAATATCCATTTTCATAAATGAAAGTGAAGTGAAAGTGTTAGTTTCTCATGCATGTCTGATTCTTTGGGATCCCATGGACTGTACCCTGCCAGGCTCCTCTGTCCATGGAATTATCCAGGCAAGAATACTGAAGTGGGTTCCCATCTCCAGGGGATCTTCCCAACCCAGGGATCGAACACAGGTCTCCTACATTGGAGGCAGACTCTTCATTTCCTGAGCTACCAGGAGAGCAAATTATATATATATATATATATATATATTTGACTCTGTTTCTATGAAGAAGTCTGACAAAGTATTAGGTATTAGATAGAGAGTTAAAAGACAGAAGAATAAAGAATAAATAGAGTTTATTGGATAATCGTATCATCTTACTATGAGAATGTATGTTTTGTGATATTTATCAAACACTCATGTGGAGATGTTCTGTAAGGTATGAAAGTCTTGGTTCAGAAAAGAAGAGTCAAAGATATACATGTGTGTCATTGACAAACAGAAGGTTGGTGAACATCGTGTCTGTATATGATTATATAGGAGTGAAGTTTGAGCCCTCAGCATGTAATACATAAGAATCACAAAGACAAGAGTCCAGTGAGGAGGATTTTGGATATTTGAACAGTGACATGGAGGGAAAACTGAGACTGTGATGGCCCTATATGCAAGTGAGGAAATTAAACCAAGAGAATTTGGTCAGTGGTGATTAAGAGTGTTTTTGGGATGAGTAACTTGAGCACAACAAAGTATGCATTGAAATGTAGAGGTCATGGGTGGCTTTGATCAGCAATCTTTCTTGTATATATAACATCACTGATTCAAAGGACATGAGTCTGAGCAAACTCCAGGAGCTGGTGAAGGACAGGGAAGCCTGTGTGTTACAGTCCATGGGGTCACAAACAGTTGGACACGACTTAGCGACCGAACAACAAAGGATGAAGTTCCCATGGATTGTGGTTTAAAAGAAGAGAATTAGAATAAGAAAACTGAAGCAGTGATGGTGGATATTCCTTTATAAAATAAAGGAGTTTCTCCTTTCCTGTGAAAATGAGGAAAATATATAGAACATTGGGGTATAGAGGTTTTGATCATTTATATCTCTGTTTTTCTACTTGATAAACT
Organism: Cervus canadensis; assembly: GCF_019320065.1. Lineage (NCBI taxonomy): Eukaryota > Metazoa > Chordata > Mammalia > Artiodactyla > Cervidae > Cervus > Cervus canadensis. Next base: position 10,858,770 of record NC_057412.1, on the reverse strand, counting down.
ATAACTTATTTTAGCTGGTTGGAGAAACCTAAGAGAAAGAGATAATGAACTAGGACTTTTGTCCTTAATAAGGAATGTAAGGAATGACCTTCAAAACTGAGAATTTAGAGAATTTCAAGAAATGTAGATAGATGGATAGCTCATTCATAATAACAAGAAAGAGACAGAGACTGAGGTCCCGACTGAAGGTGGTCAGTAGATCCAGTGGTGATGAAAGCTGAAGTTTCTGTATCACAGGATGCTCTTCAGACCAGCAGCAATGTGGCAGTAATGGCCAGCTCCGTTCTCAGGACCTCTGGCTGCAAGAAGGTTATACCTACTTTGTTCACATAACCATCTTTATTCCAAATCCCTACTACTCTACCATATGTTCCGTGTCAAATCTTGGGTGCTAACATTTTCTAACTTTTTTTTTTCCTATTTTTTCTCATACTTATTTAATTCAGTAAAAGGTCAAGGGCTAAAGTTTAAGATAGACATTCTAGTATTAATAAACACTTTAAAGTAAAAGTTCCAGCTTGTTTTTATCACCAATATTATGGTTGAAATTGATGGATTTTAAGGCAGAAGATGATATCTCAGATGTGATGGAAGAGAATGATGCTTTGTCTCTGTTTTGTATCCTCCACAGGGTTTCCCCGATGGCACAGCAAGTAAAAAATCTGCCTGCCAATGCGGGAGATGCAGGAGACATGGGTTCATTCCCTGGGTCAGAAAGATCCCCTGGAGGAGAAAATGGCAACCCACTCCAGTATTCTTTTCTAAAAAATCCCATGGACAGAGGAACCTGGTGGGTTATAGTCCAAAGGACTGCAAATAGTTGGGCACGATTTAGCACACATACCACAGAGCAAAATATTTAAGTTCATGTTTCTGACTACTTTAACAGTGCTGAAAATGTATTTATTTATTAAAACTGAACTGTTTTATGTCTGTGCCTTCAATATCATTTCTTACCTTCTGCAACACAAAAGCAACGTCTATATCTGTTGCTGAGCAGATATATATATATCTGTTACAGAGCATGCACATAAATAGATCGTTATCATTTTGTGGACCAAGAAGTCACTGGTCACTCCAAACACCTCACAGGTGAGATTATTTACCTCTTGAGGTTTTGGGGATTAGAGAACTAGCCTGCTGTGGTATCTATCCCTGTGACTGAAAAGAGATAATTAAAGAGACTTTATAGTAGATACACAGTTTAACATAGAGATAATCTCTCAAATCATGTTTCCTCTGTGAAAACTAAAGATGCTTCCTCCTAGAGACATTGTTTCAAAGAACTGTATTAAGTCACATTTTATGTATCCTTTATTCTAAATTAAACACTTGCAATGTGGCCTTCAAAGGAAGCAAAAGTCTCAGAATGGTTTATTGATAACAATATAATTAATTATGATTAATAATTTTCAGACTTGAAGCTATTTATGATTTCTCCCAAAATGAAATTTGACTTAATTCTATTGTAAAGCAAGGCTTATGTGACTGGAGCAAAGTCATCAGAATACTCTAATACAAGTATTTTTTTTTTTTTAAGTGAAGAATTACATATGCCTCATTTTGTATTTTCAAAAATGTTAAACTTTTTTCACCACCAGTTTCCCAGTGGCAAATTTAACCATGCATCCTATTATATGATTACATTTCACACAGATGTTGTTTTCCTAATGTCATATCAATAGTATAAATGTGAAAGTAGTTGAATCATAAATTATTTTACAAAAAAAAATATGAATTTTATTTGAGAGATAAATTTAAACTTTAGACAGGGTCTTTGAAATCTGAAGTATATGGATTTAAGATACAAAAATATGACTTTTTCAGTATTAGAAGGAGGACTTTAAATTAAACCACAAAATGATTTTTTCTTAGAGGGAACACAAAAGTCATAATTTATTTTTTTTTACTTTTTCTTTGACTTATTTTATTTATTTATTTATTTATTTTTATTAGTTGGAGGCTAATTACTTTACAATATTGTGGTGGTTTTTGCCATACATTGACATGAATCAGCCATGGATTTACATGTGTTCCCTATCCTGAACCCCCCTCCCACCTCCCTCCCCATCCCATCCCTCTGGGTCATCCCAGTGCACCAGCCCCGAGCACTTGTCACTTGTCTTTCACTTATTTTAAATTTTTTCCCACTTTTATTCTATATCCAAAAACACATCCTGACAACTAGAAATACAATTTAAATTAAGAAAAATGCACACGATCGCAAAATTTGTCTCTTTTGGAACATAACGTCCTTTGTTCTGACTACTAACACATTTATTAGCATTTTCTCTCCCTTTCCCCACTGCTGTCTCATTCCACACTAACATCACAAGTTTAAAACAGGTCATGAAAGGATCAGTTCTCAGGCCAGGTCACACAAACAGAATATGTAGTCTTCTTACTCTTCAGATAAACTTGAAAAAACATTGAAATAACATTTACTGACATTCAAAGTATCCACAAAACTTTTAAAAGTCACCTCGTAGACGGTGACCTCATAAAAGGTAAAGATGGAAAATGCTCTATTTTTATCCAAGACATAACTCCAAGGCCCTGATAAATATTGTTGCAGTTCGTGGGCTATGCAGGAAGGTAAGAGGAGACAGATATTTGTTTATTTCTCAGCTAAAGTTTTGTCATAATAACTAATACTTGCAGTCCTAACAGCAATGAAATTTTAGGTCATCAGCGTCAAATGCCATAACAAGCAATAGCTACAATCTGGTTTACAAAAAAGGTTTTTTTTTCCCCCTGGTGCATTGACAATTTGCATAGCTGTACTGGTTTCCTTTGTTATAATATTCATGAAGGTAATATTATAGAAATAATCATATGTATTACATTTAGTAGAATAGTCTCATTTACTATAATAATACTAGTAGCATTCCTAAACATATTACACTGTTCAGAAACATATCGTAAAAGAAATTTGAGGGGAAAAGTTTAGAAGCTAGTGAGATTCACACATACAGAGCAAGACATGTGCCTTATAACCAAAGAAAGAAAGATTGTTTTTAATAGCTACGTTGTGATTTTATGACAGCAAAGTATTGGATTTCATCACTGCAAAAATTAATATTACTGAGGTGTTCTTTTTTTTTTTTTTTTTACTCATTTTTAATTGGAGTATAATTGCTTTAGAGTGGTGTGTTGGTTTCTGCCATACAACCCGAATCAGGCGTAGGTATACATATGTCTCCTCCTCCCTCAAACTCCTCTAGGTTGTCACAGAGCACCGGGCTGAGCTTCTATGTTATATATCAACTTCCCACTGGTTCTCTATTCTACATAAGATATAGAAAAGAGACTTGGGGACCCAGCTGGGGAGGGAGAGGGTGGGACGAGTTGAGACGGTGGCACTAAGGCGTTCTCTTAAAGCTCAATTAACAGGCGGACCTCTTCCCTTTCTCTTCCCTTTCTGGCAAGCTGCAGTGACGCTACTTACAACACAGCGTCAAAGTTTTACACTTAAAAATATTTCAAAAGAAAACAAACTCATGATGTATTCCGAGACTTTTACCTCAAAATCTATTTTTCTATTCCTGAAGTTTTGATCAGAATCCAGTTAAATTTGTAATAACAGGAGACACTGCAAATTGCTGACTGTTTGACAGGTCACTTAAATCCAACTTTAAAACTTGTGCTTATAGGTTATTATGCAAAGTACATTTCTTTGCCATTGACTGGCCAATACATTTAGCTTTGAATTAAACCAATGTGTCATTGAGCAGAATATATTATTATATTAGAGAAACTTCTTTCAAAGAATTCTATTTTCTTCTATAGTGATTTAATCAACAAAAATATTAATAGCATTCTTATGAGCTTTCTGAATAGTCCTATATACTTACCTGCCACCAGGCTTCAAATTTTTCTGCTTATAGAAACTTACAAAACTCTCTCCTTTTCTATGGTTGCTGCAACAAATTATCAGAAGTTCAGTGACTTAAAATGATACAAATATATTGCCTTATACTTCTAAAAGGGTCTCACTATGCTAAAAGCCTTTCTTTCTGGAACCTCTGAAAGTGAATCAATTTCTCTGTGTTTCCAACTTCTAGAAAACCCATTCTTCTGTGACTCCCTTATTCCATCTGCAAAGCTAAATCAATGTTGTTTATCCCTGATTATTCTTCTGTAATCACGTCTTCAACCAAGTCTCCTCTTTTGCTGCCTGCTTCCACTTTAAGGACTTTTGGGATTACATTGCACCCAAATAGATAATGCAGGATGCCTTTTCTATTTAAGGTCAGCTGATTGATAACCTTCATTCCAGCTGCAACCTTAACTTCCTTTTGCCATATAACCTGACCTATTCAAGGTGTCTGTGGATTAAACTTGATATATTGGGGAATGGTTATTGTTCCTATTGCTCCTTGCAAAATGATGAAATCCTTAATTGCATCTGTAGATAGCTACAATTCAAAGCAATTAAAAGTAGATCTAGAAATGTTCCTCCCTGACAAATCCTAGCAATGAATTGATAAAGAGAAAAAAAAAAAAAAGAATTCATGTACCTGTTCTGTCACCATCAATGGAAAAAAAACTTGGAAACCACTACTCTGAATATGTCTCTCATTAAGCAGATTGAACCTCCTTATATTGTTACTTATATCTTTTAGACATGGTTAAAGAAGATGTTCCTTGATGTATTTAATATTAATTTGATTAAGATTGGATATTACACATACGTTGAATAAATCTTACCACATTTTAGTATAGCCAATTATGCAATACTTCTTTCAATTCTGTATTTCATATTTGACTGTAAGTTCCTTGAAATAAGGCTATAACTTATCCATCTCCATGTTTATCATGGGTTATATATTATGTTACACACTACAGATGTTCATCAAAGGGATGAGTGGATGAATGATCGCCAACCAATAAAGCTATTTCCATATCATTTGATCCAGTAACAAGGCTTCAAAAGCTTCAACCAAGATTTGTCTTATCATCAGATACAATTTCCATTTTATTTCCCCATCTCTTTCAAATAACAATTCAAATCATTGACTTTAGAGTAATCTAAGAAACATTAAGTCAATCATCTTTAACTTTTATTCCAAGTTTTAAGTGGAGAAAAAAAACCTAAAAATGAAAAAAAAAAATATTGCTGACTTTGAGGGCAGTTGCTAGGTAATCATTTCAAGTTCTCAATCACTTAGCATATAATTTTAAAATCAAAAGGCCAGAGTCACACCTAGGGTTAAGAAAGATGAGTGGGGGCTGCCATATTCTAAAACAAAACTGAGATGAGTCTGGGGCCAAGCCAGCTGCATTCTTCATTATACTATATCCTACTGACAAGGGAGACATTTATAAACCTCTTTGTCAGTTATAGAGTCTGAAATCACTGTGTCAGGCTGGAGAAGTGACTCTGGGTTGGGCATTAGTTTTCAGCAAGAACTCGTTACTAAGCCAATAACTTATTTTTGGAAAGGGATGTGTCCAGTAACTTTTTCAAATTCAAAAGCAAATCTCCAAATGGAGGGTTATCTCCAGCTGCCACTCTTAACAGGCCTCTTCCCTTTTTTATATGGTGGAAAAAAAGAGTGTTAGAGGCTCAATCATGTCTGATTCTTTGTGACTCCATTGACTGGAGCCCACCAGTCCCTTCTGTCCATGGGATTTTCCAGGCAAGAATACTGGAGTGGGTAGCTATTCCCTTCTCCAGGGGATCTTCCCCACCCCTGCACTGAACCCAGGTCTCCTGCTTTGCAGGCAAATTCTTTACTGTCTGATCCACCAGGGGAGCCTGGGAAAAAATGGGAAGAGGGATAAAATGACAGCAACTTTTTCTTGGCTGACAGACCTCAGAGCTTAGAGGCACTAGAGTGAAATCTTGCCTCATTTGCTGGTTGCAAATATCTGCTTGTCCTACTAAAGTGCTTCTCTAATTACAGTTTTTCTTTATTGAGATATCGGGGTGGTCTTCTCTGGCAGTTAGAAGATAGGAAATTAAAAGCAAATAATATAACCCATCAATTTCTAACATGCATTCAGATAAAAGAGCAATAATACACAAAGTATTTGAACTTTTTCCCTTCATTATAAACTTTGCTTAAAGCCCTAGCAGTTAAATTCACTGTGTTCCAAGGATTCAGTTACGGTTGCCAGGAGATCGTTTTATCTCCTGGATAGAGGATTGAGAAAGTCAAGCTGGAAATGAAGTGGCAAACTCTTAAGTGAGGGATGGCTAAAGCAGACAGAGCCTTTCCTCTTCCTTTCTTCTCTCTCTCTCTCTCTCTCTCTCTTTTTTTTTTAGTATGATTACTTTACAATGTTGTGTTAGTTTCTGCTGTACAGATAAGTGAATCAGCTCTATGTTTACATGTATCACCTCCCTCTTGAGCTTCCCCTCCACTCCCCCACTCCACCTAATCCCCCATTCCAGCCCTCTAGGTCATCACAGACCACCGAGCTGGGCTCCCTGTGTTATAGAGCAACTTGCCATATGGAAGTTCATATATGTCAATATTAACATATAGTATATGGTATTAAATATAAAGTAAAATTGGAGAAAGCATCATGAAGACTGAATTCCTTCTAAAAGAAGATAATTAAATTGTATATATGGAAAGCAGCATATGGCACAACTACAGTAAGAGCCCTATACACAAACCTTCAATTGCTAACTTTCAAAGATGTGAACATGCAGGTGGTTCCAGAAAGATCCTGGGCCATCAAGGTCAGGCCTAAATGAAATTGCAGCTTACCCTCTGTCTCCTATTGCTAATAACCCTTCAGCTCTGCCATCTCCCACCTCCCCTCCCTCCTCTAGTCAGCAACTCTCCTTGCCTGTTGACATGCTGCCAGCCCCTGTATGCCAGCTAATGTACTGTATGTTTGCTTGTTGTACATACAACATACTGGATGCACTGTATGCCTCAAGGTACTGTACTGTAATATTGAAAATGTCTTCTTTATTTTTTGTGTTTGTTTTTTATGTATTGCTTGTGTGAAAAATATTACAAACCTATGACCTCACAGTCCTAAATAGTCGATTGTGTTAGTTGGGTATCTAGGCTAACTTTATTGGACTTACAAACAAATTGGACTTAGGAACTTGCCCTCAGAACAGAACTTGTTTGCACTAGAGGACTTACTGTATTAGTTTACAGTAGCCCATAAAAATTTAGGGAAGACATAAAAAGAATTCATTTGAATCAGTTCTAATGAGATGGATGAAACTGGAGCCCATTATACAGAGTGAAGTAAGCCAGAAAGATAAAGACCAATACAGTATACTAACACAAATATATGGAATTTAGAAAGATGGTAACTATAACCCTATACACAAAACAGAAAAAGAGACACAGATGTACAGAACAGACTTTTGGACTCTGGGAGAAGGCGAGGATGGGATGTTTCGAGAGAACAGCATCGAAACATGTATATTATCTAGGGTGAAACAGATCACCAGCCCAGGTTGGATGCATGAGACAAGTGCTCGGGCCTGGTGCACTGGGAAGACCCAGAGGGATCGGGTAGAGAGGGAGATGGGAGAGGGGATCGGGATGGGGAATACATGTAAATCCATGGCTGATTCACGTCAATGTATGACAAAACCCACTACAATATTGTAAACTAATTAGCCTCCAACTAATAAAAATAAATGGAAAAAAAAATTTAAGGAAGACATATTAAAAAAAAAAAACCTTTCAAACAATTTTCAAAAAGATGAGAAAATAGTTCTCTGCTAACATCAGATGTAGTCTGTCATATATGGTCTGGATATACATAATTTAACTTCATTAAAATATTTATGACTTCCCTGGTGGCTCAGACGGTAAAGTGTCTGCCTACAATACGGGAAGCCCAGGTTTGATCCCTGGGTCGGAAACATCCTCTAGAGAAGGAAATGTCAACTCTTCTAGTACTCTCGCCTTGAAACTTCCATGGACAGGGGAGCATGGTAGGCTACAGTCCATGGGGTCGCAAAGAGTCGGACATGACTGAGTGACTTCACTCTCACTTTCACATGGTTTGGACATACATGGTTTAACTTCATCAAAATATTTATTGAAACAATAGGCTTAATTGGTTTTATTTATAATAAAAATTGATTTTTAATGTGAATTTAATTTTAGGTTTTAAGATTTTACAATTTGAGAGCTTTTTTATATTGATATATGTATAATCAAGTTATTCCTTATGACACTTATTTAAAATCATTTATTAAAATAATACTCTATTGATGTGATGGCCTGAAAACCTCATGCACAGAACAATGTTTTATATATATTTATCACAGGGTGAGTGACCATGCAAAATTACATATATGTAGAGTCATTCTCATTGTGGCAAACACATCATTGTTCCAAACATAAATGAACAGGGTAACATATAAGCCTGTATACATAGTTATAAATGGCATTTCCTACTGTAGCTATATTATTATAAAATATATGTGTTGGTTACAGTGATAGCATAATAAAATTGTTAGAGATCAAATGTAAAATATAGCTCATTTTAAATATACTGATGATTATCATTAATATATTTGGAAATTGATATAACCTGATGAAGACAAAATAATTACAAATAATGCCACAAGAATTGTGTTAAAATATGCAATGGCATCTGGTCCCATCACTTCATGGCAAATAGATGGGAAAACAATGGAAACAGTGACAGACTTTATTTTTTAGGGGCTCCAAAATCACTGCAGATGGTGACTGCAGCCATGAAATTAAAAGACGCTTGTTCCTTGGAAGAAAAGATATGACCAACCTAGACAGCATATTAGAAGGCAGAGACATTACTTCACCAACAAAGATTCATCTAGTCAAAGTTATGGTTTCTCCAGTAGTCATACATGGATGTGACAGTTGCACTATAAAGAAAGCTGAGTGTCAAAGAATTGCTGCTTTTGAACTGTGATGTTGGAGAAGACTCTTGAGAGTCCCTTGGACTGCTAGGAGATCCAACCAGTCCATCCTAAAGGAAAGTGATCCTGAATATTCATTGGAAGGACTGATGTTGAAGCTGAAACTCCAATATTTGGACCACCTGATGCTAAGAACTGACTCATTGGAAAAGACCCTGATCCTGGCAAAGATTGAAGACAGGAGGAGAAGGGGATGACAGAGTATGAGATGGCTGGATGGCATCACCAATTCAATGGACTTGAGTTTGAGTAAGCTTTGGGAGTTGGTGATGGACAGGGAAGCCTGGGGTGCTGCAGTCCATGGGGTCACAGAGAGTCAGATACGACTGAACTGAATGCAGTTAAAAAATATATATGCCTACTGAACTGGTTTGTCTTTTTGGCATGTATTTATGGCTTCTACTCAGACAGATGAATAGCCTACAAAGATAGTAATTACATGATTTCCTTACGGCTTTACTTTACTACAACCCCGTTGTCCATTCTCTGCACAACAGTCAGCATGAAAACACTAAGGGGAAAGCAATGTTCATTTCATAAATACTTGACATGACAGGCAGAAGCAGACCATATAGATTCTTTAAATGCTGAATTTAAGTATGAACATGAATTTCTCCTAGATCCTACGTTCTAATCAGGTCTAAGATTAAATATCTTAGTGTGTCTTTGCCATTCTATGTAAACACAGAATCAGAGTCAAGAGTGGTTAAAGCCTCAGCAATATGAGTAGCATGACTTGTGAGAAATATGGTTGAGCAAAAAGAGGAATCAAGGCTTGGAACTGATGCCAATCATCTGGAGTTAGCCTTCAGTTCGCAGATCATCAGAAGTGCTTTAAACCAGAGTGTGCCATGAAGATCAGTGTATCAGCAGTGAAGAAGACGAATGTGAAGAAACTGCATGAGAGCAGAAAAAGACCCACGGTGGACCACCAGTGATGGAGAGGAGGTGGCGGGTGTCAGAACAATTTAAGAAGCAGAATGTGCCCACTTATACAAACATAGTGTATTGGAGAAAAATAGGAAGGGAGGGTCTACAGAAACTAGCAATCCCTGTCCTTGGCAAGGTGATGGTTTGTGCAACCCACACCTTATGGGGAATGTTTAAGAGGAGAAAAATATTTCTTCACTCATTCATTACTCAAAATCATTTTACTCTGAGCATTTTCAAAAGCGACTTCATGTTCATAATCTAAGTCGTAGTAGAGATAAATGGGAGGTGCTATTATGTATCACCTGGTACAACAGCTCATCCAGTTATTGTTCTAATTACATGAATGAGCAGTTTAATGTACCATAAAATCCCAGCACAGAGAGAAACATCACCAATCTATGATTCAAATAGGATTTTTAGAATAGCTTTACCTATGGCTTTTAAATTAAAAACCTAATGTGCTTTCATCTTCGATTAAGCACAATTGCCAAGTATAATTGACCATAGTAATGTAACTAGTAATTGGAGGACATTCAAACACACACATGCTGTACACATTTTGAAGTAGGTTCGTATTACTTCATGCAGCTTTAGGCCTAGGAAGAGCTTCATGAAAGATTTAGTTCAATTCTCTCTCTGAGAGCGGGAGAGAGAACTGTAAAATACAGTTAGATGATCAGGAAGTATAAGGTAAAAGTAAGGGGGAAGGTCAAGACTGATATTACATGTATCAAGGTCGGGTTAAGCACTGTCCATTGATTTTGTTCCTGGAATTTACACTAATTGACTAGCATCCTCATTTAATTCCCCCTCAATTCCAAGAAATCTGTTAATAATTTTTAATTCTGTTATCTAGCTGGGAGACATTAGCATCTAACTACAAACTAGATTTAGAAAAGACAGAAGGAACCAGAGATCAAATTGCTAACACCCTCTGGATCATAGAAGAAGCAAGGGAATTCCAGAAAAACATGTACGCCTGCTTCATTGACTAAAATAAAGCCTTTGTGTAGATCACAACAAAGTATAGAAAATTCTTAAAGAGGTTGGAATACAAGATCACCTTACCTGCCTCCTGATAAACCTGTATGCAGGCGACAAAGAAGCACTTAGATCTGGACATGGAGCAATGGACTGGTTCAAAATTGGGAAAGGAGTATGCAAGGCTGTATATTGTCACCCTGCTTATTTAACTTATATGCAGAGAATATCATGCAAAATACTGGGTGGGATGAAGCCCAAGATGGAACCAATATGGCCAGGAGAAATATCAGTAACCTCAGATATGCAGATGACAGCACCCTAATGACAGAAAGTGAAGAGGAACTAAGGTGAAAGAGTAGGGTGAAAAAGCTGGCTTAAAACAACATTCAAAAAACAAAGATCATGGCATCCAATCCCATCACTTTATGGCAAATTCATGGGGAAAAAGTGAAAACAGTAACAGATTTCACTTTCTTGGGCTCCAAAGTCACTGTGGATGATGACTTTTAGCTGCAAAATTAAAAGATGCTTGCTTCTTGGAAGAAAAGCTATGACAAATCTAGACAGCATATTAAAAAAGCAGACATCACTTTGCCAGCAAAAATTATGGTTTTACAGCAGTCATGTATTGATGTGAGAGTTGGACCATAAAGAAGGATGAGTGCTAAAGAACTGATGATTTTGAGCTGTGATGCTGGAGAAGACTCTTGAGAGTCCCTTGGACAGCAAGGAGACCAAACCAGTCAATCCTAAAGGAAATCAATCTTGAATATTCATTGGAAGGGCTATTTCTGAAGCTGAAACTCTGATACTTTGACCATGTGATGGGAAGAGCTGACTCATTGGAAAAGACCCTGATGTTGGGAAAGATTGAAGGCAGAAGGAGAAAAGGATGGCAGAGGATGAGATAGTTGGACTGGATCACTGTCTCAATGGAAATGAGTCTGAACAAACTCCGGGAAATAGTGAGGGACAGGCAAGCCTGGCAGGCTGCAGGTCATGGGGTCGCAAAGTGTTGGGCACGACTTATGGACTGAACAACAACAAAAACAGCAACAGAATATGTCACCATCCCAGTATTAAAATGTGAAGGTTCAGACACAAAAGAGTAAACATGTGGTATTTAAACTTCGAAAATGCAGGTGAGAGAGATTCTGTCATTATACTAATTGTATGGAAGGTAAAGCTGAAAACCAAGGTGTACCCTTTAGACAGGAGGAACGTGGGAGGTAAAAATATGGCTAAATTTTACTACACCCAATTACTATCAATTTTAAAAGCTATTATTGATAATTAGTGTTAGTTGCTCTGTTGTGTCTGACTCTTTGCAATCCCATGGACTGTAGCCTGCCAGGCTCCTCTGTCCATGGAATTCTCCCGGCAAGAATACTGGAGTGGGTTGCCATTCCCATCTCTAGAGGATCTTCCCAATCCAGGGATCGAGCCCAGGTCTCCTGCGTTGCACACAGATTCTTTACTGTTTGTGCTATAGGGAAGACTATTATTGATATTCAAGGCTGCTTTTATTTTTACACTGCTTTAGGTCGCCCCACATGTCATCACTTGTACTATGTTGGCATAACTCATTTATGTATGCTTTCTAATTCCACTATGGGTTTATGATTTGTGAATTATTCAAGTATTTCATTTTTTAATTTCTAAACTTAAAGAGAGAGTCTATTATTTACTTAGTTATTTCTCAATCTATGGACAAAGAATATATATCAGCATTTTGAAACTGCTTTTTTATCTGAATATTTTATTAGTTACTGAGAAATTGCTGTTATTGTGGATTTGTGTCTTTTCCATGTTACTCTGTAAATTATTCAGTTGTACGCATTAAATTGTATTAAATTCTGGCAGACTTACTATATCACCTTGAGAATTGATTTTATTATCAACATGAAATATTTCATTTATCTTGTAATATATTTGTGGTTTACATTTTTTAATTTGGTATTAATATAGCAATAGATTAATGTTTGCATGGAATATTCCTCTTCTTTATTTTCCTTGCAAGCATTCTCTAAATTCATGTTTTGATGCTTCTCTTGTAATTAATTCAGCATTTTTTTTTTTCTGATTCTGAGTCTTTTTTATTGGTACACGCAGTCTTTTCCAATTTATACAATTATTGACATGAGTAGATTTAAATCTGTTATATTAATATGTGCTATATTTTATCTTCTGATATATATTTCTATTTTTGCTTGCTTATCTTGTATTGTTTCCTGTGTTTCTGATTTATTCCCTCTGTTTGTATCTTACACCTATTATTTTGTAATTGTTTTATAGTAATGGTTTCATTAGAGATTACAACATATTAAAGTATCTCAGAGTCATATTGATTGCAACCTTTTACTCTCTTTGCAAGCAGTGTACTGACCCTTCATTTCCTCCTCCACAAGAATATTCTATTACTTCTGAGTTTTAATTAAGTCTATATTTTAAATCCTACATGGGTTCCTATTGTTTTATAAAGTCAATATTTGTTTAAATGAAACACATTTACCTTTCATTTTTTTCCTGCATAAAACCATATTTCAGTATTTCCTTCAGGGTAGTTACAAACTCTTTGTCTCTGTCTTTCTGTCTCTATTGTTTTACTCCTCTTTCTGTTAGTTACCTTCTTTATCCTCTCTCTTCTGCTTTTTACATATATATTTTTTTTTACCATAACAAAAGGAGATTGTTACTGTCAGTATGTTTTCCCAGTACATGGAAAATTTATATCATTATCTTCCTGTTTTGATTTATATCCCACCTTTAGAATTATCTTTTTTTTTTTTTTTTCCTATTTCTGGCTTTTAAAATATAGTTTTATGGCTTTTGTTTTCTTCAGAAATAATAATAATACATTAATCTTTTTAAATTCACTCTACACATTCTATGGATTTCTTGTGTGTTTTGTTTTTATATCTTTTAACATCAATACCTCCAATCCTTGATTCCTTCTTCTTTCTCAGTCATATTCTCACAGGCATTTTGTTTCAACTGTGATATTACTCAAATGTATATTCCTGAGGTCTCAGCCATTTTTGATCTTGGTTCTGCTTATCATAGAGATACTCATAGTGACACTTAAACTCAATACCAATGGGGTTCCATCATGCTTGCATCTTTCAGCCTTCTTATATTTACTTTACCAGCCAAAAGTAAATCACAATGACTATAAGCCAACATTTTTCTTACATGTCTTTCCATGGGATTATTCACTGAACTCCTAAGGATTGTTGTTCAGTCACTAAGTCTCATCCGACCCTTTGACCCCCATGGACTACACCCTGCTGGGCTTCCCTGTCCTTCACCATCATCTCCTGGAGTTTGCTCAAACTCATGTCCATTGAGTGATGTCATCCAACCGTCTCATCCTCTGTCACCATTTCCTTTTGCCTTCAATATTTCCCAGATCAGAGTTTTTATCAATGAGTGTGCTCTTCACACCAGGTGGCAAAGTGTTAGAGCTTCAGCTTCAGCATTCATCCTTCTAGTGGATATTCAGGGTTGATTTCCTTTAGGATAGGATGGTGTGATCTTGCTGTCCAAGGGACTCTCAAGAGTCTTCTCCAACACCACGGTTCAAACGCATCAATTCTTTGGTGCTCAGGCTTCTTTATGGTCAACTTTCACATCCATACATGACCACTGGAAGAAGCATAGCTTTGACTACATGGACCTTTGTCAGCAAAGTGATGTCAGCTTTTTAAGATGCTGTCTAAGTTTGTCAAAGCTTTTCTTCCAAGGAGCAAGGGTCTTTTAATTTCATTACTGCAGTTACAATCTGAAGTGGTTTTGAGCACAAGAAAATAAAATCTGTCACTAGTTCCACTTTTTCCTCATCTTTTTGCCATAAAATGATGGGACCAGATGTCATGATCTTAGTTTTTTGAATGTTGAGTTTTACGCCAGGCTTTTCACTTTCCTGTTTCACCTTCTGCAAGAGGCTCTTTAGTTCTTCACTTTCTGTCATTAGAGCAGTATCACCTGCACATCTGAAATTGTTGATATTCTCCTGGCAATCTCGATCCCAGTATGTGAGTTATCCAGTACTGCGTATTGCATGATGCACTCTGCATATAAGTTAAATAAGCAAAGTGACAATGTACAGCCTTGACATACTCCTTTTTCAATTTCAAACCAGCCCACTGTTTCACGTCTGGTTCAGTTGGTTCTTGACCTGCATACAGGTTTCTCAGGAGGCAGGTAAGTTGTCTGGCATTTCCATCTCTTTAAGAAATTTCCACAGCTTGTAGTGATCCACAGTCAAAAGTTTTAGTATGGTCAATGAAGCCAAAGTAGATTTTTTTTTTTTCTGGAATTCCCTGGCTTTTTCTGCAATCCAACCAATGTTGGCAATTTGATCTCTGATGCCTCTACCTTTTTTAAATCCAGCTTGCACATCTGGAATGTCACAGTTCACATACTGTTGAAACCTAGCTTGAAGGATTTTGAGCATTGCCTTGCTAGCATGTGAAGAAGATGAGTAACTGTTGGTGTTCAGTCGCTAATTTGTGTCTGTCTTTTTTACTATCCCATGGACTCTAGCCCACCAGGCTCCTCTGTCCATGGGATTTTCCAGACAAGAATAGTGACATGGGCTGCCATTTACTTCATTCCTTCCAGATTCCCTGCAGCTAGAATAATTTCATTTGATGCTCATATGGTTTTGTCTGTATGTACCTGGTTCAGTGGAAGGACTGATGTTGAAACTCCAATACTTTGAACACCTGATGTGAAGAGCCAACTCATTGGAAAAGACACTGATGATGGGAAAGACTGAGGCTGAGAGAGAAGGGGCATCAGAGAATGAGATGGTTGGATGGTATCACAGACTCAATGGACATGAGTTTGAGCAAATTCAGGGAGATTGTGAAGGACAGGAAGCCTGACATGCTGCAGTCAATGTAGTAGCAAAGAGTTGGACAGGACTCAGTGACTGAACAAGGAAAACCCTGAACACATACACAGGGGAATAAAACATCTCAGCGTTTTAACACAAGAAATGTTATCATTTCACTCATTTGTATTACATTTCAATGCAGATTGTATATCTCATATGGTAGCATGTCTCCAAGTAATAACCTCATTTTAACCATCTTCAAGATTTCAATGCCTTCCCTTTTGCCTCATTTCTTCTACCTTCATCTTATGACACATCTCCCTTACTTGCTGGAGAAAAATTTTTTCTATCTTTAAAGACCTATGTAGTTATATCAGACACCCCTGGATAATTCAAGATACTCTCCTTATTTCAAGGGGGACATTAATGATTTTAATTTTTATCTGAAAAATCTCTTGATAGTATGATTTAGATTAGTGTTTGAATGAATAACTTATAAATAGATATCTTTAAATTTCTGCCTACCATAATCAATAACATTAGCATGAACCAGAAACACATACTTCATTTATTTATATGTATATTACCCTAAGCATTCCTAATGAAAACATACAGATGTTTTGGTTTAAAGGTAAACAGAAGCTTAAATTATAAGCATAAACACATCTATTTAAGGAGTAAATTTAAACGTTAATGTGAAAGCCATTTATCAGATTTTATAGTTGTGAAATATATGATGGAGATGTTAGGATCTTGCTTTTCTTTTTAAATCAGTATTCAGGTTTAATCTTTGATTTAATACCCAGTGGAAGCCAAGGATCTGTGAATTTGAGTTCCACTGAAAGACATTGCTACAAGACAGGCTTAATGACTCCAGAGAAACCTTAGTGTCAGTGTTTAGTTCCTGAACTTAGAAAATAGAGCATGCAGGTGGACCAATGGAGAAATCCTTTAGATTATCATTGACAGTTGCTCCTCAGGAATGTGCAAATTTTCCCTCTTCCCTGATATGCTCCCTTTCAGATCAAGGAGGCTTATAGACTACCTGAATACAATTGGGGTGCAGGCTCATAAGCAGGCTTTTTCAGGTAAGACCAATTATTGAGTAAGATGTGATATTGAGTTAGGACATGAAAACAGCATTTTATGGGAAAAGGAGACAGAAGATGCAGGCATCAGTGTCAAGCCAAGAGATAGCCTGACATTGTCAGTGAGCTAAAGGAAAAAAAAAAAAAAGTAAAATTAGAGCACAACCCATAAACTAGGGAGTTTTGAAGTCTAAGGCTACAAAAGGAAGCAGGAGTCATGTAATAAATTGTCTTGTTTGGACATGTTTTAAACTGTAGAGTAGTGAATAACTTGATTAGATTTATGTTGTGGAGGCAGCAAATCAATAAAAAGGTGCTTGTAGTATTTGGGAAAAAAAAAAAATGATGGTTGTCTGAGCTAGAAAACTGGAAGAAGGAATGGAAACTGAAGATTCCAAGATTTAAGAGCTTCTAAAGACAGCATTATATACTGGAGAACAACAGACACTAAATTCAGGGAGAGCAGGTTTCAAACATCATCTTTATCATTTAATGGTTTTTGTACTTTGGCCAAAATGTTTAATCTGTGTAGCTGTCAAATTGCATTGGTAAACTGAAGATAATAGCAATATTTATTTCTCAAATTCTTTCAAGAATTCATTGTAATATTATATGCAAAACTCTTGCACAGTGCCTTATATAAATCCTCGAAGTTAGGTTCACTAGAGTCCACTGAACAAGGCCATTGATTAGATTTCCTATTTAAAAAAAAAAAAGATGAACGAAGCAGTCTTACTAATATTTGATGAAAATGTTAATTATATTTCATCATCAATTGTTCTATTGAAATATTTCTTTATATGATTTTGTTTGTGTTTTAATTGAGCACTGTATATCAGTTCATTTCAATCACTCAGTCGTGTCCAAATTTTGCAACCCCATGCACTGAGGCACGCCAGGCTTCTCTGTCCATCACCAAATCCCAAAGCTTGCTCAAACTCATTTCCATCGAGTCAGTGATGCCAGCCAACCATCTCATCCTCTGTTGTCCTCTTGCCTTCAATCTTTCCCAGCATCAGGGTCTTTTCCAATGAGTCAGTTCTTCCCATCAGGTGGCCAAAGTAATGGAGTTTCAGCTTCAGCATCAATCCTTCCAATGAATATTCAGGACTGATTTCTTTTAGGATTGACTGATTGGATCTCCTTGCAGTCCAAGGGAGAATCAAGAGTCTTCTCCAACACCACAGTTTGAAAGCATCAATTCTTCAGAGCTCAGCTTTCTTTACAGTCCCACTGATAGCTTACAGTGAACGATGTCAGATTCATGATCTCCAAAGAAGATTTAGCTTTTTTTTTTTTTGTCATTGTACCTAGGTTTATTATAAGTTAAACATCGCCATATAGTCATATCTGTCACAAGCTTGTCAACAAAGAAAGTACCTCTAAAAACAATAACAAGGATAACTCTTCAAAAATGTAAATGTGATGTGAGCCTTTAGATAAACTCTTTCCCTCCCCCCCCCCATTTATTTTTATTAGTTGGAGGCTAATTACTTTACAATATTGTAGTGGTTTTTGTCATACATTGACGTGAATCAGCCATGGATTTACATGTATTCCCCATCCCAATCCCCCCTCCCACCTCCCTCTCTACCCGCTCCCTCTGGGTCTTCCCAGTGCACCAGGCCCAAGCACTTGTTTCATGCAGCCAACCTGGGCTGGTGATCTGTTTCACCATAGATAATATACATGTTTTGATGCTGTTCTCTTGAAACATCCCACCCTCGCCTTCTCCCACAGAGTCCAAAATTCTGTTCTGTACATCTGTGTCTCTTTTTCTGTTTTGTGTATAGGGTTATCATTACCATCTTTCTAAATTCCATATATATGTGTTAGTATACTGTAACGGTTATCTTTGAGACCAAGGACCAGGCTTGATCACTCAAGAGCTTTTGTGTAGCAGAGTTTTACTAAAGTATGAAAAGGGACAGAGAATGCTTCTGACATAGACATCAGAAGTGGGGTGGAGAGTGTCCCCCTCAGTAGTTTAAGCAAAGGAGTTATATACTTTTTAAACTGATTGCAATGAATCAAAAGAATGTCTCAAGGTTGTAAAGATCTTATCAGACTCAATCCCACAATTTGCATTTCAAGATGACAGGATTACAACAAACAATAGAAAGATCTTATCAGGCCCACTCCCATAATATACATTTTAAAATAGCAGAATTAGTCAAAAGATTTTCAAGGAGAAACTGTCCTCAAGCAGGATACACTGTTGTTATATAATCCTTACTAAGACTAAATAATGTAGGGGAAAAAAAAGTTTGTCCTTTCCTTCTCCTTGAAAATTCCAGACCCCTGTCTCCTCTTCCAGAGCCCCAGACACCTCTTTCTCCTCCTCAGGGACCCTGGACATCTTATCAACCTGCCTAGGAATTGAGTCTCTCACAACTGTCACATCCATACATGACTACTGGAAAAACTATGGCTTTGACTAATGGAAACTTCTTGGCACAGTAATGTCTCTGACTTTTAATAGGCTGTATAAGGTGGACATTGAAGAATTATACAAAAAAGATCTTCAAGACCCAGATGATCATGATGGTGTGATCACTCACAGAGAGCCAGACATTTGGAATGTGAAGTCAAGTGGGCCTTAGGGATCATCAATATGAATAAAGCTAGTGCAGGTATTGGGATTCCAGTTGAGCTATTTCAAATCCTGAAAGATGATGCTGTGATAGTGCTGCACTCAATTTGCAAGCAATTTTGGGAAACTCAGCAGGGACCACAAGACTGGAAAAGGTCAGTTTTCATTCCAATCTCAAAGAAAGGCCATGACAAAGAACGCTCAAACTTCTGCACAGTTGCACTCATCTCACATGCTAGCAAAGTAATGCTCAAAATTCTCCAAGGCAGGCTTCAACTGTACCTGAACCGTGAACTTCCAGATGTTCAAGCCGGTATTAGAAAAGGCAGAGGAACCAGAAATCAAATTGCCAACATCCACTGGATCATAGGAAAAGCAAGAGACTTCCAGAAAATCATGTGCTTCTGCTTTATTGACCATGCCAAAGCTTTTGACTGTGGATCACAGCAAACTGTGGAAAATTCTTAAAGAAAAGGGAATATCAAACCATCTGACCTGCCTCCTGAGAAATCTGTATGCGGGTCAAGAAACAAGAGTTAGAACCGGACATGGAGCAACAGATGGGGTCCAAATCAGGCAAGGAATATGTCAAGGCTGTATATTGTCACCCTGGTTAATTAACTAATATGCAGAGTACATAATGTGAAATGCTGAACTGGATGAAGCACAAGCTGGAATCAAGATTGCTGGTAGAAATACGATAACCTCAGATATGCAGATGACACCACACTTATGGCAGAAAGTGAAGAAGAAGTAAAGAGCCTCTTGATGAAACTGAAAGAGAAGAGTGAATATAGTTGGCTTAAAACTCAGCATTCAGAAAACTGAGATCATGGCATCTGGCCCCATCACTTCACGGCAAATAGATGGGGAAACCATGGAAACAATAACACACTTAATTTACTTGTCTCCAAAATCACTACAGATGGTGAATGCAGCCATGAATTTAAAAGATGCTTGTTCCTTGGAAGGAAAGGTACGACCAACCTAGACAGCATATTAAAAAGCAGAGACATTACTTTGCCAACAGAGGCTGTCTACTCAAAGCTATGTTTTTTCCAGTGGTCATGTATGGATGTGAGAGTTGGACTATAAAGAAAGCTGAGCACCAAAGAATTGCTGATTTTGAACTGTGGGGTAGAAGACTCTTGAGAGTCCCTTGGACAGCTAGGAGATTCAACCAGTGCATCCCAAAGGAAATCAGCCCTAAATATTCATTAGAAGGACTGATATTGAAGCTGAAACTCCAAAACTTTGGCCACCTGATGCGAAGAACTGACTCATCTGAAAAGACCCTGATGCTGGAAAAGATTGAAGGTGGGAGGAGAAGGGAACGACAGAGGATGAGATGGTCGGATGACATCACGGACACCAACTCAATGGGCATAAATTTGAGTACACTCCAGGAGTTTGTGTTGGACAGGGAGGCCTGGCGTGCTGCAGCCCATGGGGTCACAAAGAGTTGGAAATGACTGAGCGACTGAACTGAACTGAAGGTTGGTCATAGTTTTTCTTCCAAGGAGCAAGCATCTTTTAATTTCATGGCTGCAGTCACCATCTGCAGTAATTCTGGAACCCAAAAGAATAAAGTCTCTCACTGTTTCCATTGTTTCTCCATTTATTTGTTGTTAAGAGATGGGCCCAGAAGCCATGATCTTAGTTTTGTATGTTGAGTTTTAGGTTAGCTTTTTCACTCTCTTTAGTTTTTCTTCACTTTGCTTACTGCACAAGTGTGGTGTCATCTGCATATCTGAGGTTATTGATATTTCTCCCAGCAATCTTGATTCCAGCTTGTGCTTCATCCAGCCTAGCATTTCTCATGATGTACTCTGCATATAAGTTAAATAAGCAGGCTGACAATATACAGCCTTGATGTACTACTTTCTCAATTTTACCAGTCTGTTTTTCCATGTACAGTTCTAACTGTTGCTTCCTGACCTGCACATAGATTTCTCAGGAGGCAGGTCAGGTGTCTGGTATTCCCATCTCTTTCAGAATTTTCCACAGTTTATTGTGATCCACACAGTCAAAAGCTTTGGCATGGTCAATAAAGCAGAAGCACATGATTTTCTGGAACTCTATTGCTTTTTTGATGATCCAGCGATGATGCCAACTTGATCTCTGGTTCCTCTACCTTTTCTGAATCTAGCTTGAACATCTGGAAGTTCATGGTTCATGCATTGTTGAAGCCTGCCTTGGAGAATTTTGAGCATTACTTTGCTACCATGTGAGATGAGTGCAATTGTGCAATAGTTTGAGGATTCTTTGGCATGGCCCTTCTTTGGGGTTGGATGAAAACTGACATTTTCCAATCCTGTGGCCACTGTAAGTTTTCCAATTTCTGGCATATTGAGTTCAGCACTTTCACAGCATCATCTTTTAGGATTTGAAATAGTTCAACTGGATTTCCATTACCTCCACTAGTTTTGTTCATAATGATTTTCCCTAAGGCCCACTTAACTTCGCATTCCACAATGTCTGGCTCTAGAGGAGTGATCACACCATCGTGGTTATCTGGGTCATGAAGATCTTTTTTGTACTGTTCTGTGCATTCTTGCCACCTCTTCTTAATATCTTCTGCTTCTGTTAAGTCCATAGATTCTCTGTCTTTTATTGTTCCCATCTTTTCATGAAATATTCCTTTGATATCTTATTTTCTTGAAGAAATCTCTAGTCTTTCCCATTCTATTGTTTCCCTCTATTTCTTTACACTGATCACGGAAAAGGCTTTGTTATCTATCCTTGCTATTCTTTGGAACTCTGCATTCAAATGGATATATCAATATATCATTCCTTTTTCCTTTTCCTTTTGTTTCTCTTCTTTTCACAGCTATTTGTAAGGTCTCCTCAGGCAACCATTTTGCCTTTTTCCATTTCTTTTCCTTTGTGATGTTCTTTATCACTGCCTCCTGTACAATGTCACGAACATCTGTCCATAGTTCTTCAGGCACTCTGTTTATCAGACCTAATCCCCTGAATCTGTCACTTCCACTGTATAACTGTAAGGAATTTGATTTAGGTCATGCCTGAACGGTCTAGTGATTTTCCCTACTTTCTTCAATTAAAGTCTGGATTTGGCTCTAAGGAGTTCATGATCTGAGCCACAGCAGCTCCTGGTCTTGTTTTTGCTGACTGTATAGAATAGTCTTTTACTTTGACTGCAAAGAATATAATCAGTCTGATTTTGGTATTGACCGTCTGGTGATGTCCATATGTAGAGTCTTCTCTTGTGTTGTTGGAAGAGGGTGTTTGCTATGACCGGTGAGTTCTCTTGACAAAACTCTCTTAGACTTTGCCCTGCTTCATTTTATACTCTAAGGCCAAATTTGTCTGTTACTCCAGGTATCTCTTGACTTCCTACTTTTGCATTCCAGTCCCTTATAATGAAAAGGACATCTTTCCGGGTGTTAGTTCTAGAAGGTCTTGTAGGTCTTCATAGACCCATTCAACTTCAGCTTCTTTAGCATTGCTGGTCGGGGCATAGACTTGGATTACTGTGTTATTGAAGGTTTGTGTTGGAAAGTACAGAGATCATTCTTTTCTTTTTGAGATTGCACCCAAGTACTGTATTTCAGACTCTTGTTTACTATGATGGCTACTCCATTTCCTCTAAGGGATTCTTGGCCACAGTAGTAGATATAATGGACATCTGAGTTCAATTCACCCATTCCAGTCCATTTTAGTTCACTGTTTCTTAAAGTGTCGATGCTCACTCTTAGGGATAGATAATGTTTTTCTAAACAAAACAAATATGCATTTACCCCCAAATCGCTCAGAAATATTTAATTTCATATAATCTAGAGTGTTAATTCTACTTTGAGGTTTCAGTCCAGTCCAGTTCATTCACTCAGTCATGTCTGACTCTTTGCGACCCTATGAACTGCAGCACGCCAGGCCTCCCTGTCCATCACCAACTCTAAGAGTCCACCCAAACCCATGTCCATTGTGTCAGTGATGCCATCCAACCATCTCATCCTCTGTCGTCCTCTTTTCCTCCTGCCCTCAATCTTTCCCAGCATCAGGGTCTTTTCCAATGAGTCAGCTTTTCTCATCAGGTGGCCAAAGTATTGGAGTTTCAGCTTCAACATCAGTCCCTCCAATGAATGCCCAGGACTGATCTCCTTTAGGATGGACTGGTTGGATCTCCTTGCAGTCCAAGGGACTCAAGAGTCTCCTCCAACACCACAGTTCAAAGGCATCAATTCTTTGGTGCTCAGCTTTCTTTATAGTCCAAATCTCACATCCATACATGACTATTGGAAAAACCATAGCCTTGCCTAGATGGACCTTTGTTGACAAAGTAATGTCTCTGTTTTTTAATATGCTGTCCAGGTTGATCATAACTTTCTTTTCAAGGAGCAAGGGTCTTTTAATTTCATGGCTGCAATCACCATCCGCAGTGATTTTGGAGCCCAGAAAAATAAAGTCAGCCACTGTTTCCCTATCTATTTGCCATGAAGTGATGGGACCGGAGGCCATGATCTTAGCTTTCTGAATGTTGAGCTTTAAGCCAACTTTTTCATTCTCCTCTTTCACTTTCATCAAGAGGCTCTTTAATTCTTCTTCACTATCTGCCATAAGGGTGGTATCATCTGCATATCTGAGGTTACTGATATTTCTCCCAGCAATCTTGATTCCAGCTTGTGCTTCCTCCAGTCTAGTGTTTCTCATGATGTACTCTGCATATAAGTTAAATAAGCAGGGTGACAATATACAGCCTTGACGTACTCCTTTCCTATTTGGAACCAGTCTGTTGTTCCAAGTCCAGTTCTAACTGTTGCTTCCTGACCTATGTATAGGTTTCTCCAGAGGCAGGTCAGGTGGTCTGGTATTCCCATCTCTTTCACAATTTTCCACAGTATATTGTGATCCACACAGTCGAAGGCTTTGGCATAGTCAATAAAGCAGAAATAAATGTTTTTCTAGAACTCTCTTGCTTTTTTGATGATGCAGCAGATGTTGGCAATTTGATCTCTGGTTCCTCTGCCTTTTCTAAAACCAGCTTGAACATCTGGAAGTTCACAGTTCACGTATTGCTGAAGCCTGGCTTGGAGAATTTTGAGGATTACTTTACTAGCGAGTGAGATGAGTGCAATTGTGCAATAGTTTGAGCATTCTTTGGCACTACCTTTCTTTGAGATTGGATTTAAAACTGACCTTTTCCAGTCCTGTTGCCACTGCTGAGTTCTACAAATGTGCTGACATATGAGTGCAGCACTTTCACAGCATCATCTTTTAGGATTTGGAATAACGCAACTGGAATTCCATCACCTCCACTAGCTTTGTTCATAGTGAAGCTTCCTAAGGGCCACCTGTCTTCACATTCCAGGATGTCTGGCTGTAGGTGAGTGTGAGTGATCATACTTTCATGATTATCTACGTCATGAAGATCTTTTTTGTATAGTTCTTCTGTGTATTCTTGCCACCTCTTCTTTGAGGTTTAAGTGTCTATATATGTCACAGATTCATGCTTAGGATGGTTGATGGTTACAAAACCTATTCCTTAATCTAGAATTAAATATGTTATTGACACAAATTTTGAAAGTAGTAGTAATGGACCATGTTCAGTATTTAAAGGACAGTAATCTTTAAATATTGTTACTATTAGTAGCAATTGATATTTTATTTTTATTTATTTAATTAATATTAATGAATGCTAATCAGATCATATTATTTTTACATTATTCCCTTGAACCCTTATTTTGAACTGGGTAAAGAGATATGTATTATTTTTGAGATAACTGGCCAAATGTAACCTTTTGTAAAGCTTTCTATTTTTTAATCTGGCATTAACATTTTAAATCTGATTTTTAATATATGTTTTTCAAATTATCCAATTTCACATTGGTTAAATTCCCTCAAGTAAATCCAGAAATAGCAATTACTTGCATTTTGTGCAGGAGAGGCCTCTTGCTGTTATACAGACTTGAAACCAGTTATCTCATTTTGTGGCTGAGTATTCTCTTCTTCTGTGGCTAACCCAAAGCTGTTCGTTTTTGCTCCTGCTGTGTATAGATCTCTATAGATCAACTGTGGGTTTTTTTTTGTTGTTGTTGTTGTTGTTGTTTTGGGGTTTGTGTTTGTTGTGTTTTGTGTTGTTTTTTGCTGTATCTTCCTTCCAGAATTCAAGTTAAAGGAGCAGCCAGTAAGAGGACCCTTTAGTCTTTACAGGAAAATAAAAAAGAAAGCATAATGGTTCTTTTACCGGAAGTGACGTGTTTTACTTCCTCTCCCAGGACATCAGACCAAACAAGTCCTGCAGAGATGCACTGTGTGCTTAGTCACTCAGTCATGTTGAACTCTGCGATCCCATAGAGTGTAACCCGTCAGACTCCTCCTTCCATGGGGATTCTCCAGGCAAGAATACTGGAGTGGGTTGCCATGCTTTCCACCAGGGGATCTTCCCAACCTAGGGCTCAAACCTAGGTCTCCCGCATTGCAGGCGAATTCTTAACCAAGGAAGTAAAGCCACCAAGGAAGCTTTGTAGTTGAGCCTAATTTTATTGGGTAGGGGGTGAAATGTTCTCCCAGAGGGAGCAGCAGATACCTGATGAATAGTAACACAGCCTACCACAGAGAGCAAACATACACGGTGATTATTTAGTTTAGTTTGGGTGGCTAGAACGTGCTTCTGTATTTTTTTAATACGTTCTTTCCTGGTTGGATTTTTTTCCTTTATAAATGTTCATATCATCTACAGCATGTCAGGACCCTATTATGCCCTGAGTAGAGCAAGGTGATATGAATTTTCCAAAGCACCATTCAGGGTCCCTCAGGAATCTCAGGATACATTTTAGGAACTGTCTGAAAGGCAGAATTGACTACCATGCTGATTTCATTCAGCTGTTTGGCTGCTGACATAGTAAGTTCTCACTGCAGTCTCTTCCTAACCCATGTGGATAGTTTCAGATTTCAGAGAGTTTCTGAATGGATCCAGGTGAAAACAAAAACACACCTCCATGTACACTACCTGACCACCTGCAAGTGATACCAAATAAACAAATAAAACCTAATGCAGAATGAAAACCAGACCCAGAATGTGGAAGACCACTACTCTGAATTTTATTATTTCAATCCACTTCTTACTGAGATGGAAAATATTGAAGTGGCCCAAGGTATCTGCATCATCGCCAAAGAATTCACTAAGAAGAAAAGTTTTCTGTGTCTTAGTTTTAATACCTCTGTCATAATCTAAATGTTCAAATTAAAAATTTTCTACATCCCAATGTGTTACATTATTTCATGCTCAAGGATGAATATTTCAGTTTTATAAATTTTCAGATTGTTGATAGTGATGGATATCACAAAATGCCATGCCTTTTGAAAATATTAGGAAGTTTAGTAACTTGTATTCAATTACAGGTGGTTTTATTTTCCCAGATGAAAATATAATAATCTTATTTGAGAAAATGAAACTTTAAAGCACTAAATGGGGATTTGTAGTGATTTAGTTGATAAGTTATGTCCAACTCTTGTGACCCCATGGATTATAGCATGTCAGGCTCCCCTGTCTATGGGATTCTCCAGGTAAGAAAACTGGAGTGGATTGCCATTTCCTTCTCCAGGGGAATCTTCCTGACCCAGGGAATGAACTCGGGTCTCCTGCATTGCAGGCAAATTCTTTACCCACTGAGCAATGGGGGAAGTCCTATCATTTGTAGTAGGAATCAGAATATAATATCTAAGGCGCCATTTGTTAAAGCCGATGTTTTATGATTATAATAAAACATATTTTTGTTAAAACCAATACATTTATTTAGAAGCATGTAATTGAGATTGTTATATCATCTTAGTTTTACTGAGACATTTGTTTTAAAAGCAATCATATGTTTTTCACTTAGCATTGCTTTCATTCCACATCTGAAAATATGTTCTCCACATAAGCATAACATCTAAAGCATGAAGACAAATAAATGGTAAATAAATGAACACATAAAGCTGTAACATATCTAGTAGTAGTAAGCTTTGAAAAACAAAAAGCATAATGACAGAAAATTGAGGGGTTACTGTTCTTATAGTTAGTGAGCATTTCTTTGATGGATAGATATTTTAGCAGAAATATAAATGGATATATCCTTTATAAATGGATTTTCATCAATTTAATTTTACTATAGCTTCAGTTTGGATCAGTGATGATGGTGAAAGTAGATATGATCTAGTATCATACCATCAAGTAGATATTTGTTTAAGCAGAGGATGTGCAGCCTTCCTGGCCCAGAATTTTAGATATATCACTTTTTTCTCATTTTCCTGACATAAATAAGAATTTTCTAGGTTATACTTTTTAAGAATTTCATGTACTTAATGTCATAAGGCAAAGGTGATATTTTCATTTTTGCATCCAGGTAAAATATCTAACTCTTGAAAAAAATAAGATAAAAATTCAAAACAAAACAAATCTCCTCAATTGATGATGAATATAATTTGAGTTTCAGAACCAGAGTTGACCATGCTAAAACACAGGATTCCTAACAAGGGAAAATACAGCAGGTGAATCTTGTGAAGAATGTGTTTTGAAAGAAAGAATTACTGACCATGTCATGGTCACTCATTACCGAAGATTTCAATGAAATGAAGAAATGAAGATTTCAAGTGAAGATTTGAGTAAAGGAAACATATCAGATAAAATGAAGGACAAAAAATGTGAGAAAGAAAAAAGAACCAAGAATTCTGCATTGGGATGCAAGGGTCTTAAAGGGGAATCTTCTTCTGGTAAGAGTATCTATAACTCTTTTCATCTGACTTTCAAAAATCATTGGCCTTTTATTTAGGTAAGCAAATATTGTTTCAATAAACTGTTTCTATTAATATAAATATGTGTTTCTTCACCTTTTTTTTCATTGTCATCTTCCTCTACTATCTTTTAATTTTTTTTAATAAACTTTCTTGAATCTTTAATAACACAAACATACTTGCCATCTGTTTATGTGTTGGTTATCTTTGCTTTAGAAAAATAGTTTCAGTTTTTGTTTTTTTTTTTTTTAGCATCACCAAGAACCATTCTTTACCTACCTGAAGACAATGTTTCCCATTGATAATTAATGCTGGAAATCAATAGAAGAACTTCTATTTGTTATAGTTGTACTTTGTGCATTTTCTGAATATTGTGAAGGAAATAATAATTCTCAGAAAAAAAATCAAAGTTATATCAAGTCATTTGTTAGTTTTGTTAAAGATTATACAAAAATGCAGGCTTCCTAGGTGGCTCTTTAGGTAAGGAAGAGGAGACATAAAAGATATGGGTTCGATCACTGGGTCAAGAAGATCCTCTGGAGGAGGGCGTGGCAACCTACTCCAGTATTCTTGCCTGGGGAGTCCTATGGACAGAGGAGCCCGGCAGGCTATGGTACATAGGGTTGCAAAGAGTAGGACATGACTGAAGCAGCTTAGCACATAAAAAATGCACTAAGGATTGCAGCTAAGTGGAAACTAAAGAGAATGTTTTTATTTGCAGAGCTACTTGC
The DNA here is from genome assembly GCF_019320065.1 of Cervus canadensis. Classification (NCBI taxonomy): domain Eukaryota; kingdom Metazoa; phylum Chordata; class Mammalia; order Artiodactyla; family Cervidae; genus Cervus; species Cervus canadensis. The sequence continues at coordinate 10,829,972 of NC_057412.1, read as the reverse complement.
TGAACTTAATGATGAATGAAATGCACATGACTTAAAGTTTTATTATAAAGTGATAAAATGCTTTGAGACTCAAGACTCCTTCAAGCATAAATTGCCAGACTCCTCCAACCTTACTGAAGACTCATTTGCAAGAAAGATCTCTGAACTTACTGACACTATTAACTTTAACTAGTGTCTGAAACTTGTTTATTTCCATATTAACTCAATTAACTACCCGTGTAATGATGGCCAAGTCACCTAGCCGTAGGGGACAATAAGGTTTTTTGTTTTGTTTTGTTTAAAGCTGAATACTCTTAAAAGTGAAGAAGGATTTTCTCTATTGTTGGCAGTTACAGTTTATTGTGAGGCTGAGCAACATAAATCTGTTTGCATACTGCCATCAGAGAACTAAATTATACAAATCACTCCCCATATCTGAGCTATATTCATATTTATTAACTGTGATTTGTATCCTTGTATATCCTAGCCCCAGATAGAATTCATGAGCCAAAGGGCACCAGAGTAAACACATATTAACAGTCATAAAGTTCATTTTAAATGAATAAAGTACATTCTATTTTTATATTAGTCTCCACTGTTCCTGGTTGCTAGACAGTCATCATCTAATGCTCTTTTCACCTTTTATGAGCTGCTAAATCCTGTGGCCAGGAAACAGGATTTGAATTGTGCTGATTTGTCCAATTTCCCAGCCCAATGGTTAATGGCAGCCTACTATGGTGCTTCTCATTGAAATGTCCAAGACTTGCCTTGTGATTCTTTCTAAATATTACATCTTCTAGTTCTCTTTTTATTATTACTAATATAAGCCCATGCAGATTATCAGAGCATCACTTCCTATGAATACAAGCCATCATCCTAACCAGTACAAAGAATAAACTATCTATTCAAGATTCTTATGTCACTCACAGACAGATATAAACATAAGTTAAAGTAAAAAAAAAAAAAAAAATCAAAACTTCTTTCAAATAAGACAAACAGAGAAAAGAAATGGAAAGACTGCATTTTGTAAATCTCAGAGATTATTATAAATATCACTAGAAGCATCAGTTCAGTTCAGTCACTCAGTCGTGTCTGACTCTTTGGGACCGCAAGAATTGCAGCACACCAGGCCTCCCTGTCCATCACCAACTCCTGGAGCTTACTCAAACTCATGTCCATCGAGTCAGTGATGCCATCCAACCATCTCATCCTCTGCTGTCCCCTTATCCTCCTGTTCCCAATCCCTCCCAGCATCAGGGTCTTTTCCAATGAGTCAACTCTTCGCATGAGGTGGCCAAAGTATTGGAGTTTCAGCTTCAGCATCAGTCCCTCCAATGAACACCCAGGACTGATCTCCTTTAGGATAGACTGGTTGGATCTCCTTGCAGTCCAAGGGACTCTCAAGAGTGTTCTCCAACACCACAGTTCAAAAGCATCAATTCTTTGGCGCTCAGCTTTCTTCACAGTACAGCTCTAACATCCATACATTAGAAGCACAGATTCACTGAATTTTATAGTTCACCAAGTCTCTTTCATAACATAGCTGAGAAGTGGAGAACTATTCTCTAAAACATCGCTAGGAAAAACTAATCTGATTTGCCCTAAAAGAGTCTGTAAACCTTGGCTGCTACTAGTCAAGTGGCTAATTTAGAATAGGATAAAGTGAGCTTCAACATAAACAAACGTCTTTAGCATAGAACAGTATAAATGTCCATTTCATCTCTGAACTTTTAAAACTTTTATCAGGACCAGATAAGTATTTCTTACATTGGACAGGAATTTTTGTCTTTAAAATCTATTTGATTCTGATTCTTACCACTTTAGTTGTGCCAGTAAAGGTCCCATTATATTCCAAATAACATTACAAATATTATGTGTTCAAACATTTGAGTCAGTCCAATTGCACATCATCAAGATATTTCAAATTAATATTTATGTACCATTCTTATTTGCAATATGTTAATGACAGGTTCATAATATATCATGAAGAAATGAACAACATAATGAAACTGTAGAAAGATCAGACTAAAATGGAATAATGAAATTTTTCTTAGATGACATTGTCATTCTATTATTTTTCCTGCTATTTTATTCATCTTCAGTAAAGATAGAAAATGTTTTCTATATTTTACTAAATTAACACATTTTGACATCAAAGATTTCTGCCTTTTTTCCATATCATATTAATACATCCTGATTGGATTTACTACTTAAATTGAAGGAGGTGTTTTTGCAAATTTGATTTTACTCTTAGGATACTTCTATTTCATCTCATTTGTAAGTTTTAAAACTAAGACAATTGTGAATTCGTATATCAGATATGATTTAAATCAATTGTTTTAGTTTATATCCTTTCCTTAATATTATGCAGATATTTAATACCAGATAAATACACCAAAAGCTCCCATCTCTCAACCCACTTTTGCCTATTTTAACACAATAAACAGTGGGCAATATGCCAGGTACTTAAAATAATTAGAGTTGTATAGTTTATTGATTAACCATCTACTAGCCAGATGGAATCAAAATTACATTTATATTCTGAAATTTTGCAGTTTCTTAGCATTTATTTTTGATGTTATAAGTACTTGTTGCAGGTTGAATTGTGTTCCCCCAGAAGTTCTTGAAGTCCTCATCCCTAGTACCCATGAATGTGATCTTATTTTTAAACAAGTTCTTTGTAGCTGATCAATTAGAGTCAGCCCCAATCCAATATGACTGGTATCCTTTATAAAAATGGAACATTTTGAAAGCAGACACAAGTGGAAGACAATGTGAAGATACTGAGAGAACATCCTCTACAAGTCCAGGAGCTCTTGGAGCTATGCATTGCCAGTGGATTCTTTTACCAGATGAAACACAAAGGAAGCCCAAGTACTGGAGTGGGTAGCCTATCCCTTCTCCCATGGATCTACCCAACCCAGGAATCAAACTGGGGTCTCCTGCATTGCAAGCAGATTCTTTATCAACTGAGCTATCAGGGAAGCCCCTTGCAACTATCAGAGTTTGGGAAAGGCGTGATGCAGAATTCTTTCTAACAGCTCTCAGGAGGAACCAACCCTGCCCACACTTTTATTCAAGACCTCTAAATCTAGCCTTAAGAACTGTTAAACCATATACTTCTGTTGTAAAGATCACCCAGTTTATACTACAGTTATGCCAACCTGTTTCCATACTGTTCATGGGGTTCTCAAGGCAAGAATACTGAAGTGGTTTGCCATTCCCTTCTCCAGTGGACCACGTTTTGTCAGAACTCTTCACCATGACCCATCTGTCTTGGGTGGCCCTGCACAGCATGGCTCATAGTTTCACTGAGTTAGACAAGGCTGTGGTCCATGTGATCAGATTGGTTAGTTTTCTGTAATTGTGGTTTTCATTCTATCTGCCCTCTGATTAATAAGGATAAGAGGCTTATGGAAGCTTCCTGAGGGGGAAACTGGGTCTTGTTTTGATGGGCAGGGCCATGCTCAGTAAATCTTTAATCCAATTTTATATTGCTGGGCTGGGCTGTGTTCCCTCCAGGTTGTTTGACCTGAGGCCAAACTATGGTGAAAGTAATGAAGATAATGGCATTCAGTTCAGTCAGTTCAGTGGCTCAGTCCTGTCTGACTCTTTGCAACCCCATGGATTGCAGCACGCCAGACTTCCTTGTCCATCACCAACTCCCAGAGCTTGCTCAAGCTCATGTCCATCATGTGAGTGATGCCATCCAACCATATCCTCCTCCATCGTCCCCTGATCTTGGCTGGCTCAGTCGTGTCCAACTCTTTGCAACCCAAGGACTATACAGTCCATGAAATTCTCCAGGCCAGAATACTGGAGTGGGTTGCCTTTCCCTTCTCCAGGGGATCATCCCAACCCAGGGAGTGAACCCAGGTCTCCCACATTGCAGGCAGATTCTTTACCAGCTGACCCACCAGGGAAGCCCAAGAATATTAGAGAGGGTAGCCTATCCCTTCTTGAGGGGACCTTCCCAACCCGGGAATCGAACTGGTTTCTCCTGCATTGCAGGTGGATTCTTTACCAACTGAGCTATCAGGGAAGTCCTTGATAATGGCAACCCCTTCAAAAGGTCCAGTGCCACACTCAGGGTCCCTGACCCTGCAGCAGGCCACCAATGACCCACACCTCTGCTGGATTGTCCTGGACACTCATGGGCAAGTCTGGGTCAGTCTCTTGTGAGGTCACTGCTCCTTTCTCCTGGGTCCTGCTGTGCATCACCAACTCAATGAACATGCGTTTGAGCAAGCTCTGGAAGTTGATGGTGGACAGGGAAGCCTCGCAAGCTACAGTTCATGAGGTTGCAAAAAGTTGGATATGACTGAATGACTGTACTGAACTGATGCTAACCTGAGAACACTTGAAGCATCCTTTTAATATTCTAGATGTGCTTCCCTTTAAGAGCATATAGATATAATGTAGTTGATCATATATTCCTTGTATAATGATATTGTGTTAAGCTCTATTTTCTCCCACCCATTTATTAAAGTTTATGGCTCATGGCTACTTCAGAATGGGCAGACATTCTGAATTCTCTTTTCTTGTTAAAACATTCTGACGAACATAGGGTTTAAGTTCAAAGATTTCACCATCCTTTGGAATTCAGCAGATTTATTTATTTATTTTATTGTCAAATGTTTAATTGCATGGACATACTTTGTCAATAATTTAAAAAATTTTAACACCATTTTAAATTCAGAGTATGCTCAATTTAATTTCAGTTTCATAAGTATTTTAATTGACCAAAAAGTTTGTTCAGATTTTGCCATAACATCTTAAAGAAAAATTCGAATGAAGTTTTTGACCAACCCCAATAATATTTCTAAGCATAGGAAATATTTCTCTTTTCTTTTTTGTCTTGGTCACTGTGGCAAATAATTTAATTTTGACCATGTAGTAAGTATCCAATAGATACTTTGGGAATAGTCAAAGTATAAGAACAGAAAAGCAGTTGTTGTATAATATTTTATCAAATAAAATTGCAAATAATAGACAACAATGCAGTCACTTTATTGTAAACATAAATGATACCAATGTCTACATGTACGAGATTAGCAAATATTCTTATTTTCTAGATAAAGTTTCTAAGACTGAGGAATAGACAATTCAAATTAATTTCTTTCCACTTAAGTGTGCAATATTGCTTTTATAAGGAACTTTTCCAAGAACTTTTAAAAATTAGTTTCATCTTTAATTCCTTAATGATATTTAAAAAGCAGTGCAGAATTTTCAGTTCTGTTCAGTTCAGTCATTCAGTCGTGTCTGACTCTTTGTGACCCCATGGACTGCAGCACGCCAGGCCTCCCTGCCCATCACCAACTCCCAGAGCATGCTCAAACTCATGTCCATCCAGTCAGTGATGCCATCCAATCATCTCATCTTCAGTCATCCCCTTCTCCTCCCACGTTCAAACTTTCCCAGCATCTGGGTCTTTTCCAACAAGTCAGTTCTTTGCATCAGGTGGCCAAACTATTGGAGCTTCAGCTTCAGCATCAGTCCTTCCAATGAATATTCAGGGCTTATTTCCTTCATGATTGATTGGTTTGATCTCCTTGCAGCCAAAGGGACTCTCAAGAGTCTTCTCCAACACCTCAGTTCAGAAGCAGTATTTTTGTATTTCCTAAATCATTTTAGTGTTTAAGCACTCTTTGGGATCTAAATAAAGCTTGCAGTTTTACTGATTCTTGCTAAGTGCTACTATATCTCCTGGAAGATCAATCAAACACATATATGAATCATGATAAAATAATACTATGACTAGACATTTACAAGTAGTCCCATTACCAGTTCAATTTAGCTTATTTATCATATTAAGGATGGGTTTCCCTGACAGCTCAGTTGGTAAAGAATCTGCTTGCATTGCAGGAGACCTGGGTTTGATCTCTGGGTTGGGACAAACCCCTAGAAAAGGGAAAGGCTACCCACTACAGTATTCTGGCCTGGAGAATTCCATGAACTATATAGGCCATGAAGTAAGACTTTTAATCATAATTTTTACCGGTTTCTCATTGATTGTACTCAGGCATGTTTTTTGTACCATAAACTTCATCTACCTCAACCGTATAGTTCAATGATTTGTGACAATGTTATAAATCTCTACAATTACCATAATGATCAAAATCTAGTATATTCTACCCCAGCCTTTGGGACACACAATTTCTCAGGTGTTTTGGCAATATACTCCTTCCTCCACCTCTGGAGTCAGCAATGGCATGCTTCTTATCTCTACAGATTAATTTGCATTTTATCTGCACTATTCTGTACCAGGTATCCTTCATTGAGCATGATTTTGAGATGGGGTTGTGTTCTTCAGTAATTTTTGGTTTCTGCTTGTGGCTGAGAAGTATTCCATTGAAATACACAATGCATTTTATTCATCCACTTATCTATTGATGGAGAATCAGATTGTTTCACTTTTGACTACTGTGAATTTTGCTGCTATAATATTCAGTTGCCTGTTTGTTTTTTTTTTTTGGTGGATATATGTTTTCATTTCCTTTGTGTAAGTATGTAGGAGTGGAAGCCTGGACCATATAGGAGGACTATGTTTAAATTATTTAAGAAACAGACAAAATGTTTTCCAAAGTAGGTGTTCAGTTTTATACTCCTAGTCATCTCTCAGAGTTTCAGTTGCTCCAAATCCTCACCAAACTTTTGGTCATTTTAGCATTAGTCATTCTAGGAAATATCTATTTAGTAGGCTCTCATTTTTTGGTTTTGATTTGCATTTACCTTATTTCTGCTTCTACTGGGGATAGTTTTATTGCTTAATGGTTTTTAGGTTTATTTTCTCTACTACTTGTTCAAATATTTTGATCTTTTTAGTGAGTTGTTTCCCCATATCATGATTGAGTTGTAAAAGTCTTTAATGTATTCTGCCTGTAAATCCTTTCTCAGATATGCACATTAAGATATTTCTCTCATTCTATAATTTGCATTTTTATTATCTTAGGTTTTTTGTTCTGATCAAGTCAAATTTATCATTTTTTCTTTATCTAGTATGCCAGATTATTTTGTCTGAAAATGTATTTTCTTATTCTAATATCACAAATATTTTTTTTTCTCTATTTTTGTCTAGAAGATATTAGTCTAGTTTTATATTAAGGGCTTCCCTCATAGCTCAGTTGGTAAAGAGTCCACCTGCAATACAGGAGACCCCGGTTAGATTCCTGGGTCAGGAAGATCCCCTGGAGAAGGGATAGGCTACCCACTCCAGTAATCTTGGGCTTCCCTTGTGGCTCAGCTGGTAAAGAATCTGCCTGCAATGTGGGAGACCTGGGTTTGATCCCTGGTTTAGGACGATCCCCTGGAGAAGGGAAAAGCTACCAACTCCAGTATTCTGGCCTAGAGAATCCCACAGACTGTATAGTCCTTGGGGTTGCAAAGAATCGGACACAACTGAGCAACTTTCACTTACTTACTCATGCTATATTTTTTGTCAGTTTTGTTGTAGTATGAAGGAAAGTCAATGTTCTTAGTATCTCACATAGATAACATTTCATAATATATTGACTTGCTCCAACACTGTTAGCCAAAAAGTTTTTTCCCCTTAACTAACTCGGTATCTTTGTTGACAATCAATTGTCCATTTATGTGTAAGTATTTCTATAACTCTCCACTGCATTCTATATACTTATATATTGCTCATTGAAACACTTATCATAAGTAGTTTAAAGCTTCCAATGTTTTTCTTCATTTTAGAAGTTGTTCAAAGAATGATAACTACGTAAAATGAAGGATATGCTAATTAGCTTGATTATGTATATGTTTTATACATCTCAATGTACACATATATCAAAACATCAGGTTGTACACCCTATATGTGTGTGTGTGTGTGTGTGTGTGCATGTTAAATCACTTCCGTCATGCCCAACTATTTTTGACCCTATGGACTGTAGCCAGCCAGGTTCCTCTGTTCATAGGGATTATTCAGGTAAGAATACTAGAGTGCTTTTCCATGCCCTCCTCCAGGGGATCTTCCTGACACAGAGATCGAACCTACATTTCATGTTTCTTGTGTTGGCAGGCAGGTTCTTTACCACTAGCAACACCTGGGAAGCCTATATATATATATATAATTTTACTTATAACCAGTAAATTATTCTATTAAGTCTATCACACCTCAATAAAGCTAGAAAAGTGTTGCTTATATTTTAGGCATATTCAATCTTCCAAACTTTGGATATGGTTTATCCCACTATTTATTTAGGTCTTTTAAAATTCGTATCAGCAATGTTCTGTTGTTTTCAGTTTAAAAATCTTTCATGTCATCTGTTAAATGTGTATCTAAGTATTATATGTCAGTGCTTTTGTAAATAGAATTTTAAAAATCCTATGACATATCACAGAATGCTATGTGCTTCCATTTATATAACTCACTGGCATTTAGAGTCTGTGTTAGGTAGAAAAGAGTACAGGCTTTGTAGTCTGACATATTTAAATTTAATTCTGACAGTTATTAAGTATATATTTTATTCAGCTCTAAAGTGATTATGATGATAATACCTATTTACTTAATTTTGAAAATAAAAAGAGATTTCATGGCATATAGAGAATGCCACTATATTTAAATCCCTCCTTGCAAATGGAGTGGACAGGGAAAAACAAAAACTTCCCTTTATCACTTCCAAAGAAAATAAAATGCGCTTTCTTTTTCTATTTCCTGTAATAATTCCCATGTCTGCCAACACAACACTCTCCTCTCCATATCCTGTACAAATTGTCTTGTTGGAAAAAATCAGATAGCTATCCAAATAATTACAAACACTCTACTTTAATCACATGTAAACCATTTTCCCAGCTTAAACTCTTTATACTATGCACATTCTAAACAAGTACTTTATAATAACCTTTAAAAAATGGTCTTAATGCCTACTGTTTATAAAACAAAAGAGTAAACAAAACATATCATAGTAAACATTATAGAAACTGCACCTAGCCCTTACATCAATTGTTGATAAAAAAAAAATAACAAAACAGTCTCACTTCTTTTATAGATTGTGTCCTTTGAAGCAACAATAAATTGAACCATTAAAACGTAAAACACTCCATTGAACTGAAAGGCAAACAGTGAATGTGAAATTCAATACCTAAGGGAAAACTGTTTTCCAATCTCTGCTTTTATGCCTCCTTTTGCTTTTGATACATGATAAAAAACTGGATTATAAATAAAATTGCCAGAGGAATTGCCATACTAATATTTCGACCAGTTCTGCATACCAATGAAGGTGACTAAAAAATAAAATAAATAAAATATATGAGATGCCACCCAAACTGAAGTGGGAGGATAGTGAGATAGACAATTCTATCAAATCTATCATTAAGTAGCTCCTTTTCTAATGACAAATATGACATTTATTTCATAGTCATTCAATGTATTTGTGAACGATGTGCTAAAATGTATTGTGATGCTGTTCCAATTTTATCATTAAAATTTCTAAGTCTTTAGATCCTTCTTCAGCTTCTTCAAATCTTGGGTCACACATGTGTGCCTTTGTGTGAGTGTTGGTTCCATGATAAGAGGCCTTGATTTCTTCAGGACCCTCACTCTACTAAGGTCAGAGGTAGTGAAAATTGACAGGAGTTTTAATCTATCTTTATGGGCTGCAGCTTATTCTTGTAGGTGTTAGCTTGCTCTCGATCTTGCCAGCATTGTGTTTATTTGCCTATCCCAACTACTTACACTGTGCTATTCAGGCTTTAGTATCAGTTAGAAAGGAAGACTACCTCCTTAGAAAGACTGCCTAACTTGTTCCCATAGGAACCAGTTTCCTTAGGTCAGCTCCTTCTAGCAAATCTCTCACTAAATTTTGATTGACCCTATTCCTAATACTTCCCTGGACTTCCCTGTGGCTCAGATGGTTAAAGCGTCTGTCTATAATGTGGGAGACCTGGGCTTGATCCCTGGGTTGGGAAGATTCCCTGGAGAAGGAAATGGCAACCCACTCCAGTACTCTTGCCTGGAAAATCCCATGGATGGAGGAACCTGGTGCAGGCTACCGTCCATGGGGTCACAAAGAGTTGGACATGACTGAGTGACTTCACTTTCACTATTCCTAATACAAAGGATTTAGATCTTTGAGGGAAAAAAAATTTTTTTTTTTTTTTTTAAGGATAAGCTTGTAAGGTCTGACCACATATGTAGTCATTTAAAAATTATCTGTATTGTTCTCTTTTTACTTTCTCAAATGCTTACTTAGTGAAAATATATCCTACACAAGAAACTGAGCAATACCATTCAAAGGTATAGTATTTTTCTATAACATTACTGAGTAGAACTTAATATCCTTTGAAATAATTGACTGCTTTTGCTTAATTGTCTACTAATATGTAGAAGAAAAAGGAAGCATGCTTTGTATGTTTTTGTTAGGTAGATATTTTATAAAGATGATATAAATATAGTCGTGCACTGCAACTTAATTCAAAGGGTTAATAGATCTATTCAACAGATTTGCTATAGTTTATTGACTCAGACTTCTAAGAAAAGTTTGAATGGTCACAGAAAAGATATCACTTCTTTCTCTTTTAATATTTTTCACAGAATATGTTATCACATAGTGTCATTCCTTTTCCCTGGAGGAGATACACTGCTTTGACTTCCAATTGAAAATGAAAGAAGCTCACTAGAAAACAAAATGAATTTTGACATGTTTTACTCTTGAGAAGAATTCTGGACTTTGGAAGCACTGAATCTTATCAGAACAATTCACAGTGGAAGGCTAAACTCTGAAATTGAGGCAGAATTTCAAAACTCTATAGATATATATATATCTATATATATATAGAGAAAAAATATATAAAAATATATAAAGAAGCCTCTAAGTAACTCTCTGATAAACTGTGCTTCTTTTACTGTATTTGCCTGGCTAGTTTTGATCTTGGAGAGAAAATAGTGAGCAGTCCTAAAGAGAGATCTTAGCTTCCTGCACAGGAATTTAACCTGGGTAACCTGAAGTAGGAAATGGCAACCCACTCTAGTATTCTTGCCTGGAAAATTTCATGGACAGAGGTGCCTGGGGGGCTACAGCCAATGGGATCACAAAGAGTCAGACACGACTGAGCACACACAAACACACAGTCTGACTGAAAACCAGAAATCTTAGCCACTAGACCACCAGGGATTTAGAACAGTGGCCCTGGCTCTTTCCCTCCTTTGAGAGCAAGAATACTTTAAGGAGGCAAAAACTGTAAAACAGGTATGTGAATGTTCAGTCATTCAGTCATGTCCAACTCTTTGTTGCCCCACAGATTGTAACATGCCAGGATCCTCTGTCCATGGGATTTTCCAGTAAAGAGTACTGGAATAACACAAAGTTTATTATTAGAGATACAACATAGAATGTGGGAGCACACACAGAGATACAGCTTATTTAAAACTGAAGCAAGGCAGAAATACACACCAGGAGAGAAAGGGTATGGGCTTCCTTCCTAGGGAAGAGGAGTGCAAGCATCCTGAGTGAGCACCAGTAAAGAGGTGATTGTAATCACTTATATAGAACAGTCCTTCTGGGTCTTTGCTTGCCTTTGGCCAATTATCTTATTTCTTTCTTCTCTCCTGACAGATCCTAGGACCCTCTGCAATTCTCCCATGTGCTATGCTATGCCTCTAATAATGAAGTCAACCCTCCATGAAGATTCTGCAACCGTGAATTGAACCAACTTCAGCTTAAAAAAAAAAAAAGAAAAAGCTAATTTTAAAAAATTTCCAGAAAAGTCACTCAGTCCTGTCTGACTCTGCAACTCCATGGATATAGTCCATGGAGTTCTCCAGGCCAGAATACTGGAGTAGGTAGCTTTTTCCCTTCTCCAACGGATCTTCCCAATCCAGTAATTGAACCGGAGTCTCCTACATTGCAGACAGATTCTTTACCAACTGAGCTAACAGAGAAGTCCAAAAATTCAATAATATGGCATTTTTTATAATTTTACCATCCATAAATTCTGGTATTTTGCAAGGATCTTCCAGTTGGGAGAACACACAGGAGATGAGTACTGGATCCCTGGGTCGGGAAGATCCCCTGGAGGAGGAAATGGCAACCCACTCCTGTATTCTTGCCTGGAGAATCCCATGGACAGAGGAGTCTGGTGGGCTACAGTCCATGGGGTTGCAAAGAATCGCAAAACTGCCATGCATGTGACATGACTCATGATGTGGACCCAATCCATCTCAGCTACTGACAGGCAATTGTACTTTTACGCCATACTCTGGTCTGAACTACAAGTTCAAATTATTTTCTAAAATAGACTCAAAAAAAGTAGGTTAAGAGAATGCTACCAGTTTATTAAAGATATGTTATTATTAACATATTGATTATGCAGAGGAATCTATCAAACATGAGGGAAGAAATGTATTGAATTAAATGAAGAGTTCAGTTAGTAAATTAAAGGACATAGTTCAATTAAATATGACCTTGAAAGTAAAAATAAAAACAAACAAGAAATTAGTTCTGTGGAGTGACTTTTACTCTTCTAATTGCAAGAAAAGATAGGCAGGGACAGGTTACTATTAAGACCAACTAAAGTGAAGTGTCCTACTCAGAGTGCTACTGAACATACTTCATTCCCAATTATCCTTGGAGTCAGGTCTCTCAACCTAAGCTTTTAGCATTGCAGTAACAAAAGGCATGTGACTAAAAAAAATAAAAAATAAAAAAAAAAAACAAAAGGCATGTGACTTAGACAAACACAATTTGGGATCAGAAACTCAGGCAATTTGCTTATTAAAAATACCTGAATATTTTAGAGTTGTACATCAAAATCTATCCAGTTAAGTCAAAGAACTGTTTATGAAAGAACTCTTTTAATAGCAAAGTAGTAATTGTCTAGGACTAAATATGTAAATCCTATCATACCAACAATGATATCTGTCAAACTGAATTAAGTGTACTTGAAAGATTAAAGCTCAAGTAATATTTATGGTAACTCTTTAAAAAAAAGAAAATGAACAATGTATTGCAAACTAGCAATTGTAATGGAGTAAGAGATCAGTGGATCAAAATAGAAATGGACTAATGCCTATGGGAATTTGCAATTGGACAAAGGTCTTTATATCAGCTGATAAAAGTGTATTCTTTGAAAATTGGTACTGCTAAAATTGTTTTCTATATTAAAAATAAACTTGACTTAAAAATGCAAATATAATAATTTAGATAGTAATATGCTGGTTTAAATATTTAACAGATTTTGAGGGGTGAGGGGGTGGCGTGTGCTATTTTCCAATTTCTAAGATGTAAATATTACCACCATGACCAATATAAAGCTATCAATATAATGTCAATAGGTTCACAAAATTTCTGAAAATTGAAAAATTGGCCTTTGCGAACAGGTAGCAAAGCTGCCAGCCCTCATCATATCACTGCATAGAGTTGTTGTGAGAATGTAAATCAAAGTTTTTGCTGCACAGGAAACAATTTGTATTAGCTCTCATGAGTTTCATTTTTTGTGAAATATAGGATGATTTTCTTTGTTTAAATATCTGGGTGAACAAATAGAATAATAAATTTTAGTTATAGCCATATATAAACACATAAGAACACATTTAAAAAAAAAGAGCTAATCTTGGGCTAGAGAACTCCTTAGCATTCCTATGAATGTACAGCATTGACCTGGTCAATGGTTTAAGGAGTATGTACTGCTGCTAAGTCACTCCAGTCATGTCCGACTCTGTGCAGCCCCATAGACTGCAGCCCACCAGGCTCCCCCGTCCCTGGGATTCTCCAGGCAAGAATACTGGAGTGGGTTGTCATTTCCTTCTCCAATGCATGAAAGTGAAAAATGAAAGTGAAGTCGCTCAGTCATGTCCGATTCTTAGTGACCCCGTGGACTGCAGCCTACCAGGCTCCTCTGTCTATGGGATTTTCCAGGCAAGAGTACTGGAGTAGGGTGCCAAGGAATATGTACAGTAAAGGATTATTCAGCAGACCTGGGTTGTCCAGTGCCTGCACATTCCAAAGAATAATATGACTCTTGACCAGCTTTTGGGAGATAACCCAAAAGGAATATCCTGCCTGTCTTCATTTACCTGGGACCTTGGGCCATGCCAAACTATGATATCATGCAATTTATGATGGGGGTCTTGGACCATTATGTGTTAGTAGTTGACCTAGAGAAGGATTGGAAACTGAGTAACTAAAGTCAGTTATGTAAACATTCATTTCATACAGAGCAACCCCTGAGAAAAATCCTGGACATCAAGACCCTGGTGAATTTCCCTGATTGTGACACAATCAAGGCTGTCAGGCAGTGCTTTCCTTAAGATTCCATCAGGATACGATGATTGAAACTTGCTTCTCTTTTCTCCTGAACTCTTTTCCACATATCTTTTACTGATTTTGATCTGTATCCTTTTGCTACAGTGAACTGTTAACATTGATTATAATAGTGATTATAACTGATAATTACAGATTATAATAGTGAGGATAGTTTAAGTTTTAATCTGAGGACTTCTTATTTCACTTTTCCCAACTTTCCCCCATAAATTTTCTGATTCCCCTGGTCCTATATCATGTTCTATTGTTTATTTATTCCATACTTTTTTGTTAAAAAGCATTGTGATCTATTAATCTTCACTAAGGAATTAGCAGGGCTTCCCAGTGGTCCTAGTGGTAAAGAATCAGCCTGCCCATGCAAGAGGCATAAAAGATTCAGGTTTGATCCCTGGGTCAGGAAGATCCCCTAGAGGAGTCACAGCAGCCCACTCCAGTATTCTTGCCTAGAGAATCCCATGGGCAGAGGAGCCTGGTGGGCTACAGTCCATAGGGTTGCAAAGAGTCGAACATGACGGAGGATACTTGGCACACACGCACACAAGGAACTAGCACCCTAGTTTTGCTTTTTCCAATCATTATTGCATTTTAATAGTTTTTTTTTTTTCAGATTAAAAAAATTAATTGGAGGATAGTTGCTTTTCAATGTAGTGTCGGTTTCTGCTGTAGAACATGAATCAGCCATAACTATATATATATATATATGGATATGTATATATATCTCCTGTTCATCGTGGCCATCCCTCTCACCTGTCCCCCCATCTCACCCCTTTAGGTCATCACAGAGCACCAGGCTGAACTCCCTGTATTACACAGCAGCTTCCCACTAGCTCTCTTTTTAACCCATGGTAACATATATATTTCTCATGCCTTAAGGTCAAAAAACCCTTTGGATAATTACTGAAAATATAACTCCATCCAAGATGGGCAATGAGGACAATGTTAGAAATTAATTCCTTGATGGCAGTTGAGCATTTAGCAATGTCTAGAGAAATTTCTAGTTGTCAGAATTGGGGTGGGAATACTACCTGTAGCTAGTGGGTAGAGGCTGGGGATTCTGCTAAATATCCTATAATGCACTGGACAGGCCCACACAAAGAGTTATCCAGCTCATAATGCCAATAGTGCCAACTTGAGGAGGTACCTGCACTAAAGTTATCTATAATCATTCCATCTGAAAGTATTGAATTCCATATTACTTCAGGGAACAGAAAAGCACTAAAATATTTCTTATCAAAGACAAAACTTGGCCTATGAGGTTCACAGTTTGTTATGAATAAACACAAGTCTATAACACAGACAGCTAAAGATATTAAACCTACATGGAGTTTAATCCTAGGTATAATCAGCTAACAGGACTTGATTACTAGCTTAAATACATGTGATACTTTATTTGGTTAATGTTGTAATTACAGTGACAGATTTTTTTTTCCTATTTACTAGGTGAAAATTTCTTCCTTATTGATACTTACTTTAATGAAAAAAATAATGCAGTATATGCTTGTATGCATATGAATTATGATATTAATAAAATAGTGCTTTGTATAGAAATATCTCAGTTAAAAATTTCACACTATATTAAGTCCCATCAATATATATGATGTTTCAGTTAATTTTGCTATGACCTACAAACTACAAATATAACTTCCTTTTAAGTTTTTAAATTTTGAAATTAAACTAGTATTGTCCCCATATGTAAACAGCTGGTGAACTTTTGACACTAAGTGTCCTTGCAGATTATAAAGTCAGTACAGCAAATTTCAATTTTTGGTCATCAAACATATTGTCGATCAAATAAACGGTTATCCTTTGCCCTCAGTCCATGCACACAAAATTCTGATTGATGTCAATGGAAGCCGTGCAAGGCTTCTGAGGGCACTGAAGTTTGAAACTTTATGGTGTTTTCAGAATATCTTTGAAGTCCAGTTTCTGAGGAGAAATACAACGGCTAAAAAATAGTTCTTCTAGGCTTATTCTTATCCACTGGGAACAAGTTTAGATTGCCTATTTTAAATGCAGTGTTAGGTTGGAATTGTAAAACACAATTTGGGTAGTGAGTAGTTGATTTCTAATGGATTGTTTCAGTTGATTTCCATTCCAGATTTATAGCCTTGGGGGTCTGTAGTGGCAAATTGTCCACCACTCTATTTGAGCATCAATATTCATGAGTTTCTTGCATTCAGTTGCAATAAGGGTAGGTATTTGTTTTATTCATAGTATAGCTATAATTTACATGCATTAACTTCGTTAACATAGTATTCTAAATTCATTATCAGAACAAATGAGAACATCTTTGTGTCAACAGATTCATTAGTGAATTTTGCTTTTACCTTGTAATCAAGTGTTTTTATAAAAATGTCTTCATTTTTATTGGTGCTTATCTTGATAAATATATTTAAGTACTCAACAAATAAAATTCCTTGAATTTACTCTTACATCAAGAAACGGGACTTTAGAGCAATTCCAAGCCACCACCAAAATGATGACAAGTGGTGATTTGTCTCAACAGATATTAAGTGCATAAATATACTATGTAGCATATAACATTTATCATTTTAATCAAAATTAAATAGATTAGTTGTTTCAACATGAAGCAGAATTTTTGAATAGTGCAGACTTCTTATGTAACAGGACTAAAAATAACTAAGCATTCAATTACTAAATGAAATACATCATTAGAAACAATTGTTTCATTCCAGTCATCAAAATATTTAGTTGGATTTATAGATTTTTTTAGTAAAATGCATATCATGTATAGAAATAATCATATTTTTAAAATCAGAAACATATTTTATGTTATCTGATACCTCCATATTTCTCCATTTGAAAATCTAAATGCCATTTATTGTTGCTCAGTCAGTAAGCTGTATCTCTTTGTGACCTCATGGACTGTAGCACACCAGGCTCTTCTGTCCTTCACAATCTCCTGAAGTTTTCTCAAATTCAACCCTAAATTCCATAACCCAAGTTAAATATCCTATAATTTGTCTTCTTTGCTACCTCTGATTTCCATTTTGGAAAATATTGATAAGCTCTGCTTAGAGCTCCTAAATCTGTGAAGCTTCTCAGAAATATCTGCCATTTTGCTACCTCAATGCTCTTGACAGCTCATTCTGCATGAGCTTGATAATCCATTTCAATCATAACTGAAGGAAAGTGCTGAGGCAGCAATCAAGAGAAGGGATGTTTCACAGAAGATAAAGGAATAACAGGCAGTTTTTCTACTAGGAGCTAAGCTTTATATTCAGGAAGATTTCTGGGTGAGTATGCAGAAGTCAGGATTCAAACAACAGGAGGTCAAAAGACAGGAAATAGAATGTAGAAATGAGGCCAAGAGATGGAAGCAAGAAGAGAGCAAAGACACAATTTAATAACTTTGAATATTTTTCTTGGTAAAAGAAAAAATATTGAAGAGTATTAAGTAGGCAAATGATTCATTAGATTCACATTTTAAAATGCTGGTTCTGGTTTTAAGGAGATAGCACAATGAAATGAAGACAGACATCTCTGAGACAAGTTAGACTCTTCCAACTGAGAGATGATAATGTCCTGAGGTCATACAGAAGATGAAATTAACATCCCTAACAGAAATAGAGTGTAGTGAAAATCCAGGTTGTAGAACTAATTATTTCGATGAGGAAAAATGAATAAAATAGTCAAAGATAACCTTAAATCTTTGGCCTGGGCCATTTTGTAGTCATAAATTTCATTCAATGAGAAATACAATACAAATGATAAACTAGCATTTTGGAGAATAAGATAAATTTAGTTTTATGTATAGAGTTCTGGAGATTCTATAGACATTCAAGTGTGAAAATTTGGTAGTTACTTTTTAAGTTAATGTGACACAGAAAATCACCTCTTCTGCTGCATAAACTATGCCTTCAATTAGATTCCTCATAACTGAGTACTGCACCAGTGAATATAGAACTACAAAACTCATTTTCCTTGGGTAATGGCTTGTCTCTGAGGTTGAACTAGGGCGGTCTCATATCTTCCATCAGATCTACTCTACTCTTTGCCATCCTACACTGTGCGGCTGGCTGCATCAATGGATCTCTTGTTCTCTGGCTTCTGATCAATTTCAGCTAATAGCAAGAGATCAAAATGGGAAAGGAGAGAGAGGACACCCCTCTGTGTGAAGCTGACACCGCTGGTTGCACTGGACTGAATATTTGTGTCCCCCCTTCACCCCTCAAACTCATATGCTGAAACCACAATCCTCAAGTAATGGCGTTTTAAAGTGTGGCCTTTGAGAAGTAATTGGGTCTTTAGAGGGGAGCTCTCAGGACACTGTTAGTGTTGTTTTGAAAAGAGGAAGAGAGATAGGATGCCTCCCTCTCTCTCTAGGTGAATGTACTAAGGAATGGCCACTTGAAGACCTCACCAGGAATAAAATCCTCACCAAGAACCTGACCCTGTTAGCACCTGACCCCTCCAGAATGATGAGAAAACAAAGGTTGGTGTGTAATCTGCTCAGTTTATTGCATCTTTCTGATAGCAGCCTGAATCAACTAAGGCACTGGTTACTGAAAGGTCAGCCCCTTCATCAGACCCTCTTTTTCCAGGGTTTGAGAGCCAACTCTGCCTCTTCTTGTCCTATCAAATCTAAATGTTTTAAGCCACCAACCAGCACCCCACTTCCTGACCTGTATATAGTACCAACCCCACCACTCAGAAAAATCTTAATTTTCTTCATTTTATTCATGTATAATACATGGCTTTGAATGATATTCTAAAATTTTAAGAGTCCATATTCTAAAACCATGGAAGTATATTTTTCTAGAAATCTTTAAAACAAAAGGCAGAATCTTATGCACACCGTAGAAGAACTGTGCCTACCCATGAATACTGCCTCAATCCAATGGTTCATTATAATGTGCTTAATTTCTAGCCACACAGAACATGTATACACCACTGAAGCACTTTTTTCTATTTGCTGTATTTTGCCTTCAGCAACCATTACTGAGATGGGCTTGCTGCTCATAATACTGTCAGGAATGAGTACCAAACATGAAAATAATGCTAGTAGCTGAATTCTCTCCAAGCTTTTGGTAACTTTGGGTCTTAGTGGTATATCAGTTAAGCCATAAGCAGACAAGGGACATGGAGAAGCAGTAAATCTCAAAAAGTGAGATATAAATGGGACACACAATAACCCAAGGAGTGTTACATGGGAATTTCCAAGATCACAGCACAAACTGTAAGTTCTTAAAACTGAAAGGGGAGAGAATAATCATATTTGTTGTGTTTCTAGATAAAATAAAACATTTCTGGAGAGTAGCCAGACATACACCTTGAAAGAAAACATTTTAGATTCTAAGAAGTAAGAAAAGGGTGAAGGGAAGACATTAATATTCTTTTTTTTTGCAAGGGAAATATTTATTATGCCACTTAAAAATGTTTGAAAGTGTAGTAAAGTAATTTTAACTGACAACTGGATTTTCTATTCCCGAACAAAAAGCTCTGAACAGTTTGATCACCATTCTGCTCAACCTCTCTGTGATACCAGAAACAGTCTATTGGCTTTAGATGGTCAAAGATATTACACTTCCCCTGGAAATCACCAATATTTCCAGTTTTCTGCCACATGCCCACCCTCAAAGCTGTCATTCATCATTCCTTGGAGTGGGATTCCACTGAGTTGGTGCCACGGTACATGGGATTCATTGGAGTAAGTTTTCTTAACGAGTACCCCTGAGACCAAGAAGATTTGACTCAATTTGAAAGGAACTAGGGACTCTAGGGTCTACCAACCAAGTTGCCATTTTGGATGCAGTATGGACTTTTGCCCCCCAACTGATGGATTCTACTTGAGGAGTCCCCACAATTCTAAAAGTTTTATTTACTCAGGGGCACTGTTCTTGGTAGAAGCCAGGCATTAGCTGATCTGCTTCCAAAAACACTAACATGCTCCTTAGGGACAGTCTTAAGAAATCTAAATGTGTTTAAGGAAGAACTAGCCCTCAGAGGAATGAGAGAGTTTTCCCAATCAGGCTACCCTAGGTTAAGTGGAGTTTCCCAAGGGATGGTTGTTGTTCTTTAGTCACTAAGTCACTTTTGACTCTTTTGTGACCCCATGGACTTTAGCCCTCCAGGGTCCTCTGTCCATGGAATTTCCCAGGCAAGAATACTGGAGTGGGTTGTGGTTTCCTTCTCCAGGGCATCTTCCCTACCCAGCAATCGAATCCACTTCTCCTGCACTGCAGGTGGATTCCTTACCACTGAGCCACCAGGGAAGCCCATCACACCCAATTTTATGTTCCCCTGTCTGATCTAGGTTTTGTCTCTTTTATCTATATCTTTGTTATGGACTCCTTTTTCTTACTCTGTGAAACTGGCAATATCTCTAAAATTTAAAAGTGTCTTAATAAGGAAGAATTGATGCTTTTAAACTGTGGTGTTGGCGAAGACTCTTGAGAGTCCCTTGGACTGCAAGGAGATCCAACCAGTCCATCCTAAAGGAGATCAGTCCTGGGTGTTCATTGGAAGGACTGATGTTGAAGCTGAAACTCCAATATTTTGGCCACCTCATGTGAAGAGTTGACTCATTTGAAAAGACCCTGATGCTGGGAAAGATTGAGGGCAGGAGGAGGTAATGACAGAGGATGAGATGGTTAGATGGCATCACTGACTCAATGGACATGAGTTTAGGTGAACTCCAGCAGTTGGTGATGGACAGGGAGGCCTGGTGTGCTGCAGTCCATGGGGTCTCAAAGAGTTGGACATGACTGAGCGACTGAACTGAACTAAATGAAGATTACAAGTAAGTATGATTTAAAAGGGCTTCCCTGAAGGCTCAGATGGTAAAGAATGTGCCTCAATGTGGAGACCTGGGTTCAATCCCTGGGTTGGGAAGTTTCCCCTGGAGGAGGGCATGGCAACCCACTCCAGTATTCTTGCCTGGAGAATCCCCATGGACAGAGGAGCCTAATGGGCTACAATCAGT
Source organism: Cervus canadensis (assembly GCF_019320065.1). Lineage (NCBI taxonomy): Eukaryota > Metazoa > Chordata > Mammalia > Artiodactyla > Cervidae > Cervus > Cervus canadensis. The sequence goes on along the minus strand of NC_057412.1, from coordinate 10,808,780 downwards.
TGGGTCTCAAAAGAGTCAGACATGACTGAGTGAATAAGCACACACAGCATGTGACTTAAAAATAGCTTAATTATTTATAAGTATAATAAAATATATAATAATTAAAGAAAAAATTAAATTTGCCTCATAAAAAAATTTGACAATTTCACCAAGCTCTTATAACACTGGATTCTCAGCTCCTGTATTAGCTTTTTGCAAAAATTGGTTTTTCTGGGAGCACTGTTTGGGAGTCCTTTTTCCTTTTTGTTTGATAATCCTTATGGCAACAGTCTAAGCTAATTTCATTTACTCAGCTTATGGAGGTGAAAGTTTATACCTTAAAACCCTACTTGATTGTTCATTTTACATATCCAGAAGCAAAATCTATTTGAACTTGAAGTTAAATATTGTCATTGTTCTTAATTTAATCAGGTCAAAGGAAAAAGAAATAGAAAGTATCCTAAGTACCGTAAGTTTTGTCTGCTTTTAGGTTTTTCCATGATTATACAATCAATTATATATAATATTAATAGACACAAGTAAGAGATTTTTTGCCATGTTCACATACGAAATATTTGTATACATGTATTCACTGCCTTCAATTAAATAGCAAGTTATTTGGGAGCAGCAGAACTGGCTTTTCTTTTGTTGATATAAAATCTCTTCTCAAAAAACTTATATTTTTGAACCACTGCTTTCTGTTTATTTACACGCTTTTAAATAAACATTTATATCAAATGAGTCACAAACTTCTAAGTATCATGGGGTAAAAATAAAATAAATGTTCATTAACACTAGAGATGATCTTACGTCCTAGTTCAATTATTCTTTGTAAGACATCATTGTGCTTTTTAATCTAACAATCACAGAGAGGAGACTCATGACTTTTCAATTTTCTCAAGCTCATCTATGAAACAGCAATTTCAGAAGCATTTTTTTTTTCTGTGACACTGTGCAGTGCAATAAAATGTAAAATTCAGAAATTACATCCTATGATAAATTCTCAAAGAAGTTACTTTATCACATTCATTGACATTTCTGCAGTGAATTTATAACAGAGCTTTGCCCAATAAAACTGAACTAGATTAATGGAAGAGAAAAGGAATCCTGTGTAGACATATTTTGTGAATCTATTTCAACTCAACTTCTTTTTGATAGCAGGAGTTCTTTTATTTAAAGTCATGCTAAAAACTAAAACAATTAGTCTTTGCATATCTATTTTCTGGCAAAGAATCCACCTACAATGAGGAAGACCTGGGTTCGATCCCTGGGTTAGGAAGATCCCCTGGAGAAGGGAAAGGCTACCCACTCCAGTGTTCTGTCCTGGAGAATTCCATGGACTATGTAGTCCATGGGGTCACAAAGAGTCGGACACAACTGAGTGACCTTCATTTTCACTTTCATATCTATTTAGGGGTACAAAAGGTCTTTTTTATCCATTTGAAATGAAATTTAATGTTTAATTGTATTACATACTAATTACATATTACATATCATTACATATTACAATATTATACAATACAATATACAAAATTACAATATTACAACATATTACAATAATTACATATTACATATTACTTATGTTGATCTGATGCATTTTAAGATTGATTTTAGGCAAAAAACTATTTTTATTTTTGTTATTAGATATAAAAATGAAGTCTTTCATCCTAGCTATGTGGTGTTTCATCAATAGGATATTTTAAAATATGAGATGCAAAAGGATATTATTCAGTACAGATTTATTTTCTTAGGTATATGAAGAATATTTTGGGTACTATGGAACTGTCAAACAGTTGTACAAAAGAAGATTGTACAACTTGATTGTACAAAAGAAGAATGAGACTTTGTTATATGGTTTACCTAGTGACCCCTGGGAATTATGGCAGAACTAATAATGGGCTGGTGATTAGTGAAATCATTTTTTACCATTAATCTCTGTGGTTACTTAGGAAGAAATAATTGCTCACCTCTACATCTAGTGTAGTTTAAAATAGTAAGAGAAAACTGAACAAGAAAATTTCTAAGTAACTTTCTTAGCCTAACAAACATATTTCTCACTAGTCTTCATTTTATTTTTAAGTTTTTCTAGGCAATGCAGGAGATGCGGCAGGAGCCTTGGGTTTAATTTCTGGGTCGGGAAGATCACTTGGAGCAGGGAATGGCAATGGACTCCATTATTTTTACCTGGAAAATCCCATGGACAGAAGAGCATGGCAGGCTACAGTCCATGGAGTCGCAATGAGTTAGACATAACTTGGTGACTAAACAACAACAGAAGGCTTCATTTTGAAAATTTGAAATATTTCTATGGGTACAAGCACATGCAATCTAAAACAAATGAACAATGAAAAGTATTTTAAGTAGATACAAAAGCTAAATCAGTCATTCAAAAATACACATGATAAAGTCTGTAGATAATTTCATTGCAGAATATACTCAATCATTAAACAAATAAAAAACTTCTAAGGCATATATTTCAATTTTTTTTTAACTATTTAGCTTAATTTGGAGTCTTCTATTTGAAAATGCAAGATAAAAATATTTGCAGCTTAAATTTGCATTTTAATTCTCTAGAGCATAATTGTGATTAGTTCTTAAACAGGGAATGATTGCAAAGTGTTCACCAAGTTCAGCATTATTTTCAAGTATTGACACAATTTAAACTTAAGAAAAAGTGTCCCTGGAAGAATACGTATGTGACTTCTAGTTTCCTCTTCTGCACATAGGAGGCACAGAAGTCATCACTTCCTATGAAGAAGTAAAAAGCTAAAATGCCTAAAAAATCAACAACTCTTCTTGGATGTATAAGAGAGGGGAGGCCAGAGAGCAAACCTCTGTTCCAAGAATGAGGAGACAGGTGGAGAATATAGGGAGGCTTACCTGAACAGAGGCTCCTGAGATGAAACCATGGGGGAGGCAGTGCAGCTGGGTCAGGAATGACTGAGGTGGGGGATGGAAGTGGAAATGATGAATTGCTGGAGGCTCAGCACAGTCAAAACAATAGGGGGACCTTGTCACGGAGGAGACCAAAGCAATCAATTAATGTCTCAAAAATTCTCATAGTTCTCCACTCAACTTTTATATGAATTGGCAGTTAAAATGTCTAGATTTGGACTCAGGAAATATGAGATAAAAATGAGAATCATGGGATGTTTTAGAAAATCACTTTTAGCCCAAAAGACCAAACCAGGAGCAGCAGATACTCAAAGATCTTGATGTTTGTCATGTGAACATATTTTATTCCTCTAAAAATAAATAGCAAAAGTAAAAACTCTAAGACTTGAATAGTGCTACTTATCAGATATAATTTCTTTTTTTTTTTTTTTTAAGATATAATTTCTGCAAATAAAAATGAAGAGTGAAACACCAAATACTGGCGCTTGTGGAGCAAAAGGAACTGCATTCATTGCTGATGGGAACACAAAATGGTACATCTCCTATGAAGATAATTTGGTAAATTCTTATAAAACTAAATGTATTCTTCATCATATGACTTTGTAGTTTTGCTCCTTTGCGTTTACCAATGTGAGCCAAAAATTCACATTGCACAAAACTGTTAATGTACATAAATATTTATAGTATCTTTATTTGCATTTTCCAAAGTAACCAAGATGTCCTATCATAGGTCAGTTGATAAACAAGCCTTGGTATATCCATACTGTGGATTATTATTCATAATTTAAAAGAAATAGTTAGAGACTATTTTGGGGGGCTCCAAAATCAATGCAGATGGTGACTGTAGCCATGAAATTAAAAGGTGCTTGCTCCTTGAAAGGAAAGCTATGACCAACCTAGACAGCATATTAAAAAGCAGAGACATTACTTTGCCAAAAAAAGTCCAACTAGTCAAAGCTATGGTTTTTCCAGTGGTCATGTATGGATGTGAGAGTTGGACTATAAAGAAAGCTGAGCACCGAAGAATTGATGCTTTTGAACTGTGGTGTTGGAGAAGACTCTTGAGAGTCCCTTGGACAACAAGAAGGTAAAACCAGTCAAACATAAAGGAAATAAGTCCTGAATATTCATTGGAAGGACTGATGCTGAAGCTGAAACTCCAATACTTTGGCCACCTGATGCAAAGAACTGACTCTTGAAAAGACCCTGATGTTGGGAAAGATTGACGGTGGGAGCAGAAGGGGATGACAGAGGATGAGATGGTTGGATGGTATCACTGACTTGATGAACATGAGTTTGAGTAAGTTCTGGGAGTTGGTGATGGACAGGGAACCCTTGGGGTGCTACAGTCCATGGGGTTGCAAAGAGTTAGACACGACTGAGCATCTGAACTGAACGGAAAAGAAATAGTGTTGCTATTAAGCTACAGAAAAACATGAAGGGGAACCTTAAATACATGTGTGTTGAGTGTTAAGTTGCTTTAGTTGTATCTGACTCTTTGCTCCCTATGGACTGTAGCCCACCAGGTTCCTCTGTCCATGGAATTCTCCAGGTAAGAGTACTAGAGTGGGTTGCCATGCCATCCTCCAGGGGGATCTTCCTAACCTAGGGATAGGAACTGTGTCTCTTAATGACTCCTACATTGGCAGGTGGTTTCTTTACCACTAGCACTACCATACAGTTAAGTGAAAAAGAACAATTTTAAAAGGCAGCATACTACATGATTCTCACTATATGACATTCCAGGAAAGAAAAACTATGGAAAGAGCAAAGAGTAGTTGTTAAGGGAGGGGGATGGGGTGGGAAAGAAGAACAAATAGGTGGAACTCAGGAGATTTTTAGAACAGTGAAACTATTATGTAAAATGATAAATGATAAAGTTGTGAATACCTATCATTATCAACCTGCCAAAATCCAAGAACTGGGTAAACTTGAAATAAATTACAAATAAATGAAGTCAAGGGGAATTCATCTGTTTAATAAGTAGTGATGCCTGCTAGCATGGAAAATCATAGCAACTTCAGATTTTCTATGATCTAGAAAATACACTCATCAAATTTTTGGTCTCAGGAAACAATGATCCTGTTAGCCCAGGCAGAGATGCCAGAGGCATCTTGATTCCAGCATAGTTTCTGGTGTGGAACCGAATGTTGTGTTTCTACTAATGTGTCTGTTTTGTGTTCTTTTGCGAACCATTTATGGTAATTCAGCCTGGAATATGCAGCTTCATCCATCTCATTGATTTTGAAACCACTCAGCCCCATACTTATTACTATATCCTTTGACAGTGCAACATGTTGGAAGTTTGAAGAAAGTGGAGAAGTCATTAAATACTTATTTTTGAGATAATGGGAGATTGACCTGTGTAGGGAAACAGCATAGAAATCTCTATAGCCGTAAAGACCTTAAGCAGAGGATGAAAGTGAAAGTGAAGTCGCTCAGTTGTGTTCAACTCTTTGTGAACCCATGGACTGTAGCCTCCATCCATGGGATTTACCAGGAAAGAATACTGGAGTGGGTTGCCATTTCCCTCTCTAGGAGATCTTCCCCACCCAGGGATCGAACCCAGGTCTCCCGTATTGTAGACAGACACTTTACCATCTGAGCCACCAGAGGTTAGTGTTCATGAAATTAAAATTAGACCATTCATGACGATAATTTTTCACCATTGCTCAGTGTCTCATGCCTGCAAAATGAGAAGGAATGAACAAGCAAATAATTAATTTTAACCTGTATTTTTCTGCTTTGATAAAATGAGAATATTCATTAAGCTGGGTAAGATATAAAGTTAATGGTGTTTGGTGGTGACAGTTAAAAAGTAGTAGGACCTATGCATTGGACAAGGTCATTATGTAGGATATTGTTAAGAGGAGCCAATGTAATGAAAGATCATAAAGTAGGAGACTAACACAGTAAAATTTTGAATAATATGTTATAGTTTGGAAATGCAGTTTAGTTGTTCTTTTGGGTTCCTGGACCCAATTTCCAAAATGTGTGTGTGTGTGTGTGTGTGTGTTGCGGTATGGGGGCTTCTAACACAACTTTGAGCAATGCTCAGGGACCAGCTGGTGAATTCAATTCAGTTCTGACACTATCTACCCAGATATTGCATTAGATTCCATAGGCTAAGGGCTCAGCCCTCCAGGACTAGCCCCTCCCACTTCAGATGCCAATTACAAGTCCAGATTGGCAACTGCACTTCTGATCCATAGGTTATAAACCAGAGGTTTTCAAAACCTCCTCAGGTTCAAATAGAGAAGCTCATAGAATTCAGGAAACCACTTTACTCATTTAAACTACCAGTCTCTCATAAAAGAATGTAACTCAGAAAGAGCCAGTTGGAAGAAATGCATAGGGTGGGATGTGGGGAAAGGAAGAAGACCTTTCATGCCCTATCCAAATGCACCACTTTCCCTAAATCTCTATGTGTTCACCAACCCATAAGCTCCTTGAGCTCCATCATTTTGGACCTTTTATGGAGGTGTTATTACTCAGGCAAGATTGATTAAATTATCAGACTTTGGCAACTGAACTCAATCTTCAGTCTCTCTCCCTTTCTAGCAGATTTGGGGGGCAGGGGTTGGAGGGTAAGGGGGTGAGATTAAAAATTTCAACCCTCTAATCACATGATTAGCTCTATTGGCCACCAGCTCCAACATTAAATAAATTCCACAGGTCACCTTATTAACATCAAAAACATCCTTATGGCTCTCATGACTTAGGAAATTCCAGAGGTTTTGGGAGCTCTGTGCCAGAAATGAAGTCAAAGACCAAATACATATTTATTTTTATAAATCATAGTATCACAGTGTTTTTATTCCTATTAACTGACTTCATCTGCTTATTTTTAGATTAAAATTTTGTGGTTAGAAAAGTAGTGTTATGTTCCTGTTTTTATAGTCAGTAATAACAATAGCAAGAATTATTGTTATGTGTTATGCCTATTCTAACTGATTTTACTTACTTATTTAATATCTAAAACAACTTTATGAGAAGGAATATTATTAATATTATATAATGAAAATTATATTGCTTGCGTGCTAAGTCACTTCAGTCACGTCCAACTCGGTGTGACCCCATTGACTATAGCCCACCAGGCTCCTCTGTCCATGTAATTTTCCAGGCAAGAATGCTGGAGTGGATTTCCATGCCCTTCTCTGGGGGATCTTCCCAACCCAGGGGTTGAAACTGCGTCTCTTGCATTGGCAGGCAACTTCTTTACGACTAGTGCCAACATAGAGAAAACTATATTATATAGAGTTAAATATTATTTTGTTGAGATTTAATAAATGAAGAAAAACAGGGACAGAGATGTACAAGTTCTTAGGCCCAGTAAATTGCACAGCTAAGATTAGAACCTGGCAGTCTACTCTGAAGCCAATGTGCTCACCTGGCATATTATCATGTATTAATCTAGATCTCCTGATTTCCAGTTGTCTTTTCCCTCTGCCACATGGACATTTTAACTGACCAAATATTTTATTTACATATAAGTTGATTGTATTCTTGATTGTGTCCTTAATTCACCGTGCAGCCTTCTCCAAACTAGCCTATATAAATTAACTGGTATTAAGCTTGGAATAATGTATAATATCTGTAATCTTATTATTTTTTCATATGTATAACTAAATTAGAACAAGCATGCAGGTTTCTGATTAAAAATATACTGATCAATATGCACACATTCAACACAGTTGTCAAAAAAATTCATACAGGGAAAATGTTCCAACTAATTTTAAGCTATACATACTGGCCCTAGTAGTTCATCAGGTTACATACAAAATATTCATTGAATTCACATTCATTGTAAGAAATTCTAAATGTAATATTTTTATGTTATCACAGATTTAGGCCAGATAATAGATGCAAAATGCATATAAAAACCTGTAAACTATACAAAAATGAAATGATATGAAGACTTGAGTTTTATATATATTTTTTATATTTTAATCTTGACCATTACTGAGTTGGCATTAATTTCAGCATTGACTCAAAAATTGTAAGATAAAATTAATTTCCAGATTTTTAAAATGTTTCTTAATTATAACTTTCTTTCTAGAAACATTCAAAACATTTCTGTGTGCAATGCAATTAATTAATGTAATGCTTGTTACTCTTGAAACTGGGAGATGGAACCATCAAAAATTTAATTGGATAATAAATATCACAATAGGGAAACAACATTATCTGAAACGTCCTTCTGGCTTGATTCCCAGAATCCAGTGAACTAATGGAGTTTTATAAATATAAAAAACAATGCACAAGTTTTGTGTTCAATAATCTTTTTATTCAGGTCTGCACAGAGCACTTATTTTATTTTTGAAATACCACTAATAGTTTTGCCATAGTCTGAAATTCTGTAGGAATTGCTAGGAATACCAAAGTAGCAAAATATATATTTTTCCTTTTCTCCAATATAGAATATATCAGTTCACTTCAGTCACTCAGTCATGTCCGAGTCTTTGCATTCGCATGGACTGCAGTACACCATGCTTTCCTGCCCATCGCCAACTCCCGGAGCTTATAGAAACTCATGGCCATCCAGTCGGTGATGTCATCCAATCATCTCATCCTCTATCATCCCCTTCTCCTCCTGCCTTCAATCTTTCCCAGCATCAGTATCCTTTTCCAATGAGTCAGTTTTTTGCATCAGGTCTCCAAAGCATTGGAGTTTCAGCTTCAGTATCAGTCCTTCCAATGAATATTCAGGACTGATTTCCTTTAGGACAGACTGGCTGAATCCCCTTGCAGTGAAGGGACTCTCAAGAGTCTTCTCCAACACCACAGTTCAAAAACATCAATTCTTCGGTGCTCAGCTTTCTTTATAGTCCAACTCTCACATCCATACATGACCACTGGAAAAACCATAGCTTTGACTAGACAGACCTTTGTTGGCAAAGTAATGTCTCTGCTTTTTAATATGCTGTTTAGGTTGGTCATAGCTTTTCTTCCAAGGAGTAAGCATCTTTTAATTTCATGGCTGCAGTCACCATCTGCAGTGATTTTGGAGCCCACAAAAAATAAAGTCTCTCACTGTTTCCACTGTTTCCCCATCTATTTGCCATGAAATGATGGGACCAGATCTTAGTTTTCTAAATGTTGATCTTAGTTTCTAAACATGATCTTAGTTTTCTGAATGTTGAATTTTGAGCCAACTTTTTCACTCTCCTCTTTCACTCATCAAGAAGCTCTTTAGTTCTTTGCTTTCTGCTGTAAGGTTTGTGTCATCTGCATATCCTGTTTCTCCCAGGAATCTTGATTCCAGCGTGAGCTTCATCCAGCCTGGTATTTTGCACAATGTACTCTGTATATAAGTTAAATAAGTAGGTATATATGGTTCCATCTATAAAATATCATACAAATATTTTAGCCTTGGTTCCAATTTTTTGACAACCCATGCTCATAATTATTCATGCTAACTTGTTGTCACATATTGAAAGGGGAAGAATCAGGCAGAAGAAGCAGTACATTTTGAATTTTGCCCATTTAAAAAATGTTCCCATCAATAATGTAAGATGAAGTGGCTTCCTCATTTAGTTTCTAGGTACAGTCTCATTTTGAAATGAGATTCTTCTGGAGATGACACTTATAAGAAATATAGACTGGAAAAGGCAAATATGGGACTAAAATAAAATTGTGAAGATACTATTGATCAATAAGAGGAGCATATTAACAGGATGCAAGAAAGTAGTTACATTGAAGACCTTCTTCATTTAGGTGTTTCATGGAGGAGAGGCCATTGCACTTTTACCTTTTTCCTTCCACTATTGCAGTTCTAAATTCAAGCTCCTGCTCACCTCTGAGGACTGATCTGGTGTAATTTTTGCAATCCCTCACTGCTGCAAACAGCACCCTTGGGAACAGAAAATATTTTCTTACTTCAGTACTGACATATCCACTTTTTATCCTCTTTCTTCTGTGGTATTCACTCAACCTCAATCAATTTGTGCAGTGTCTCCAGTATCAGACCATTCTGATTAAGGCTTATCTCTTAATGTAAGAGATGCAAGACTTACATCTCAATCACATGTATTTTTTTTCTCCCAGAATACATTTATTGACCACTACCCAGTCACATCTGTTTTGATCAAATGGGTTAAATGTCACTAATGCACACATTCATGGTAATTATTAGTTGTCATAATTTTAGAATTCCTCAAATTTTATTGAAATAGTTTTTCTTTGTCTCTTTAACCCTCAAAATTTTAAGTTTGGTAGGATTTAGAAGATCTTCTGGAGAAGGAAATTGCAACCCACTCCAGTATTCATGCCTGGAAATCCCATGGACAGAGAAGCCTGGCAATCTTTAGTCCATGGGGTCCCAAAAGGGTCAAACATGACTGAATAACGAAACAACAACAACACAGGGAATAAGGAATCTAGTGCCTAACATGTGTCCATGGCTTAAGTTCTAGATAAATATTAGCATGAATTGTTTATTTACAATATTCCTCTCATTTTTCCCCTGAAAGTGTTCACTTTTTAGGTTTTCCTATGTAACAAAGTGTCTTACAAGTAGACTTTCTGTTATGTAGTTTCTAGAATACTTCAGCTTAGTTCTATTTACTCAATAAGACATTAAAATGCATGTATGCTTATAGTTGCTCAGGTATTAAAAGTCAACATTTACTGAAAATACAAAAATATTTAAAAATTATATTTTAACTGTACATACCGTTTTCATGTTTCATGTGGGTACTATAACTTCTAATACATTAATCTTATAAGAATGAGAAAAACTTTAGTAAATTCATTCAAATAAGTTTAAAATACAGATTTTAGCAGTGCTGTGTCTCAAGGATCTATGAGACTCAACTACTTCTCAAAACAATAGCAACTCGCTGACAACTAAAAGGTACCCAGGTCAGTGTGAAAATTAAACGTGAGAGAAATCAATAAACAAACTCTCTCAAAATTCAGGACCAACCAGGAAAATTTGCATTTCATAAAACTACAAGTTCTCAAGATAGAGTAAGCACTCAACATGTTAGCAAGGTATATTTATGTGAGGCTTCATGATAGTAAAAAGGATAAAATACAGCAGGAGAAAGAACACTGACAAACATCAACGATGTGTGAGGTACTTAAGCAGTTTCCAGGGTTTCTTTTCAATCACCTCAGGTATGGTTTATCTCTAGATTATAAACCACCAGTATTCAGGTTCAGTATCTTGATTTCAGGAAAGACCCAGTTTCACTCAAGGAGTTTTTTCTTGTTTGTTTGTTTGTTTGTTTTAATATAACCTTCTGGCTGTGTGACCAAACTTCAATGCAGAAATCCAGAGGCCAAAACAGAAAGCAGGTGCCAACTACTATTCTGGATATTGTCTATACAAACTTGATTGACAGGAATACATTCTTTGTGACAGATGCAGAAGAGAACTATTTCCTTGATTTTCAAGCTTCTAGAGGCTGGCTTCATTCCTTGACCTCTGTTCTCACAATCCTCTAACCTCTATTTACATCATCATATCTTTTTCTCTGACTCTGTCCCTCTGACTTCCATTTTATGCAAACCTTCATATTTACATTGGGTCCATCCAGGCAGTGCTAGTAGTAAAGATCCTGCCTGCCAATACAGGAGACATAAGAGATGCGGATTTCACCCCCGGGTCAGGAAGCTCCCCTGGCAGAAGGCATGGCCGGCCACTCCAGTGTTCTTGCCTGGAGAATCCCATGGACAGAGGAGTCTGGTGGGCTATAGTCCACAGGGTTGCAAAGAGTTGGACACGATCAAAGTGACTTAGCAAGCACGCATGTCCAGATAATCTCTCCATCAAAGCATCCTTAATTTAATAACATTTCCAAAATTTTATATACAATATAAGATAATATATTCACAGGTTCTAGATACTAAGGGGTGAACATCTTTGGGAAGCTTCCATAGTTGTTTTTACTTGGTGCACTGAGCATGGGCAGTTAAAGAGCTCACATGAAAATTATATTCTCCAGTTTTAATTTCCACTGAGGTGAGACCATAATTATCATATACATTTATTTATTTTGCTTTTTACTGCCAAGATCACAAACCATAGTCCTTGACCTTTCACCTATAGCGTGTGTGCATAGTCAGTTGCTCAGTCGTGTCTGACTCTGCGACCCATAGACTTTAGTCGTCCAGGCTCCTCTGGCCATTGATTTTCCCAGCAATAATGCTGAAGTGAGTTGTCATTTCCTTCACCAGGAGATCTTCTCAACTCAGAGATTGAACCCAAATCTTCTGTGATAGTCATAACCTGTCAAACACAAACCAAAAGACAAAGAAACAATTACATTTATTCAAGTGCTCACCCACAAGTTTCTATGAGTCATTATAATATATCATTTAGGTGAATATAGATTAACTGCTTTTAATATACACCAGAACACAACCAAGATCTTCATTTTCATATAAAATAATAGAAAATTTCACCCTATGATCCTCTGTAATACACCTAAGAAACAATATCTTTTCTTGTTCTCCACCTCTCAGGAAGCACCAAGACAAAGTAATACTTTGTGCTTTGTATTAACTATTTATTTGCTCCCCATTGATCAACATACAATATTCTTTCTTGTCATTTGTCGTTACCTTCAGTCACACCCTCACTTCTGGGGTGTAACAGTCAAGGAAGCCAAGGACACACCTGTAGAGACAGCAGTAACATAAGTCTGATCAACGGTTTCCCACTGTCAGTCGTTCATAGAAATACTGGATTATTACATGAATAAGGGATCATTTTACCCACCGATGGAAAGAAGTAGATTAGACACAAGAATAGTTATTCCTCAGAAGAATAATCATTCCCCTTAGAATTTAAACAAATAGTCCTGATGCCATGTTTAGCAATCATGTTTTCCTTCAGAAAATTCATGAAGTCAACACATTATCTAGCACTACAACTTGAGGCACAAATATAAAATTAAAAAAAAAGGTAGAATGAAATGTACAAAAATTTCTATGCTATCCCCCAAGACAGGAAACTCTTGTTTTCCCACAATATCTTAACCATTGTTCCACCAGTGACCTCTTACACACATATTTATTCAATCATGTGTACCCTCCCTTGAGTTCCCTATGAACCCTCAATTTAGCAAGAAAGTGCTTCAATCACCTGTTATAATTTCAAATTATCTAGTTTTTTGTGTGTACATTTAAAGAAAATGATGTTAAATCAGTTTTATGATACACCTACAATTAAGTGGATCCCTTTATCAGTTGATACATCAGGAGATCCATATTGATATACCATTTTAAAATGTTTTCTGTCAAGTATCAAATATGCAAATCCAACCAGAATCAATACATATGCCAAGTAAATTGGTGCTAAGATTACTGCTGTTAATATTGCTCAATATGATTATATTTGTCATATTAATTGCTGATATTAACATAAAGCCCTTACAGAGAATTTCTTGCTAAATATTTAAATATATTTTCAAATTAACCTGGTGAAATATGGTTATTAACAAGCTCTAAAACAGTTTCAGGAAATGAAAAGTAAAAAGAAACTTAAATATGATTTAGAGCATAGAATTTTTCTAACAAATATAGCTTATGTAAACAAATGTAAAACTCTACTTTCTATAACGCAACTTGGAGAATGTTAATCATTTTCACTTCAGAGACATCATTTGTGAATTAAAAGCAATTACTTAAAAAGAAGAAAAAGAATTTTTAAAAATAGCAATCCCAACAAATTTGAAAACTCTCAAAGGCAATCAGCAACATTAAAGTCACACATGAAAAATAGCTACTTTTATGAGGTAAGCTTGGCAAGTTTGTTGCCTTTTTAACAAGGGATGGGAACAGGGAAACTTTTAAAGTGAGGGACATTTAGAAGGGCTAAGATAATAAATTATGCACACATTCTGAAATGGAATTCAGGAATGCAGTGAAAATTGAAAGCCTGAGAGACCGGACAACTTGTTGTGGATGTGAATGTATTCTTTAAACCACATCCATCTCAATTGCTGAAAAATGAATTGTCTTGAAGAGTCGAAGCAGTCTCTGAAAATCCTTGCCTGACCCCTGAACCATACCTGTGCAGGAGACGTCATTATGGAGACAATCTAGAGAGAAGTCAAGTGATACAAACTTACAAATCTGAGTCCAGACACAGTAACTGCATAAGCATATTAGAATTTTATTGGATTCAAAGAGCAAAGCAGACTCTAAAGACCCCTATATATGTTGTCTACAAGACACCCACCTCAAAACAAGGGACACATAAAGATTGAAAGTGAAGGGCTGGAAAAAGATGTTTCATGTAAATGGAAAGTAAAGGAAAGCAAGAGTAGCAATACTCATATCACATAAAATAGACTTTGAAATAAAGGTCATGAAAAGAGGCAAAGAAAGACACTACATAATGATCAAAGCATCAATCCAAGAAGAAGATATAACAATTATAAATATATGTGCACCCAACATAAGAGCACCGCAATATGTAAGGCAAATGCTAACAAGTATGAAAGGAGAAATTAACAGTAACACAATAATAGTGGGAGACTTTAATACCCCACTCACACCTATGGATAGATCAACCAAACAAAATATTAGCAAGGAAGCATGAACTTTAAATGATACAATGAACCAGTTAGACCTAATTGATATCTATGGGACATTTCACCCTAAAAAAATTAATTTCACCTTTTTCTCAAGTGCACATGGAGCATTCTCTAGGATAGATCACATCCTGGGCCATAAATTTAGCCTTGGTAAATTTTAAAAAAAAAAGAAATTATTTTAAGCATCTTCTCTAATCACAATGTGGTAAGATAAGATGTCAACTACAGAAGAAAAACAAAAACAAAAAACATTAAAATGCAAACATATGGAGGTTAAAAAACGTGCTTCAGAATAACCAACACATTACAGAAAAAATTAAAGAAGAAATAAAAATATGCATAGAAACAAATGAAAATGAAAACACGACAACCCAAAACCTAAGGGATTCAGTAAAAGCAATGTTAAGGGGAAGGTTCACAGCAATACAAGCTTAGCTCAAGAAACAAGAGAAAAATCAAATAAATAACCTAACTTTACACCTAAAGCAACTATAAAAAGAAGAAATGAAGAACCCCAGGGTTAGTAGAAGGAAAGAAATCATAAAAATAAGGACATAAATAACTGAAAAAGAAACAAAGGAGACTATAGCAAAAATCAACAAAACTAAAAGCTGGGTATTTGAGAAGATAAAAATAATAGACAAACCATTAGCCAGGCTCATCAAGAAAAAAAGGCAGAAGAATCAAATCAATAAAATTAGAAATGAAAATGGAGAAATCACAACAGACAACACAGAAATACAAAGAATCATAAGAGACTGCTATCAACAGCTATATGACAATAAAATGGACAACTTGCAAGAAATGGACGAATTCTTAAAAAAAGTACAACCTACCGAAACTGAACCAGGAAGAAATAGAAAATCTTAACAGACCTGTCACAAGCACGGAAATCAAAACTGTAATCAAAAATCTTCCAACAAACAAAAGCCCAAGACCAGATGACTTCATAGATGAATTCTACCAAAAATTTAGAGAAGAGCTAACACTTATCCTACTCAAACTCTTTCAGAAAATTGCAGAGGAAAGTAAACTGCCAAACTCATTCTAAGAGGCCACCATCACCCTAATACCAAAACCAGACAAAGATGCCACAAAAAAAGAAAACTACAGGCCAATATCACTGATGAACATAGATGCAAAAATCCTTAACAAAATTCTAGCAAACAGAACCCAACAACATATTAAAGAGATCATACATCATTGACCAAGTGGGCTTTATCGCAGGGATGAAAAGAGCCTTCAATATTCGCAAATTAATCAATGTGATACATCACATTGACAAGTTGAAAAATAAAAACCATATGGTTATCTAAATAGATGCAGAGAAAGCCTTTGACAAAATTCAACATCCATTTATGATAAAAAAAAAAAAAAAGAACAAAACAGAAAACAGGCATAGAAGGAACATACCTCAACATAATAAGAACCATATATGATAACCTACAGCAAACATTGTCCTCAATGGTGAAAAATTGAAAACATTTCCCTAAAGTCAGGAACAAGACAAGGGTGCCTGCTCTCAACACTACTAGTCAGCATAGTTTTTGAAGTTTTAGGCACAGCAATCAAAGCAGAAAAAGAAATAAAAGGAATCCAGATTGGAAAAGAAGAAGGAAAACACTCACTGATTGCAGATAACATGATCCTTAACATAGAAAACCCTAAAGACACCACCAGAAAATTACTAGAGCTACTCAATGAATATAATAAAGTTGTAGGATATAAAATTATAACAGAGAAATCCCTTGCATTCCTATACACTAACAATGAGAAAACAGAAAATGAAATTAAGGAAACAATTCCATTGACCATTGTAATGAAAAGAATAAAATACTTAGGAATAAATCTACTTAAAGAAACTAAAGAACTATATATAGAAAACTATAAAACACTGATGAAAGAAATCAAAGATGACAAACAGATGGAGAAATATTCCATGTTCATGGATCGGAAGAATCAATATAGTGAAAAAAATGAGTATACTACTCAAAGCAATCTATAGAATCAATGCAATCCCTATTAAGCTACCAATGGTATTTTTCACAGAACCACAACAAATAATTTCACAATTTGTATGGAAATAAAAAAACCCTCGAATAGCCAAAGCAATCTTGAGAAAGGAGAATGGAACTGGAGCAATCAACCTGCCTGACTTCAGACTATACTACAAAGCCACAGTCATCAAGACAGTATGGTACTGGTACAAAGAGAGACATACAAATCAGTGGAACAAAATAGAAAGCCCAGAGATATATCCACACACCTATGGACACCTTATCTTTGACAAAGAATGCAAGAATATACGATGGAGAAAAGACAACCTGTTTAAAAAGTGGTGCAGGGAAAACTGGTCAACCATCTGTAAAAGAATGAAACTAGAACACTTTCTAACACCATACACAAAAATAAACTCAAAATGGATTAAAGACCTAAATGGAAGACCAGAAACTATAAAACTCTTAGTATAAAACATAGACAAAACACTCTGTGACATAAATCACAGCAGGATCCTCTATGACCCACCTCCCAGAGTAAAAGCTTTTGCACAACAAAGGAAACTGTAAGCAAGGTGAAAAGACAACCTTCAGAATGGGAGAAGATAATAGCAAACAAAGTAACTGACAACGAATTAAACTCAAAAGCATACATGCAGCTAATGCAGCTCAATACCAGAAAAATAAATGACCCAATCAAAAAATGGGCCAAAGAACTAAACAGACATTTCTCCAAAGAAGACATACAGATGGCTACCAAACACATGAAAAGATGCTCAACATCACTCATTATCAGAGAAATGCAGGTCAAAACCACAATGAGGTACCATCTCATGCCAGTCAGAATAGCTTCTATCAAAAAGTCTACAAACAATAAATGCTGGAAACGGTGTGGAAAAAAGGGAACTCTCTTACATGGTTGGTGGGAATGCAAACTAATACAGCCACTGTGGAGAACAGTGTGGGGATTCCTTAAGAAACTGGAAATAGAACTGCCACACAACCCAGCAATCCCACTGCTGGGCCTACACACTGAGGAAATCAGAATTGAAAGAGACATGTGTACCCCAATGTTCATCACAGCACTGTTTACAATAGGTAGGACATGGAAGCAACCTTGATGTCCATCGGCAGACAAATGGATAAGAAAGTTGTAGTATATATACACAGTAGAATATTACTCAGATATTAAAAAGAACACATTTGAATCAGTTCTAATGAGGTGTATGAAACTGGAGCCTATTGTACAGAATGAAGTAAGTCAGAAAGAAAAACACCAGTACAGTATATTTATGCATATATATGGAATTTAGAAAGATGCTAACAATGACCCTGTATGTGAGACAGCAAAAGAGACACAGATATAAAGAACAGACTTTTGGACTCTGTGGGAGGAGGCAAGGGTGGGATGGTTTGAGAAAATAGCATTGAAACATGTATATTACCATACGTGAAATAGATCACCAGTCCAAGTTTGATGTGTGAAACAGGGCAGTCAAAGCAAGTGCACTGGGATGACCCTGATGGATGGGATGAGGAGGGAGGTGGGAAGGGGATTCAGGATGGGGGACACATGTATACCCATGGCTGATTCATGTCAATGTATGGCAAAAACAACTACAATATTGTAAAGTAATTAGCCTCCAATTAAAATAAATTAATTAAAAAAATAAAGTCACTACAATCTGTTAAAAAAAGTATCCAATCTTCAGCAAAAAATTACTAGATATATAAAATGATGAGTTTCTATTATTCTGAAAATAAAGTCAACATAAATTAACTTTTCATGCTTGAATACTAAGTCACTTTAGTCCTATTTGACTTTTTGTGACTGTATGTACTGTAAGCTCTCTAGGCTCCTCTGTCCATTGGATTCTCTAAGCAAGAATAGTGGAATGGGTTGCCATGCCCTCCTCAAGGGGATCTTCTTGACCCATTGATTAAACCTGTGTCTCTTTTATTTCCTGTCTCCATGTGGGTTCTTTTGTAGCACCACCTGTGAAGCCCCAAAACCAGCTCTGCTGCTGCTGCTGCTAAGTCGCTTCAGTCATGTCTGACTCTGTGCGACCCCATAGACGGCAGCCCACCAGGCATCCCCATCCCTGGGATTCTCCAGGCAAGAACACTGGAGTGGGTTGCCATACCTTCTCCAACGCATGAAAGTGAAAAGTGAAAGTGAAGTCGCTCAGTCGTGTCCGACTCTTAACGACCCCATGGACTGCAGCCTACCAGGCTCCTCTGTCCATGAGATTTTCCAGGCAAGAGTACTGGAGTGGGGTACCATTGCCTTCTCCGAAAACTAGCTGTAGTTAGACCCAAATGCTGAATTTAGCAAACACTTCAGTGTTTCTGTTTATATGCTAAAATAGTTAAAATAATAAATCCTAACAATTAATGCATAAGTAAGAAATCTCAATTGTTAAAATAGGGAATTAATCTTATTGAAAATTTTCAGGTGAAAAATATAATACACTGAATTGAATGAAAAATAGAATACTGATATATTCATTAATTGAATCTAATAAAGATTTAGAATGGCACAGTAAAAAAAAAAGACATTTTTACCAGGAATATAAAGATCCTCTGTTGCACAGTAAGGTCTTAAAAAGTGTATTTTTTAAGACCTTACTATGCACGGTGGGTTAGAGAAGCTGTAATCCATGTGATCAGTTTCATTAGTTTTCTGTGTTTGCAGTTTTCAATCTGTCTGCCCTCTGATAGATAAGGATAAGAGGTTTGTGGAAGCTTCCTGATGGGTAGGATTGACTGTGGGGGAACATGGGTCCTATTCTGATGGGAGTGGACATGCTCAGTTCAGTTCAGTTCAGTTCACTTCAGTCACTCAGTCATGTCCTCTCTTTGTGACCTGGTGGACCACAGCATGCCAGGTCTCCCTGTCTATCATCAACTCCCGGAGTTTATGAAAACTCATGTCCATTGAGTTGGTGATGCTATCCAACCATCTCATCCTCTGTCATCCCCTTCTCCTCCCGCCTTCAATCTTTCCCAGAATCAGGGTCATTTCAAATGAGTCAGCTCTGCACATCAGATGGCCAAAGTATTGGAGTTTCAGCTTCAACATGAATCCTTCCAATGAACATTCAAAGACTGATTTCATTTAGGATGGACTGGTTGGATCTCCTTGCAGTCCAAGGGACTCTCAGGAGTCTTCTCCAACACCACAGTTCAAAACCATAAATTCTTCAGTGCTCAGCTTTCTTTATAGTCCAACTTTTACATGTTAGGTAGTTAGAATAGGGAAAAGAAGTCCAGAATGGCGGTGGCTAAAAGACCTGGAAGGGAAAAGCACGCGAAAATAGAACAAAGGAAGGCCCAAGGACCGGAGAGAGAACCTCAGGTAAAACAAACAACACTCCTGGCTGGCCCAGTTTACATAAGACAAGCCCAGGGACAGAGAAACATATAAAAAGAGGAGCCAAAGCTCTCTCTCTCTCTCTCTCTCTCTCTCTCTCTCTTTCTCTCTCTCTCCTGCATGATGGGCGCTCTTCTCTTCCCGTCTTTGGATCGACGTGCCCTCACACCTCGAAGATGGATTTTCCTGCTATCATCTAAATAAATAGAACTGTAACACTGAGCTGTAACACTGATTTATTTAAGAGCTATAACACTGTCTGTCCAAGACCCAAGAGGTGTGACCTGCCAAGGGGGCTTCAATGTCTGTCACTCCAAATTTTTGTTGTGACGAGACAAAGAACCGAGGAGCATACACTCGCCTGACATCTAGCTCCTCCTTAAGGACGTATGTCCTTAAGACATATAGCTCTTAGATAAATCAGTGTTACAGCTCAGTGTTACAGTTCTATTTATTTAGATGATAGCAGGAAAATCCATCTTTGAGGTGTGAGGGCACGTCGATCCAAAGACGGGAAGAGAAGATTGCCCCATCGCGTGGGAGAGAGAGAGATTTGGCTCCTCTTTTTATATGTTCTCTTTCCCTGGGTCTGTCTTATGTAAACTGGGCCAGCCAGGAGTGTTGTTTGTTTAACCTGAGGTTCTCTCTCCGGTCCTTGGGCATTCCTTTGTTCTATTTTCGCGTGCTTTTCCCTTCCAGGTCTTTTAGCCACCGCCATTCTGGACTCCTTTTCCCTATTCAAACTACCTAACATATCCATTCATGACTACTGGAAAAACCATAGCCTTGAATAGACGGACCTTTGTTGGCAAAGTAATTTGCTTTTTAATATACTGTCTAGGTTGGTCAAACTTTTCTTCCAAGGAGTAAGTGTCTTTTAATTTCATGGCTGCAGTCAACATCTGCAATGATTTTGGAGCCCAAGAAAATAAAGTCTGCCACTGTTTCCACTATTTTTCCATCTATTTCCCATGAGGTGATGGGACCAGATGTCATAATCTTATTTTTCTGAATCTTGAGCTTTAAGCCAAATTTTTCGCTCTACTCTTTCACTCTCATCAAGAGGCTTTTTAGTTCTTCTTCACTTTCTGCCATAAGGGTGGTGTCATCTGCCTACCTGAGGTTATTGATATTTTGCCCAGCAATCTTGATTCCAGCTTGTGCTTCATCAGGCCCAGCATTTCTCATGATGTATTCTGCATATCAGTTAAATATGCAGGGTGACAATATACAGCCTTGACGTACTCCTTTTCCTATTTGGAACAAGTCTGTTGTTCCATGTCCAGTTCTAACTGTTGCTTTCTGACCTGCATACAGGTTTCTCAAGAGCTGGTCAGGTGGTCTGAAATACCAGGGAGGGAACACAGCTCCACCTATCTGCAGAAAATTGGATTAAAGATTTACTGAGCATGGCTCTACCCATCAGAACAATACCCAGTATCCCCTTCAGTCAGTCTATTCTGTCAGGAAGCTTTCATAAGCTTCTTATCCTTCTCCATCGGAGGACAGACAGAATGAAACCACAATCACGGAAAACTAATCAATCTAATCACATGGACCACAGGCCTTGTCTAACTCTTTGAATCTGTGAGCCATGCCATGTAGGGCCACTCAAAACTGATGGGTCATGGTGGAGAGTTCTGACAAAACGTGGTCCCCTGGAGAAGGAAATGGCAAACCACTTCAGTATTCCTGCCTTGAGAACCCCATGAACAGTATGAAAAGGGGCTATGCTCAGTAAATCTTTAATCCAATTTTCTGTTGATGGGTGGGGCTGTGTTCCACCCCTGTGGTTTAGCCTGAGGGCAAACTATGGTAGGGGTAATGGTGGTAATGGAGAACCCCTTCAAAAGGACCCTCTTCTACACTGTTGTGTTCAGGGTCCCTGACCCCTTAGCAGGCTGCTGTCGACCCACATCTTTGCTGGAGACTCCTGGACTCTCACAGGCAAGTCAACCTCCTGTGGAGACACTGCTCCTTTCTCCTGGCTCCTAGTGTGCACGAGGTTTGTTTATGCCCTCCAAGAATTTGTTTTCACAGTCATGTGGAAGTTCTGTAATCAAATCCCACTGGCCTCCGATGTCAATATGCCACTGAATTTGGAAAGTCAAGCAGTGCCCACAGGACTAGGAAAGGTCAGGTTTTACTCCAATCCCAAAGAAAGGCAAAGCCAAAGAATAATTTGAATGTTCTTTGCACATTCTACTGCACCATTGCACTCATCTCACACGCTAGCAAAGTAATGCTCAAAATTCTCCAAACCAGGCTTCAACAGTATGTGAACTGAAAACTTCCAGATATTCGAGCTGGATTTAGAAAAAGGCAGAGGAACCAGAGATCAAATTGCTAACATCTGTTGGATCATCAAAAAAGCAAGAGAATTCCAGAAAAACATCTACATCTGTTTTATTGACTATGCCAAAGATTTTGACTGTGTGATCATGCCAAAGCTGTTGACTGTGTGGATCACACCAAATTGTGGAAAATTCTTCAAGAGATAGGAATACCAGACCAGCTTACCTCCCTCCTGAAAATCTGTATGCAGGTCAAGAAGCAAAAGTTGGAATGGGACATGGAACAAGGGACTGGTTAAAATTTGGGAAATAATTAGGTCAAGACTGTATATTGTCACCCTGCTTATTTAACTTATATGCAGAGTACATCATGGGAAATGCCAGACTGGATGAAGCACAAGTTGGAATCAAGATTGCTTGGAGAAATGTCAATAACCTCAGATATGCAGATGACACCACCCTTATGGCAGAAAGCAAAGAGGAACTAAACAGCCTCTTGATGAAAGTGAAAGAGGAGAGTGAAAAAGCTGCCTTAAACTCAACATTCAAAAAAGTAAGATAATGACATCTGATCCAAACACTTCATGACAGATAGGTGGGGAAACAATGGAAATAGTGACAGCCTTTATTTTCTTGGGCTCCAGAATCATTGCAGATGGTGACTGCAGCTATGAAATTAAAAGATGCTTGCTTTTTGAAGAAAAGCTATGGCCCACCTAGACAGTATATTAAAAAGCAGGAAAAAATATAAAAATAAAAAACAGAGACATTACTTTGGTGACAAAGACCCATCTAGTCAAAGCTATGGTTTTTCTAGTAGTCATGTATGGATGTGAGAGTTGGACCATAAAGAAAGCTGAGCGCCGAAGAATTGATGGTTTTCAACCATGGTATTGGAGAAGACTCTTGAGAGTCCCTTGGACTTCAAGGAGATCCAGCTGGTCCATCCTGAAGGAGATCAGTCCTGGGTATTCATTGGAAGGACTTATGCTGAAGCTGAAGCTCCAATAGTTTGGCCACCTGATGCAAAGAACTGATTCATTTGGGAAAAAAAAATACCCTGATGCTTGGGAAGATTGAAGGAGGGAGAAGGGGACAACAGAGGATGAGATGGTAGGATGACATCACTGACTCGATGGACATGAGTTTGAGTAAGCCCTGGGAGCTGTTGAGGGACAGGGAAGCCTGGCGTGCTGCAGTTCATGGGGTCACAAAGAGTCGGACACAGAAACTGAACTGAACTGATGCATGGTGAATGATGAATCACAGTCTAAGGGATTTTGTTGAAGTGGTCTTTAGTTTAGTAAGTACACTTTTCTTACTTGGATTGTATACACATGTATACACATTACATGAAAATTCATGGAGATGAGAGTATAACTAGTGGTATTTGAGCACTACCACTATATCCTCCTTATTCCTGTCATTTGTGTACAAAAGAAAGAATGCTTCTGTTCATCTCTAATTTATTCTATTTGTTTCTTTAAACACAACAAACAGGAGTATCAGTTTCATAAGTATGTTTCAAGATAATTCAGTGCATGTATTCCACCTAAAAGTTCATTTCTTTCAGTTTTCTTATAACAAATTTACACAAAATAAAATTCATTCATGTAAAGCATTCCATCTGATAAAGTTTGATAAATGTAAAAGAAGTGTAACTACCACCACTATCTAGTTTTAGAACACTGCCACACACCCTAGACACTCTTTCACACTCTTTTGGAATTAATTCATCTTCAGATCATTGGTGCCTGGCAGTGACTATTATGCCTCATATAATTTCATGACTTCCCTAGTGGCTCGGATGGCAAAAAAAAATCTGCCTGAAATGCAGGAGACCCAGGTTTGATCCCTGGATGGGGAAGATCCCCTAGAGAATCAAATGGCAACCCACTCCAGTGTTCTTGCCTGGAGAATCCTATGGACTGAGGAGCCTGGTGGGCTGAACATACCTTCAGTTCAGTTTGGTCACTCAGTTGTGTCCGACTCTTTGTGACCCCAGGAACTGCATCACTCCAGGATTACCTGTCCATCACCAGCTCCCAGAGCTTTCTCAAGCTCATGTCCATCGAGTTGCTAATGCCATCCAATCATCTCATCCTTTGTCATCTCCTTCTCCTCTTTCCATCAGTCTTTCCAAGCATCAGGGTCTGTTCCAAAGAGTCAGTTCTTCTTTTCCTATTAGTCTTTCACATCACTGAATGGCAAGGGACATTGATAGTTTTATTCCAGACTATTTTTTTTCTAAGAATATTTGCTATCGCAAACTCTGGGAGATAGAGATAAAGGATCCCTCAAAAACAGAGGCAGATTTTTTTGTGATCAGAATAATAAAGATAATGTCTCTGTCCAGGACAAATTTTGAGCAGGTTTTCCAGTAGAACATTGCAAGACTAGATGCTAAGCAGCTCGGGGTTCCTAAGCTGTGACATAAAACCCTTGTGTGTTAGGCATCAATGTACACCACTTTACATCACCCCCACGACACTTGGACACAAGAATAGATGCGAGTGTGCAGGTTAGGCAGCTTACTCTGCTGTAAGTAAAAATGTCTTTGTCTCTGACCTAGGAGTCTATGTCTTATGCCACCATCTATAGACCTGTAGCACTTTAATTTACCAGCCTACAAGTAAAGAAAATTCTCAAACTCTTCCCAGTTCTTGACCTCTTGATCTCACAGAGCTTACCTTCCAGTATGGGGAGACAGATACTAATACAGTAAACAGTTGGGTGTTAGTACTGCAGGTCATGGAGCGTGATGAAAAATAATAATGCGTAAAAAGGGAATAGAATGGTGGTGGTGGATGCCGTCTTATATGAGGCATCCCTAGAGATGTGATGCCTCTAGGCATCACATGTGATGCCTCTAGAGGTGATCCAGCATTGAGCAGAGAATTAAAGGAATTAGGAGAGCGAGATATGCAAATATTCCAAACAGATGGCTACTTCTTTATGTAAATCCCCAAATTGCTTTAGTTGGAAATATTTTGTACAGCTTGAATTTGTTTAACCAGATGCATGTATTAGCTTTCTTGAAAAAAAAAAAAAAGCAAGAAAGAAATTAGACTTAGTGGAAAAAAAATAAAATGAGCCAAAAGAATAAATAAACAAACAAACAAACAAATAATCTAAAAGGACTTGATTGAGGTACAGGTAAGATATACACATTCTAGATAGGGAGAGATCTAAGCAAATAAATAATGAAATTGATTTTGCCATTGTTAACAGTAAAATAATTTTCTTAGGCTTTTTTCATGTCCTAATTTATATCCCCATATTTGTATTTTCATTTAGTTTATAAATGTATGTCTCCAAGATGATGTCAATTAAAATGTGTAGTTTTACTTTAAGTAGATAAAGTACTATCTAAAGTATTTGAGTAGATAAAGATACAAGATATACTATTCTCCTACTTATTCTTAATAAGTAACATTGTACATTTTGAAATAAACCACAGTGAAAATACTGTTTCTATGTTTTGTTGGGGAAAAAGAGTGAACAGATGTACAAAACCTGAGATTCTAGGGCCACAGAAGAAATTGGATTACAGGTGTAAATTTCAATCCATTGCTAGCATCCCAATGTACATAAGGTATTACCAGACATTTTTCCTATGTCTAGCAAATTGGTTTTCATAGGGTTAATGATATTTTGCAACACACATGCTTTTTGTTGTGACTTTTTCTGCATTATTTTAAAGAAGTAGATGTACAAGATATTTTATAGTCTTAAGTTAAGATTCTTTCACATCTTTTCATATTCACAATACATTTATTCACTAATTTTACATTCTTTTTGTAAAAACTTGCAACTCTATTGACTTATTTATTTTCCACTGCAAAGCTTTTAGATATTTAAAATTATTCTTGCTTAGGTTCTTAAAATTGAAGACCATTTTTCATGTAAAATATAAGATGATAAGAACATAATGAGAACTTGCAGAAATAAGCAACTTTTATTTAAGAGGAAATGCTTTATGATTTGCACTGAATCTATTACCCTAAAATATATACTTTTGGTTGAAATGAACATAGATGAAGAATGAGAAATCTCATTCACTGTGCATCATTTACATATTCAATCCTAGGGCATCTTCATTGCTACAAAAATCTATTTAAATTTGTTTGGCTTTTTCAGGATGTCCTTTTATAGATGCTACAGAATGTGGAAGTTTTAATACTTTGGTAAAACACATAAACCTGTTTCCTCCAACTCACACATACACATACATTTAAGTTCTTTGATAACATAAAGGAAAAAAATGATGAATTGGTATTTTACTGATGCAAGCTAGCAGAGTACAAGTGCTTATGATGTCACCTAACTGATTTGTCCGGGAAGAAGGCTGTCCTTGATACATTGTTTTCTACCCCATACTGGTGAGGACACAGGCTCATCAGGGCAATTTGATGGAAAAGGAAATGAACAAAAGCTTATTTGGAAATAGGAAAACTCTGGCCAAGATTCTCTGATCTGTGGAGCTGACATGCTTTAGCACTTGGTATATTTTCATCTCTACTCTCCATACATCTAGTGATGGTTGAACATCCTTTGTATTTGGGGGGTTATTTTTGTGATTGTATTACATTTCAGTATCCATCTCTTCTCTGCGGGAAACACTCTGGGTTTTTGTGGTAGTAAAGGCTCCTGACTAGTGGAGCTAGATGCCTGATTCTACCTCATATTGGGTGGGTAGTAAGCCTCTAAGAGACAGTCTGATCAGAACTCTCTGTAACTGGCTCCTCTTTGGAGCCACTAACTAGAAAAATTCTTAAATAAAATAAAATTCCATAGAAACATAGAGAAAGGGAAAATGCATGAACTATACTCTAGATAAACAGAGAAAAACTTTAGTGTGTTGAAGTTCAAGAATTAAAAGCTACAAAGAAGGACCACTAAAACAGAGAAAATTAAATTGGTGGTTTTTTTCTGAAGAGAGTAGTAATATGAAAAGTTCATGTTATATCCTGAAGGTTATTCCAGTTTTTGTATGATGACACTCTGTATGACATAAGAATGTATAAGAATGCAGTGTTTTGCAAATACTTTGTTGTGTGTATGTGTGTGTTTAACTGCACTCTATGTGTTGTTTAGATGATTTAGTAAAACTGAGAATTTTTTAAAAATTTCTGGCAATGGAAAAAGCCTAACAAACATAAAGTTGTATGAATTTGGGAGAGCAGGATAATTTTAGATTGTGTAAAAAGGTAAATATATATCTAGGAAAATGCAATGAAGCATACTGAAACAAATACTGCTTATTCAAAATTCCAAAGTTGTAACATATTACACATTTCCTAATTCTGCTGTTGTTCAGTCCTTAAGTCATGTCTGACTCTTTGTGACCCATGAATCACAGCACATGAGGCTTCACTATCACTCAGAGTTTGTTCAAATCCATGTCCATAGAGTTGGTGATGCTGTCTAACTATCTCATCCTCTGTAACCCCCTTCTCTTCTTGTCCTTAATCTTTCCAAGCATTGGAGTCTTTTCCAGTGAGTTGGCTCTTCACATCAGATGGTCAAAGTACTGGAGCTTCAGCTCCAGTATCAGTCCTCCCAATGACTGTTCAGTGCCTAATTCTATAAAGACACAAATAGATGGTGGTGTGTGAATAATTAATCAAATCTAAAATTAAGCCATCAAACCTCTGTGTGTGTGTGTGTGTTTATGTGTACATACACTTATACACGCACATCATTCTGGAAGCAGAGTATTGATGTAAACTTAGCACAATCCTAGAACTATGAAAACCAAGTGAGAGGGAGAAGAAATAATGTATTCCTTAATAATTTTATCAATGGTAATTTTGGTTGAGAATTTTGATTGAAAAATGAAGATTCTTATGATAGGATTAGATGATTTAGGGTTCAGGTAAAACTGGAATGTAATCAATTTGCTAGGATGTCAAGTTGTCCAGTTGCCTAAGTTTTGGCTCCATTCTGCCTTCCGTTTCCTCATCCTGTTAGTTCTTTATGCTACAATGCTTGTCAATCAAGCTCTCTCGCCACTCCACGCTCACTTCCAAGTTCAAAAACAGCTTCTTGCTTTTTTTTTTCCTCTTAACTTCATAGAAGTTATCAAATTTAGCTGTTATTAGCTACAGAGAACTGCAGTAATCCTTTTGGTTGAATAAATCCTTCACTTTGATATATTGAACTGTCCTCAAATAACCCAATTGATTCACACCATCTGTTTCTTGCCAGGACTGATACAGAGTAATGGATTGTGATATCATGCATCTATTGAGAACTAAGTAATTTGGCCAATTGGGACAATAAGTGATTTTGGAGGAAAGTGAAATGTTTTTGGAAATGGTTGTGAGAGAAAATATAAAAGAAATAACAAAATGAAATATTTTCAAAACAATAATTTCAGTGAAAACTATTTTGGATTTGTGTGTGTGTGTGTTATAAAGTGCCAAGACAAATATAACACTGTAGAAGTACACCATTCATTTAGGAGCATAAGGTCATCCTTTTTTGTTTCCATGACTACCTGCTTAAAAAAGTGAGTCTCTTCAAATAAGATATATTCCCCCTACTTCAGAAGTAATGTTATGTTATATAACCACTGCCCTCTTATTCTTATAGGTATGACTTTCAGAACAATACCAGTGGTGCACATATTGACATATGTTTTACTCTTTACTTATATTTATGTTGAAAATAAAAATACATGTTTTGACTACAATCAATAAAGTGAAAAGATATGGTTTAAATTCTTCCTTTCATACTATTTCAAAAATTGCCCAAATAGTTGTATAGATATGTCATTAAATTGATTAGTCAAATGACCGAAAAGAGTGTAAGAGGGTCCTGAATGTCAGAAAGAAAATGCAAATTAAAACCAAAAAGAGATACCAGTACATACTCAGCAGAATTGCTAAAAATAGTCAAAAATATCAAGTGAAGACTAAGATGTGAAGTTTATTTTTATTCTGATCTACTATTCTTATTCTCTAACTAAAGAAGGGTAATGCCGTTTGTTTTAGCCTTCACTTTAATGACAGTGCCAAGAGCGCCCTGGAGTTACAGAGGATACTCAACTATCTCTTAAATGACTAACAGCCCTATTTGCTTGGGACATCCTTTCATTTCTCATGCAAACAAACATACATACACGGAGGCACTTCTGCAAGTTTTCCTGCTCTGGGTGTGAGTTTATTTAATCATTAAGCAAAAAAAGAAGAAGTGAAAGTGTTAGTAGCTCAGTCATGTCTGACTCTTTGCAACCCCATGGACTGTGGCCTGCCAGGCTTCTCTGTCCACGGAATTTTCCACGCAAGAATACTGGAATACTGGAGTGGATAGCCATTACACTCTCCAGGGGATCTTCCCAACCCAGGGACTAAACACAGATCTGCTGCATTGCAGATGGATTCCCTACTGTCTGAGCCACCCAAACTGTAAGTTACATGGAAACTCTATAATACCCTAGAGGTGAGACAGGTCAACTCATGTTCCTAACATGCTTTATACATATATATATCTTTTTTAAACCTTATCATAGGAGATCACAGCTAAAAATGATGAAGCAACTACAGATGGAGTCTGCCACCAGTATCAACTTACTAGTTCAGACTCTTAGACTATTAAGGAAAAGAACAGAGTGGAAGATGGCTAAACCACTATCCAGAGCAGGGAAAAAAAAAAAAAAAATAGTGGGGCTGGAAACCGTCTGGGTCCTTGATTGCTGGTTGTTTTGGACCTTGTTTGTAGATTGTTTTTGTTGTTGTTTTCTAAGGAGCTTGGACCTCTGCAACAGATACAGCATCTCTATCCTCTACCCTTCCCCCTGTCCACCTCTCCCTAGGGGAAATAGAACCTTAGGGTCTTTGGCCTTGGGCTGTTGGGAGACCTGGTTCACCATGACCTGAAGTCATGAGTGATGGGACTGGGTTACTCAGCAAAGTGCCTCTTGGGTACAGTCAGTGTGAAGACGGAGGGGATGAGGGCTGGTGGGAGCAACTAGAGGAGAAACACTGGTCAGTAGCAGGAAGATGGGATGTGTGAACTGAGAGGATCAGCAGGAAAATCCAATATTCCTGTTGGGTCAGGAATGGTGAGATGAACTTGCAAATGGAAAATAAATTAGTTTAAGATGTGAAGGAATGTAGTGGTGATGAAGTTTATTTTTACTCTGATCTACTATTCCTATTCTCTAACTAAAGAAGAGTAACGCTCTCATCGTTTCTTTGTTTTAACCTTCACCGTCACTTTAATGACAGTGTCAAGAGCACCTTGGAGTTACAGAGGACACTCAACTATCTCTTAAATGACCAAACAGCCCTATTTGCTGTTACACCCCTACACGCAGTCACACACACACACACACACACACACACACACACACAAGCTCTGTCCCCTTACTCTGAAACTGGAACCTCTCAGGAACACTCCTTTCCTGCAGTCCAGCTCCCAGCCCTGGGTTCCTTTAAGACATCTAAGACCTTGGCTGGGTGGTGAGCTTAGGGGACCTGGGCTTTATTTTCTATTTCTTCCAACTTGCTTCCAAACTCCTCATCCCATCCAAGTTTAGGAATAAGGCTTAAAACATCAATAAATAATACCATATTGCTTTAAAAAAATCTTATCACATTTTTGGAGTAATCTTGATATATTCACTTTCTACTCATTTTCTCCCTATTTTACCCAGATAACTAAGAAAATACTGGTTGTTTTACTCATGTTTTCTTTATTATCAGCATACCTGTCAAATAATCAGAATTTTAAGACAAAATACCTTGACACATTAATAAATAGATATTATCATCAAGTAGATATTAGGACTAGAGCAGGAAAGCAGGATATACATATAAAGTACAAATTAAATCACATTTGAAATAACTTTTTTCTACTTTGAAAAAATCAATCATAAACACAATCAAAAGAATCAAGGTGCATGGCCACAAATCTGACATCAGACTAACAGTACAGAAGTCTTTCAGGTACAGAAGTAATCAGATCTAAAGAGCACGTATAACTAGACAACAATAGGACCATTTTGCTTTCATGCAGAAGTTCTTATAGATTTGCATAGAATCTCAGGGCACAATTTGAAAAAAATTACAAAACAAACAGAAAACATACCTCGCTGGTAAATTTCAGAGAATGCAGTAAAAATAAATTTTATATTCAATCCACAACCTACTTTACTGTCTATTGCTCTAAGGGTTCTCTTTCCAAATACCCAGAAGTTGAGTTTTTCCTTTCTAATTGCTACAGCAACCTTGCATTTCTGCCTAACGCAATCTGACATTATGGAATAAAGATCTGAATTATCCCTTTTGGTGTCAGTGTTACCGAAAGACATGTATGTGGGGTCTGGCTGCTTGCCACTCAAAAGCCAGTAAACAGGCCGGGTTGATGAAAAGGAAAGTTTGCTTTATTTCAGATGCCAGCAACTGTGGGGGGAGAATGGCGGACATCTGTCTAAAGGCCTAGCCTGCCGCCCCCCAGGCAAGCAGGGCGTGAGAGCTTTTATAGACAAAGTGGGGGGCGGTTACATGCAGAAACAATACAGTCTTCTTCAAATTGGTCATCAGTGGTCTGACCAACATCATCTTGGTTGCTTTAGGTACAGTTGGTCTTCAATTTCGGGATGCACTTGTTCCCATTTCTTTGCAGTCAATTCTGGGAATTGTGGCAGCTTGTGTCCTGGGTACAGTCTGGTATCATGTAGTTCACTCCTCCACCTGGTGTTTTGGTATCTACAAGACAGCTCACAGGATGTGGCTCAGAATATTATCTATAGCCCGTGAACAAGAACTAAAGGTCCTTGACTATGCTCATGACTACATTATTATTACTTAGTCTCCTTAGACTGTTTTCTTTTGTTTCAGCATTTCTCACTTCTCTGATAAAACTTATTTTTTGACTAAAGTTTTCCACGGGCAAAAGGCAGGCAGAAGACGTGGAGTGGGGTGGGCGGGCAAGGATCATAGAGTCCTGCTCTGTTTCATCGGGTCTTGAGGAAACAGGGAAATTGAAACATTTGTTCATCATGCATGGAATAAACATGTCATGCAACTTACATTTCCACTTATAATGTGCTGTATTTGATTTAATTTGCTTCACCACGTTATCAGCCTAAGTAGCTCCTCGGAGCTTAAAGATGTGCTAACTGTTTTCCAGGCTTTGTATTCATTCTGCTTATTTAAATTTCCTTATTATGTTCTGTTTATTTAGTTAGTTAGTTTTGGCCTTGCTGCATGGCTTGCAGGATCTTAGTTCCCCAGCCAGGGACGGAACCATGGCCCATGGCAGTGAAAGCTTGGAGCCTTAACCACTGGTGTGTATGCATGCTAAGTCGCTTCAGTCATGTCTGACTCTTTATGACCTTATGGGCTGTAGTCTGCCAGACTCCTCTCTCCATGGGATTCTCCAGACAAGAATACTGGAGTGGGTTGCCATGCTCTCCTCCAGAGGATCTTCCTGACTCAGGTACTGAACTCAAGTCTCTTGAGACTCCTGTATTGGCAAGCAGATTCTTTACCACTAGTGCCACCTGGAAACCTATATCTGTGTATATATAACTATATATGTAATATTGAATATATGTGTGTGCTTAAATTGTGTGTTTAAAATATGAATATTTTATATACATTTTATACCTTTGTTTGTGTGTATATTTCTTATATGAGTCATCACAAGTGGAATTTATTGTTGACTTTTTCATTTTTACATGTAACAGATCATGAGCCAGTGCTTTAAAATTTATGGGAGAAAAATGATATCAATATGATTCATTTTTTAACTTTGGAAGATACTAACAGACATTATGTTTGGGTGCTGCTACACATTATTAAACAAAACTTGTTGATCTGATACATAATCTTTCCTTCTTTCTTTCTACGACTCCATTTATTTTGAAAAATGAGGGAAGAAAGCTGCTATTTCAGCAAACAGGTCAATTTATAAACTCACAGGGAAAATTTCACACCCATATTGTATATAACATCACAAAATGAGATTCATTATAAGCTATAGTTTTATAATAATCTTAAATGGGACAGATGGCAGTTTATTTCTGTTACTTTAAGTTGAGTGTAATAGTTTTATAATAGTTTAATTTTTATATCAACCTTCCTACTTAAGGTAAAATTTGCTAAATTATTGATATAATTCTCATAATTTATTTCTTTAAATCCTCTCTTTGCAATTATAAATTTGGTGTTTGAAATATAAAGCATACTTTATAATTACAAAAGTTTGTTATGCTGATATATTATCTGTTAAATTTTATATGCAAAACTCAACTTCATTACCCACTGAGATAAACAAGAGAACATGTTAGATTCTTCTAATAAATCGTAATTAATCATACATATAATCATAGTGAGTCACAATAAAGATTGCCTGTATTACTTCACTAATACAAATAGTAAAATGGCAATTTAAATATTTAATAAAACATATTCTTTTGGGTATACATTCACTTCCCCAAAGCTCTAATTTATATTATTTTTATGGACAGTCATCATTTACTTTGGATGTTGTTGAAAAAGATAAATGCCAAGCAAAACTGCTGTCAAAAGTAATCAAAATGTCAATTTATTACAATATTGGGTAAATTAAGTTACTTAAAGTTTTCCCAAAGGAGAATGTGAACAGGGTCACTGAGCTGTAAGAAGTATGCAGAATGAGAGATGTTTTCCCTCCCCGGGATCCAGTTGTCATTTTCTATTTCATTTTTATTGTCGTTGTTCAGTCACTAAGTCATGTCCAACTCTCTGCAAACCCATGGGCTGCAGCATACCAGGCTCCTCTGTCCTCCACTACCTCCCAGAGTTTGCTCAAATTCATGTCCACGGAGTCAGTGATGCTATCTAATCATCTCATACTCTGTCATCCCCTTCTCCACTTGCCTTCTATCTTTGCCAGCATCAGGGTCTTTTCCAACTAGTTGGCTCTTCACATCAAGTGGCCAAAGTATTGGAGCTTCAGCTTCAGCATCAGTCCTTCCAATGAATATTCAGGGTTGATTTCCTTTAGGACTGACTGGTTTGATCTCCTTGCAGCCCAAGGGACTCTCAAGAGTCCTCTGCAGCACCATAATTCAAAATCATCAGTTTTTTAGCACTCAGCTTTCTCTATGGTCCAAGTCTCACATCCATGCATGACTACTAGAAAAACCATAGCTTTGATTATAAGGACCTTTGTTAGCAAAGTGATGTCTCTGATTTTTAATATGCTGTTTGTCTTTTCATTTTAACCCCTAATATATCACATAACTCTAACAGCATTCCTTGTCTAATGGAAATATTTGAATCCACATAAATTTAAGTTATTTGAACTCTATTCAAATATGAATTTATCTCTTTAATCATCCTTCCCTTTATTTTTAAAATAAAGACTAATATCAGGGGGAAAAAGAATGGATATATCTTTAAAATTAGGAGAAATTCCAGGTCTTTATTATGTGACTGAGAAGCAGAATATTCTGTTTGTGTTTCTTTCCAAATACATTCGGCTTCCAAATGCTTCCGGCCACATGCATTACTGTCATTTGAATCTGAGCCACATTCATTATTGCAAAAGCCTCTCAGATTTTCCTGTCTTTTCAATTGCTCCCCTGTATGAAATTCTTACCACAATAATCAGATAGAGGCTTTCTAAATGGAGGTCTAATTATGCTGGGCTCAAAGTTGTAAAACAGTTCTTCATTTATTCAAAGAAAAGACAGTCCTTAAGCAATCCCACCTTCTGTGATTCAGCCACTACTCACTCCCCCAATGAGCTTATCTCTTTTCAGAGTTTCCTTTTGTGATTTCCTCTATAGCCACACTGATCCTCTCTGGGTCCTTCAATGAACCAAACATTGCCCCCAGCTTATAGCCTTTGCACTGGCTCTTCCCAGGGTTAACCCACATCTTGAAATCTACTTGAACCGTTGCCTTCACAATAAGGTCTCTTACACTGAACTCCATTATTATCTATAAGTTCCTATTTCTAGCTCGCCTCCCCCTCATTCTTTCTCAACTCTGTTTTATTTACCTGAGTAACCATAATGTTTGGTATTCTAGATAACTTATTCTTATATTTAATGTTTATTTTGTGTTCTATCCAGCCAGAATAAAAACTCTTTCAGGGCAAAGACCCCTCTCATTTTTAATCATCGATGGGTCCTAAGCACCTCAAAGAGTTTCTGGCATATACAAATAGGTGTATACCTCAAAATTATTGTATGTTAAAAGAATATTATATAAAATACATTTAAAACATGCTTTGAGGAAGTATCACATATGCATTTTTAGTTTTAGAGTAATTTAACTAGTACTGTGTATATGTGCTCATTCAGTCATGTCCAACTCCACCATGCCATGGACTGCAGCCCACCAGATTTCTCTGTCCATGAGATTTTGCAGGCAAGAATACGAGAGTCAGTTACCATTTCCTACCCCAGGGGGAGTTCCCCACCCAGGAATCAGACCCATGTCACCTGCATCTCCTGCATTGGCAGGTGGGTTCTTTACTGCTGAGTCATCTGGAAAGCCAACTAGTACTATAAACAAATACAAATCTCTAATGTGGTAATTTGATATAGAAGCAGTTTAATGGTGTTGGTAGCTCAATCCTTGTGACCCCATGGACTACAGCCGGCCAGGCTTCTCTGTCCATGGATTTCTCCAGGCAAGAATACTGGAGTGGGTTGCATTTCCTTCTCCCTTAGAAGAAGCTTAATAAAGGTTATTTAATATACAGAAATGTAAAGTTGTTACAATAGTTTTGTTAAAAAGGAAAGGAGATGAGCTTTTTTTTTTTTTTTTTTTTTGAGAAGAAATGTAGGAACCAAAGGAATACTGTGTTTTACAGAGTTACTGATACAAAGTTACTAATCACTGTTAATCCCAGTGATTAGAAGCAGCCAATACCCCCAGGGTGGAAGTCTCAAACCTACACCAGCTGCTGCATTTTATATAGTGATACAGAAGAGTTTCTATGTCAACTGAAGCTAGAATTGACAAAATGTGTTTGCTGGGTGGCTAGATTCCAGAATTATCCAACTGCTATTGCTCCTTCAGCAACTTAAAGCATCTTCTATTAACTGCTTGATGTTCAAGCCAGTATTAGAAACATACTGTTTCTGTCCATCTCCTTATGTTCTACTGACATAATTGAACAGAAATTCTCTGGAAAGAGACTCTAAAAAGTATGATTTGTAGATTTCCTTATATAGCAGAGAAGAGTTCATATGAGACTGAGAAACAATGGAAAATAGCCAATCCATCAACCAACTACTAACAATTAAACAAAATATCTTTTTTTGGCATATACTCTGTCAATGAGTTATGGGGACATTTTCATGTTAATTATTCTTTTTTGCTGTTTTTTAATTTTCTATTACATATATATAAGTTGAGAAATGAGGAGGTCACAGAAACACATTACAGTATTCTTGCCTGGAGAACCCAATGGACAGTGGAACCTGGTGGGCTATAGTCCAAAGGGTTGCCAAGAATCAGACATGACTGAAGTGACTTAGCATGCATGCATGCAAGTTAAGAAATAAGTAACATTAAAAACATGGAGTGTTTTTGCCATGTGAAATTTCCAGAATCATTTCACTGGTACCAAACAATGACTTTCATTTGCATTTCCTTCAATTGGTGGCAAAATATGGTAGCTTTAATGAATCTCATCATTGCTACTTTTTCAATTTTATAATGCTCAGTTAACATTAAATAGCATGGTCTAGGCCACCAGATTTGACAACTTTTTAAAAAGATTAAATATGCTTGATCACTAGACTGGCTTCCTGAGATTTCAGTTTTGGTGGACACATTTTCCATCACCAATTACATTGTAAATTACACTTTCTAGAATAGCAAACATAGTTGGATATTTCCTGAGATGTGTAAAAGCAAGATTATTTTCTCACTAAGCAGAAGTAATATCCACATGGAAATACTAACATGCCAAGCATGCATACTAGAAAACAGATTTATGCATGTTGAATATTTATAAACATTATTATATGCAGTTTTCTTGCCAATCTTCTAATCCTCTCTACACAAATCAAAAACTTTACATAATCTTTCCTTGAAAGAAATATAAAATCAAAAGTAAGAGATGAAGAATTCATGAGGAAATGGTATCACCTTT
This sequence comes from Cervus canadensis, assembly GCF_019320065.1. Taxonomy (NCBI): domain Eukaryota; kingdom Metazoa; phylum Chordata; class Mammalia; order Artiodactyla; family Cervidae; genus Cervus; species Cervus canadensis. The sequence continues at coordinate 10,771,582 of NC_057412.1, read as the reverse complement.
AAAACAAAGAGATTATTATTCAAACAATAATTCACAAGCACTTATAAATTTCCAACTTGAGCTAAACCAGGACAGTTTAATAAGCAAATGTTTCAATCAAGACTCTTGTCTCTCTCTCAGAAAATACAAGTTTATAAAACAGGAATCAAAGCTACATATTAAGATAACAAAGGAACTCATCAACTGTTATGAATTTTGGGTATGATAATTGTTTATCTTTAAAAGAAGTTTGTTTTAACTCAAAATGTAACATTTAAAAAAAAAAGTGGGTACATTGATTTGATCACATTTAAAATCAATCAGTGTAAGTCTTCATGAAAAAAGCAGAAAAGAAAAATAAAATAAAAATAAAAGCAAAAGAAATCTCAGCAATATTGTCTTGATAAGAAAGCAAAATTTCCCTGACATTCTAAGAGACAATCCTGCTGAAGTTATACTAACCCCAGCCTTGTTAGTCCATTTCTGAAACTCCCAAAGACCTCATCTTCCTCTCGCCTCAGGCATAAATCAGGAGTTGGCTCAATCTGAATTCTTGTTGACAGTTTAAGAGCCAACAAAATTCCATCATGGACAGAGGAACCTGGTGGGCTACAGTCCAAAGGGTTGCCTAGAATCAGACACAACTGAAGTGACTTAGCATGTATGCACAGAAGTTGAGAAATAAGTAACATTAAAAACATGGAGTGATTTTGCCATGTGAAATCTCCAGCATCATTTCACTGGTACCAAACAATGACTTTCACTTGCATTTTCTTCAATTGGTTGCAAAATATGGTAGCTTTAATAAATCTCATCATTGCTACTAAAAGATCATATCATTGCTTATCACCCAATCTGTTGCCTCTCTGGCTATCCATCTTCTATACTTCTATCCTGTGCTGTTCTGAGTACTTTCCCCTGACCCAGATTGAACCTCCCTATGCTTCTTTTTGGAACACTTGATTTTCTATGTTTGTTTGTTTGTTTTTAATTGTCGTTGAGTTTCTAAGTTGTGACAGACTCTTTGCAACCCCATGGACTTCAGCATGCCAGGCTTCCCTGTACGTCACTATATCCCAGAATGTGTTCAAATTCATGTCCATTGAGTCAATAATGCCATCCAAACATCTTATCTTTTTTTATCCCCCTCTCCTCCTGCTCTAAATCTTTTCCAGAATAAAGGGTTTTTCCAATGAGTCAGCTCTTCACATCAGGTGGACAAAGTATTGGAGCTTCAGCTTCAGCATCAGTCCCTCCAATTAATATTCAGGGTTGATTTTCTTTAAGATTGACTTGTTGGATCTCCTTGCAGTCCAAGGCACTCTCAAGATTCTTCTCCAGCATGACAATTCAAAAGCACCAACACTCTATAATCTAGACTAATTTTGAAGGCTTTCACCTTTAACTAAAAATAGGTTGTCTTTTCATTGTAACATCTCCTTGATCCTAGAATATGCCCATTACCCCATATGCTACATTGCTGCATTGCTTATGTAGGGGAGGAAAATTTTTCCTCTACCTTTCTGAGTTCTTAGTTAATAATTAAATTTACACAAAACAAATTAGAGAGTTTCCCAGGTGGTTCACTGGTAAAGTATCCACCTGCCAATGCAGGAGATATGGGTTCAGTCCTTGGGTCAGGAAGATCCCCTGGAGGAGGAAATGGCAACCCACTCTGGTATTCTTGCCTGGAAAATTGCATAGGCAGAAGAGCCTGGCAGGCTGCAGTCCACGGGACCACAAAATGAGTGGCCATGACTGAGTGACTAAGCATGCACAAACAAACAGTTTAAAAAAGAAAAACAAATATAGTTACTTATGTACAAGAGTCCCAAAGATATGGAGCCCAAGAGAAAGTGGAGAAGTTGTGGTCTCTACACGACCCTGAGTTAAGGAATAGCTTAAGGACCCAGGGTTTTAAAAGGCAAGGGGGTAAGTCACTGGACAACAGGAAGAGCAAATGTTTGATAATTACATTTGTCTTTCCACACAGATATGTCTTACAGATAAAAGTTATCTCAGGTAACTGCACTCTCTCTGAGCTCCCTGCTCAGTTCAGTTCAGTCACTCAGTCGTGTCCAACTATTTCTGACCTCATGGACTGCAGCTCACTAGGCTTTCCTGCCCATCACCAACTCTCAGAGCTTGCTCAAACTCATGTCCATTGAGTTGGTGATGCCCTCCAACCATCTCATCCTCTGTCATCCCCTTCTCCTCTTGCCTTCAGTCTTTGCCAGCATCATGATCTTTTCCAAGGAGTCAGCTCTTCACATCAGGTGGTCAAAGTATTGGAGCTTCAGCTTCAGCATCAGTCCTTCCAATGAATATTTAGGACTGATTTCCTTTAGGGTTGACTGGTTGGATCTCCTTGCAGTCCAAGGGACCCTCAAGAATCTTTTCCAACACCACAGGTCAAAAGCATCAATTCTAGAGCACTCAGCTTTTTTTTTTTTCATGGTCCACTTATCACATCCATACCTGACTACTGGAAAAACCATAGCTTTGACTAGATGGACCTTTGTCAGCAAAAGCTCTGACCTTTTTTGCCAAGAACTCCCTGCTGCATAAATTCTTGTAAGTAGTTAAGAAGAAAATAAAAGGCTCTTCATGGGTCTTCAGCTCAAAATAATTCACATTTCAAAATATATCATTGGGGGGACAGCTTATTATGAACCTCTTCACTTACCTCTTGCAAAAATACTCTTTCAAGAATTGTGGCTTTATGACTTCTCATCCCTTTCTCTTCTTAGTATTCTATAGACATTTTAGTGTCCCTGTTAGGAGTTAACTGGGTAGTTGCTGTTTGTTTCTACTTCAAGTTATTTCAACCATTTTGATTATCACATTTTACCAATTTCCCATGTTGATAATACAGGTTTCTATTTAGATTAGTGTTGTTGAAATTTTGTTATTTCCAGTCAAAAAAGTATAATTGGTCCACAACGAGATAAGCACTGAAATCAAAAGCTAAGATGCTAGAGATCACAGCATCCATGCATATAACTATTTTTATAATTTCACTTGCTTTGGAATTTTTGTGAAACCACTTCTCTGTAACAAATTTGAAATTAAAAAGAAAAAAGTTCCTCTTCTTTCATGGCCTTTGAAAACCACTGTTCTAGATTAATTCTTGACCTCATCAGTTTCAGTGACTTTAATTTCAACTCTATACCAAACTTTGAAGTCTGGACAATTTACAGGTTCAGCAATGTATAGGTTCAGCTTTTCAAAATATTATATTGAGATATCTTTTTAATTGATTATAATCTACATTTTTATTTCTTTCATTATTATTCTTTCAATATACCTGCAATTTATGTAAAGATACCTACCTAGTCCCTGAATCCTTTTATTTAAGCTGAGTGTCCTTCCTTACTTCTTAGCTATTTAGCTCAAGTTTCCCATTCTTAATTTCAGCTATTTTCTTGGAAATTCACGCCTTGGCAAATTTTTCCATACATGCATTGCATGTACAAATGGAAAAGTTCAGCCCTATCAAGAAAATAGGACATTTACTAAATGATACTGCTTATAATATCTTGGTTTTTAATCTGATCCAAATAAATGTTTTGTTTTTCCTTTTCTAGTCATTACTCTGTTTACTCTTCTTAACTTCTAATTCAGTGCATATCTTTACTTCCTACTTCACAAATGAAATATAAAGAAATATTCTGACTTTAGAAAATGAACTGATTGTGTTCAAGGTCCTAACCTGGACTCCTGTCTAACACTTGGAAATCCATTGCACAAGGAGACATATGTACTGACAAAGCAAAGACTTTGTCGGAAAGGGGCACAAGGGTGGAGAGCGGCAAGGTAAGGGAATTCTGGAGAATTGCTCTGTGATGTGGCTACAGTCTCAGGTTTTAGGGTAGTGGGGTTAGTTTCCCAGCACTCTCTGGCCAGTTATCTAGGCCCATATTTGGTCTGACTTGGGGTCCTTTCTGGTGGTATGTGCATCTCTCAGCTAATGCAGATTCACAAAGATGAAAGTCAAATGTTCAGTTATATTGCTCATCAAAACAATACAAACTTAAACCCTAGATGAAGACTCATCCAAGCTGCAAGGTTCCTAGCACCTCATTAGATAGTATCAAAGAGGGTGATTCATTTAAATTGAAATTTTCCAATACTTATACAACATTCATTTTCATGAAATGAGATAGAGTAATAGAAGGTGGAGAGAGGTTTAACTCTCTTACGCTTCCAAAAACTAACTCACTTGTTCATTGTAATAGAGATACATTAGGGTCTGCAAATAAAAAAATATACATATTTTTTAAATTTAGTTTTATGAAAAACTGGCTTGTTAAATACTTTGCACACTTGATTCATTCCAAAAGATGGTGGTTTGAATATTCTGTCCACTTATGAGGGTCAGAATCTAGACCTAAGTCCGTACATAGCTGGAAGAGAGACTACAGATAAATAGTCTTCAGTTACTGAGCAGGGGTCCATTCAAACTTCCATTTATAGATGTGTTTAGAATCCAAATAGGAGATAAATGATGATTTGTGCCATGGTAATCATTGCTGTATCCTAAATTTAAAAAATACATTACTTTGTAATTACCACTTAAATTAGGTTTTATTAATACTTAAAGAAGGAGATCCTATCACTCTTTCTTTTTTATTTCCTAGTTTTATTATATGTTTTCAGTATATTATTTTCTTTTTTTGAGAATGTATGCAGAATTTCTATATGACTTAATATGTAATAAATATATTTGTATGGGTCCTTTGTATCCTATTGGGGCTTTCATAGAAAATGTATGTATTATCTTTTCTATAAGACACTTTATCTATTTTATATGATACTCAAAAAATTCTGTATGTTTTCTTCTGAATTATCTATATACATTAAAAAATTTTTTTTTCATTATTTTTTTCACTATGATAGTAATCCTTGGACTGCCCTGGTGGTACAGTAAATAAGAATCTGCCTACCAATGTGAAGCGAAGCGAAGTCACTCAGTCGTGAGCGACTTTTTGCGATCCCATGGACTGTAGCCTACCAGGCTCCTCTGTCCATGGAATTCTCCAGGCAAGAATACTGGAGTGGGTTGCCATTTCCTCCTCCAGGGGATCTTCCTGACCCAGGGATAGAACCCAGGTCTCTTGCATTGCAGGCAGATGCTTTACCGCCTGAGCTACCAGGGAAGCCCCAATGTAGGGAACATTTCCTCAGTCCCTGGTGCAGGAAGATCCCGTATGCTGTGCAGTAACTAAACCTGTGTGCCACAGCTACTGAAGCCCGTGTGCCCTAGAGTCTGCACATCACAACTACTGAGCACACATGCTACTGAAGTCTGTGCACCTGGAGTTCATACTCCACAAGAGAAACTTCTGGATGAGAAGCCTGTGTACCTCAACCAGAGAGTAGTTCCAGCTCTCTGCAACTCGAGAAAGCCCTGGCACAGCAGTGAAGAGCCAGTATAGCCAAAAATAAACAAATAAATAAATCTTTTTTTTTTTTAAAGAAGTAATCCTTAATCAAGAGACTAATAGTATCTGGAATATGTACATAAAATTTATAAATAAGTTTTAGAAAATACTGATGCTTTTAGCAGATAAATTAATTCTGTTTGAAGAACATAACACTTAAGTTTGCATTTGCATATTTATACTATTTTCTTGTTATATAAGAGGAAGAAACTATTATTTTAACTTTATATTTGCATAATAAAGAGAAACTAAATATTAAGTATAATACATATATAGAGAAAAAGTGAAAAAGCTTTAGTTCAAGACATTTACAAAGAGATGACTTATTTAGACATACTAGTGAGTTCTTAAAAAGAAAATCTTTTGTGTTCTAGCTAGAGTAGAAAACTTCACCACTTGAGTTACTCAGCTCATTTGTTTCCTGACTTCTTTATTTCAAGTTAAATACTTGTAAGTTAGGTCATATAATTCAATGACCTTTAAAGTAAAATTGAAATATTTGATTTTACTGCTTTTCTTTATCTCTTTTTCTTTCACTACATGCAGCCTATAAATGCCAGTACAATTAATTGCCTAATTAAGGGGAATAAAAACATTTCTTTTTGAAAGGTTTCAAATTTGTATATCCTGCTGGGGAGATTTTGCTTGACTACCTGACCTATATAGTCTGCATTTCTCATTGGGGAAAAAAATAAAATAAAATAAAATAAGAGGTCTATTTTGGAATGCATTTTTAACTTGATAATGAGTTCAACAAGACTGCTGTATAATTTTATCTTATTTTAAGGGTTTAATCTGAACCCCCTTTACTGTTTAATCTTTTACCATAACTATTATATATACTCTTTAATAAAATCCATTATGTGTTTTATTTTTTCTGTATACAATTTAATAATATGGCACAAAGATAGGAATAAAGCAAATGCTAATTGATGTTAGATTATGATACAATGACATGCATTTCCCAGAATGAGGGTTTGGGGAGTTTAAATTATGTTATACAAGGAAGCTGCATATCTGACAAACAAACATAATTTCTTTTACCATATCACTTGAAGAAAAGCAATATGTATTTAGTTGTATATGCTTCACATTAATTTTACATTTTGGATAATCTTTTGTCTCTGAGTATCATGGGTTTCAGGTGTATCGTACAGTCACATCATTTCAATTTTATAAGGTTTTGCTTTATGCCTTAGATACATAGGCCTGGATGGGGGCCTAGAACCTTCAAAACAGTGTGAGAATTTCTTTGATATAATTGTTCTCTAGTTCATGAGTCACCCACCTGGTGGGTATGGGATTCAATTTTATTATGATTGGGCCCTTCCTACCATCTCCTTGTGGTTCTTCTTTGTCCTTGGTTGCATGGTAAATTTTTGGGAATACAAGGGCAAGATTTCTAGGTTAAAAAGAGGTATTATGTGATATTATAGAAAGACAGAGTGAAAGAGATTTTGTGATCAACCTGTGAGGGATGAATAACCTGTGACCTAAAACTTAATTTAGATATCTAAACTGATATCTGAGCTAGTATTTTAGGAATCAGTGAACTAAAATGGACTGGAACGGGCAAATTTAATTCAGGTGACCATTATATCTAATACTGTGGGCAAGAATCCCTTAGAGGAGAATGGAGTAGCCATCATAGTCAACAAAAGAGTCCAAAATGCAGTACTTGGGTATAATCACAAAAATGACAGAATGGTCTCTGTTCGTTTTTAAGGCATGCCATTCAATACCACAGTAATCCAAGTCTATGTCCAAGAGGTAATACTGAAGCTGAAACTGAACAGTTCTATGAAGACCTACAAGACCTTTTATAACTAACACTAAAAAAAGATGTCCCTTTCATCATAAGGGACTGGAATGCAAAAGTAGGAAGTCAAGAGATACCTGGAGTAACAGGCAAATTTGGCCTTGGAGTACAACAGAATGAAGCAGGGCAAAGGCTAACAGTTTTGCCAAGAGAATGCACTGGTCATAGCAAACACCCTCTTCCAATAACACAAGAGAAGATTCTACACATGGATATCACCAGATGATCAATACCACAATCATATTGATTATCTTCTTTGCAGCCAAAGATGGAGAAGCTCTATACAGTCTGCAAAAACAAGACTGGGAACTGACTGTGCCTCAGGCCATGAACTCCTTATTGATAAATTCAGATTTAAATTGAAGAAAGTAGGGAAAACCACTAGACTATTCAGGTATGGCCTAAATAAAATCCCTTAGACTATACAGTGTAAGTGACAAACAGATTCAAGGGACTACATTTGATAGACAGAGTGCCTGAAGAACTATGGACAGAGGTTCGTGACATTGTACAGGAGACAGGGATCTAGACCATCCCCAAGAAAAATAAATGCAAAAAGGCAAAATGGTTGTCTGAGGAGGACTTACTAAGAGCTGTGAAAAGAAGAGAGGTGGAAAGCAAAGAAGAAAAGGAAAGATATACCCATTTGAATGCAGAGTTCCAAAGAATAGCCAGGAGAGAAAGAAAGCCTTCCTCAGTGATCAATGCAAAGAAATAGAGGAAAATAATAGAATGGGAAAGACTAGAGATCTCTTCAATAAAATTAGAGATACCAAGGGAACATCTCATGCAAAAATGGGCTCAATAAAGGACAGAAATAGTATGGACCTAACAGAAGCAGAAGATATTAAGAAGAGGTGGCAAGAATATACAGAAGAACTGTACAAAAAGATCTTCATGACCCAGATAATCATGATGGTGTGATCACTCACCTGTAGCCAGACATCCTGGAATGTGAAGTCAAGTGGGCCTTAGGAAGCATCACTATGAACAAAGCTAGTGGTGGTGATGGAATTCCAGTTGAGCTATACCAAATCCTAAAAGATGATGCTGCGAAAGTGCTGCACTCAATATGCCAGCAAATTTGGAAAACTCAGCAGTGGCCATAGGACTAGAAAACATCAGTTTTTATTCTATTCCCCAGGAAAGGCAATGCCAAAGAATTCTCAAACTACCACACAATTGCACTCATCTCACATACTAGCAAAGTAATGCTCAAAGTTCTCCAAGCCAGGCTTCAACACTATGTGAACCAAGAACTTCCAGATGTTCAAGCTGGATTTAGAAAAGGCAGAGGAATCAGAAATCAAATTGCCAACATCCTTTGGATCATAGAAAAAGCAAGATAATTCCAGAAAATCATCTACTTCTGTTTTATTGATTATGGCAAAACCTTTAACTGTATAGAGCACTGCAAACTGTGGAAAATTCTTCAAGAGATGGAAATACCTGACAACCTTACCTGCCTCCTGAGAAATCTGTATCCAGGTCAAGAAGCAACAGTTAGAACTGGGCATTGAACAAAAGACTGGTGCCAAATTGGGAAAGAATAGGTCAAGGCTATATACTGTCACCCTGCTTATTTAACTTATATGCAGAGTACATCATGGGAAATGTCGGGTGGATGAAGCCCAAGCTGGAATCAAGATTTCTGGGAAAAATATCAATAACCTCAGATACGCAGGCGACACTACTTTTATTGCAGAAAGTGAAGAAGAACCAAAGAGTCTCATGATGAAAGTAAAAGCAGGCTTAAAACTCCACATTCAAAAAACTAAGGTCATGGCATCTGGTCCCATCACTCCATGGCAAATAGATGGAGAAAAAATGGAAACAGTGACAGACTTTATTTTGGGAGGCTCCAAAATCACTTCAGATGATAGGTGCAGTCATGAAGTTAAAAGATGCTTGCTCCTTGGGAGAAAAGTTATGACCCACCTAGACAGCATATTAAAAACCAAAGACATAATTTGCCAACATAAGTCCATGTAGTCAAAGCTCTGGTTTTTCCAGTACTCATGTATGGATGTGAGAGTTGGACTATAAAGAAAGCCTAGCGCCGAAGAGTTGATGCTTTTAAACTGTGGTGTTGGAGACTTTTGAGAGTCCCTTGGACTGCAAGGAAGTGAAACCAGTCAATCCTAAAGGAAATCAGTCCTGAATATTCATTGGAAGGACTGATGTTGAAGCTGAAACTCCAATACTTTGGCCACCGTATGTGAAGAACCAACTCATTTGAAAAACCCTGATGCTGTGAAAGACTGAAGGCAGGAGGAGAAGAGGACAAAAGAGGATGAGTAGGTTGGATGGCATCACCAACTTGATGTTCATGAGTTTAAGCAAGATCTGTGAATTTATGATGGAAAGGGAAACCTGGCATGCTGCAGTCCATGGGTTGCAAATTTCTCACACAACTGAGTGACTGAACTAAACTGAACTGATCTAAACTGATGATGCACACATGCATCAAAGAAATATCAAGTCATATTTCTCATATGATAAGGTTTTCTGGAAAGAGTATCACAGGTTTCCAGCAGGTCTGAAAATGGCTTGTGAAAACATGGAGTAACTACTGTAATTACTCTTGGGGAGAGGTTGATTGTTCCTGTGTATTCAGTATGTGGTTCACATGATCTGAACTTCCAACTGGTACCAGGGTATGGAGCCACGTTGTATTATTGGCTTAACAAGGTGTGGGATGGAAGAGAAAGAGGGAGTTTGGGGCATGAAAATTGTTAACAATTAAGCAAAAATGAATTCAGACTCAATTACAACTTTTCCCAATGTTTGACTAAATTAAAATATCCCTTGATTTATTTCATTGTATTTTAACTTGCTAAAGTAAGCCGTTATGATGCTCTAATGAGACCAGAAAAACCTTGTATGCAGCAGCCCATGGGATCACAAAGAGCTGGACATGACTGAGTGACTAAACTGAAGGAGACCAGTAAGGAAGTAAGAATTTTGACTGAATCCTTTGGTTGTCAGCTGTGACGGTGAATTGTACATGCCAACTTGACTGGGTCATGAAGTGCTTACATATTTGCTTAAACATTATTCTGAGTGTTTCTGAGAGGGTGTTTGTGGATCGGATTAACATTTAAATCAGTAGACTGAGTAAAGCTGATTGTCCCGCATGTTGTGGGTGGGCCTCATCCAATTAGTCACAGGTATGAATAGAACAAAACAACAAACTCTTCAAAATACAAGGGGAAAATCTCCTGCCTGAAGGCCTTCAGACTTGCAGATTGACTTTTTGCCTGCCTTTCTCACTCAACCTGAAATATCAGTTTTCCCTGGGTCTTGAGCCTGCTGACTGCAGATTGAAATTATACCATCAGTTCTTCTGATAGTCGAACTTTTGAACTCAGTTTGGAACTATATCTTTGACTCTGCAAGATCTTTATGTTACTGACTCACTCTGCAGATCTGTAGATTTGCCAAATTCCATAATCACCACTTATAAGGTCACACACACACACACACACACACATTATTTTTTCTTTTTTTTTTCTCTATTTCTCTGGAGAACTCTGACAAATACATGTGTCCAGCACTGTGTATTTTGTGAAGTGAAATGAGAATCTTGATCACAATCAGTGATGTCTAGAACTCCAAAGAAGGTAGGGAATGTCTTAATAAGAATTCTTACATGACTTAACCACTGAACAACAATAAGAACTCTCAGTGTGGCTTCATTATGTGAAGAGACATGTGAGAATTTGATTTATATTATGGGCATTTGTGATGCACAAAAATCCCAGATTTCTTTCCCTCAATGGGGAAAATTTTCATATGGAAATTCTGTTGCTGCTGTTTGCCTGGCTAGATGGCCAGGTCATTGTCAGTGAGCAAAGATTCTGCAAAAATATGCAGATGAATCCAGTTGTTAGCCAAGATATTTGATGTTAAGATAAATGCATGAAATCTGACTACTGTAACTTGAATTCAGTATCTATCAGGGACCTTGGTCTGTGGTTTTCTTGAGTAGTTTTATCTGGCTCTGCTATCAGGATGAATATCTGATATTCATTGTATTCATTGTATCTGATATCAGTTGGTCTTTGTATTAGTTGGTCTTTGTATCAGCTGGTCTCCTACAATATGTTTGGAAGTATCTCATTCTCCTTAACTTTTTGGAAGAGTTGGAGAATGATTGGCATTCACTTTTCTTTAAATTCTAGGCAGAATTCACCAGTAAACCACCTGGTCCTGGGACTTACTGGGGTGGTGGGGGCGGGGGGAGGGGGGCGGGTTTGGAATACTGATTTCAAATCTTTATTAGTTGTAGGTCTGTAAAAATCTGTATAAAGTCTTTCTATTTCTTTATATTCAGCCTTGGTAGAGTGTATGTTTTTGAAAATTTATTCATTTCTTCTAGATTGTCTATTTAGTTGTCATATATTTGTTCACAGTAGTCTCTTGTAAACTTTTAAATTTTAATTTATTTACCATTTGTATATGTCCTCTTTTATTTCTAATATTGTTTGAGTCATGTCTTTTTTCTTAGTTAACTTTTCTAAATGTGTGCCAATTTTTTAAAATCTTTTATAAAAAAATTCATTCCATTTTTAAATTGTTTTTCTATTCATTTATTTTTGCTATACTATTTGTTTCCTTCCTTTTCCTAAGTTGGGCTTATTTTGCCCTTCTTTTTCTGCTTCTGTCAGGTTGTAGTTATTTATTTGATTTTTTTTTTTTTTCTTTTTAATGTTGGCATTTGTTACTATAAACTTTCCTGTTAGTACCGCTTTTGCTGCATCTCACAAGTTTTGGTAAGTTGCAATTTCATTATCTCAAGATACTTCCTAATTTCTTTTGGATTTCTTCCTTGGCTCACTGGTCTTTAAAGACAGTATGTTAAATTTCTATATAGTTGTGATTTTTTTTCAGAAACATTTATTTAGCATGATTTCAATCATCCTAAATTTGTTAATATATGTTTTGTGAGGTAACATTTGATTTATTCTGAATAAATTGTCCCAAATATGCTTGAAAAGAATGTATACAGGCACACCTCAAAGATGTTGTGGGTTTTGTTCCAAATCACCGCAGTAACCTGAAAATCACAATAAAGAAAGTCACATAATATTTTGCTATTGCTCCCCAGTGCACATAAAGGTTTCATTTTACTATGCTGTAGTTTTAACAAAAATACAAAACCAGAATTCCATGAGGGCAAATAAGGCAATCACATAACCTAGACTTGAAGGACAAGAGTGTGCAGCCAAAAAGTCTTCCTAGAGGAGATGAGACCTGAAGTTAGAGTAGAGGGATGGAAGCATTCTTATGGCAAAAGTCCACAGATGAGAATCTGGCCTGACCAAGGAACTCTATGCTGTGTGGTTGAGCTTGAGGCAGACACAACACAGGTTTGACTTTAATAATAAGAGGTGGCCGGATCAGATGGGTGTAAAGATACATTAGGCAAGAGGACTTCTCTGGTGGTACAATGGGTATGAGTAGATTCCCAAGAGGTGCAGTGGTAAGAAATCTGCCTGCAAATGAAGGAGACACAAGAGACAAGTGTTCGACCCTAAAATCAGGAAGACCTGCTGGAGAAAGAAATGACAACCCACTCTAGTATTCTCACTTGGGAAATCTCATGGACAGAGGAGCCTGGTGGGCTACAGTCTATGGGATTGCAAAGAGTTGGACACAACTGAGCATGCGTGCACACACACACACACACACACACACACACGTTTAGTGTGAAATAGCATTATATCTAAAAGATGTACATATGTAATTTAAAAAGCACTTCATCATTAAAAAATTCAAACAATCATCTGAGCATTCAGTGAATCATAGTCCTTTGGCTGGTGGAGGGTCTTGTCTCAGTGTTGACGGCTGCTGACTGGTCAGGATGGTGCTTGCTGAAGGCCAAGCTGAGTGTGACAAGTTCATGAAATAAGACAACAATAAAGTTTGCCACATCAACTGACTCTCACAAATAATTTCTCTGTAGCATGGAGTGTTGGTAGATAGCATTTTATCCAGTGCAGAACTTCTTTCAAATTGGAATCAATCTTCTCAGACTGTGCTCCTGCTTTATCAATTAAGTTTATGCAATATTTTGAATCCTTTGTTGCCATTTCAACAATTTTCACAGCATCTTCACCAGTGATATATTTCATCTCAGGAAGCCATTTTCTTTGCTCATTCATAAGAAGCAACTCTTCATCATCAAAATTTATTATGAGATTGCACCAATTCAGTCACATCTTCAGATTCTTCTTCTAATTCTAGTTTTCTTGCTTTTTTCACCACATCTGTAGTTTCTTCCTCTACCAGTCTTGAACCCTTCAAAGTCATCCATGTGGCCTGGAATTAACTTCTTTCACACTTCTGCTAATAATGAGATTTTAACTTCTTCTTATGAATTATAAATGTTCTTGATGGCATCTAGACTGGTGAACCCTTTCTAAAGACTTTCAATTTACTTTGCCAGATCCATCAGTAGGTAGAATCATAATCTAGGGCTTCCCTGGTGGTCCAGTGGTTAAGAGTCTGCCTTGCAATGCAGGGACACCAGTTTGATCCTTGGTCTAGGAAGATCCCACGTGCCACAGAGTAACTAAGTCCTGTGTCACAACTACTGAGCCCACACTCTAGAGCCCACAAACCACAAGTGCTGAGGCTGTGTCTAGAGCCTGAGCTCTACAATCAGAAAAGCCACTGCAATGAGAAGTTTGTATACCGCAAGAATAGCCACCACTTGCCACAATGAGAGAAAGCCTGCACCTGGCAACAAAGATCAAGTGCAGCCAAAAACAGCTAAATAAATACATAAAACTATATTTTAAAAAGAAGCATCACAATCTAGAGTAGATTACAACCTTATAAAATGTATGTATTAATTCATAAGACTTGAAAGTCAAAATTACTTCCCGATCTATGGACTGCAGAATGGATGTTGTATTATCAAGCAGGGTAGCAGTTTAGTCACTAAGTTGTGTCTGACTCTTGTGACCCCATGGACTGTAGGCTGCCAGCCTCATATGTCAATGGGGATTCTCTAGGCAAGAATACTGGAGTGGGTTGCCAGTTCCTTCTCCAGGGCATCTTCCCATCCTAGGAATCAAACCTGGGTCTTCTGCATTGCAGGAAGATTCTTTATCAACTGAGCTATGAGGGAAGCCCACTGTTATCAATTATGATAACTCATTATGCAATCTCATTGCACATCTCCATCAGAACTCTTAGGGTTCCAGGCACACTGTCAACCAAGAAGTAATTTTTTTGAAAGATTTTATTTTTTTTTCCTGAGCAGGAGCTATTACCAGTGGGCTAAAAATGTTTGGCAAACCATGTTTTAAACAGATGTGCTGTCTTATAGGCACATTGCTTTTCCCCATTAGAAGCAGAGACGGAGTAGATTTAGCATGGTGGTGGTGGTGGTTTAGTCACTAAGTTGTGTCCGACTCTTGTGACCGCATAGACTGTAGCCCTCTGGGTTCCTCTGTCCATGGGATTCTCCAGGCAAGGATATGAAGTGGGCTGCCATTTCCTTCTCCAGGGGGACCGTCCCGACTCAGGAATCAAACCTGGGTCTCCTGCATGGCTGGCAGATTCTTTACCGACTGAGCTACAAGGGAAGCCACCATAGGATTCCTGAAATAGTAGATGAACATTGGCTTCAACTTAAAGTTACCAGCTTCATCAGCTCTTAACAAAAGAGTTAGTCTGTCCTATTGTAGCTTGAAGCCAAGCATTAACTTTTCATTTCTAGATATGGAAGCCCTAGATGGCAGCTTCTTCTAATATGACTTTTATCTACATTGAGAATCTCTTATTTCATGTAGGCATCTTCATTAATTATCTCACCTAAATGTGCTGGACAACTTGCTGCAGCCTCTGAATCCACACTTGCTGCTTTACCTTGCAGTTTTATGTAACAAAGATGGTTTCTTTCCTTAAGCTCCATGAACAAACCTCTGCCTACTCCAAACTTTTCTTCAGCAACTGCCTCACCTCTCTCAGGCTTTACAGAATTGAAGAGTGTTATGGCCTTGCTCTGGATTAGGTGTTAACTTAAAGGAATATTGTGGCTGGTTTTAGACCACTAAACCTTTCTCCATTCCAACAATAAGGCTGTTTTGCTTTCTTATCATTTGTGTGTTCACTGGAGCAATGCTTTTCATCCCCATCAAGGACTTTTCCTTTATGGTCACTGCTTGGGTAACTATTTGGCACAAGAGACATAGCTATGGCTTATCCTGCTTTCTTCATCCCTTCCTCACCAAACTTACTCACTTCTAGCTTTTGATTAAAAGAAAGACATGTGATTTTTTTCTTTCACTTGAACACTTGTGCATTTATTAATTTGCCTAGTTTCAATATTCTCGTGTGTCAGAAAATATCGGGCCAGAGGAGGATGAGATGGGGTAACAGTCAGTCAGTGGAACAGTCAAAACACCCAAAACAATTAAGCTCACCCATCTCATACAGATGCATCCTGGTGCTCCAAAACAATGCACTAGCACCAGCAAAGATCCCTACTCACAGGTCACCATCACAAAAATAGTTGCAAAGAGACAGTTTAAAATACTGTGAGAAAACCAAAATGTCATACTGAAGCCCAGGGTGAACACAAGCTTTTGGAAGAATGGTGCTAATAGACTTGTTCAATGCACAAACCTTCAGTTCGTAAAAATTGCAATATATGTGAACCACAGTAAAACAAAACACAATAAAATGCTTTATGCCTCTATTCTTATGCTATTGAGTGTAATATTCTATACGTGACTGTTAGGTTCACTTGGTCTATAGTTGATTCAAATTCTTTCTTTCCATATTGACTTTCTTTCTGTCTAGCCATTATTGAAGGTGGGATATGAAGCTCCCTACTAAAGTGTGTTGCTACGTATTTGTCCATTTAGTTCTGTTAATATTTCCTTCATATATTTCAGTGTTCTAATATTAGCACATATGCTTGTAATTGTTATACTCTCCTGATATACTTACACTTTTATCATTATAATGTTCTTTGTCTTTTTTGATTATTTTTGACTCCAAGTCTATTTCATCTAATATAAGTATGATCACTTCTGTTCTCTTTTAGCCACAATTTGCATGAAATATCTTTTTTCTTTTTAATTGTTTCATGTTCACCATAGGTGTATTGTTAAATCTACTGAGTCACATAAACAAAATCTAGTTGGATCTTTTTTTTAAATCCATTTAGCCTATGTCTTTTGATTTTGAAATTTAATACATTTATATTACAACAACTATAAGTGATTTATATATAACCATTACAGTGCTACAGTTTTCTGTATTTGTTTAGTTATCTTTACCAATAAAGATATTTACTTATATATATATTTATTTATAAGATAAAGCTTATATTTTCATAAGCTTTAGCATTGCTGTTTTGAAACTTTTGGTTCAATTTGAAAATTCCCTTTAACATTTCTTATAAACACATCATAGTGATAAACTCACTCAACTTTTGCTTATCAAGAAAAGTCTTTATATTTCCTTCATTTTTGAAAAATAATTTTGCCAAGTATAGTATGCTTAATTGGCAGGTTTTTTCCCAATATATTATACCTGTAAATTAATATGAAGCCTAAGAAAAAGACAACGTGAAGACCTGAATATAATGACTGGTTTCTAAATGGTCAAATTCTCTTTTGTTAAAAGTGGATGGTTAGTATACTGTATTGGTCTTTATCTTTCTGGCTCACTTCATTCTGTATAACGGGCTCCAGTTTCATCCATCTCATTAGAAGCAAAAACCACTACAATATTGTAAAGTAATTAGCCTTCAACTAATAAAAATAAATTAAAAAAAAAGTGGATGGTTATATAACCATGAAGATTAATGTCATGAAGTAATAAAACATTTAGAGAATTGAAATTAAGATGTATGATTGTTGGAGTAAATAAAATTCAACCATCATTTTACAAATTGACAATACATGTGAAAAAGGATGTGTGAGATATTCTATTTGTCAAACTGGTACTCATATGAAGTGAATTAAGGAAATTAATGTAAAAATATACAAAAAAATTTAGTCTCCTTATATATAGGATTTCCTGTTTAGAGAATTATGTAGTTAGAAATTAGAATTGAAAAGAAGTGAAAAATATTCTTCTGGAAGTACTGGTAAAAATCATTATTTTCTTGTTGGCTTCTTTCATTTCCCTCGGTCTCTGAAGATGATCAGATAAAGTTTTGCCTTGCCTTGAAACTTTTCCGATACCTTCTGGAGATGATGAAATTCACTGTACAGTTTGAGACACTTGTATTATAAGACAACAGTAGATCGTTATCATGTTCAGTGTTCTCTTCAGAAGAAGAGCTTAGTAAGTGCTTGTGGTATTATCAAAAGGAATATAAAATGAGCTAATTAGTTTATAAAAATCAACTTTTAAATTGATATTGCCTAGTTTATTAGAGAGGAAATGGCAACCCACTCCAGCGTTCTTGCCTGGAGAATCCCAGGGACAGAGGAGCCTGGTGGGCTGCCGTCTATGCGGTCGCACAGAGTCGGACACGCCTGAAGTGACTTAGCAGCAGCAGCAGTTTATCGGAGGGACGTCTCTGGTGGCTCAAGGGTAAAGAATCTGCCTGCAGTGCAGGAGACCCGGCCTAGATCTCTGGGTTGATAAGATCCCCTGGAGGAGGGCATGGCAACCCACTCCTGTATTCCTGCCTGGAGAAATCCACGGACAGAGGCGCCTGGCGGGCTCAGTCCATGGGGTCGCAGAGTCGGACATGACTGAGGCAAGGAAGCAGCAGCAGCAGTTTATTAGAGACGGCATTCAGAATGATTATATAGATGTCCTATTTCTATTTTGTGTTTTGCTATCTTAACTATCCATAGTTTAAGATTTTGATAATTTATTCTAAGGATAATATGATACAATATATGTTCCCTTATTCTATGATCAGACTATATCCTGTGATTAAAGTGTTTTGGATATCTAAGTATTTCCTAAAAATAAACTGTCTGAATGACTGGGTTTAGTTAGGCATTTTATCATATAATATAATCTGAAGGCCAAATTTTTCCAAAAATGCCAAGTCAGATATCACAGTTGTATTATACATCAGGTTCTATAAGAATTACCATATCAAAATAACTTTTTATTTTATTAAAATAACTTTGTAATTTAATTAAATCCACATCCTTCTTAAGTTTAAATATATTTTTGCATACTAAATAACATAAGCATATGTATAAAAAAATTACATTTAAAACATTATTTATCCTTTTTCCTAATGTATACTGTGTTTTCAAGTTGGATTTTTAAATTCAGATGAATAACGTATAAGTTTTCTATAGTATTCTCATTATCCAAAAACAGTCACCACTGAGATTAGGTCTCAATCTTTTATATTTATAGGGTACACAGAGAGGTGTAAAGCTGTAGTGTTATATCCATGGGTATGGATATATACATAGGAATAATTACAAAATATGTTTTTATAAAAATAATGTTTTTGATATTTCATGAGCTGTACTTTTATTATTGAACATATTAATTTTTCATGTTGGCGAGTATTTTTATTTGGTTTAAATAATTATTTAATTTCCCATTATGTGACTTAATATAAAAATTTTACAAGTTCGTAATATTGGATATTCATATTATATCAAATATTTATATCAAACATTTCATTTAAATAATACTGTACTGGACATCTTTATATTTAATATGTTCACAGTTTCTCATTATTTTCTTAGAAATATATTTGCAGTGCTCATTTATCTTATCAAAATTGAAACATTGCTTAAATCATTCCAGATATTCTTATTTACACATATTTAGTAATCTAATAATTTGACAATATTTCTTATTAAGAGTGTTTTCTTTAATCTAATACATAAATATGTAAAATAATATTTTAAAAGATATTGCATAAAATTTATGTTGATAAGTATTGAAAATAACAACATGACATTGATATTTTCTGGACTCTACAACCAATGTAAACACTATTGAATGGAAAAAGACTGATACAAATAATCTTGCAAAATTCCTTGTTATTCTTAAGTGAAACATAGATTCGATTACACTGCATATCCATCTACTGAAATATTGATAGCTACTCATCACGGAAAACATCTACAGAAGAGTAATTGTTTTTGGAGTAGAGGTGAGGTATGATGTCAGTGAGTTATAACCTAAGTATGAAAATAATCTTACGTTGCAATGTGGATGTTTTTCAGTCTGAAGTAAAAATGTCTAAACATCTTTCAATCGGTTAAAAAAATCATTGAGTGACATCTTCAGTTTCTAAATAATAACAAACCTGAATAGTAATAACCATTATAAATGTGTCTAGTTGTCTTTTATAGTCTCCAGTAAATATTTACAAAATTGTCTTATATAATATTGTTAGTATGAAAATTTTTAAAAACTGCAACTGCAAACAATGTGATTTATTTGAGTCACCACAGTGTAAATGAATAAACTGAAATTACAGCCTGAAATGCTGAAGGCTATTTGCAAGAATATTAAAGGACATACTACCGCCAGGTGGTAAAAAGTGTTTAGGGAAAATATTTTCCATATTTCTGACAAGTAACTACCAATCTCATTGCATTATGGTCATATGAGATGTGTAGTAATTAACCAAATTATACATATGTTAATTTATTAACTGCAGCACACTTTATTTTAGAATTTCAAGCACTTTCACAAGAAGGAGATAGATATTGTTGTAGATGAGGCTCTCCCAGGGGTAAATAGGTTAGTTTCTCCTGTCTCTTACCTCTGAATCTGCTATTATATCTCTTCTTTGACCCTGGTACTCCTGTCTTTCTAAGGATTCTTTTTTTTTTTTTTTTTCTTTCTTAGGATTCTTGAGATTTCATTGGGCCAACCTGGATGATGCAGGAGAATCTCTCTATTTTAAAATCCTTAATTTCGTCTGCACTGTTCATTTCAGTGTATGATACAACATATTCTCTAGCTATGAAAATTAATATGGCATTCTTTTAAGGAACAATCTGCTATAATTCTCTTGACTTTGAATCTGTTATTTTTTTTTTTTCCTATTTATCACATCTTTCTTTTGTTTTTCATTTTTTTCAGCCTTCTTTAGTTTGAACATTATTTCTGAATTCATTCTATCTCCCTTCCTATATACTAAGGATAAAGTTGTTATTACTTCTATGATTACAGTCTATGGGGTTGCAAAAGTTAGATATGACTCAGCCCTCAGCCACTAAACAGAAACATACAGCTTTATGTTGTCACAAAACAAGTTTTCTTTCTCTCTCTCTTTTTTTTTTTTTAACACCAGTATACTTCCATTCCTTCCTACAAATCGTTGGTTATATTCTTGCCATATATGCTATAAGCTTCCAAAATATCAATTTTACTCTAAATTTTCAATTGAGCATAAGAAATTAAAGCTTTTACAGTTATATCTATGCAGTTATCATTCATAGTATTATTTATCCTCTGTCATGGATCTGGGTTTCTATCTGGAGATATAATATTTTCTTCTGTTTGAAGAACTCCTTTGAAATTTTTGTATTTCATGTATGTTGATAGTGAATTTTTTAAGATTTTTTTTTCTTTTACTTATTTATTTATTTCATTTACTTTTATCAGTTGGAGGCTAATTACTTTACAACATTGTAGTGGTTCCTGTCATACAATGAAGAATGGAACTGGAGGAATCAATCTGCCTGACTTAAGACTATACTACAAAGCCATAGTCATCAAGACAGTATGGTACTGGCACAAAAACAGAAATATAGAGCAATGGAACAGAATAGAAAGCCCAGAGATAAATCCATGAACCTATGGACACCTTATCTTCGACAAAGGAGGCAAGAATATACAATGGAAAAAAAACAACCTCTTTAACAAGTGGTGCTGGGAAAACTGGTCAACCACTTGTAAAAGAATGAAACTAGAACACTTTCTAACACCATACACAAAAATAAACTCAAAATGGATTTTTTAAGATTTTATAAGCTGTCTTTATTTCATTTTCCTTTTGAAATGTATGTCACTTGGAAAGTAGATGTATTTTCAAAGTTTTTGTTGTTGTTTTGTTTTGATTTTTCAATTATGTTGATCTAATTGGATGAAAGAATGTTTTGTTTTGTTTGGTCCTTTTTGGTTTTGAAAGTATTTTAAGACTTTTAGTTTGCATCAATCATTTTTTCATCAATTTGGTGTGCATTTTTCTTAACTATGGAATGTATTTCTCTGTGTCTTTGAATGCCCGTTAATTTTGATTCCATGCCAAATAACGTAAATGTACCCTGTTAGGTGCTGATTAATTGCATTATTTAAAAACATTCTTGAGGGTTTTTTTGTTTGTTTGTTTGTTTGTTTGTTTTTAGATACAATTAAGTTACTTGAAATCAATTGATCCTCTTACATCTGGATTTTAAGATTTCTTAGTATGATGTTTAATCTCTGGCTAATTTTTCATGACTATCAAGGTAAGGTCTAAATTTTCTATTCTATTCAACATCCATCAAGTATAACACTTTCTGCTTTTCCCACATGTGTTTTGCACAGTTCCTTCTATTATTTAGATATTAACTAGGTCTTTCTCTGGTCTCGGGTGAATTCCTCACTTGTGTGGCCTAATCTGTACTCATGTCTATACAGTGTGATGAAGAATTTGCAGATCTCCAAAGTTCCTTTCTAGGCAGCTCATTCTTCCCTGGCTTTCTCGTACTCTGCCCTACAAAGTTTACCCATCTTGGCTTCCCTGGATTGCTATCTTAATTTCCTCAACTCAGGGTGACTGTGGATACTTCCTGGGTTCTCCTCCTTGTATTATAACCTATAAACTTTGTGGTTAGTAAGCTGGAAAAATTTTAGGGTTCAAATAATTTTTTTTCCCAACTCTTAAAGATCATCGGCCTCCCTTGCATATTAAGCATTGTTTTCTGAAGTGTTGTTTTACATATTTAAGCTAGTCTTTCAGTTATTCCAGTTCAGAAAATATTCCCTGTTATTCCAATAGAAGTACTTTCACATTTTTTTCAAATTTTAAGTTTCAGCAATTTTTAAATAATAGTAAAATTTCAAAAATACAAACAACATCCCTCTACATTCTATTTAATTCATTAGAATATTTTAATATTTTGCAATATTTTCTCCCTCTCAATATTTAAAAGCTTTTGCACCACTTGAAAGAAGTTGTAGAAAGTATATGGTCAGCACTCAGTTTTGTAAATTTAGAATGGTTCCCTACTTCATATATCCTGACAATCATCTGATTATAGACATCACCAGTTCTTTGAACCTACATACTTCTATAAATAAATATCCTATGGTTTCTGAAGATTTAAAATTGTCTTTAATCTTTTTTTTCACATTCAAATTATAAATTAATGGCTATTTCTGTAGTAGCAGCACAGAAAGAAAATGACTTCTAAGTTTAATTTGCTAAAAGATGTACTAACTTCCCTAGAGAATAGTGATAAATGTTTAAGATACTCATTCATGTTGGTTTACATTCTAGTACTCACTGACCATCCCCCAGTACATTTGAACTTAACAACAGTGTGCAGCAGTGAATTGATATAAGTGGTTCATGGTGTTTCTCTGAAATGTATCACTTCCAGCAAAGTCTGTTGAAATCCTCCTTAAGTTCAATGCATGTTGCTTAAAATAGTATTCACACAGCTTTCTCAGCAATCTTGATGTTTGTAAAATAGGTAAAAATGGACTATGCCATACATGTAAAACTAATATAATATTGGAAGTCAACTATACTTCAAGAAAATGAGGAAACAATGTACTAGAATTCTAAAGGCAAACTTTGTCTTTAGAATTTTAATCAAACTGGTTTACTGCAGGAATAAAATATCTTGCCTCACAAATAGCTATAAAAGTTCCTACTACCCCCCAAGAAGTTATTTCTTAATAACAAATATTTATCAAATTGTGACTGCATTTGCAATATTTTTCTGTGGAATTCTAAAAGTTTCTGTTTTAGTATTTAGTCATTACTCAAATGTTACACTTCAGAATTTTGTTTCTAATAAATCTGCAAGAGTGCTCTAGTAACTTATTTCTAGCCATTGTGCAACATTATTAAGTAGTATTGAAATGGTTGTTTACATATTCAAATGTATGCATATACAAAATATTGGAAAACTTATACATTATCTTAAAGAAACATCATATTATGGCTTAGAAAAATAACTAACAGCTTATTGAACTGATAAAACTTAAAGAAACATCATATTATGGCTTAGAAAAATACCTAACAGCTTATTGAACTGATAAAACTTACAGTTGAATATAATTTTCCCAACTATAATCAAGAGTATAATCAAGCTTTAGTATATTATGAGTAAATAACTTGAATTTTGTAAAACCCCATCTTTATGAACACTGTAGTGCTATCTGCTTCATTATCATTATGAAGATTGACTTGTTAAGCTGTCAAGGATGCAGTATGGTAATGAACAGATAATTACAAATCAATTGCAATCAATCAACAGTTCCTTTAACTTCCCAGAGTTTTCCTCCTCAGATTATTAAGTTGGATGTTATAAAGTTGTCACTTAATTCATTCAGATCTGGTGGGCCATTTTCCTAGCATAATTTTATATCATGACAGGAATTTAAAGTGAAATTAATCAATTTGTTGCTATTTCAAAGGAACCATTGAATTCGATCTTTAATAAACTAAAATTATATTTCATTTTAATAAATTTAAATGGTAATATGTAAATAAACAAATTGTTAATCTATATGTACTATATCACTATTTTAAAGAGAAAACCGATGAACACCGAGAACACACTATGTACGAAAATTATGTATGTGTATGTTAGCAAGATCATTTTATTTTTAAGTTTCATCTTTGTTGTTTAGTCTGCAAGTAATGTTCAACATTTTTTGTGACCCCATGGACTGTAACATGCCAGGCCCCTCTGTCCATGGGATTTCCCAGGTAAGAAAACTAGAATGGGTCTCCATTTCATTCTCCAGGAAATCCTGATCCAGGAATGGAACCCACATTTCCTGCACTGACAGGCAAGTTTGTTACCACTGAGCCACCAGTGATGCCCTCTAGAACCGTTAAGTCTCATCTATTTCTCCCTCATTCCACCTCCATTCACCTTAAGATTTCCTTTGTCCCTATGAGATTAATTAGGTGACTTAGTTCATTACATTTGACCAGTATGGTTTTGTGAGTAAATATATACACACATATTTGTGTGTATACTTTTGTGTGCCAGTGTATAATAAAATACTCAATACTTAACACTGAAAAGTAATGAATAGATTTTTAAGTCAATTCCTTGTTTTGTTTTGTCTCAAGTTGAAGCAATTGAATAAGATAAATAAACTTTTAATTGTTGGCAGGATATCCCCACATTGGCATTTGCTTTTCATTTATAAAATTCCTTAATACAATAAATTATTGAAAATAAAATTTTATATTTCTATATTTGAGTGTCTACATATGAATATAGTATAATGTTGCATTCAATTAAGAAATCACAAAGTTTGATAAAATATTCTAACTAATATAGAGAAAATCAATGGGGGTTGTATTGTCCAATGTAATCTCTAGTAGCAAGTGAATTAGTAGAATACAGGGAATACATTTCTCACATGAATATCTGACATTAAAGAACCAATGTTTGAAAATGAAAGAGGAATGGGTCTGAGTAATTTATGCAAAAGTAGGACAATTATCTTATGCAGTAGTAATGCAGCTTGCAATTTTAGCAAACTTTCTTTCTCTCACAGTTGAAGAGAATTGGAAAGATGCCTTAATCATTTCCACATCTGAAAGCCTTTATTTTCCTTTATGTTGGCTGGCAGCCTGTGGTAGATCAGTAAGGTCTGTGCCTGTCCAGATGCACAGAAAGCAATTGGCATGTCCATTTCATTTGTTTCTCTCTGGCTTTCAACTGCTACATTCATCCATTTTCTGGCTGTCCTTTTAATATTTGACACCAGTACCAGAAAGTGGTCATGTGCTTTTTGGTAAATAGGATAATGGCATAAAAATCTTGGAAAAAAGACATCAAAATAGACATTTCAATATCAAAAGAACTCTAATCCCCAGACAGTGCTCATTCTCTCCTAGATAAACAGCTGCTAGATTAACAGAACTATTTTAAAAAGTAAATTTTCACATTGTAAAACTTGTCAGTAAACATTGATCAAGGTAATCTCTCAAGATTCATTATTAATTCTATATAAACATATGTCATGATTGTTTGGCATATTCATTGGGAAAAAGGGGAAGGCAAATGGCAGAAAGTTGAAAAGATCAAGTTGGCTTTTTCTGCAAAGCATGGATTCAAGTGTACAAGTGTACTCCATAAAAATTGGATTGGTGTCAGGATCAGAACAGGAGGCTAACTGGCTGGGTCCAAGTGTGTGCTGGAACTGGTCCTTGAAAGCTGGCTCATGAAAGCAAATTTTAGGGAATTTCACAAGTCAGTTGTTGAATATACCCATCCTTATAAAGTGAATTTTAGCAAATTAGAATGAAATAAATATATTAAAATCAAAAGTACTAAGTATGTGAGCTTTTCATCTCAACTCAATATTCAATAAGTTTAATTTTATAGTTTAAAATTATTATCCATCAGTTCAGTTCAATCGATCAGTTGTGTCTGACTCTTTGCAGCCCCATGTACAGCAGCATGCCAGGCTTCCCTGTCCATCACCAACATGGTTATAATATTTACATCATGGAGAAAAGCAAAAGTACAGATTGGTAATAATATGTATCAGCTTGATCCTTGACCTGAGACTTAGAGCCTAGAACTTAGATGTGACTATGGCTCAGTGAGTAAAGAATCTGCCTGCAATACAGGAGACATGGAGACCTGGGTTCGATTCCTAGGTTGGGAAGATACCCTGGAGGAGGAAATGGCAACCCACTCCAGTATTCTTGCCTGGAAAATCCCATGGATGGAGAAGCCTGGCGGGCTATAGTCCAGAGAGTCACAAAGAGTCAGACACAATTGAGCGACTAAACAAACACATATATCCTTTACTGGAAAGATCTTCTAAGCTAGAACAGTAGAATCTCTGTGACAAAAGAAAGCAATTAAAGACTAAAGAAATTTTATCAATGGGACTTGGCAGTGGAATTAATCAATATAAATAAATATTTAAGCACTGAAGAATAGGAAATTAATGCTCATAGAGATTAAAAAAAAAATGCAAGGCATCTTACAAAGGCTGACAACCAATACACCTTTCATCACTGAGCTGGCCTTCTTCAGAGACAGACCTGTGACTGTAATATATTCATTCATTTAGAAATATATAAATACATACACAAATGAGGCTGATCTATATGCTGGTCATGAATATATTTTTATATTAAGCAAATCTTTTATGGCCTTTGACCTTTTGAACTGATTATACTCTGAAGTAGAAATAAAACAACAAGCAAGTAAATAAATATATCATGAACTGTGGAAAGAAAAATGAATTAAGAAGTAGAGAGTGATATAAATGAGAATAATTATGATGGGGCTGTAAACTGAATTAAATAAAGCAATAATTGAAAACTTCTGATAGAAAAGGATACCAGTGGATATTCTAATCACGTTTTTCTCCTTGCTAAAAGTTAATATGTCACCTGAATATTTTGCTCTAAGTGAAAATTTCTCAAGTAGAGGCTATCTTTCTACCATACGTGATTACCCTAAACGCTTGATCCCAGGGTTGAAAAGATCCCCTGGAGAAGGAGATGGGAATCCAGTATTCCTGACTAGGAAATCCCATGGACATAGGAGCTTGCTGGGATACAGTCCATGGAGTCGCAAAAGAGTCAAACATGACTCAGGGACTCAATAACTAACTCTGTCTTTGAGCCTCAAGGAAAATGCCCTCACAGACACTCTTATTTACAAATTGAGCCTTTTTTCTTCTCTAGAATTCTTGCCTTGAGATTTTAACTTCAGGTCCCATTCCTTTGGGCTTTCCAGGTGGTGCTAGTGGTGGGGAAAAAAAAAAAAAAGACGAAAACAAAAAAACCAAACAAACAGAAAACCTGCCAATGCAGGAGATAAAAGAGACCAGGTTCCATTATCTGGTCAGAAAGATCCCCTGGAGAAGGGCATGGCAACCCACTCCAGCATTCTTGCCTGGAGAATCCCATGGACAAAGACGCCAGGCAGTCTTCAGTTCACAGGGTCTCAAAGAGTTGGACAAAACTGAAGCAACTTAGCATGCACCAATTGCTTTTGCTGCCATTTGCAGCAAAAAAATTGATGCATATTATTATAAAATGATCAGTCATATAGGGACTCATATCATTTATCATTTTTATCTTAAACAAAATTTAAAAAAAGTGAAAGTACATTCATATGATGGCCAAAGGAAAACATGCATGTATGATATGTATACATATATACTTACTTATATATAATATCAGTTCAGTTCAGACACTCAGTCGTGTCCGACTCTTTGAGACCCCATAACTGCAGCACACCAGACTTCCCTGTCCATTATCAGCACCCAAGGTTTGCTCAAACTCATGTCCATCAGGTCTGTGATGCCATCCAACCATCTCATCCTCTGTCATCCCCCTCTCCTCCTGCCTTCAATCTTTCCCAGCATCAGGGTCTTTTCCAATGAGTCAGTTCTTTGCATCAGGTGGCCAAAGTATTGGAGTTTCACCATCAGTCCTTCCAATGAATATTCAGGGCTGATTTCCTTTTGGATAGACTGGTTGGATCTCCTTGCAGTCCAAGGAACTCTCACGAGTCTTCTCCAACACCACAGTTCAAAAGCATCAGTTCTTCCAGCACTCTGCTTTCTTTATAGTCCAACTCTCAGATCCATACATGACTACTGGAAAAACCATAGCTTTGACTAGATGGATCTTTGTTGGCAAAGTAATGTCTCTGCTTTTTAATATGCTGTCTAGTTTTGTCATAATTTTTCTTCCAAGGAGTAAGCGTCTTTTAATTTCATGGCTGCAGTCACCATCTGCAGTGATTTTGAAGCTCAAAAAGTCAGTCTGTCACTGTTTCCACTCTTTCCCCATGTATTCGCCATGAAGTGATGGGACCAGATGCCATGATCTTAGTTTTCTGAATGTTGAGTTTTAAGCCAACTTTTTCACTCTCCTCTTTCACTTTCATCAAGAGGCTCTCTAGTTCTTCTTCACTTTCTTCTGTAAGTGTGGTATCATCTGCATATCTGAGGTTGTCTAGTATTCTCATCTTTTGAAGAATTTCCCACAGTTTTTTGTGATCTACACAGTAAAATGCTTTGAAAGTGAAGTGAAATTCGCTCAGTCATGACCAACTTTTTAAGACCCCATTGGTATAATCCATGGAATTCTCTAGACCAGAATATTGGAGTGGGTATCCTTTCCTTTCTTCAGGGGATCTTCCCAACCCAGCGATCGAACTCAGGTCTGCAACCCAAATTGCAGATGGATTCTTAATCAGCTGAGCCAAAAGAGAAGCCCAAGAATACTGGAGTGGGTAGCCTATCCCTTGTCCAGCAGATATTCTTTGGTGTAATCAATAAAGCAGAAGTAGATGTTTTTGGGGGAATCCTCTTGCTTTTTATATGAGCCAACGGAATCTGACAATTTGATATCTGGTTCCTGTGCCTTTTCTAAATCCAGCTTGAACATCTGGACATTCATGGATCACATACTGTTGAAGCCTAGTTTGGAGAATTTCGAGCGTTACTTTGCTAGCCTGTCAGATGTGTACAATTGGG
The DNA here is from genome assembly GCF_019320065.1 of Cervus canadensis. Classification (NCBI taxonomy): domain Eukaryota; kingdom Metazoa; phylum Chordata; class Mammalia; order Artiodactyla; family Cervidae; genus Cervus; species Cervus canadensis. The sequence goes on along the minus strand of NC_057412.1, from coordinate 10,742,674 downwards.
TGGTAGTTTGAAATTCTTTGGCATTGTCCTTCTTTGAGATCCAAATGAAAACTGACTTTTTCCAGCCCTGTGGCCACTGCTGAGTTTTCCATATTTGCTGGCATATTGAGTGCAGCACTTTAACAGCAATATCTTTTAGGATTTTAAACAGCTGAACTGGAATTCTGTCACCCCCACTAGCTTTGTTCATCATGATGCTGACTAAGGCCCTCTTGACTTTGCATTCCAGGATGTCTGGCTCTGTGTGAGTGATCAGACGCTCATGGTTATCTGGGTCATGAAGTTTTGTTTGTTTGTTTGTTTTTTAATATAGTGCTTCTGTGTATTCTTACCACCTCTTCTTAATATGTGCGTATATATATATAGTATATCTGCATAATATATATATATTTATACATAATGATATATATTTCAAAAGATTGTATAACCTTTTAAAATCATATACAGAAACATTAAAATAACTTCCTTGTTGAATTATGGGGCTAGAAATCCAAATACTGAAGTTTTTTTGAACTGGTTATTATGACTTATTAAAATGGACATTTTGTTCAGTGATGTGCCTGGTTTTGTTACTTTATTTATTGAATTCTATTATTTACAAAATTAATGTTTTTATAGTGATTCTTATGGACTAGGTTTTCTTCTAATTGTTGTACATATATTTATTCATCAATTTTTTACAATAAGCACTATAGGGTATATTTATAAATGAAGAAACTCAGAAGGCAATTGCCTAAATAACAAACCACAGGGCTTTTGACTAGCAGATTTGAAATTTACATATTCACTCTCTGACTTTTCACTAACTACTACTCTATATTCCTCTCTTAAGTGAGTCATCTAATATATAAACATTTATTAATTTTTACCTTGATGAGTCAAGTGGGAACTTTTTAAGCTCCAGAAGAAAATTAAAATTGGAAAGTTATGTTAGTGTTTCAAGGAAATCCTCATGATTATTAAAATGCAAAGAAAAAAAATCTGAGAATTAATTTTAAGACAATCTAAATATGCACTTGATAAGAAGCAAATTCTGAAGTTACATTTAAATTAAAAAAATGCCATTATGAGGAAAATAGTTACTGGTTCATCTACAGTTTAGTTCAGTTCAGTCGCTCAGTCATGTCCGACTCTTTGCGACCCCATGGACTGCAGCACGCCAGGCCTCCCAGTCCATCACCAACTCCTGGAGTTTACTCAAACTCATGTCCATCAAGTTGGTGATGCCATCCAACAATCTCATCCTCTATCATCCCCTTCTCCTCTTGCCTTCAATCTTTCCCAGCATCAGGGTCTTTTCCAGTGAGTCAGTTCTTTGCATCAGGTGGCCAAAGTATTGGAGTTTCAGCTTCAGCATCAGTCCTTCCAATGAACATTCAGGACTGATTTCCTTTAGTATCAACTGGTTGGATCTCCTTGCTGTCCAAGGGACTCTCAAGAGTCTTCTTCAACACCACAGTTCAAAAAGCATCAGTTTTTTGGTGCTCAGCTTTCTTTATAGTTCAACTCTCACATCCATATATGACTACTGAAAAAACCATAGCCTTGACTAGATGGACCTTTGTTGGCAAAGTAATGTCTCTGCTTTTTAATATGCTGTCTAGGTTGGTCATAACTTTCCTTCCAAGGAGCAAGTGTCTTTTAATTTCATGGCTGCAATCACCATCTTCAGTGATTTTGGAGCCCAGAAAAATAAAATCAGCTACCTTTTCCACTGCTTCCCCATCTATTTGCCATGAAGTGATGGGACCAGATGCCATGATCTTAGTTTTCTGAATGTTGAGCTTTAAACCAACTTTTTCACTCTCCTCTTTCATTTTCATCAAGTGGCTCTTTAGTTCTTCTTCACTTTCTGCCATGAGAGTGGTTCTATTTGCATATCTGAAGTTATTGATATTTCACCTAGCAATCTTGATTCCAGCTTGTGCTTCATCCAGTCCAGAGTTTCTCATAATGTATTCTGTATATAAGTTAAATAAGCAGGGTGGCAATATATAACCTTGATATACTCATCTTCATGTCCTTGAAAAAGAAAATGTGACTTCAAAGAGCATATAGCATAACAAAACTGAACTACACAAATTTATCCTATAGTAGATGATCTCTGTGATTAAATTTCTCAATAACTACATGTTTAATACCATAGTAAACTATAAGTTATTTTTCAAATATTTAAAGTCCAAAGGACATCTTTTAACTAATCTGGCCTTCACAGAACTCAATAGTCTAACTTTAATTGAAAATTGCAAGTTAGTTTTCAAAAATGCTTAAATAGCTCCCTGGGGCTACCTTAAGTGGTTAAAGAACTTTGCTCATTAGAGTATTTGTTTAAATATTTCATTTGTGCTAAACACATAAACTTCAAAATACAATCAGTTTATAGAAGTTTTATTTAAAGATTCTCCTCGTCTTCCTTGTTATCTCTTTACATAATCAGGAGAAGTATAAATATAATTTTTCTAGCCAAGAATCTATAATAATTTTGTGAATTTCTGGTGATTAATTAGAAACAGATGTAAAGAAATAAGGGTTTTACATTTAACAGTAAGTACTATCGTTCAATTCCCTTTTTTAGCTTAATATCTTCTCTAAAATTAAAGGTAGTCAGAAACATTCATATAAGATATATAAAATAGTACAACTAATTGCTTTTCATTTAAAATGAAATTTGGTAAGTTTTCAAAGATCTAAAAGATGATTAGTTTTCAATGAATACTATTTTGTGTAGACTAAGGCATTAGGGGTTCTCTGGTACCTTAGATGGTAAAACAACAAGAACAACAACAACAAAATGTGTGCCTGCAATGCTGGAGACCCTAATTTGATCCCTGGGTCAGGAAGCTATCCCTGGAGAAGGGAGTGGCTACCCACTCCAGTATTCTTTTCGAAGGACAGACCATGGGGTCACAAAGAATCAGGCATGACTGAGCAACTAACACTTTCACTAAGACATTAGAGTTTCCAAGACTGCATAAACTTGGAGAGCATTCTGCTCAAACAGAAAACTAGGTTTTCTTCTCGATTTAAAACACAAGTTTTCAATGAGAAACATTAATCAGACTCTATTTATAAACTCTAAATTATCTTAAAATTATCAATCATTGTATGAATAAGGATGTTTATTTTCATTCTTTTTTTTCCCTTGGAAGATGGGTAAATTTTAACTAATATGTTCAAAACATATATAATTAGGAATCTTCATCAATTAAAAAAAAATATTAAGCAAAATGATAACTTTGTGATAATTTGCATATGATTATTTTGTGGATTGTATTTCTACTTCATATCTTGGAAATATCTGGTAATATGAACATGGAGAGAAACTCAATGGCCTTCTAAAGAAGATGGACTTATCTGTCACAGAGAATGTTGCACATATTCCCATAAATGTTGAACATCTGTAAAGCAGAGACTTTGTACATCAAATGATATTATTAAGAAATTAAAAAGAACCTACTGAATGATAGAAAATATCTGCTTATCATAATTTTGGTAAAGGTTTAATATCTAACATATAAAGAATCCTTATACCAAACAATAAAAATCAGCAAACCAATTAAAAATGCACAAAGGACTTTTATAGTCATTTCACTAAAAGATATATACAAATGGACAATAAACACATTAAGAGATTCTAAATCTCATTAATCATTAGGAAGATACAAATCAAATCAAAGTCACATTGAAATACCACTTTACACATATGGCTATAATAAAAAAATAATAATAATTTTTGGGAAAGATGTGTAAATTGAAACTCTCATATATTGCTGGTGGAACTGTAAAATGGTGCATCCACTGTGGAAAACATTATAATGGTTCCTCAAGCTGTTAAATGAGGAGTTAGTATATGACATAGCAGTTTATTCCTAGGGATGTACCCAAAGGAAAACTGAAAACAGGAACTCAAACAGATTTCATTGAAGCATCATTCAAAATAGCCAATAGGAGGAAACAGCCTAAGAGCCCAACAGATGAATAATAAATAAAACTTGGCAATGGAATATTATGAACCATAAAAAAGAATGAAATTTTGATAAATATTGTAACATATGAAAATTAAAATCCCTATGCTAATTAAGATAGCAAAAACATTGCATAATTCCACTTGTATGAAATATCTGAAATACGCAAATTTAAAAGAGAAACTATTACAAGTTACCCAGGAGTAGCGGAAGGTGAGAACAATGGTTTACTGCTCAGTGAGAGCCAAGTTTCTGTTTTGGCTAACAGAAAAGTCACGAGTGTTGCGCAACATTGTGAATGCCATTAATACCACTCCATTTTACACTTAAAATGGTTAAAATGACAAGTCTTATGTAGTAATGAAATAGTTTAAAATATGATAGATATAGAATTTTAAAATTGGCTATCATAAATTAGTCCAGAATTTCCATTAAAAAATTATATCAAGTGTAAAATGGTATAAATACAGTCTGGCATGAAGATATTTAAAAAATAAAGCCAACAAAAGCAGTATATGAGATATGTTTTTCACTTCATAAATTCTAGAAAGTAAGAATTTATATTTTTCTCTGTGATACTTGTGTCTTTCTTAAGATAAGATATGCATGAAAGCACGTTGTTCCACTGCACATGCAGACAGATGAGATCAATTCACTAGGAGGCAAAAAATATTCAGAATTTAAATACAGCATTGAGACAGTCTTGTGTTTGACATTCTGAAATTTCTATCACACTTGGGCATCTAGGAAGAACCTAACAAAGTGAATATTTGAGTATCTAAATAAGCAGGGTGCAGGAATTCAGTTTATTCTCCTGACTTCACAGTCTTTACACCCCTATATGATTTATAATAGTTTCTCAAGATTAGGTAAATGTATATAATCTGAATCTTTTCTCTTGAAGCTTGAATGAACACTGGCATAAGCCTGAATCAAAGATTATATCCCTATATAACCACAGATCTCAATTTTTCCACTCCAGAATGTGTATATAAGTTCATTGTTTATGCTCCCCACCTCCAAAAAGCACATGTTTTATGAGATGCTCTGATTAGATATTATGTCCTGTTTAACCTATTCCATCAGTGCCAGGTCCAAATTCCCATCATATACTCAAAATATATATGCCAAGCAATTTTTTTTTTTTTTTTGAAGTGAAATAGAATCAAGAAGGCCCACTGAGAAATATTGAGAACTTTGACTACACAAAAATTTTGCACAGGAAAAAAAATTCCATAGAAAAGGCGTAGGTAAATTGTAAAATAGATCTTTATAACATATTTTAACCAATGTACTAATTTAATCATATTTTAATTTATCATGTATATACGGAACTAAAGAGGATCAGCATTAAAAGCTCAAAGCAAAACAAATGGGAAAATGCATTATCAAGGATTAGTTATCTGATCTCCAGCATTGCAGGCAAATTATTCACCATCTGAGCCACCAGGGAAGCCTCATTATTAAAATAGAGTGAAGGTAAGGAATTGTCTTAATTCCTTAACTGTTGCCCAGTTCCTTGTGTAAGTTAATTTGCTCTTGTTGTTTAGTTGCTAAGTCATGTTCAACTCTTTTTGTGACCTCATGGACTGTAGCATGCCAGGCTCTTCTGTCCATGCGATTTCTCAGGCAAGAATACCAGAGTGGGTTGCCATTTCCTTCTCCAGGGGATCTTCTGAACCAAGGAATTGAAACTGCATTTCCTGCATAGACAGGTGGATTCTTTACCATTGAGCCATCTGGAAATCCTCAGTCAATGAGCAAAATATATTATATAAGGACAAAAATTTGAGTAAATTACGGTAAATGTCTTTCATTAAGCATTTTTTCTTTTGGCTTTAAAGTACAAGAAAATGTTTCACACACCAATGTTTCTAAATATAATAAATATTAATAGCATGAGTCCTTTATTAGCACTGAACAACCTGACATTTCTTTACAACTATCCTAAGGTTTCCCTGGTGGCTCAGTGGTATAGACTCAGCCTGCAATTCAGGAGATCCGGGTTCAATCCCTGGGTCAGGAAGATCATCCGGAGGTGGGCATGGAAATCCACTTTAGTACTCTTGCCTAGAGAATGCCATGGACAGAGGAACCTGGCAGGCTGCAGTCCATAGGGTTGCAAAGAGTTGGACATGACTGAAGCAACTAGGCAGCAGCATCCTACAGGCAAGTATTACATGGGTCATGCAGAGTAATTCTTCACTAAGTACTCTGCTTTCTCTCGTTCATCTGCACAAGCTATAGATGGATATCTGTTAAAAACTTTAATAGAGGGACTTCCCTGGGGGTGCAATCAGTTAAGACTCTCTGCTCTCAGTGCAAGGGGCCAAGGTTCTATCCCTCATTAGGGAATTACATCCCAGGTGCCACACCTAACACCCAGGGCAGCCAAATAAATAATTTTGCAAAAGTTTATTTTATTTTTTTTCTGTATGAGAGAAAACAATGAGGATTATTTCAGAAAAATCTTCAGAAAGAACAAAATAAGTTAGTTGGAGAGATAGATACCACCTCTCTAAAGATAAATAATATTTGTTGGTATTACTTATGATTATTAGTATTTAATCACAATTAGTTGTTAAACTAATCATTATTAGTTATTAAACCACAGTCTCAGAAAACTAAACAATCTAATCACATAGACCACACCCTTGTCTAACTCAATGAAACTATGAGCCATGCCATGTGGGGCCACCCAAGATGGACAGGTCATGTTAGAAAGTTCTGACAAAATGTGATCCACTGGAAAAGAGAATGGCAAACCACTTCAGTATTCTTGCCTTGAGAGCCCCATGAACAGTATGAAAAAGAAAAAAGTTAAGACACTGAAAGATGAGCTCCCCAGGTCAGTAGGTGTCCAATAAGCTACTGGTGATTGGTGGAGAAATAACTCCAGAAAGAATGAAGAGACAGAGCCAAAGCAAAATCAACACACAGCTGTGGATGTGACTGGTGATGGAAGCAAGGCCCAATGCTGGAAAGAGCAATATTGCATAGGAACCAGGAATGTTGGGTCCATGAATCAAGGTAAATTGGAAGTGGTCAAACAGGAGATGGCATGAATGAACATCAACATTTTAGGAATCACCAAACTAAAATGGGCTGGAAGAGGTGAATTTAACTCAGATGACCATTATATCTACTACTGTGGGCAGGAATCCCTTAGAAGAAATGGAGTAGCCATCGTGGTCAACAGAAGAGTCTGGAATGCAGTACTTGGATGCAATCTCAAAAATGATAGAATGATCTCCGAGGCAAACCATTCAATATCACAGTAATCCAAGCCTATGCCCCGACTGGTAATGCTAAAGAAGCTGAAGTTGAATGGTTCTATGAAGACCTACAAGATCTTTTAGAACTAACACCCAAAAAAGATGTCCTTTTCATTATAGGGGACTGGAATGCAAAAGTAGGAAGTCAAGAAATACCTGGGTAACAGGCAAATTTGGCCTTGAAGTACAGAATGAAACAGGGCAAAGGTTAATAGAGTTTTGCCAGGAGAACACACTGGTCATAGCCAACACCTTCTTCCAACAACACAAGAGAAGATTCTACATATGGACATCAGCAGAAGATCAATACTAAAAACAGATTGATATATTCTTTGCAGCCAAAGATAGAGAAGCTCTGTACAGTCAGCTAAAAACAACACTGCGACTGACTGTGGCTCAGACCAATTCAGTTCAGTTGCTCAGTCGTATCTGACTCCCTGTGAACCCATGAACCTCAGTACGCCAGGCCTCCCTGTCCATCACCAACTCATGGAGTTTACCCTGATGCATGTCCATTGAATCAGTGATGCCATCTAACCATCTCATCATTTGTTGAACATTTCTCTTCCTGCCTTCAATCTTTCTCAACATCAGGGTCTTTTCAAATGAGTCAATTCTTTGCATCAGGTGGCCAAAGTATTGGAGTTTCAGCTTCAACATCAGTCCTTCAAGTGAACACCCAGGACAGATTTCCTTTAGGATGAACTGGTTGGATCTCCTTGCAGTCCAAGTGTTCTTCAAAAGTCTTCTCCAACACCACAGTTCAAGAGCATCAATTCTTCTGCACTCAGCTTTCTTTATAGTCCAACTCTCACATTAATTCATGACTACTAGATAAACCATAGCCTTGACTAGATGGACCTTTGTTGACAAAGTAATGTCTCTGCTTTTTAATATGCAGTCTAGGTTGGTCATAACTTTCCTTCCAAGGAATAAGTGTCTTTTAATTTCATGGCTGCAATCACAATCTGCAGTGATTTTGGAGCCCAAAAAACTAAAGTCAGCCACTGTTTCCCCATCTATTTGCCATGAAGTGATGGGACTGGATGCCATGATCTTAGTTTTCCGAATGTTGAATTTTGAGCCAACTTTTTCACTCTCCACCCTCACTTTCATCAAGAGGCTCTTTAGCTCTTCTTTGCTTTCTGACATAAGGGTGGTGTCATCTGCATATCTGAGGTTATTGATATTTCTCCCGGCAATCTTGATTCCAGCTTGTGCTTCATCCAGCCTAGCTTTTCTCATGATGCACTCTGCATATAAATAAGCTTAAATAACCTTAAATAAGCAGGGTGACAATATACAGCCTTGACCATGAACTCCTTGTTGCCAAATTCAGATGTAAATTGAAGAAAGTAGGGAAAACCACTAGACCATTCAGGTATGACCTAATTCAATTTCCTTATGATTATACAGTGGAAGTGACAAATAGATTTAAGGGACTAGATCTGATAGACAGAGTTCCTGATGAACTATGGAGGGAGCATCATGACACTGTACAGGAGACAGAGATTAAGACCATCCCCGAGAAAAAAAAAATGTAAAAAAGCAAAATGGCTGTCTGAGGAGGCCTTGAAATAGCTATGAAAAGAAGAGAAGTGAAAAGCAAAAGAGAAAAGGAAAGATATACCCATTTGAATGCAAAGTTCCAAAGAATAGCAAGGAGTGATAAGAAAGCATTCCTCAGTGATCAATACAAAGAGATAGAAGAAAATAATAGAATGGGAAAGGTTAGAGATCTCTTGAAGAAAATTAGAGATGCCAAGGGAAAATTTCATGCAAAGATAGTCTCAATAAAGGACAGAAATGGTATGGACCTAACAGAAGCAGAAACTATTAAGAAGAGGTGGGAAGAATACACAGAAGATCTATACAAAAGGAATCTTCATGACCCAGATAATCATGATGATGTGATCACTCACCTAGAGCCAGGCATCCTGGAATGTGAAATCAAGTGGGCCTTAGGAAGCATCACTTTGACCAAAGGAAGTGGAGGTGATGGAATTCCAGTTGAGCTATTTCAAATCCTAAAAGATGATGCTGTGAAAGTGCTGCACTCCATACACCAACAAATTTGGAAAACTCAGCAGTGTCCACAGGACTGGAAAAGGTGAGTTCTCATTCCAATCCCAAAGAAAGGCAATGCCAAAGAATGCTCAAACTACCGCACAATTGCACTCATCTCACATGCTAGTAAAGTAATGCTCAAAATTCTCCAAGCCAGTCTTCAACAATGCATGAATCGTGAACTTCCAGATGTTCAAGCTGGATTTAGAAAAAGCAGAGGAACCAGAGATCAAATTGCCAACATCCGCTGGATCGTCGAAAAAACAAAGAGATTCCAGAAAAAACATATATTTCTGCTTTACTGACTATGTCAAAACCTTTGAATGTGTGGATCCCAATAAACTGTGGAAAATTCTGAAAGAGATGGGACTAGCTGACCACCTGACCTGCCTCTTGAGAAATCTGTTTGCAGGTCAGGAAGCAAGTTACAGCAGGACATGGAACAATAGACTGGTTCCAAATAGGGAAGTTTTCAGTTCAGTTGCTCAGTCATGTCCGACTCTTTGCGACCCCATGAATCACAGCACGCCAGGCCTCCCTGTCCATCACCAACTCCCGGAGTTTACTCAAACTCATGCCCATCGAGTTGGTGATGCCATCCAGCCATCTCATCCTCTGTCGTCCCCTTCTGCTCCTGCCCCCAATCCCTCCAAGCATCAGGGTCTTTTCCAATGAGTCAACTCTTCGCATGAGGTGGCCAAAGTATCAGAGTTTCAGCTTCAGCATCCGTCCTAATAGGGAAAGGCATACATAAAGTCTGTATATTGTCACCCTGCTTATTTAACTTATATGCAGAGTACATCATGAGAAACACTGGGCTGGATGGATCATAAGCTGGAATCAAGATTGCTGGGAGAAATATCAATAACCTCAGATACGCAGATGAACCACCCTTATGGCAGAAAGTGAAGAAGAACTAAAGAGCCTCTTGATGAAAGTGAAAGAGGATAGTGAAAAAGTTGGTTCAAAATTCAACATTCAGAAAACTAAGATCAAGGCATCTGGTCCCATCACTTCATGGCAAATAGATGGGGAAACAGTGGAAACAGTGACAGACTTTATTTTTCAGCAGGGGGTGGGGGGGCTCCAAAATCACTGAAGATGGTGATTGCAGCCATGAAATTAAAAGACCATTACTCCTTGGAAGAAAAGCTTTGACCAAACCTAGACAGCATATTTAAAAGCAGAGACATTACTTTGCCAAAAAGGTCCATCTGTCAAAGCTATGCTTTTTCCAGCAGTCATGTATGGATGTGAGAGTTGGACTGTAAAGACAGCTGAGCACCAAAGAATTGATGCTTTTGAACTGTTGTGTTGGAGAAGATGCTTGAGAGTCCCTTGAAGTGCAAGGAGATCCAACCAGTCAAACTTAATGGAGATCAGTCCTGAATATTCATTGGAAGGGCTGATATTGAAGCTGATACTCCAATATTTTGGTCACCTGATGCGAAGAACTGACTCATTTGATAAGACCCTGATGCTGGGAAAAATTGAAGGCAGGAGAAGAAGGGGATGAGAGAGGATGAGGTGGTTGGATGGCATCACTGACTCAATGGACATGAATTTGGGTAAGCTCTTAGAATTGGTGATGGACAGGGAGGCCTTGCATGCTGCAGTCCATGGGGTCACAAAGAATTGAACAGTACTGAGCAGCTGAACTGAACTGAACTGATTAGTTGTTCACTGTTTCAACTACATTGAATATTATTAATTTATTTAATAACGTTTATCTTAAAAATTACAGTGTAAGCACCCTCATAGTCTTTTGTCACTTAGCTCTAAGTCCCAGTACTCAGAGGAACCTGGTAAATGGTCTCAAGACTGTCTATTCTTACCTTTGTTAAAGTGAAAGTGTTAGTTGCTCAGTCGTGTCCAGCTCTTTGCAGCCCCATGGACTGTAGTCTCTCAGGGTCCTCTGACCATGATTTTTCCTAGGCAAGAATACTGGCATGAATTGGCATTTCCTTCTTCAGAGGATCTTTCTCAACCAGAGATCAAGCCCAGGTCTACTGCATTGCAGGCAGTTTCTTTACCATTTGACGCACTAGGGAAGCCCTTACATATGAAGTAAGTCCTATTAGAAATTCTGAAGTGAATTTGGCATTTATTTTAATTGCACTTTCTTTATAATTAGATTATTTGAAAACTATTATTCTGAGCCAACTTATTTTACACTTGGTTAAATGTTTCTGTCGTTCTGTTTGACTCTCTTGAGAAAAATAGGATGAATAGTAGTGGGATGGTGAAGGAGTCCTCTGGATCTCATTATACGAGAGAAAATGCAGAATACATACCCAGAGTGTTTTAAAGTAGACAATTATCTCAAGATCCATCCTAAGAGTGAAAGTGTGAGAAAGTCTTAGCTTCTCAGTATATCTGACTCTTTGTGACCTCATGAACTCTAGCCCACCAGTTTCCTCTGCCCATGGAATTCTCCAGGCAAGAATACTGGAGTGGATAGTCATTCCTTCTCCAGGGGATATTCCCAAACCAGGGATTGAACCCAGGTCTTCCGAGTTGCAGGCAGATTTTTTACCATCTGAGTCACCATGTTACATTTTATTAATCCCTCCAAATCACTCTGAATTTGTTTCTTTTATTATGTATAAAAAAGAATGTTTTGACATTAGGTTTTTATTTCACAGCATTTCTTCTTTTTCCCTTATATGAATCAAAAGCTTGTGTATTACATTATATGGGAAAATTACTCCTGAAGAGAAAGTCAATTAATAAATAAACTCTTTGCAAATGACCTTAGCTGAAAACATATTTCACATATAAATGTAATATTGTTATTCCAGAACTTGAGTTAGAATACACTACTTTCCTTTAAAATATGGACTGTGTTTTAAGACAAGGAAATGATGAGGGACCATTAATAGTGAGACGGCATTATCAGTAGCTTTTCATACAAATCTATAAACCACACTTCAACTCTATGTATTTAAAACATTCCAGTGCTCACATTATGTTTGAATGATGAAGCCAAATGGCATATTTCTACTGATGCATTGCTCTTTGGAAAGGAATAAATTTGAAAGATGACTTTGATTTGCAATGCATACAATTTTATGCAAATATATAATTTAATCATGACATATAGAATCCTTGTCGCTGGAACAAAAATAGTTCAATATCAAGCATCAAAAAACATGCTACCTTAGAAAATTATTCAAAATAAAAGTGATGTGTGAGAAATTTCATGCTTTGGTAATTTATCAGAACAAATATATTTAAACTATACATGAATATACTTTGCACACACATTTCACCTAAACCTTTAGGTTTTAGCACACAAGCCAATTAATTTAAATAGTTTTCAAAGAAATCTTATATTGCTAGTATTAATAAGTTAACTTCTTCTCAAAATGACCAGTTTTTCAAGTTGTGATCACACAGTGGAAAAAACTAGAGGTGAATAACCTGATAAATGAAGATAAAACATGTCTAAAACATAAAGATAAAATCCAAAGGTTACTAGCTTAAATTTTATTGATTTTTAATGTACAATACTGCATTAAATATTCAGTCAGACGCAACTGAGTGATTGAACTGTACTGCACTAATATACAATATACTTTTTCATTGATATTATGACATTACTTAGTATGAAATGTCTTTATATAGTGAATTCACTGATAAATGTCCAGGTATCTTAGATATCTGCTGCAATATTTTTTTTTGAAACTTTTGAAACATTATAACATTCCTTTATAATGAATGTTGATACTAGCTCCTACTGGGAAATACTAAACTTTGTCTGATTATCAAATTAATTGCTATGATTATACTTTCTCTATGATTAAATTTACTCAAATTCATATTGGAGAAGCCAATTTTCATCATTCTTTTATTCACTCATCATTCATTTGTCCAGAAATATTCACTGGATGTTCTCTATATATATGTAAGCATTGTTCTGCATCCAGTTTCTGGTGGAGAGACAAACACAGTTTCCCTATCCACTTATGTCAATAAGTTCAGTTCAGTTCAGTCGCTCAGTCGTGTCCGACTCTTTGTGACCCCGTGAATCGCAGCACGCCAGGCCTCCCTGTCCATCACCAACTCCCAGAGCTTACTCAAACTCATGTCCATCGAGTCGGTGATGCCATCCAGCCACTTCATCCTCTGCCATCCCCTTCTCCTCCTGCCCACCATCTTTCCCAGCATCAGGGCAAAATATTGGAGCTTCAGCTTCAGCATTAGTCCTTCCAATGATTTTAAACAAGAATTTAAAAACATGATGTGACTTCTGTTTTAACAGACTTTGTTGATAATAGACTGTAAGAGAACAAAGTGGCCAGTTATTATGTTCTCTTGGATGCTGTAAACATCAGGCAGTTTCTCCATCAGCAGTGAAGCCCATTTTCCCAGCTCCTGAGCATGTTGGCTGGTGACCACTTGCAAATGGGACAGTGCCGGAAATCTCCCTTGGTAAAAGGAAGATTCATCACCCGAGGCTATACCTGGCATCTGAAATTTAATTCAGTACATCTCTGATGGGTTATCCCAATTCAGAACTCCCTGAAGGATTGTTAGAGACCTCTTGCCACTGAGCCACACAGTTCAGTTTTCTCTCTACCTGATCACACTTCTAATTATTTTTCACGGGTGTTGTTCTAGAGAGTACTCCTTAATAATTGCCTGTTTAAATCTTCATTGCAGAGTCTATTTTTTAGATAGCTCTGTCTACAATAGATGTTATTGTAATAATCCAGGCAAGTAACAACAGTGTTACTGATGATCTTTTTGTTGCTAAATCCTGTGGTTAATGTCTGCCCATTGGCAGAATTTGACACTTCTGGTTTCTCTTTTTTTTCCGTTGAGTCAATTTAATCATTTGATCTTCAAATACAAAATTCACTTTATTTTCCATTGGCATATCTGGTCACATCAAGTAAGTTTCTTGGTTGATTCACTTTACATTCTGGATACTAAAATTCAGTGTCTCAAGGTTCATCCTTGATCCATGTCTCTTTTGTATCTGTTCTCACTACATATAAATTTATACAATTTCAAACTTCTCAGTTTTTCATAAGATACACCATATTTAATGTCTGTGAGAATTCAGAAAATAGAATCTTTGAAGGAAAACATAAGACTGAAAAGTACTTTTCAACACAATAGTCCAGAGGTCTTTTGAGTTTTGAGATATATATATATGTATATATAGTCATATATTATATATATATATAAATATATATATATAGTTCTATTGATTAATATTGTTGTGACAGAAGAACATCCATTATCAACCAATATCAAAAGAAATATATGGATTAAACTTTTTATTCTATCTGCATCTTTTTTAAAAAAAGACTTGAAGTCTAATATGTATGTTGTTGTTGCTTTTTTCCCCTAATTGATTTGTCTGAATGGCCTCTTCTAATGCTTTCTCAGATTCATCTGGTGTATACCCACCATCATTTACTGTTGGGATCAGAGTAAGATTTTAGCTCAAATCAGGGTCATGGGGTAATATGCGCTCTGTGCTGTGTGCTTTAGTCATGTCCCACTCTGCATGATCCTGTGGACTGCAAACTGCCAGGCCCTTTTGTCCACCGGCTTCTTCAGGCAAGAATCCTCAAGTGGGATGTTGTGCCCTTGTCCAGGGGATCTTCCTGACCCAGGTATCAATCTGTGTCTTGTATGTCTCCTGCATTGGCAGGCAAGTTCTTTACCACTAGAACCACCTGGGAAGCCCCACAAAGTAATAAGGATGTATATTAATAAATTAGCCCCAAATTTATAAATACTGTATTTTTAATCAATAATTATTTAAAAAAATATATATATATATGTTTCTGTCAAAAGACTTTTGCAATCTCTTGGCCTTTTTTTTTTTTATTCAAGGATACTCATGCAAGGAAATGAGTTGTTTCTTCACACAATTCAATTATTCCCCCTAAAAACCCTCTAAAAAGTTAGAAAATGGGTCCTTCTTGATTCTAAGATGATATTATTGGTGAAGATGTAAAACTCATTCAGTGAGCCATCTTCAGATGCTTATTCCATGGTTTTTAATTTCCTTTTGAAAATATATCTATTCTATTCTTATTCTAGGAAGATGTTAATAAAGCAACTGTAACAAAACCTATGACTTGGTAAATAGATGCCAACACAAACATAGACATACTTAGAAAATGTGTATTTCAATGCTCCCAGAAACTCCTGTATTATTTATGCCCTCCTTTATTCTGAGCTCAGTACTGGAGCAAATGAGTATATGCATATGTTTTCATTAAGAATACTGCTATCTCACCATTAAAATACTCCTTAAATTTCCTAGAAGGTATACAGATGCATTCAAGTGAAGCATGTACAAATTTGTACATTTTGGAATTGAATTGATCCATATTAACTAAGCTGCATTCAATTTCCATTCTCCTGCATTCTTAGAGAAGCAGTGACAGAGAAGTGGTTTGTGTTTTTTTTTTTTTTAAGCAGTTCACTAAACACTAGGTTCTTATATTATGGGTACCATGTCAGTCCTGGAGCTATTTTTCTGCATGGAAATTGGCTTCATTCACATTCATAACAGCAGCAGGAAACCCAAGTATGGCTGCTGAGATGTTTGACTCTTCAGAGCAAAGAATAGCATACAACCTAAGATGAGCCTTCTTGAGAGAACAAGTGCTTCATCCTGAAGTTTTTAAGATGTATGTTTAATCTCCATGGGGAAAAACTCTATCTACCTAAATAGTAGAATTTCAACCTGAAATAATGCAGAAATTCACCACGAGCCAAGATCTGAAACAGGAAACATACAGGTCCTCAGTGAGTTATATTTTGCTTTTAGTTAAAGATGAAAAGAATATACAAAGTTTCCCATAACTTTGGAAATTTGAATTCACGTTAATGTTACACTTTGGAACACCTGGGTATATTCTGAAACTAAGCAGAAATTTCTATTTGCATTCCTTGAAAAAATGATCTTTGGATTTTTATAAATGTGTATTGTGTCTTAGGCCATTCAGTCCCTGAATAGTAGTTTTCAGAAGAGTTCTGTTTAAGTGAACTTCACTAATTTCTGAGTGACTTTCTATTCTTTCCAATCAGGTATGTTGTTTTCTGCTGAAAAATAGATTTAGTGAATTATCAAAAAATCAAACTTCACTAAAAACTGATACATAGATGGATAGTAAAATAAAATGGTTTTAGAAATATTTAAGGATGAAATTCTAGAATATGCATGTATGTAATGACAATATTATTGATTGGGAATTCACTACTTCCCTGTGTGTCAATGTATCATGTAAAAGCCACTCAGTCATGTCTGATTCTTTGTAATACCATGGACTGTCAAATTCTTCAGGCCCGAATACTGGAGTGGGTAGCCTTTCCCCTTTCCAGGGGATCTTCCCTACCCAGGGATCAAACCCAGGTTTCCTGCATGCACATAGATTCTTTACCAGCTGAGCCATGAGGGAAGCCCAAGAAAACTGGAGTGGGTAGCCTATCCCTGCTCCAGAGGATCTTCCCCACCCAGAAATCAAACTGGGGTCTCCTGCATTGCAGACAGATTTTTAGCAACTGAGCTATCAGGGAAGCCCTAGTGTGTCAAAGATAACTATGTATCCACCTGTAATGTTATCTAGCTATCTATTAAAACATTAAAAACATGGGTCATCAGTTCAGTTCAGTTGCTCAGTCTTGTCCGACTCTTTGCGACCCCATGGACTGCAGCACTCCAGGCCTCCCTGTCCATCACCAACTCCCGAAGTCCACCAAATCCATGTCCATTGAGTCAGTGATGCCATCCAATCATCTCATCCTCTGTCGTCCCCTTCTCCTCCCACCTTCAGTCTTTCCCATCATCAGGGTCTTTTCCTGTGAGTTGGTTCTTCCTATCAGGTGGCCAAAGTATTGCAGTTTCAGCTTCGGCATCAGTCCTTCCAAAGAATATTCAGGACTGATTTCATTTAGGATTGACTGGTTGGATCTCCTTCCAGTCCAAGGGACTCACAAGAGTCTTCTCCAACACCACAGTTCAAAAGCATCAATTTTTCAGTGCTCAGCTTTCTTTACAATCCAACTCTCACATCCATACGTGACTGCTAGAAAACCATAGCATTCACTAGACAGACTTTTGCTGGCAAAGCAATGTCACTGCTTTTTAGTAAGCTATCGAAGTTGGTCATAACTTCTCTTTCAAGGGGCAAGTGTCTTTTAATTTCATGGCTGCAGTCACCATCTGCAGTGGTTTTGGAGCCCCCCCCGCCAAATAAAGTCTGTCACTGTTTCCACTGTTTCCGCATCTATTTACCATGAAGTGATGGGATCAGACGCCACGATCTTAGCTTTCCGAATTTTGAGTTTTAAGCCAAAATTTTCACTCTCCTCCCTCACTTTCGTCAAGAGGCTCTTTTCTTGTTCTTCTTTGCTATCTGCTATAAGGGTGGTGTCATCTCCATATCTAGGTTATTAATATTTCTCCCAGCAATCTTGATTCCATCTTGTGCTTCTTCCAGCTCAGCGTTTCTCATGATGTACTCTGCCTATAAGGTAAAGAAGCAGGGTGACAATATACAGCCTTGACGGACTCCGTTCCCTATTTAGAACCAGTCTGTTGTTCCATGTCCAGTTCTAACTGTTGTTCCTTGACCTGCATACAGATTTCTCAAGAGGCAGGTCAGGTGGCCTGGTATTCCCATCTCTTTGAGAATTTTCCATGGTTTCTTGTGGTCCACATAGTCAAAGGTTTTGGCATAGTCAGTAAAGCAGAAATAGATGTTTTTCTGGAACTCTTGCTTTTTCAATGATCCAATGGAAGTTGGCAATTTGATCTCTGGTTCCTCTGCTTCTTCCAAATCCAGCTTGAAAATCTGGAAGTTCATGGTTCATGGATTGCTGAAGACTGGCTTGGAGAATTTTGAGTATTACTTTACTAGCATGTGAGATGAATGCAACCGTGCAGTAGTTTGAGCATTCGTTGGCATTGCCTTTCTTTGGGAATGGAATGAAAGCTGGCCTTTTCCAATCCTGTGGCCACTGCTGAGTTTTCCAAATTTGCTGGCATATGGAATGCAGCACATTCACAGCACCATTTTTTAGGATTTGAAATAGCTCAACTGGAATTCCATGACCACCACTAGCTTTGTTCATAATTATGTTTCCTAAGGCCCACTTGACTTCATATTCCAGGATGTCTGGTTCTTGGTGAGTGAACACACCATCTGATTATCTGGGTTGTGAAGATGTTTTTTTGTATAGTTCTTCTGTGTATTCTTGCCACCTCTTCTTAATATCTTCTGCTTCTGTTGGGTCCATACCATTTCTGTCCTCTATTGTGCCCATCTTTGTATAAAATATTCCCTTGGTATCTCTAATTTTCTTGAAGAGATCTCTAGTCTTTCCCGTTCTATTATTTTCCTCTATCTCTTTGCACTAATCACTGAGGAAGTCTTTCTTATCTCCCCTTACTATTCTTTGGAACTCTGCATTCAAATGGATATATTTTTCCTTTTCTCCTCTGCCTTTAGCTTCTCTTTTCACAGCTATTTTTAAGGCCTCCTCAGACAACCATTTTGCCTTTTTGTTTCTATCTTTAGAGATGGTCTTGATGCTTGCCTCCTGTACAATGTCACGAACCTCCAGCCATAGTTCTCCAGTCACTATCAGCTCTATTTGTCACTTCCACTGTATAATGGTAAGGGAATTGATTTAGGTCGTCCCTGAATGGTCTAGTTGTTTTCCCTACTTTCTTCAGTTTTGAGTCTGAATTTGGCAATAAGGGGTTCATGGTCTGAGCCACAGTGAGCTCTCTGTCTTGTTTTTGCTGACTGTATAGACCTTCTCCATTTTTGGCTACAAAGAATATAATCAGTCTGATTTTGATTTTGACCTCTGATGATATTCACGTATAGAGTCTTCTCTTGTGCTGTCTTTAGAGGGTGTTTGCTATGACCAGTACGTTCTCTCGGCAAAACTCTATTAGCTTTTGCCCTGCTCATATAATTAGTGTAAAAAAGCAGAATTGTTGATCCCAGTTAAATTCTATAAATTAATATTTCAAATATTTGGTAGTAAAACATTTCTCAAAAGCATGTTGACTTATCCTTTTGATGAAAGCTTATATGTTTAAGAATTCTATCCCTGGGTTAGAAAGATCCATGGAGAAGGCATTGGCAAACCACTCCAGTATTCTTGTCTGGAGAATTCCATGGACAGAGGAGACTGGCAAACTATGGTTCATGGGGTTGCAAAGAGTCAGACACAGCTGAGTGAATAACACAACATTGTATGAAAGAAAAATCTAGATACATAAACAGTATTAGTTTCCTAAGTCTCAAAAGCTGGCTTGATGAAATATAATATATATATATATATATATATATATAATATATAATATATATTATATATTTATATCTATCTACCTATATATTTATACAGATATATATCTTTATGGCATGGGTTTACTTTGATTTATTGAATTACAGAATAAATGTAAAAAGTCACCAAATTACAGAATAAAGGTATGTTTGTGTGTAACATATTTTGCAATATTCATGTGCTGCACTTTAACAAAGAAGACAATTTCATTTTCATCTTTGATACTTTATAAAATATAAAATGAAATAAGAAATATCAAAGATAAATGGAGAATATTTTATATCAATCTTGTGTATTATATAAAATTTTTTCTCCTTGATTTGCACTCTACCACATTTAAAAAGGTTCAGATTTACAAACTCATCAAAAGTGTGATTGCCAGAAAGATAAAAATCTGACCAGTGAATCATAGGCAGATATAAAAACACATGAGCAAATGCAAAATTAATTAGCAGTGTGGTTAAAAACAAAACAAAATATTTTTCACAAGTAAACAGAAATTAATTGTAGTGTCTAGTTATAAAGGCATGCCTAAATTTTCAAAGGAGTGACAAATATAGCATGTTGATTACCCAAGTGATACACAAAATATGTAATCATTAGTCAAAAGCTGTTCAAGGGAAACTAATTTGGAGTCTATTCTGATATGAAAACACTGGCTGTTTTTAGTAGACTACAGGTTAACCTGTAAACAAAGAAAGATGGTGACCATAGTCTTGTGCAAAGGTTTCAGATTTTTTTTCATTCATTTATTCCCCCATTCATTGAATAAATATTTATTGAGATTTCATCACTCATCCATTGTTGAGGTAACAAGAGACAAAAAACAAATAATGAATTACCATCAAGATTAATTTTTAGAGAAAAAGGTAAACATTAAAACCCTTGTGTTTTAGGAGCCAAAGATAAATAAAAAGAAAGAAAGCTGTGAACAATACAAGTCATAGAAATTTTCTTATGATATGGGATTTAATTCAATTTTGAAAGATAAAAGTATGACATGCATGGTTCATCAAGGATATAAAGATTAAAATTTAGCACATATAAGTGAACACTCATGGAACATTTTTTATATCTCCATGTTAAGAACTTATTGTGAAAGGTAAAATTTAATTTTTCTTAAAATCTAAACAGCTTTTATATGATGGGTAGAAACCTTTTCCATACGTCTCAAGGCATAGATGCCAACAAGTAGTTGCTTTAGTTTTTGTATAATAAAGTCATTTTTATTGTATGCTACAGAATTACACACCAAACACACACACACAAAGACAGATGCAAAAATATAAACCCTGCAAAAATTGACTATTGGGCCTGGCGTGCTGGGATTCATGGGGTCGCAAAGAGTCAGAAACGACTGAGCGACTGAACTGCACTGAACTGAACTGAGTCTAATCTAACTGTTTTTCTTATTAGCATATTTTTATATTTTCAGACAGCAGAAAGTAAAAGTTTATTTGAAATTAATATGTTTATTTAGCAAAATAATAGAGGAGTTATAAAAATGTAAGGAGTTACTTGAAAATAGTAAATATTGAAACTAAAAGCAACTAAATTAAACATATGCAATTTAGAAATGTGGTATTTAAATATGATTTTCTTTTTAAATTATATTAACCATGGAAATAGGATTAGAAGTTTTATCAAAAAAAAAATTATCTAAGATTTCCAAAAAATGATAAATGGCTTACGTGGCAGAAAGTTTGACTGTTCTAACATTACAGGGCACATGCTCCATCTCTCCATCGTGTCAGACTCTTTGCAACCTTATGGGCTGTGGTCCACCAGGCTTCTCTGTCCATGGGATTTTATAAGCAAGAACACTGGAGCAGGTTGCCATTTCCTCCTCCAGGGGATCTTCCCTACCCATGGATCCAACCAAGGTCTCCTGTATCTGCTGTATTGCCAGGCAGATTCTTTACCACTTAGTCAACTGGGAGTCCAAAAACATTACAACCCTTGTCAAATGCAAACCAAATTCATGAGAGAACTGGAGAATTCTGGAATTTCACAAACATGTGAAAGTGTTTCAGAATCAAATTAAAGAACCAATTCACATACTGTACATAATTAATGGGATCATGAAGGGCAGATTGCAATGCCTGGGCTCTCAAATTATATAGATCAATCTGGCATCAACAGTATCTCTTAAATATCAACATCCAGTCCTTCAGTGTTGAGAGTATTAGGAAAAAAAGAATGAATATGCAAACCATTTGAGACTTTCCTCTTCCCAAATGATTATGGTCAACTATTGTTAGAATTTAGTGATATAAAAACATCTCCATTGACCTTGATATCAACAAGGTCGCAGTTATAGTGACTTACCCTTTTCTTATGAAGATTTAGATTTTGGAAAGGAGTCCTCAACATAATGGTAGTTAGTCATAAGTTGCTGTTGTTGTTTGGTCTCTTGGCTTAGAAATAAAAGACTGTTAACAACACCATCTGCTTTTTCTCTCTGGGACGTGACTACCCTGGAGTAAGATGAGTATTTTGAGAAGGCTTAGCTTCTTGATGTCAGGCTTTAGCTCTGGCTAGAGCTTAGGACTGGGCTTCCCTGATGGCTCAGATGGTAAAGAATCTGCCTGCAATGCAGGAGACATGTGTTTGGTCCCTGGGTCGAGAAGATGCCCTGAAGAAGGGAATGGCTACCCTCTCCAGTATTCTCGCCTGGAGAATTCCATGGAGTCTCAAAGAGTTGGACATGATTGAGTGACTAAAACTTTCACTTCTTTTTTTCATAGCTCAGGATTGCATCTACTAGAAGAATTTCAATTTATAACCCATACTATAAAAATTAATTTGTCATTCATTATGTGCAATATATGTGGTTTTAGTTCCTACATTTGAAATCTTAGAAAACATATATAATTCAAATCCATAAACATGTGTTTACAGGAGGTCTTTAACCAGCACATATAATCCTATTATATAAAATTCCCTCTTTTGTTAACAAAAATACAAAAACAAGAGCAAAGTTCAACACCATGATTTGAACTTCAAGTGTTAATGAGAAGGGAAGGTTAGCATTATTAAGCCATTGATTAGTTTTAAGATGCTTTTCAAATGCACTGTTCATTTTTGAGCTTGCATTCCTAGAAGAACACTGCTAGTATTGCCAGCTCTATTTGTTCACTCCACAGTAACTAGCCCATCACCATAGGAACTCATTCCCGGATGTGTGGTGCCTCTGAAAACCTCACCCCTAACCTTGAACCTGATCTTTTATAGGCTGATATGGCAAAATAATGTAGAGGTATAATACTTCATGTCCAGGGTTATCATCAACAGGTTTAATGACCTTCCCCAAGATAAAATTTAAGGATCCTTTCATAACCTTCAGCCCAGATATCCAATTTACTGGAAACAAGAACAATGTAAGAGTGCCTTTGAGCCCCACTAGAGGGGCATTACAGTTAACCACAAACATGTCAGCTAGAGTCAAGTGAATTTTTGCGTCTTGGTTAAAAAGACATACATCATCTCCCATATTTCTATACTGATGATAGATCTAAAACAAATTTCTTCAGGAGTTCCAGCAGTAGAATGCATCATACAGGAAACAGCTCTCCCAAGAACTAAGATATTAGAAGTTTATTACATATGGACATCTTCTCCCCAAAATTTCCCTGACTGCCACATTTTATCTCTTGCTAGCTTTCTTTTCATGCTTATTTTTTTCAACTTTCTGTTGGTTTCAAGAGTTTGATTAATTGATATTCTTAGAAGTTTTCTTCTTTTTTTACTGAAGTGTAGTTGACTTACAATATTGTGCTAGTTTAAGGCATACAGCAAAGTAATTTCATTATTATACATATATGTGTATCTATATTTTTTATTTTGATTTTTCCATTATAGTTTGTTACAAGATACTAATTATAATTCCCTGTGCTACACAGTAAATCCTTAGTGTTGGTCTAATTTATATATGGTAGTATTCATCTGTTATTCCCATAATCCCAATTTATCTCTCCACCTACTTCTTTGGTAACCATAAGTTTGTTATCTATGCTTGTGAGTCAGTTTCAGTTTTGTAAATACATTCATTTGTACTACTTTTTAGATTCTAAGTGTAAGTGATATAGTATAATATTTGTCTTTCTCTGTTGGATTTACTTTAAAAGGTTTTCTTCTTAACCTTGTTTCTTTGTGCACCAGCAAGGTAAACTGCATTATATTATACACAAGCCTAAAGGTAACCAAACCTTATTTCCTTACAGACTTGGAGTGACACGGCCTATGTTCCCCTCAATGATTTCAGGTTGGGAAAATCTTAGCTTAAAATTATTGTTCAAGTCTTTCTAATAATTCCAATTTGCATTTATCCTTGATGTATTCCCAGGTTGTTTTTTTTTTTTTTTTTTTCCTGCACTTTCCTTTCTCCAAAATCTTGAAATATCCTAAATGGCAACTCATTTAATAAATAATTGAAATTCAACTCCAAAGAGTATTAGTCATGAGAAGCTCTGAAGTCAGCCATCACCAAAGGGTCAGGAGTTTTGTTGCTACAACTGGTATGGGTTTGAAGGAATTAAAAAGTGTCAAGTTATGAGAGTCAGCCTCTCCTTTGACTTTGAAGAAGAAACTGTAAGAGACCCTGAGAACTGAAAAATATCCATTTAGCCTCAACATGATTTTTCCCTTACAGTTTTTCTTGCTGACCTCTGATATTTGCATGGCCTAAACCACTAAACAGTTCCTCTTCAACCCTCTTACTAAGACCTTACCATAGCAACAGACAGCTGTTAAATCCCAGAGCAAATTCCTCCATCTTCTGAGATCCATATTTGATCAACTATTGCCTTAAATTAGCTGAATCTTTTGTTAAAGGCCCAGAGAACACTTTATCCATCTCAATGTAGCTAGAACACACCTTTGAAACCACGTTTTAAGCTGTTACATCAGAATAAAGGACCATAGTTAATAGCACATCAGTGTTTGCTTTTTTTTTTTTTTTTCTTCCACTAATCTTACAACTTGTATAGCCCTAAGGAGCACAACCTAGCTATGACTAGCCTATTTGGCCTATTAAAAAGCAAAGACATTACTTTGCTGACAAATATCCATCTAGTCAAAGCTATGGCTTTTCCAGTAGTCATGTATGGATGTGAGAGTTGGACTATAAAGAAAGTTGAATGCCAAAGAATTGATGCTTTTGAACTGTGGTGTTGGAGAAGACTCTTGAGAGTCCCTTGGACTGCAAGGAGATCCAACCAGTCCATCCTAAAGGAGATCAGTCCTGGGTGTTCATTGGAAGAACTGATGCTGAAGCTCCAACACTTTGGCCACCTGATGCAAAGAACTGGCTCATTGGAAAAGACACTGATTCTGGGAAAGATTGAAGGCAGGAGAAGAAGGGGACGACAGAGGATGAGATGATTGGATGATATCACTGACTCGATGGACGTGAGATTGAGCAAGCTCTGGGAGTTGTTGATTGACAGGGTACCCTGGCGTGCTGCAGTCCACGGGGTCGCAAAGAGTTGGACGGGGCTGGGTGACTGAACTGAAGGAGCACAAGGGAACACTACTAAATGAGGATATTATTTTTATTTTGTGTTTAACACTCTCCCCCCATTGGCTTGGCATCAAGCATCAAGTAAGTTATGAATACACTCTACTTATAGTTGATTTTATTGTTTTCATATTCTAAATATGTTTTTTTAAAAATAGCCCTTCATGAGGCATGGTAGTCAGACTCATTTACTTGGATTTCCCTGGTGGCTCAGATGGTAAAGCGTCTGCCTACAATGCAGGAGACCCAGATTCCATCCCTGGGTTTGGAAGATCCCCTGGAGAAAGAAACAGCAACCCACTCCAGTATTCTTGCCTGGAAAATCCCATGGACAGAGAAACCTGGTAGGCTACAGTCTACAGGGTTGCAAAGAGTCAGACATGACTGAGCAACTTCACTTTCTTTCTTTCTTCCTTTTCCAAACAATTGTGATGTCCTTGGACCTCACAGCGTCTGCTGGGCCTTTGAACCACTCTGCTTAGTTATCTTTTATAGTCACTCCTTTGGTCCACAGGGAAAAGTTTTGAGCAGGAGTTGTTTGCAGAAATCACAATCACAACCAGAAAGAAAAGTGAAGCCTAGGACAGAGCTGGGGAAGGGAAGAAGGGACAATACTCCTTACTTCACTATGGCTCATAATTAATGCAGTGATTCTGCTTGCATTATATCCAATTCATTTGTACTTGTGGAGTTCATTACTGCATTACCCTTCATGTCCTAATGGGAAAACAATATTCCTTAAAGGCAATACAAGTGCACAAAGAACCTATTTTTGTCCTATTGATATAAATTGTCTCATTGAGGTGACCTTTTCAACTAGAAGGCATGGTAGCACATGGAAAATGCAGAGATAACCTTTCTATTAATTTAATTTTAATCTTTCACTTGAAATATCATTCATTCTGCAAATATCTTCTGTTTGATAGCTGCTCTTTTAAGACAAATTTTGAAGTCTAAGGTCAGAGCAGAAAAGCTCTTGGCTATTCTCTGCCCACCTCTTTTTGGCTACTCATAGGCTTTACCTTTTCATTTTCCAAACACATATTTCAAATTCAACTATTAAATTATTTTTACTTAATCAGAATAATCAGGTCCCTTGAGACATCACTGATCATAGAATAATATATAAATATTCTTCACAAGCAAGAGTTTTTAATCATCCAATAATATTCTGAGTTTGTCTTTATCATAGGAAAGAAGAAAAAAAATGGATGTTTTAAAGATTTGTCTACTGTGTTAAATCAATGCACTCACTAACTTAAATGGGCAAGTGATACTTTTCATTGCTCTTTCAGACCAGGATAGGTTTTATGATCTCCTAGAAAAGGAAAAAAAAAAAAGAACTTATTTTATTTTCAAGAATTGTTTATTCTTGAATCTTAAGAAAAAATTAAAGCCCAGTGTGTTTCTTCAAATCAGTAGACAAGAAAAGGAAGCACAATGAGGTGCTTAAAATGCTTAATTTTAAATCATGTATAATTTCAAGTGACAGCAAAACAAATTAATGCTTTGCTGTTTGCCACTGTTACTTTGGTTAAATGATAGGCATATACATTTGAGAAAGTCTTTAGTGTTATAGAGGGCTGGGAGAAAAGAAATAAGTCTGGCAATTTTGCAAAATATTCTAAGAATGAGAAAGTGGTCAGTTTTCAGAGGCATCTGAGGACATGCAATTTATCATTGATTAATTTTGATTTATTTCATTACAGCTATTAATGAAAAAGGGAAGAAACACCAAAAATGAAATATGATTGGTCACTTAAAAAACTCTAGGAAACATGATTCTGCTTCCCTGGTCATTCAGATGCTAAAAACTCTGCCTGCAATGCAGGAGATCTAGGTTCGATCCCTGGGTGGGTAAGATCCCTTGGAGGAGGAAATGGCAACCCACTCCAGTACTCTTGCCTGTAAAATTCCGTGGACAGAGGTGCCTGGCAGGCTACAGCTCATGGGGTCACAAAGACTGAGCGACTGACACAGATCATTTCTAGTGAACCTCGATACAGTTTTCCATAATGGCTCCCCCATTTTACATTCCCACCAACAGTGCAAAAAGTTTCCTTTTCTCCTCATCCTTGTCCACACTTGTCATTTCTTGTTTTTTTTTTTTTTTTGTGATAACCCTTTGGTGTGAGGTGATAGCTCATAGTGGTTTTGGATTACACTTCTCTGATGGTTAGTGATGCTGAGCACATCTTCAGGTACCTAATTGGCCATATGCATGTCTTTCTTTGGGAAGAAAAAAAATGTTTATTTAGTTCCTCTACCCATTTTCCAATTTAAAGTTTAATAACTAACAATATTTGATAAATGTACATTTCTTAGAAACTCTTTAGAGTAAGCACAAGACTACCCAGGGTACTAGTAACAATAGCAGGTTCTATTTTTACTGAGCATTTCCTGTGAGCTAGGCCCTGCGCTAATAGTTTGAACACGTAATTTCTCATTTATTACCTTGATGGGAAGTGTCACAGGCTCGTTTGTTCTAAACAGTTGACCATGATGCTATTATGACAACTTGCTGGGAACATATGTTTCCAAGCCTTTTGCCTGGCATTTCAACGTGCATGTCATATTTGTCTAATGTCATTGTATTGGCCTTTATCAATGTATACAAAATGCCCATCAACAAAATGTTGAAGGAAGGAAAATACAAATGGAACAAATATATATATATACACACACAAACACATATATCAAAGGGCACAATAATTATTATTTAGTCAAATGTTTTACTCTTAAATCATCTCTAAATTATTAAAATATTATGATTCACTTAAGCAGATGTCTATATGTCTATACCTATCTATAGATACAGCTTGTGAAATTTTAGTTGCAAAAAGTTCCATATGTCCAAAGCATGTATATTTTTTAAAGAATTAAGTACTATTGCTAAATAATGTAATAAGTTCAGTAATCTGAATCTTAGTGTCAGGTATTAGAAAGTATATAAAAAAAGTATTTTTAACCTTTAAAAAAGTACTAATGCATTTACTCATATTTTGTTGTGAAAGAAATATTACAAATTTTAAGAAAATGATCTGTTAAATTAACACTGCTGTAATCACACCTCCTAGGACCACATGTGACACGGGTTTATAGTTACTATCAGCATGAGCATGTTTGTATAACAGGATCAATCCAGGAGGATGGAGTGGTAAATTGCAGCATCACTGAAGCATGAATGCCGCCTAATTAACAAAACTGAAAGTGCCGCTCTCATTCCGCTGATCTTCCTTTCCTCACATGACTGATCTATGCTGCTGCATTCAGTGGGATGCTGTTTCTTGCTGGCACACTGCAGTATTTCCTGTCCACCTGCTAAAGTCTACTCTATAACAGAACTTGTACTGAAAGTAATCAGAAATATGTCCCTTTGGAAGCACCTCTGAAAACATATTTCTTAATTTCTTCTAAGTGCTACATATGGATTTAATTTATTTCAATAAAACCTCAGCTAAATTCATATATTTAATATGTGTGCATGCTATGTCGCTTCAGTCATGTCCAACTCTTTGTGACTCTGTGGACTGTAGCCCATCAGGCTCCTCTGTCCATGGGATCCTCCAGGAAAAACTACTGGAGTGGGTTGCCATGCCCTCCTCCAGGGGGTCTTCCCGACTCAAGGATATAAACCATGTCTCTTAGGTCTCTTGCTTTGGCAGGTGGGTCCTTTACCACTACTGTAACCTGGGAAGCCCCATATTTAATATACATGCATGTTAAGTTTTATTAAAGAGTGCCACATATAGAAGCAAAAAGCGGGATTTAGATCTCTTGACCACAACAAAGCTGTTCTGTTTCTACCAGTTTCTCTGTTGTCTTCAACACAATCATTGATCTCCTATTACCCTCCATTCAGTGAAATAATCAACTGTTTTGTTTTGTATAGCTCCAGTGTTGTAAACTCTACAAATAATATTTTATGTATGACGTAGAGAACATTAGTTGGTATACATCACTTGATATACATCACTTCATAGAACATCTTAAACCCTGTATTTTAATTGTTGATGCCATAACTGTGTAATAACAGCAAAATATTTAATATTTCTATGGCATAGCTTCCTGTAGAAATGATGAGAGAGTGATTTGATGACTTTTAGAATTTGATTGTTTTCTAAATTTATTTGCTTTATTCATCTTACTCCTTTTCAAATATAACGTTACAGGTAGGAACAAAGTAGAAGCAGAACATATTTATTTGTATTAATACCATAAAGTCAAAACAAAGCATTATTAACCAGTTCTCCCAGTGGTATTGTGACATGTTTTGAACACATTGTCACATTGCCATGAACATCAATAATGTTAGAGAGTGTTGGATCTTACACAACAGTGTCAGGCTTGTAGACAGTCAATGTGTCAAGACAAAATAATAGCAAGGAAATTTTCACTATGAACATCTTACTTACAACTTATAATGATGAGCAAAATTGAATATAATTGCAAAGACACACACATACATGTACATATGAATGTTTAATATAATGTGATTGCCAATTCATTGTTATAGAGAAGTAACACTGAAACTTCTGTTTTCTAGATGTGCTCCAATTCATATCATGAAGTCTAACTATTCATATTAACTTTTTCTTTTGCTTACAGTTTTACTGTTGACTTGGCACCAAGTAGCTAGATGGTTTTGTCAAGAGATTTTTCTCTTTAGAGCGAAGCACAGGTTTCTACAGTTAATAGATCAGGAATTCAGCAGAGGTAGTAGCCACAATGAGAAGGAAGCCATGCATCTGTGCTTGTACATCATGTTCATCCTTGACGTGGAAACTCTGTTCATGGATCCATCATATATATAAATACTATGTGATCAAGAAGAGGTCAAGGGCATTGATGTGAACTTTGTTTCCCTTCAGTTTTGTTCAATTCAGTTGCTCAGTCACGTCCAACACTTTGCAATCCCATGGACCAGGTCTCCTCACCCATCACCAGCTCCCAGAGCTTGCTCAAACTCATGTCCATCGAGTCGATGATGCCATCCAACCATTTTATCCTCTTTTTGTTCCTTTCTTCTCTTGCTTTCAATCTTCCCCAGCACCAAAGTCTTTTCCATTGAGTCAGTTCTTCATATCAGGTGGTCAATGTATTGGAGCTTCAGCTTCAGCATCAGTCCTTCTAATGAATATTCAGGAATTCCTTTAGGATGGACTGGTTGGATCTCCTTGCAGTCCAAGAGTCTTCTCCAGCACCACAGTTCAAAAGCATTCATTCTTTGGTGCTCAGCTTTCTTTATGGTCCAACTCTCACATCGATACATGCTACTGGATAAACCATAGTTTTGACTAGATGGAACTTGGTCAACAAAGTAATGTCTCTGCTTTTGAATGTGCTGCCTAGGCTTTTGATTGATTGTTAAGAATATTATTTTCCTTCTAAATATGCCCTCATGTGACTTATTCATCAAGACAAGATTTTTTTTTTTTTTAATGATAGGCAGAAGAAGAAGAAAAGAAGGTGAAGGAGGAAGGGGGAAGAGATTATACTGATGAGGATCACACAGGCCAACACTCAGCAGTGAGCTTTATTTTTTAGTTTTTATTAGAGTAGAGTTGAATTACAATGTGGTTAGTTTCAGGTGCACGGCAAAATGATTCAGGTATGCATAATCATATATCCATTGTTTTTAAGATTATTTTCCCATACAGGTTTTTAACTGATTATTTATTTATTTTGGCATATAGTTGCTTTACAATGCTGTGTTAGCTTCTACTGTACAGCAAGATGAATCAGTCGTACATAATACATATTTTCCCTCTCTTTTGGATGCCCATCCCATTTAGGTCACCACAGTGCATTCAGGAGATTTCCCTGTGCTATACAGTATGTCCTCATTAATTATCTATTTTATACATAGTATCAATAGTGTATATGTATCAACCTCAGTCTCCCAGTTCCTTCCAGTGAGATCTTGATTGAAGCCTTATGGCTGATGCAGACTTGCTGGAGCAGAAATGGCTTCAAGTACTTGGTTCTCTGCTTACCCTACCATTTCCCATGTATTACTTTTTGGGCCAATTATAAAATCTCTAATGATTTTGCTCTTTCTTTCCAAACCACTAAACCATGTGATTATATATTTTCTTTGGACTTAATTCAAAATACAACTACTAGATACTTTTTAAAGCTATGGTTTTCCACTAGATGTGAGAGTTTGATCATAAAGAAGGTTGAGCACTGAGAAATTAATTTGTTCAAACTGTGGTGCTGGAGAATACTCTTGAGGGTCTTTGGACTACAAGGAAATCAAACCAGTCAATCCTAAAGGAAATTACCTCCAAATATTCGTTGGAAGTTCTGATGCTGAAGCCGAAGCTCTAATCCTTTGGCCACCTGATGTGAAGACCTAACTCGTTGGAAAAGACTCTGATGCTGGGAAAGATTGAGAGCAGGAGGAGAAGAGGGTGACACAGGATGAGATGGGTTGGATAGCATCACTGACTCAATGGACATGAGATTGAGTAAACTTTGGGAGATAATCAAGAACAGGGAAGTCTGCCAGGCTGCAGTCCATGGAGAGGCAAAGAGTTGGACACAATTTAGCTACTGAACAACAACATGATACTCCTCAGTATTAATGAGTTGAAATATTTAATTTTAGCAAACATGATGTTCCCCATCTGTTTTTATTACCTTTATTTGTTAGTTTAAGTATAAAGACTAGGTCTCTAAAAGAGATCTAATTCTAATATGATTTTTCCTAACCCTTGATCTAACCTCTCAGTACACACATATGTGTTAAGAAAGAAGGCTAGCTCATGAATGAATAAAGAATTAAATGGCTGAGATGTAGCCAGAATAAATGTTATCAATAAAATTTCAAATAACTTTAATATTCACACTATAGTAATATTCACAAGTCACAAGTTTTAAAATAAGTGTTAAATATTAGTTTACAATTTTAAAAAACTTGGAGTAATCAAATTTTCTGTTTTTTCATAGGTTAGACACATTAAAATATTTTAATTTAGGGGCAATATAGCTATACAATAACCCAACAGAGAATTATAACACTGAATATTCAATAATATTTTTACTAATAAATTAATTTTTTTAATATTCAATAATTTCTCCTGGAAGTAATTCCCATATTTCTTGGGAATTAATTGCACCTCAGACTGAAAAGCTAGATTCCAGTCTTACTTTAAGTTAGGAATGATTTCTAAACCAAGGTTTCTAAATAGTCATTTTTATACAATTTCTTACTAGTGAGTAGAAATGCCTTCCTCTTCGATTTTCAGAGAGAACTAATTCAGTTTATTTTTATTAGAATGTATTTCCTTGTGAGCAACACACACACACACATACACACACACACACATACACACAAACTAAGGGTTTTGTATTTGCCTTAGCAGAGCATTTTAAAGTGTAAGTACTGAGTAAAAACAGAGACTCATTTAAAGAAAACATTTACAATTACAAAAAAGTCCAATGACCCCAAACATCTTGAATATAGAACAGATGCCAAATTATGATCTTGAGTACATTGTCAGGGGAGAAATTATGATTTGCTTTCCTAATTTACTGTAGCACATTGATTAAAAATAATAAACATTACAAGGTAAATATTGATATGATTTATAAGTAATTTAAATTTAATTAGATGAAAATAACATTCAATGCACAGAATTATTCTACTCATAGTGAGTTTTAAATGATAATACTTATGAAAGTAATATGTTAGATGTGTTTTTCAGCTAAATTATTTTTTGTTTAACTTTAAATAGGTTCATAAATGTTAAATTGAGAGTGAGGGTGCATGCATTCTCAGTTGCTTCAGTCGTCTGGAGCTCTTTGTGACCCTATGAACTGTAGCCTGCCAGGCTCCTCTGTCCAAATGATTCTCCAGGCAAGAATACTGGAGTGGGTTGCCATGCCTTCCTCTAGGATCTTCCCCACCCAGGGATCTAAGACACATCTCCTCCATTGCAAGTGGGAGAAGGAAATGATGACCCACTCTAGTGGTCTTACCTGGAGAATTCTGTGGGGAGAGAAGGGTGGGCTACAGTCCATGGAGTTGCAAAGAGTCAGACATAACTGAAGGACTAAAACTTTCACTTTCACTTTCTTTACCACTGAACCACCAGGGAAACCCTAAAATGAGGGCAGTATTCATAAATCCTCATTTTAATATCTGTATTTTTTCCTACTTGTTTTGAAAATAAAGGAAATATTCCTGTATCTGTTATAATAATCTCTAAACAAATTATTTAAATTATACTTAGACATAAATTCCATCCAAGTGCTTGTTGAAAACACTGTATTATTTAGCTTCACTCTCTAAATCTTGTAAAGAAGATATTTAAGTGAGGGTACACAACAGAATTTTAAAATAGAAATTATAAATGTTGATACACACTCACACACACATATATATAATATCCGTACACTAATGATATCAAAATTTTTAAAGCCATAAATTGTAAGTTATTTTATCTGACAAAAGATAAAGTTCTATTAACTTGTATTGATTCATTGTTTTATTCCCAATGCGCTTCTGCTTCTAGGTGAGACCAGACCAAGTATAGTAAGGAGCACAGAGAAAAATGTAAAGATCAGGTAGCTCTAAATTGCTTTAACTCATGATCAAATAAAATCAATCACCTGGATAAAAATTTCGAGCTATTCCTAGTACAATATACTTTACAGACTGTAATGTGAACTGTTCTGCCCACCTCTCATATTCTCAAGTCCTAACTTCCAGCAGCTCCAAGTGTGACTATGTTTGGAGAAAGGATCTTTAAAGGAATAATTAAAATGAGATCATGAAGGTGAGCACTAATCTGATATGACTGACATCCTTACAAGAGGAGAAGATCAAGATACCAACATCTACTGAAGAAATAACTTATGAAGACATGGGGAGGAAATGGTTATCCATAAGTCAAAGAGTGAGATTTCAGAGGAAACTAACCCTGTGGATATCATCATCTTGTCTTTCTATTTCCCATAACTTTGAGTAAACTAAAGTTTGTCATTGAAGGCACCAAATCTGTACTTTGTTAACAAAGGAATTTAGTTAAGGCACCCGTAACAAATTAGTGTACCACTGTATAGTAGAAATTAGATAATATAAACATCCAACTACAGTATTATCTGGGCTTCCCTGGTGGCTCAGTCAGTAAAGAATCTGCCTGCAATGCAGGAGACTGTCTGCAATATAGGAGACGTGGGTTCAATCCCTGAGTTGGGAGGATCCCCTGGAGAAGAAAATGGCAACCCACTCCAGTATTCTTGCATGTGAAATCCCATGGACAGAGGAGCCTAGCAAGCTACCCTGCCACAGGTCTCAAGAGTCACACATGACTTAATGACTAAACCACCACCATAGTATTATCTATATACATGGATCTCAGGCGAAGTCAGATGGGGAAAATGACAGGTTATATTATATCCAGAAACTATCAGAAATATGGGGTGATTTAAATCCAGCTCTACATGAATCAAATTATTTTACTAATGAAATAGACATATGATATATAAATATATATACACTCACACATAGACAAATACATTTCAATTTATAGTGAAATATACATACAAATGGGCTTCCCAGGAGGCTCTAGTAGTAAAGAATCTGCCTGCCAATGCAGGAGAATCAAGAAGAGATGCAAGTTTAATCCACGGGTTGGGACAATCCCCTAGAGTAGGAAATGGCAACCCACTCCAGTATTCTTGCCTGGAAAATTTCATGGACAAAGGATCCTGGCAGGTTACAGTCCATGGTGTCACAAAGAGTCGGACATGACTGGGCACACACACACACACACGTGCACAATAATTACAAATAATATGTGTAATTTATATATTTGAAGTATATGTACTCTCTCTCTCTTTCTCTCTCTCTCTCTCCATATATATATATAATGTCCTTTATGTTTTTTCACATACATATTGAAACATATGTATACATACAAACATTGCATTTCTCTCCTTCACATTCTGTTTATTTACTCACAGGATCTTAAGGACTTCTACACATTTCCTCTGAATTTTCTGGCTTTATATGTTCTACGACTATTAGACAACCTTAATACTTTCTCCTCTTCCATCACAATATATGGTCTTCTAATCAATTCTGCTCTTAACATTTTGCCATTTTAACATTATTATTATTTTTTTAATAAGAGGATATTATGGTTTTGCACAAAATGTTATGGGTAACTTTTACTTTTTCTGTCTTAATTCTTTTTGAAAACGTTGAGTCCTTCAAAACTCTTAATAATATAATTTTCCTTCACTTCTTTATTTTCATGAAACACTGCTAGATAGCATTTATAAGACTAAACCCAATATCTTTTTATTGAGGTACAGTTGATATACAATATTATGTGTTACAAGTGTATGTCGTAGTGATTCACAATTTTAAAGTTATACTCAGTTCATAGTTATTATAAAGTATGTGCTATATTCCCTGTCTTATACAATACATCCTTTCAGTTTGTTTTCTACATAATAGCTTGGATCTCTTAATCCCCTACCCATCACTGTTGAAAAAAATATTAAAAATATAAAATAATGATCTATTTTACCATTATTTTGTCAAAATTTTAAGCTCACAGATCCCTTCCATATTCGAATATTCTAAGTGAATCTGTGAGATAAATCTGAGAACATGCTCAAAAATAACAACAACAACACCCCACAGAAGAAATGTGGAGATATATTGAGGGAAAGTAAGAGTCACTGAGATTAGAACTGAGTGATTATGGCCGTAGAAGTTTAAAATGCTAAAATATCCTTGGGTAAATAGTCATTTATGAAATATTTATGCCTAAGTTTTGAATATTTTGGTGAATAAATATCACTTCATTACCATGGAAATATGTAGATAAATAAATAAGCAGTCATTAAGTGTACAGAGATTTCCAGCATTGCATTTGATACATTGAAGATGTATGTAAAATTGCTCAGGGAAGCTCAAGTAATGCATCCAATTATAAAAATATTTGTAACTGTTTTTGTGTCCTAAATTGATTTTTGTCTCAACTATTATGTGGAAAATTGCATAAAAACGTTAGTTACATCCCTAAGCAATGAGTAAACAAAATAAGATTATTGTTAAACCATACCTTAAGCTATACCTTCAACATTATGGCCTCTCAAAGCAAATATTTATATATTTCAAAATAAGCATTAAAATAAAAAAGCTCATAAAGAGCATAAACCAGAGGGAAGGGATTTGAAGTGTGGGCAAACAGGCTCAACGGTATGGTGATGGATGACGACTAGACTTGTGGGCGTGATCACTCTGTAATATATATACAGATGCTGAATTATAATGCTGTACTCCTGAAATTCATATAATAAAAAAGCAAACAGAAAATAAAGTGATTACAAAACAACTTTCTTTTGCTAGCAAACTTCAAAATGATAATTAACACTATTTGAATGTAGCTTGCTATATATTCTGTTTATAACTGTAGTCAAATAAGTTAAATTTCACCTAAATACTTAATTTTTGCTTACAAAATCCAGTGATATAAATTATAACTTTGTCTGAGCAAGTTTGGAATATATTCACACTTCTAGCTTTAAAAATAAAATCACTGCTCTGCCAACACATTTAATAAAATACTTTTGTGAGAACTGCAATTTGAAATCACATTTGAAAAATTTACCATTACTAGTGGAAGCAAATTTTGCAGAGAATTTACGCATCTTGAGAACAAACATTTTAACATTTTTTTTTTTTTTAAGCAGAGCAAATATTTGGGCTTTTTCAAGCGAAAATAATTATTTGCTGGTTTTTCCTTTAAGATTATTCTGTCAGTTTGCCAGATGTCTGTTCTGTATTCCAAATATGTAATAATTATCCTTAAATTTGCGTCACTTACAACAGTTTTGCTCCACTCCATATAACTCATCTCAGTCTGTAAGTAACTTTAGTTATGTACAAATATTTGCAATTCCTGTTTGGAATAACTGTTCATGTTCCTCATCTTACACTCTACTAGGAGACATATGCATCATGTCACTTGATAAACACACAAACCAAATGGCATGGACAATTTTCTTAAACCCCTTGTGAAGACTGAGACCCATCAAACCACAAATTCATACTTTGGCTAAATGTTTTCCATTAAACCCAACTGGTAGTACAGCACAAGCAAAATTTTGTGTTGTTCTCCAATATGTTCTTTGTCTTTTATCCTGCTTTCTTTATTCTCCCATGCATATTAGTCCAACTAATCAAGATGTTCTATAGAAAAAAAAAAGTAAAATTTATTTATTGTGAGCACCCATTAAGCTCTCCCCATTTGGAAATAGGATTTTTTTTTAAAGGCGTATTTTCATTCCAATCCCAAAGAAGGGCAATGCCAAAGAATGTTCAAACTACCAGACAATTGTACTCATTTCTCATGCTAGCTAGGTAATGCTCAAATCCTTTAAGCTAGGCTTCAGCAGTATATGAACCTAGAAATTCCAGATGTACAAGCTGTATTTAGAAAAGGCAGAGGAACCAGAGATAAATCTGACAACATTCATTGGATCACAGAGAAAGGGAATTCCAGAAAAACACCTAGTTCTTCCTCCTTGACTATGTATGCTAAAGCTTTTGACTGCATGGATCACAACAAAGTGGAAAATTCTTAGAGAGATGGGAATACCATACTACCTTAACTGCATTCTGAGAAACCTGTGAGCAAATCAAGAAGCAATAGTTTGAACCAGACATGAAATGACTCAAAACTGGGAAAGGAGTATTTCAAGGCTGTATATTGCAACTCTGCTTATTTAACTTCTATGCAGAGTGCATGCTTATGTGCTAAATAACTTCTGTTGTGTCCAACTCAGTGTGACCCTATGGACTGTAGCCCACCAGGCTCCTCTGTCCATGGATTCCCCAGGCAAGAATACTGGAGTGGGTTGCCATGCCTTCCTCCAGGGATCTTGCCAACCCAGGGATCTAACCCAAATCTCCTGTAGCTCCTGCATTGCAGGCAAAATCTTTACCACTGGACCACCAGGGAAGCCCAGCTGAATACATCATGCAAAATGCTGGACTGAATGGAACCATAACTGGAATTAATATTGCTAGGAGAAATATCAGCAATATCAGATATGCAGATGATAAACACTCTAATGGCAGAAAGTGAAGAGGAACAAAAGAACCTCTTGAGTGTGACAGAGGAGATTGAAAAAGCTTGCTTAAAACTTAACTGTTTCCACTTTTTCCCCATCTATTTGCCATGAAGTGATGGGACTGGATGCATGATCTTCGTTTCTTGAATGTTGAGTTCCAAATCACCTCAGAAAGTAACTGCAGCCACAAAATTAAAAGACACTTGCTCCTTGGAAGAAAAGCTATGACAAACCTAGGCAGCATATTAAAAAGCAGAAACATCGCTTGCTGACAAAAGTCAGTATAGTCAAAGCTATGTTTTTTCCAGTAGCCATGTACAGATGACAAAGTTGGACCATAAAGAAGGCTGAGAACTGAAGAATTGATGCTTTCAAACTGTGGTGTTGGAGAAGACTCTTAAGAGTCCCTTGGACTGCAAGGAAATCAAGCCAGTCAGTCCTAAAGGAAGTAACTCTGAATAATCATTGGAAGGACTGATGCTGAAACTCCAATATTTTGACCACCTGATGCAAAGAGCTGACCCATTGGGAAAGATCCTGATTCTGGGAAAGATTAGGGCAGGAGGAGAAGGGGGTGGCAGGATGAGATGTTTAGATAGCATCTCTGACTTAATGGAGATGAGATTGAGCAAACTCTGACAGATACTGAAAGGCAGGGAAGCCTGGCATGCTGCAGTCCATGGGGTCATAAAGAATTGGACATGACTTAATGACTGAACAACATACGCCTGAGCAATTCACTATCTGGACATTAGTGTTTAACAATTGAATAACATTTCATATTCAATTGTATAGTGTATATAAAATTATGCACTGTATAGTGTATAACAATTGACTATTTCCCTATTATATTTCAATAGAATGAGAGTGAAGAAGAATATCATGACAAAAGCTACTGATCATAGTATCAATCCCATGCCTTACTGCCTGACATGTTGGTCTGTCATGAAACTATTTCAACTGCAACGGACTGTTTAAATGACCTTACCTCTATGACAGTTTTCCATTTATATGAACTCATTTATATCTAAAAATTCCAATGTGGATGAAAAATAGCAACTTAAATGGATTATCTTTCTTTCATTCTTTGAAATACTCTAGTGTTGTCATGAAAATGACAATTATGTTTAAGCCATTTTTACTATCTTTCTTAGTACATAGAGAGAAATGGAAAGCACTCACAGGAAATTGAAATGCTGAAATGAATTGAAAAGTAAGCCAAGGCATTTTAAGAAAATGCTAACACAGAGAGAAATAAATCCCTTTTCTAAAAGAAGGACAGTGAATAAATTACATTGATTTCATATTGGCTTTCAGATTGGCTTTAGTCTTCAACTTATCCTTTTAGAAAATATAAAGTAAATTAAAATAGTATTTCTATCATTATAATTTGTACACTAATAATTGCTAGTTATGATTATTTTAGTAATATATCCCCTTAAATTCCCTAAAGATAAAGTAACTATAAATTACTAAAATAGCTATTCTTTCTTCACAACTTTATCAAGGGGAATCAAATAAAAAAAAATAAATCAAGTTTTAACAACTAGTGCATTTTTTTCTGTGAATGTAAAAATCATCCTTAGTCATATTTAATTCTAGCTACTTTTCTTAATGGAAACATTAGGATTTTGATTCTAATTCTCTCTATCTCAGGGTCAGGACAACCCATCAGTTGAGTGGTGACTTCTTTAGAGTTGCTTTGATAGGACCACATCTCACCATCCCCAAAATAAAAACAATCATGTTATTTGCTTTAGGCTTTAAGAACTATCCAGATAAGTAATATTAATAAACACAAGTTAAATTAGTATTATAACTCAAAATATCTTGTTTTTATTGAATTCATATTATATGACCAAAACTTTCTTCAAGCTTCAAGTTCTCTTTTGGATGTATTTTGGATGAAGTTCATCATTTATCTCCAGGACTCAGTGATCCATGTTTGAGGATAGTGATACAGCTAAACTGATCAGAATCCTCATATCAATTATCTACTCATATGGATACTATATACTAGACTCCTCTCGTGGTCCCAACTTTTTGCAGCAGATGAATATGAAATCAGCAAAGAAAAGCAGAAAGGTAGATGTGGAAAAAAATGTGAAGAGGGCTGGCATGCTGCAGTCCATGAGGTCACAAAGAGTCAGACTGAGTGATTGAACTAAGCTGAACTGAACTGGTTGAATTTGTTATAACATTGTTTCTGTTTTATGTTTTGGTTTCTTGGCTGCTAGGCATGTGTGATCTTACTTCCCTGACCTAGGATCCAACCCACACCACCTCCATTGGAGGGTAACATCTTAACCACTGAATAGCCAGGGAAGTTCCTCATGTAAAAATTTAAAATTCATTTTAATAAATGACATAGAAATATATTCCAGAGAAGTCAGTCAGTTCAGTCGCTCAGTCGTGTAGACTCAGAGAAGTAATGATGAGAATTTGGCTTCTTGTTATTTTAAATCTAGTCCTTTATGTCCTCAAAACATGTTGAGAAAGCTGAAATACAACTATTGTTCCAGTACCTTTAAAAATTAGGAAAGAAAGACACTCTGCTAGTGAATTTACTTAACAGCATCATTAATGTTTTTCAGTTCACAATATGAACACAGTTCAATGATTGTATAGTCAGATATTAGAAAACATAAAAGCTTAAATAGACATTATTTAGTAAAGAAAGAATAGTATTAAGGCTCATTCCTTCAGAATTCAGGAACAGTCTTCAGTATGGGCATATTTATGGCTGAATACTTCTTAAATTTTATTTTCAGAAGCATCCTGTCACTGAATTCTGGCATAATATAACAGTATAAAGGGACATTAAGATCATTGGTTCCTTCTGTAATGAAGTGATGGATTGGCTTATTTCTTTTTACTTCCTTCTTCTGTATATCACTTTGAGTAAATGCTGAGAACTGTAATAAATTGACATCATATTTCCAAACCCTCTCCTTTATACTGAAGGTCATTTCAATAGGAGCTTGCCAATAGTTTCTAATAAGATGCCATTGTCTAGATGATCCTTAAAATTTATTTAGGAGATTTTTTTAATTTGGGCTTAATACTAATTATGTGCAGAAAAGCACAGCTACTTGAAGAACCCTTTTAAAAATATAAGAATTGCATTTTTAAGGACTCTAGAATCACATGAATCTTCCCTCATGTCTCAGTGGTAAAAAATCTACCTGCAGTGCAAGAGATGGGGATTTGATCTCTGGCCCAGGAAGATCGCCTGGAGAAGGATATGGCAGCCCACTCCAGTATTCTTGCCTGTGAAGTCCCAAGGACAGGGGAGTCTGGTGGAACCACAGTTCATGGGGTCAGAAGAGTCAGACATGACTTAGTGACTAACAACAGCAAAATTACTTGAAATTATAGGTTTACAGATTTAGCCAATTCACTGATTGAGGTAGAGGTTATTCTCTCCCCCAGCCAGTTAAGCCGCAGTCTTAACACAAGAATGGGACTCTGGAGACAAACAAGAATTGGAATCTTGACTCTGTCACTAAGTAGCTGTGTTAGTGTCAACAGGTGCTTAAGTTTGGCAAATCTCAATGTCTTTGACTCATAGGAATATAATGAGAAAGAATGAGATTACACAAAACCATTTTAACACTTTACTGCTTAATAACCATCCACTATGTATTTGTTGGTCTTGTTTCTAGTATTATTTTTATCATAGTTATTATTAGTAGTAGTATGATTATATACCAGTTACTGATACAAATATAAAATATATATATTCAAGTGACACATCATTGATTTTCAATTTAGAAAAAGTTTGTGTTTATCAAGTAAATTATTTAATTAAATCTTATGCTGTGTGTGGATCATTTTCACTTATCTTACTGTGTTAAATTGAGGTTTGATTCTCTTCTAAACTTACATGTTCATAGATACAAACTTTTCAATGGTTACAGAATAGTATTTAAAGGAAAAAAACTGTTTCTGTGTTCCTGGTTGTCTGCTTTCCTAGCTCTGTGACCTTAAGGAGTTATGTGAACTGTCTGTGCTTTAGGAATTCTTGGAGTGTGTGACTGCTGTGTTCTCTGTGTGGCTGTAGGACTCTCTGTGACCCCATGGAGTGTAGCATCCCCAGGCTCTTCTGTCCATGGAATTTCCCAGGCAAGAATGCTGGAGAGGGTTGCCATTTCCTCCTCTATGGTTATCTTCCCAAGCAGGGATCGAACTCACATCTCCTGCATTAGTAGGCAGATTCTTTACCACTAAGCCAGCTGGGAAGCCTCTCCTTTTCCTAAGTGGGCTTAAAAATTTGTATTTCTAAAAAGTTCCCAAGTTGATTCACATGCTGCTGGTGCAAGCATCATACTGTTACAGGTTTTACTAATAGGATCACTTTCTATTTTTCTTTCTACCTGTTAATCAGGCCTAGTTCTTCTCCAGGCTTATATTAGACTTACCCTCATCCACATATTAAACTGGGCTTCCCAGGTGGTGCTCGAGGTAAAGAATCAACCTGCCAATGTGGGAAAAGCAAGAGATGAGGGTTCAATACCTGGGTCGGGAAGATTCCCTGTCATAAGAAACGGCAATCCACTCCAGGATTCTTGCCTGGAAAATTCCATGGACAAAGGATTCCACGGACAGAGGAGCCAGGCATCTTGGCAGCCTGGTAGACAGTCCATAGGGCCACAAAGAATTGGACATAACTGAGTGCACATGCATGTACGCATGTGTGCATGTGCACACACACACACACACACACATACACACTAATATTAAATCTCTGAACATTTTCAGAAAGTAATTTTATCCATTCCATATAATGTAACATTTCATATATACCAAATGTGACAAACATTTCTCATTCTTGATGACTTCAACACAGTATGAAAAGGTCATGGTAGTTGAAAGAGATCAATTTATCGATACCTTATAATTTATCAATCCATTCACTGTATTTTAAAGTTCTGAAAGAATTGATGACCATTCTCCCATGAAAGTATTCCTGTCATTAATATCATCATTATATTTCTATTTAATTATTTAGTATTCACAAGTAAGAAAGTGTAAGTCTGAATGTAGTGCCATATTCACATGCTTGTGGCATAAGCCCTCATGGAAGAGGTCGTCATTAACCCCATCATAGAGCTGCCGAGCAGATGACCCACAAACTGCAGAACAATTATACCAAAGAGATTCTGGCACTGCTGAGAAAGTGCCAGGACACACAACAGATTTCCCAACCTGGGGATCTGGAAAAGGGCCTGAGAACTCCCAGGGACTTTGACTTTGGAAGCCAGTGGGATTTGATTATAGAAC
This sequence comes from Cervus canadensis, assembly GCF_019320065.1. NCBI lineage: Eukaryota > Metazoa > Chordata > Mammalia > Artiodactyla > Cervidae > Cervus > Cervus canadensis. Next base: position 10,699,133 of record NC_057412.1, on the reverse strand, counting down.
TTACAGGACTGGGGAAACACATTCTTGGAGGGTACAAACAAAACCTTGTGTGCACCAGGACTCAGGAGGAAGGAGCAGTGATCCCACAAGAGACTGACCCAGAGTTGTATGTGAGGGTCCAGGAGTATCCGGGTGAGGCCAGGGTCAGAGGTGGCCTGCTGCAGAGTGGGGGGAACTGAGTGTGGCAGTGCATGCAAGGAACCTTTTGACAGAGGTCTCCATTATATTCATTCAAACTCCACCACAGTTTGAACTCAGGTCAAGCAACAGGGAGGGAACACAGCCCCACCCATCAACAAAAAATTGGATTAAAGCTTTATTGAACATGGCCCCATGCATCAGAACAAGACCCAGTTTCCCACACAGTCAGTCTCTCCCAATAAGAAGCATCCATAAGCCTCTTATCCTTATGTCAGAGGGCAGACAGAATGAAAACCACAATCACAGAAAACTAACCAAACTGATTACATGGACTACAGCCTCGTCTAACTCAATGAAATTATGAGCCATGTCGTGTAGGGCCACCCAAGGCAGACGGGTCATGGTGGAAAGTCCTGACAAAATGTGGTCCACTGGAGAAGGGAATGGCAAACCACTTCAGTAGTCTTGCCTTGAGAGCCCCGCCTACAGTATGAAAAGGCTAAAAGACAGGACACTGAAAGATGAACTCCCCAGGTCGGTAGGTGCCCAAAATGCTACTGGAGAACAGTAGAGAAATACAGAAAGAAAGAAGAGATGGACCCAAAGTAAAAACAATGTCCAGTTGTGGATATGACGGGTGATGGAAGTAAAGTCCGATGCTGTAAGAACAATAATGCATAGGAACCTGGAATGTTAGGTCCATGAATCAAGGTAAATTAGAAGTGGTCAGACAAGAGATGGCAAGAGTGAACATCAACATTTTCGGAATCAGTGAACTAAAATGGACTGGAATGGGTGAATTTAATACAGATGACCACTGTATCTACAACTGTGTGAAAGAATCCCTACAAAGAAATGGAGTGGCCCTCATAGTCAACAAAAGAGTCCAAAATGCATTACTTTGGTGCAATCTCAAAAATGACTGAATGATCTCTGTTCATTTCCAAGGCAAGCCATTCAATATCACACTAATCCAAGCCTATGGCCCAACCAGTAATATTGAAGAATCAGAAGTTGAACGGTTTTATGAAGACCTATGAGACCTGCTAGAGCTAACACCTAAAAAAAAGATGTCTTTTTAATCATAAGGGACTGGAATGCAAAAGTAGTAAGTCAAGAGATGCCTTAAGTAACAGGCAAGTGTGGCCTTGGAATACAAGGTGAAGCAGGGCAAAGGCTAACAGAGCTTTGTCAAAAGAACACACTGGTTTTCTACGACACAACACAAAAGAAGACTCTACACATGGACATCACCAGATGGGCAACACCAAAATCAGATTGTTTATATTCTTTGCAGCCAAAGATGGAGAAGATCTATAAAGTCAGCAAAAACAAGACAAGGAGCTGACTGTGGCTCAAATCATGAACTCCTTATTGCCAAATTCAGATTTAAATTGAAGAAAGTAGGGAAACAACTAGACCGTTCAGGTATAACCTAAATCAAATACCTAACAGCTATACAGTGGAAGTGACAAATAGATTCAAGGGATTAGATTTGATAGACTGAGTGCCTAAATAACTATGGATAGAGGTTTGTGATATTGTACATGAGGCAGTGATCAAGATCATCATAAAGAAAAAGAAATGCAAAAAGGTAAAATGGTTGTCTGAGGAGGTCTTACAAAGAGCTGAGAAAGAAGAGAAGCTAAAGGCAAAGGAGAAAAGGAAAGATGTACCCATTTGAATGCAGAGTTCCCAAAAATAGTAAGGAGAGATAAGAAAGCCTTCCTCCATGATCAATGCAAAGAAATAGAGGATAAGAATAGAATGGGAAAGACTAGAGATCTCTTCAAGGAAATTAGAGATACCAAGGAAACATTTCATACAAAGATGGACACAATAAAGGATAGAAATGTTACGGACCTAACAGAAGAAGAAGATATTAAGAAGAAGTGGCAAGAATACACAGAAAACTATTCAAAAAAATCTTCATGATCCAGATAACCACAATGGTGTGATCACTCATCTAAAGCCATACATAATGGAATGTGAAGTCAAGCGGGCCTTAGGAAGCATCACTACAAACAAAGGTAGTGGAGGTGATGGAATTCCAGTTGAACTATTTCAAATCCTGAAAGATGATGCTGTGAAAGTGCTACATTCAATATGCCAGCAAATTTGGAAAACTCAGCAGTGGCCACAGGACTGGAAAATGTCAGTTTTCATTCCATTCCAAAGGAAAGGCAATGCCAAAGAATGTTCAAACTACCACAAAATGCACTCATATCACACGCCAGCAAAGTAATGCTCAAAATTCTCCAAGCCAGGTTTCAACAGTATGTGATCTGTGAAATACCAGATGTTCAATCTGGATTTAGAAAAGGCAGAGGAACCAGAGATTAAACTGTCAACATCCGTTGGATTATTGAAAATGGAAAAGAATACCAGAAAAATATCTACTTTTGTTTTATTGATTAGGCCAAAGCCTTTGACTGTCTAGATCACAACAAAGTGTAGAAAACTCTTCAAGAGATGGGAATATCAGGCCACCTTTCCTGCCTCCAGAGAAATCCTTATGCAGGTCAAGAAGAAACTGTTAGAACTGAACATGGAGCAAAAGACTGGTTCCAATTTCAGACAGGAGTACGTCAAGGCTGTATATTGTTACCCTGTTTATTTAACTTATATGCAGAGTACATCATGAGAAACACTGGGCTGGATGAAGCACAAGTTGAAATCAAGACTTCCAGGAGACATATCAATAACCTCAGATATGCAGATGACACCACCCTTATGGCAGAAAGTGAAGAGGAACTAAAGAGCCTTTTGATGAAAGTGAAAGTCAGTCAGTCAGTTCAGTCGCTCGGTTGTGTCCGACTTTTGCGACCCCATGAACCGCAGCAGACCAGGCCTCCCTGTCCATCACCAACTCCCAGAGCCCACCCAAAACCATGTCCATTATGTCAGTGATGCCATCCAACCATCTCATCCTCTGTCATCCCCTTCTCTTCCTGCCTTCAATCGTTCCAAAAAGCAGGGTCTTTTCAAACGAGACACCTCTCCACATAGGTGGCCAAAGTATTGGAGTTTCAGCTTCAACATCAGTCCGTCCAATGAACACCCAGGACTTATCTCCTTTACGATGGGCTGGTTGGATCTCCTTGCAGTCCAAGGGACTCTCAAGAGTCCTCTCCAACACCACAGTTCAAAACCATTGATTCTTCAGTGCTCAGCTTTCTTTATAGTCCAAATCTCACATCCATACATGACTACTGGAAAAACCATAGCCTTCACTAGACAGACCATTTTTGGCAAAGTAATGTCTCTGCTTCTTAATATGCTATCCGGCTGGCTATAACTTTCCTTCCAAGGAGCAAGTGTCTTTTAATTTCATGGCTGCACTCACCATCCACAGTGGTTTTGGAGATCAGAAAAATAAAGTCAGCCACTCTTTCCACTGTTTCCCCATCTATTTGCCATGAAGTGATGGGACCAGATGCCATGATCTTAGTTTTCTAGATGTTGAGCTTTAAGCCAACTTTTTTACTCTCCTCTTTCACTTTCATCAAGAGGCTCTTTCGTTCCTCTTCACTTTCTGCCATAAGGTTGTGTCATCTGCATATCTTAGGTTATTGATATTTCTCCTGGCAATCTTGATTCCAGCTTGTGCTTCCTCCAGCCCAACGTTTCTCATGATGTACTCTGCATATAAGTTAAATAAGCACGGTGACAATATACAGCCTTGATGTACTCTTTTTCCTATTTGGAACCAGCCTGTCGTTCCATGTCCAGTTCCAACTGTTGCTTACCAACCTGCATACCGGTTTCTCAAGAGGCAGGTCAGGTAACCTGGCATTCACATCTCTTTAAGAATTTTCCACAGTTTATCGTGATCCACACAGTCAAAGGCTTTGGCATAGTCAATAAAGCAGAGATAGATTTTTTTTTTTTTTAAACTCTTTTGCTTTTTCGATGATCCAATGGATGTTTGCAATTTGATCTCTGATTCCTCTGCCTTTTCTAAAACCAGCTTGAATATCTGAAAGTTCATGGTTCACATATTGCTGAAGCCTGGCTTGGAGAATTTTGAGCATTACTTTGCTAGCATGTGAGATGAGTGCAATTGTGTAGCAGTTTGAGCATTCTTTGGCATTGCCTCTCTTTGGCATTGAGATGAAAACTGACCTTTTCTAGTCCAGTGGCCACTGCTTAGTTTTCCAAATTTGCTGGCATATTGAATGTAGCACTTTCATAGCATCATCTTTAAGGATTTGGAATAACTCAACTGGAATTCCATCACCTCTAATAGCTTTGCTTGTAGTGATGACTCCTAAGGCCCACCTGACTTCACATTTGAAGATGTCCGGCTCTAGGTGAGTGTGAGTGGTCACACCTTCATGATTATCTGGGTTGTGAAGATCTTTTTTGTACTGTTCTTCTGTGTTTTCTTGCCACCTCTTCTTAATATTGTCTGCTTCTGTTAGGTCCATACCATTTCTGTCCTTTATTGAGCTCATTTTTGCATGAAATGTTCCCTTGTTATCTCTAATTTTCTTGAAGAGATCTCTAGTCTTTCCCATTCTATTGTTTTCCTCTATTTCTTTGCATTGATCACTGAGGAAGGCTTTCTTATTTCTCCTTGCTATTCCTTGGAACTCTGCATTCAAATGGGTATATCTTTCCTTTTCTCCTTTGCCTTTCACCTCTCTTCTTTTCACAACTCTTTGTAAGGCCTCCTCAGACAGACATTTTGCATTTTTGCATTTCTTTTTCTTGGGGACGGTCTTGTTACCTGTCTCCTGTACAGTGTCATGAACCTCCACTCACAGTTCATCAGGCAATCTATCAGATCTAGTCCCTTAAATATATTTCTCACTTCCACTGTATAGTCATAAGGGATTTGATTTAGGTCATACCTGAATGGTCTAGTGGTTTTCTTCACTTTCTTCAATTTAAGTATGAATTTGGCAATAAGGAGTTCATGATTTGAGCCACAGTCAGCTCCCAGTCTTGTTTTTGCTGACTGTACAGAACTTCTCCATCTTTGGCTGCAAAGAATATAAACAATCTGATTTTGGTGTTGACCATCTGGTGATGTCCATGTGTAGAGTCTTCTCCTGTGTTGTTAGAAGAGGGTGTTTGCTATGACCAGCATGTTCTCTTGGCAGAACTCCATTATTCTTTGCTCTGCTTCATTCTGTACTCCAAGACCAAATTTGCCTGCTATTCCAGGTGTTTCTTGACTTCCTACTTTTGCATTCCAGTAGCCTATAATGAAAAGGACATCTTTTTTTGGGTGTTAGTTATAGAAGGTCTTGCAGGTCTTCATAGAACCATTCAACTTCAGCTTCTTCAGTGTAACTAGTCGGGGCATAGACTTGGATTACCATGATAATGAATGGTTTGCTATGGAAACGAAAAGAGATTGTTCAGTAGTTTTTGAGATTACATCCAAGTACTGCATTTTGGCCTCTTTTGTTGACTATGATGGCTACTCCATTTCTTCTAAGGGATTCTTGCCCACAGTAGTAGATATAATGGTCATCTAAGTTAAATTCACCCATTCCAGTCCATCTTAGTTTGCTGATTCCTAGAATGTAGAAGTTCACTCTTGCCATCTCCTGTTTGACATCTTCCAATTTACCTTGATTCATGGACCTAACATTCCAGGTTCCAAGCAATATTGCTCTATACAACATCAAACCTTGTTTCTATCACCAGTCCCATCTACAACTTTGTGTTGTTTTTGCTTTGGCTCCATCCCTTCATCCTTTCTTGAGTTATTTCTCCACTGATCTCCAGTAGCATATTAGGCACCTACTGACCTGGGGAGTTCCTCCTTCAGTGTCCTTTTTGCCTTTTCAGTGTCATTTTGCCTTTTCATACTGTTCATGGGGTTCTCGAGGCAAGAACAATGAAGTGGTTTGTCATTCCCTTCTCCAGTGGACCACATTCTGTCAGACCTCTCCACCATGACCGTCTTGGGTGGCCACACATGGCATGGCTTAGTTTCATTGAGTTATTCAAGGCTGTGGTCTGTGTGATCAGATTGGCTAGCTGTCTGCGATTGTGGTTTCAGTCTTTCTGCCCTCTGATGCCCTCTCTCAGGGCCTACCGTCTTACTTGGGTTTCTCTTACCTTGGACGTGGGGTATCTCTACAGCTGCTCCAGCAAAGCACAGCCACTGCTCCTTATCTTGGATGTGGGGTAGCTCCTCTCGGTCCCACTCGTGCACCGTCACAGCCTAGGAGAGTGAAAAAGCTGCCTTAAAACTCAACATTCAAAAAACAATGATCATGGCATCCAGTCCCATCAGTTCATGTCAAATAAATGGGGAAACAAAGGAAAGAGTGACATATTTTAATTTAGCGGCTCCAAAATCACTGCAGATGGTGACTGCAGCCATGAAATTAAAAGATGCTTGCCCCTTAGAAGAAAACCAATGACCAACTTCAACAGCATATTAAAATGTAGTGTCATTACTTTGCCGACAAAGGTCCATCTAGTTAAAGCTACAGTTTTTTCTAGTAGTCATGTATGGATATGAGAGTTGGACTGTGAAGAAGGCTGAACACTGAAGAATTGATGCTTTTGAACTGTGGTGTTGGTGAAGACTCTTAAGAATCCCTTGGACTTCAAGGAGATCAAACTAGTCAATCCTAAAGGAAATCAGTCCTGAATATTCATTGGAAGGACTGATGCTGAGTCTGAAACTCCAATACTTTGACCACCTGGTGCGAAGAACTGACTCTTTGGAAAAGCCCCTAATGCTGGGAAAGGTTGAAGGAAGGAGGAGAAGGGGACAACAGAGGATAAGATGGCTGGATGGCCTCACTGACCTAATGGACATGAATTTGAAGAAGATCTAGGGGTTGGTGATGGACAGGGAAGCCTGGCGTGCTGCAGTCCATAAGTTTGCAAAGAGCTGGACACGACTGAAAGACTGAACCGAAGTGCATTATTCACAAATAAAAGCACTTTATTCATTGGCACTAACAAATACCTGGAATTATAGCTGTTTTAAGGCCAATATGTTTCATTATTATACTTGTCATGCTGAAGGTAAATTTTACTTTAGTGATAAAAATGCAAGTTTTTCAAGTCTTAACATGAGTTCTTTTGACATACGGAAATAACAAGTACAAAACACCATAATGGCTTTGTTCCCTAACTTTACATAAGTTTCCTTGAGGTCATGAATAGTTGTATTATTAATAACAAAATCTGGCATTTATTATTGCAAAAATTTGGACCAACACTGTATTTAGTAATTTTATTACAGAATTAAATGATTCACTGGATCTTATGAACTGTGGTTTCAACACTGCAATCCTTTTCTCTTCCCCTAGATTCCCAGCTTCTTGTAGAGGTTCATGTGAGTTTGAATGCTAGACACCATACACAGTCGAAACAAGCCACTTGAAGTGTGTAGTTTGCTAAGCCTGAGTGTTATACTTTTCCACTAGTATTAAAAAAACAACTGCCTTTTCAACAAAGCTTATTACTTATGCCTTATCTCTTAAATAATTACAGATATGTACCAATGAGATCTTTTTTATTTAATTAATTTATTTATTTTAATTGGAGCCTGATTACTTTACAATATTGTGGTGGTTTTTGTCATACACTGACATGAATCAGCCAAGGATGTACATGTGTCCCCCATCCCAAACCCCCTCCCACCTCCCTCCCCATCCCATCCCTCTCAGTTGTCCCAGTGCACTGGCTTTGAGTGCCCTGTTTCATGCATCAAACTTGGACTGGTCATTGATTTCACACAAAGTAATATACTGGTTTCAATACTTTCTCAAATAATCCCACCCTTGCCTCCTCCCACAGAGTCCAAAAACCTGTTCTTCATGTCTGTGTCTCTTTTGCTGTCTTGCATATAGGGTCATTGTTACCATCTTTCTAAATTCCATATATATGCGTTAATATACTGCACTGGTGTTTTTCTTTCAGACTTACTTCACTCTGTATAATAGACACCAGTTTCATCCACCTCATTAGAACTGATTCAAATGCATTCTTTTTAAAAGTTGAGAAATAGTCCATTGTGTATATGTACCACGGCTTTCTTATCCATTCATCTGCCAATGGACATCAACGTTGCTTCCATGTCCTAGCTATTGTAAACAGTGCTGTGATGAACATTGGGGTGCATGTGTTTCTTTCAATTCTGGTTTCCTTGGTGTGTATGCCCAGCAGTGGGATTGCTGGGTTGTATGGCAGTTCTATCTCCTTTTTTTTTTTCCCTAAGGAATCTTCACACTGTTCTCCATAGCAGCTGTACTAGTTTACATTCCCACCAGCAGTGTAAGAGGGTTTCCTTTTCTTCACACCCTCTCGAAACTTATTTTTTGTAGACTTTTTGATAGCAGCCATTCTGACTGGTGTGAGGTAGAACCTCATTGTGGTTTTGATTTGCATTTCTATGATAATGAGTGATGTTGTGCATCTTTCCATGTGCTTGTTAACCATCTGTATGTCTTCTTTAGAGAAATGTCAATTTAGTTCTTTGACCCATTTTTTGTTTGGGTCATTTATTTTTCTGGTATTGAGCTGCATGAGCTGCTTATATATTTTTGAGATTAATTCTTTGTCAGTTGCTTTGTTTGCTATTATTTTCTCCCATTCTGAAGGCTGTATCTTCACTTTTCTTATAGTTTCCTTTGTTGTGCAAAAGGTTTTAAGTTTAATTAGGTCCCATTTGTCTATTTTTGCTTTTATTTCCATTACTCTGGAAGGTAGGTCATAGTGGATCTTGCTGTGATTTATTTCAGAGAATGTTTTGACTATGTTTTCCTCTAGGAGCTTTATAGTTTCTGGTCTTACAATTAGATCTTTAATCCATTTTTAGTTTATTTTTTTGTATGGTGTTAGAAAGTGTTCTAGTTTCATTCTTTTACAGGTGGTTGACCAGTTTTCCCAGCACCACTTTTTAAAGAGATTATCTCCCCTCCATTGTATATTTTTGCCTCTTTGTCAAAGATAAAGTGTCTATACGTGAGTGGATTTATCTCTGGGTTTTCTATTTTGTTCCATTGATCGATATTTCTATTTTTGTGCCAGTACCATACTGTCTTGATGACTGTAGCTTTGTAGTATAGCCTGAAGTCAGGCAGGTTGATTCCTCCAGTTCCATTCTTCTTTATTGCTTTGGCTATTTGAAGTTTTTTGTATGTTCATACAAATTGTTGCATTATTTGTTCTAGCTCTCTGAAAAATACCATTGGTAGCTTGGGTAGTATACTCATTTTCACTATATTGATTCTTCTGATCTATGAACATGGTATATTTCTGCCTCTATTTGTGTTATCTTAGATCTCTTTCATCAGTGTTTTATAGTTTTCTATATTTAGGTCTTTTGTTTATTTAGGTAGATTTATACAAAGGTCCGTCTAGTCAAGGCTATAATTTTTCCAGTGGTCATGTATGGATGTGAGAGTTGGACTGTGAAGAAAGCTGAGTGCCAAAAAATGGATGCTTTTGAAATGTGGCGTTGGAGAAGACTCTTGAGAGTCCCTTGGACTGCAAGGAGATCCAACCAGTCCATCCTGAAGGAGATTAGTCCTGGGTGTTCATTGGAAGGACTGACGCTGAAGCTGAAGCTCCAATACTTTGTCCACCCCATGCGAAGAGTTGACTCATTGGAAAAGACCTTGATGCTGGGAGGGACTGGGGGCAGGAGGAGAAGGGGACGACAGAGGATGAGATGGCTGGATGGCATCACCGACTCGATGGACATGAGTTTGAGTGAACTCCAGGTGTTGGTGGTGGACAGGGAGGCCTGGCGTGCTGCAATTCGTGGGGTCGCAAAGAGTCGGACATGACTGAGCGACTGAACTGAACTGAACTGAACTGATTCCTAAGTATTTTATTCTTTTTGTCACAATGGTGAATGGGTGTGTTTCCTTAATTTCTCTTTCTGTTTTCTCATTGTTAGTGTATAGGAATGCAAGGGCTTTCTGCATGTTAATTTTATATCCTGGGACTTTATTGTATTAATTGATTAGCTCTAGTAATTTCTGGTGGTATCTTTAGGGTTTTCTATGTCAAAGATCATGTCCTCTGCAGTTAGTGAGAGTTTTATTTCTTCTTTTTCAATCTGGATTCCTTTTATTTCTTTTTCTTCTCTGATTGCTGTGCCTAAAACTTCCAAAACTATGCTGAATAGTAGTGGTGAGAGCAGGCACACTTGTCTTGTTCCTGACTTTAGGGGAAATGTTTTCAATTTTTCATGATTGAGGATAATGTTTGCTGTGGGTTTACCATATGTGGCTTTTATTATGTTGAGGTATGTTCCTTCTATACTTGCATTCTGGAGAGTTTTTATCATAAATGGATGTTGAATTTTGTAAAGGCTTTCTCTGCATCTATTGAGATAATCATATGGCTTTTATTTTTCAACTTGTCAATGTGATGTATCACATTGATTGATTTGCAAATATTGAAGAATCCTTGCATCCGTGGGATAAATCCCACTTGGTCATGATGTAGGATCTTTAATATGTTGTTGGATTCTGTTCGTGAGAATTCATTGAGGATTTTTGCATCTATGTTCATCAGTGATATCGGCCTGTAGTTTTCTTCTTTTATGGCATCTTTGTCTGATTTTGGTATTAGGGTGATGGTGGCCTCATAGAATGCATTTGGTGGTATACTTCCTCTGCAATTTTCTGGAAGCATTTGAGTAGTATAGGTGTTAGCTCTTCTCTAAATTTTTGGTAGATTCATCTGTGAAGTCATCTGGTCCTGGGCTTTTGTTTGTTAGAAGATTTCTGATTACAGCTTTAATTTCCATGCTTGTGATGGATCTGTTAAGATTTTCTATTTCTTTCTGGTTCAGTTTTGGAAGGTTGTACTTTTCTAGGAATTCTACCATTTCTTCCAAGTTGTCCATTTTATTGTCATATAGCTGTTGGTAGTAGTTTCTTAAGATTCTTTGTATTTCTTTGTTGTCTGTTGTGATTTCTCCATTTTCTTTTCTAGTTCTGTTGATTTGATTCTTTTCTCTTTTTTTCTTGATGAGCCTGGCTAATGGTTTGTCTGTTTTATTTGTATTCTCAAAGAACCAGCTTTTGGTTTTGTTGATTTTTGCTGTAGTCTCCTTTGTTTCTTTTTCATTTATTTCTGTCTAATTTTTATGATTTCTTTCCTTCTACTAACCCTGGGGTTCTTCATTTCTTCTTTTTTTTAGTTGCTTCAGGTGTAATGTTAGGTTATTTATTTGGTTTTTCTCTTGTTTCTTGAGGTGAGCTTGTATTGCTATGAACCTTCCCTCTAGCACTACTTTTACTGAATCCCACAGGTTTTGGATTGTCGTGTTTTCATTTTCATGTGTTTCTATGTGTAGTTTTATTTCCTTTTTTATTTCTTCCATGATTTGTTGGTTATTCATAAGTGTGTTGTTTAGCATCCATATGTTTGTATTTTTAACTATTTTTTTTTTTTTTTTTTTTTTTTTTTTTAGTCAACATCTAATCTTTCTGCATTGTGATCAGAAAAGATGCTTGAAATGATTCCAATTTTTTGAATTTACCAAAGTTAGATTTATGGCCCAGGATGTGATCTATCCTGGAGAATGTTCTGTGTGCACTTGAGAAAATGGTGAAATCCATTGTTCTGTGGTGAAATGCCCCACAGATATCAATTAGGTCTAACTGGTCCATTATATCATTCAAAATTTGAGTTTCCGTGCTAATTTTCTGTTTGGTTGATTTAACCATTGAGTTGTGAGTGGTATATTAAAGTCTCTCACTATTATTGTGCTACTATTAATTTCCCCTTTCATACTTGTTAGCATTTGCCTTACATGTTGAGGTGCTCCTATGTTGGTTGCATGTATATTTATAATTGTTTTATCTTCTTCTTGGATTGATCCTTTGATTGTTATGTAGTGTCCTTCTTTGTCTCTTTTCACAGTCTGTATTTCAAAGTCTATTTTATCTGATATGAGTTTTGCTACTCCTGCTTTCTTTTGGTCTCCATTTGCATGAAATATCTTTTTCTAGCCCTTCACTTTGAGTTTGTATGTGTTGCTTAGTTTGAGCTGGGTCTCTTGTAGATGGCATATATAAAGGTCTTGTTTTGGTATCCATTCAGCTAGGCTTTGTCTCCTGGTGGGGGCATTCAATCTATTTACATTTAAGGTAATTATTGATAAGTATGGTCCTGTTGCCATTTATCTTATTGTTTGGGGTTCGAGTTTATACACCCTTTCTGTGTTTCCTGTCTAGAGAAGATCCTTTAGCATTTGTTGAAGAGCTGATTTGGTGGTGCTGAATTCTCTCAGATTTTGCTTGTCTGTAAAGCTTTCAATTTTTCCTTCATATTTGAATGAGATCCTTGCTGGATATAGTAATCTGAGTTGTAGTCTTTTCTCTTTCATCATTTTAAGTACGTCCTGTCATTCCCTTCTGGCCTGAAGCGTTTCTATTTAGCAATCTGCTGTTATCCTTATGGGGATCTCCTTTTGTGCTATTTGCTGCTTTTCCTTTGCTGCTTTTAATATTTGCTCTTTGTGTTTGATCTTCATTAGTTTGATTAATATGTTTATTGGGGTGTTTTGCCTTGGGTTTATCCTGTTTGTGACTCTCTGGGTTTCTTGGATGTGGGTGGCTATTTCCTTCCCCATTTTAGGGAAGTTTTCAATTATTGTCTCCTGAAGTATTTTCTCATGCCCTTTCATTTTGTTTTCTTCTTCTGGGACTCCTATGATTCAAATGTTGGGGCGTTTAACATTGTCCCAGAGGTTTCTGAGTTCATCCTCACTTTTTTTAATTCTTTTTTTTTTTTTCCCTCTGCTTCATTTATTTCCACCATTCTATCTTCCTCTGCACTTATTCTGTCTTCTGCCTCAGTTATTCTACTGTTGATTCCCTCCAGAGTGCTTTAGATCTCAGTTACTCCATTATTCATTGACTCTCTTTTATTTTTTTCAGGTTCTTGTTAAACATTTCTTGCATCTTCTCAATCCTTATCTCTAGTCTATTTTTCTGTAGCTCCATTTTGTTTTCAAGATTTTGGATCATCTGTACTATCATTACCCTGAATTCTTTTTCAAGTAGACTCCCTATCACCTCCTCTTTTGTTTGGTTTGGTGGGCATTTATCATGTTCCTTCACCTGCTGAATATTTCTCTGCCTTTTCATTTGGTTTAGATTTCTGTGTTTGGGGTTCCCTTTCTGTAGACTGGAAGTTCGTGATTCCTGTTTATTGTGGGTGGGTTTGGACCAGTGACTTGTCAAGGTTTTCTGGTTGGGCAAATTTGTGTCGGTGTTCTGGTGGGTGGGGCTGGATCTCTTTTCTCTGGAGTGCAGAGAAGTGTCCAGTAGTGAGTGGGGTGTCTTTGGGTTTGGCATGGCTTTGGGCAGCCTATCTTTTAATGTTCAGGGCTTTGTTCCTGCTTTGCTGGAGAATTAACACAGCATGTCTTGCTCTGGAAATTGTTGGCTCATGGGTGGAGCCTGGTCTCAGTGTAGTTATGGAGGCTTTTGGGTGAGCTTTTGTCTATTACTGTTCCCTGGAATTGGGGGTTCTCTGAAGTTCTCAAGTTTTGGAGTTAAGCCTCCTGCCTGTAGCTTTCAGTCTTATTCTTACAATAAGCCTGGAGACTTCTTCATCCATACAGCACAGATGATAAAGCATCTAGATTAATGATGAAACAATTTTCCATAGCAAGGGACATGCAGAGAGGCTCACAGAGTTACATGGAGAAGAAAAGAGGGTGGGAGAGAGATATAGATGGAGAGAGGGAAGAGATAGAGGTTACTAGGAGGAGAAGAGGGAGAGTCAAAAAGGGAGAGAGCAATCTAGCCAGTAATCAACTCCCTAAGTGCTCTCAACAGTCTGGAACACCCAGAGAGATTCACAGAGTTACATAGAGAAGAGAAGGGGGAGGGAGGTGATAGAGGTGACCTGGGGGAGAAAAGAGAGAGTCAAAAGAGGAGAGAACAATCAAGCCAGTTATCACATCCCTAAGTGAAAATGGAAACTGAAGATTATATGCTTAAAGGTACAAACTTGATAACAAATACCAAAAAGCAAATATTAAAAATATAGAGTAGAGGTTAGACTCTCAAAAAAACAGTATTAAAAATACCAAACAAAATCAGTCACAAAAATTATTATATATATATGTATATGAAATTTTCTTTAAAATTGTATCTTTTTTTGCAAGGTAATAGTAGGTTATAAAAATGAAAATTAAAGGAGTAATAAGGATCTTAAATTTTTAAAAAAGTGAGAATAATAAAAATATATCTAGGAATTTCTCTGGAGCTATTGTGGGCAGTGTGGGGTCAGTTCAGTTTCAGATAGTTCCTTGTTCCAGCTTGTACTTTTTCTCAAGCTCTATAGGCCCCTTCCGATGCTTAGTCAATGTTAACTACAGGGATTTAATCTGTTGCACCTGTCACTTCCAGAGTGGATCCTTCTTATTTTTTTTATTTTGGCTTCCTCTTTTTGGAAGTCTCTTCAGTGTCTAATTTCCACCCTCACACAAGGAGAAAAACGTGGTCACTTATTTAGGCTTACTTGTTCAGTTGTGTTGTGGGGAGGGAAGAATACTGCAAACAAATATCACTGACGTCTGTGGGGAGTGCTCACAGTATATGGACCACACTGGGTTTACCCCAGCTCAAGGTAGCACGTGCTTCCTGGGTCTACACTGCTCAGGCTCCAGGGTGCTCTGCAGGGACATTGTCCAAAGTGGGCCCTGCATTTCATGCACTTCCCAGGTCTAAGCCGCTCAATTTCTTGGGTACTCCACAAGCGTAGACTCAGCTGGGCATGAGTTTTGTGCACTTCCCAGGTCTGAGCAGCTCAAATGACCAGGTGCTTAGCCAGCACACAGTCCCTGGTGGGCCGTGTGTCTAATCGCCTCCCCAGTCCCTGCCGCCCAGTTTCCCAGGTGCGCCGTGAATGCACCATCTCAGGTGTGCTGAGTATCTCCTCTGGGGAGCTGATCACAGGCTATGACCCTCTTGACAGATGTCAACTGTCCAAGATCGCAGGAAGACACGGTTAGCCACTGGGAGCCTACTCACACTTTGGTGGAGGATGTTGGTCTCCAAGGCTAAGACTGCAGCAGCTCCTTGCTTTCTGGCCCTGTCTGTTGTGGTCGTGCCTCTCTGCCTCTGGTGGAGGGGAGAAGGAGCCTGTATGCAGCCTGTAAGCTCTTTTTTGGCATTCACCCAATCCTTTGTTCTGTGAGCAGTCCAGGCTGCATGTTAGAGACTTCTGTGGGCAAGTTCTCTTTTATTTTCTCTATGACAATCCCACAGTTTGGGTTGCTATCTCACATTAGCTCCCTCAGATTGTCCTCAGGACATTCAGGCCCCCTGGTCCTTACCTTCAGTTCAGTTCAGTTCAGTCACTAAGTCGTATCTGACTCTTTGAGACCCCATGGACTGCAGCATGCCAGGCCTCCCTGTCCATAACCAACACCTGGAGTTTACCCAAACTCATGTCCATTGAGTTGGTGATGCCATCCAACCAACTCATACTCTGTTGTCCCCTTCTCCTCCCACCTTCAATCATTCCCAGCATCAGGGTCTTTTCAAATGAGTCAGCTCTTCTCATCAGGTGGCCAAAGTATTAGAGTTTCAGCTTCAACTGTTCCTTCAAATGAACACTCAAAATTGATCTCCTTTAGGATGGGCTGGTTGGATCTCCTTGCAGTTCAAGGGTCTTAAGAGTCTTCTCCAACCACAACAGTTCAAAAGCATCAATTCTTCTGTGCTCAGCTTTCTTTATAGTCCAACTCTCACATCCATACATGATCACCGGAAAAACCATAGCCTTGACTAGACGGACCTTTGTTGGCAAAGTAATGTCTCTGCTTTTCAATATGCTGACTAGGTTGGTCATAACTTTCCTTCCAAACAGTTGAAAGGTTGTTGCTGAACGATAAGACGCGGGATTCTTGGCCTCCGGAGGAGACGAATTCAATCCGGGGCCAGAGACGAGGCTGGATCGCTCAGAGCTTTTGTGTAATAAAGTTTTATTAAAGTATAAAGGAGATAGGGAAAGCTTCTGACATAGGCATCAGAAGGGGGCAAAAGAGTACCCCCCTCCTAGTCTTTAGCTGTATGTTATATAGTCACTCACAGTCTGTTAATGAAATGAAAGGAATGTCATAAAATTTAGAATGGCATCAGATAATTTATCCCAGGCCATAAAACGATTGACTTGAATCTTTTAGAAGGGCAGAATACCAACAAATACTTCCGTTTACATAGATTAGGAGAACAATACCTGAGGAAGTAAGTTAGGCCGTTTAGCAGAACCAACTTGAAGATTGAGTCTGGGGTTCATTAACATAGCTTAAGACCACATTTCCATACGAAAAAGGCATGTATTGGTTAACTCAAAGTTTGAGAGTGGTTAGCTTTAGGTGAGACCAGGTGTCATGGCAACACAGAATGTTAAGAGGAACCTCCTTTTAAATTTGTATAGAGAATGAAAAACAGATCGCTGGTTTGTTTCTTCTTGCCATTTAAGAGAGATAAAAATGTCTGGCACTTACAGCCTCTTTCCTCCATTTGGAGACCCCTGGCCTTCCTGCCTGTTACCCTCTCACAGTAAATGTCTTTTAACTTCCTGGCTGCAGTCAACATCTGCAGTGATTTTGGAGCCCCAAAAAATAAATTCTGCCACTGCTTCCCCACCTATTTGACATGAAATGATGAGACCGGATGCCATGATCTTAATTTTCTGAATGTTGAGCTTTAAGCCAACTTTTTCACTCTCCTCTCTCACTTTCATCAAGAGGTTCTTTAGTTCTTCGTCACTTTCTGTCATAAGGGTTGTGTCATCTACATATCTGAGGTTATTGATACTTCTCCAGCAATCTTGATTCCAGCTTGTGCTTCATCCAGCCCAGTGTTTCTCATGATGTACTTTGCATATAAGCTAAATAAGCAAGGTGAAAATATACAGTGTCACCACATTAGTGGTTCAGTGTTAGAACTCTCGCCTCCCACGCGGGAGACTCGGGTTGAATTCCCCGCCAAGGCACCATATGATGGTCCTTACCTTTAGCACCAATTACGCAGACCACACCTCCCTGTCCAACCCCAGAATGATGGTGGTGGAAACGAAGTTCTGGGCTACTTCTCCACTGGCAGTTATGTTAGGTGCATATTCTGTGGGTTTGTTTTTTTTTTTTTTTTTAATCTCCCAGTTATGTTGCCCTCTGCGATTCCAAAACTCTCCACATACCTGCCTTTGAGAGCATTTCCTACTGTTTCGAAACTTCTCCTCTTTCACGACTCCCTCCCCAGGACAGGTCTTCATCCCTAAATTTTTGTCTCTTTTGGTCTTTTATATTTTGTCCTATCTCCTTTTGAAGAGAACAGACTGCCTTTCTGGGTGTCCAGTATCCTCCACCAGCGTTCAGAAGTGGTTTTGTGGAAGTAGCTGAGCATTCAAATGATCTTTTGATGAATTTGTGGGGGAGAAAGTGGTCTCCCTGTCCTATTCCTCTGCCATCTTGGGACTGTCACCCCAATGAGATCTTTGTATTATAGTCAGTAGATTATATTCCAGTGGCATAGAAGATACTCTGAACCTCAGACAATAAAAACAATTGATTTCAGCATCAGAAAAAAAAAAAAAGTAAACATATAAAGTGAATGGAAGTTTCAGTGAATTATATTTAATTTTTAATACATCTTCTTTAAAGAAGAAGGAAGGCTTGATTTGGAACATTAATCTTCAGAATAAGTTCAAACAAGCATGTACATCAATGTTTCATATAAGTAGAGTTCACTCATCTTGTCAAGTCAGTAACATGTTGCAACTCAAATCAAGATAAGCAAAACTTGATTTCTGATAGTTTATAAATTTAAACAAGCTACCTTCAAATGATACCTATTAATACTGCTTTCTGTGCTTTCTTGGTGGTTCAGTAATGAAGAATCCGCCTGCCAATGCAGGTGGGTTTGATCCCTGGGTCAGGACAATTCTTGTAGAAGGAAATGGTAACCCATTCCAGTATTCTTGCCTGGGAAACTGCATGGACAGAGGAACTCAGCATTCTACAGTCCATGGCATCACAAAAGAGCCAGAAATGACTTTGTGACTAAAGAACAATAAAATACTGCCATTTTTCAATATCAATTTAAAATCTGTCATTAATATATTATTGTGAATTTATTTGAGTTCAAATAAAAGCAAAACTGAATAATAGTCAAGGAAGGAAATATTCTACAATATTTCTTCTGTTCTTTAGCTTAGAAACAAAAAACTAACACTTTTTGTGATAGAAAATGTATGTACAACAATCTTTTAGTGACAAAACTTATAGAAGTTCAGGAAAAAATGTAAGTGGACTCTCTCTAGGAAATTTGAGTAAATATAGAATTAGAGAATAAAAATCTGTGGCTTTTCACCAGTAGAAGGACAAAGGTCATATTTATCAGCAAAGGAAAATAGCATGGCCATTCCATAAGCTAGGTGTAGAACTGTTTATAACAGAGAAAATAGAAAAAATTTTTTCTTACCTGAAGCTTTTATTTGTTTTTCTCTTGTTCTTTAGATCTTGGAGATGTCATTAAGTTGCCAACCCTCTGCTGCATTTGCTGACTGTTCACTTAAAACAGAATATGTACAGAAGTAATTGTATGTGAGCAGGTACATGATCTGCTGGATGAGATATCATATGATAATAATATTGGTTAAATCAGTTTGAATATCTTATGATAATTACAGAGTAGCTAACATTTGTTTGGAACAGGAAGCACACTAATTGTTTCATATACACTATTACATTTAATATCCACAATGAAACCATAAGGTAGCCAGCTTTTTCTCAATTGAATAATCATATGGCATAGCTAGAAAGGTTAAACTAGGTACTAGGGTAAACTTAAATAAGAGGTTTAGCCAAGTTAGCAAATCTCAAATTCCATTTTCTTAACCTCTACAAGGGGTTGTGAAAATAATGAATGAATTTCAAGCTAATAAAACCTTTTTAAACAAATAATGCCACAAGAAAAAAAAAAAAAAGAAATAGCATGTCAGCGTTGTTGTTGTTGTTTTTAACATGAAAGTGAAAGTCACTCAATCGTGTCACTCTTTGGGATCTCAAGGAATACACAGTCCATGGAATTCTCCAGGCCAGAATACTGGAGTGTGTGGTCTTTCTCTTCTCCAGAGGATCTTCCCAACCCAGGGATCAAACACAGATCTCCTACATTGTAGCCGGATTCTTTACCAGCTGAGCCATCAGAGAAGCCCAAGAATATTGGAGTGGGTAGCTTATCCCTTCTACAGTAGATCTTCCTGACCCAGGAATCGAACGGGGGTCTCCCACATTGCAGGTGGATTCTTTACCAGCTGAGCTACCACATGCTTGAGTTTTATTCATAGCCACTCTATAACTGTTCATCCTTTCCTAGCCTTGATTTTGACACATGAAATGAGGGTTGTTTTTCCTAGGACCTCATGGTTTTTCCCTGTAAAATTCTGCAATTTTCTTAGGGCATCTGAGGATGATTTTCTGAGATCTCGGTGTTAAAATTTTATGCGTCTTACTTTTATGTCATAGATTGAGTTAGAGATTACACTGATATTTAGTTATTTCTTTTCAAAATCAGGTGATTTAAAAATTACATTTTAGAAGGGAGAGGCTTGTACATGTATTCTGCTACATATTTAAACTCTAGATATTAATACATCTATGGATCTTTGCTGTTACAAGGAATGGCATTCACTGTGTACATTTGAGTGTGTACATCAGAGATAGCTTTAATTCACTGGTCCACTGTATTATTCTCAGATATATATCTCAATATTCTTCAGATTTGGGAGAATATTTCCTTGAACATGAATCAGGACTTTTTCTGTCAGCCAGGCTTTACTTTCCTGGGAAACCACACTACTGTCAATCTCAGACAGTTTTCTGTATGGAATGGTGTTTCTGCTCTTGGTTTAGACTCATAGGACTTTCTTTTTTTTTTAAGTGACTTCAGTGAGATTCCTCTCCACACTTTATCAAGATTTCAAACTGCACAGCTAATCTTGTCAAAGCTGTTTTCTTCTTGCTAAATATAAGGTCTGCAATCTGTTTGACACTAATCAGATGAATGGGTAATGTTCTTAGGATCTACAAACTAAATTTCCCTTGAACAATACAATATGAGGCAATACAATGCAAACAATAAATCACTGGATCAATGATGCTAGCTTTCTGTATGTATAAGAATCTCCTTGTCAAAATAGCAAAATCTAGCACATAACTTTAATTACTGAAAACCAATATTGCATAATATGAACAGTCATACATTTAGCAAAATTTCAAGAAGTACAGAATGATGGGTATGTTTGCTTCTTG
The DNA here is from genome assembly GCF_019320065.1 of Cervus canadensis. NCBI lineage: Eukaryota > Metazoa > Chordata > Mammalia > Artiodactyla > Cervidae > Cervus > Cervus canadensis. The sequence continues at coordinate 10,678,711 of NC_057412.1, read as the reverse complement.
CATATTAAACTGAAATTTTAAACAGCTTTTATCAAAACAAAACTTTCTACTTCAAGTAGACACTTTCAATGTCTTCTAATATATATTTAGGTATTTACTTGATGGGTATTACATGACTTTCTCCTGAATCATCTGATCTATTTCTTTTCTTAGAACATTAAAATGTGTAATTTTAATTTATTTCTTTGTCCTTTTGAGATAAATGTCTTTTTAAAAGGCTCTTTCCAGTTTTGTAACTCAAGACTGTCTTTCACCTTTTGCAACCTCATGGACTGCCTACCACCAGCCTCCTCTGTCCATGGAATTTCCCAGGTAAGAATATTGAGGTGAATCACCATTTCCTTCTGCAGGGAATCTTCCCAACCCAGAGACTGAACCACCATCTCGTGCATTGGCAGGTGGATTCTTTACCACTGAGCCTTCAGGGAAGCCTAAGGAGGACAGATGAGCCTGAGGTGCCACAGTCCATGGAGTTGTATAGAGTTGGGCACAACCTAGCAACTGAACAAAAACAACAACCACTGTTTTTTCTCAAAGACCTGAGAGCCATCCCTTCTAAAGTAATCAAGGAGGAAGCAGTCCCTGTGTGACAGTCTCTACAGCAGGGTAGGAGACCAACTTCAGCCTAACCTGGAGCCTTGCTTCAAGTTGCAAAACTACTTTTAGTGATGAAGATAGGAGAAATTTTTCTTTTCTTTGGGCAAAGCTAATTATCAAACACAAATGGCCTAATCACAGAGAAAAATATTGGCTAACTTGGGAACCACTTAATGTGGTAGACATATCCAATTGATCAAGCTCCCACCCAGTATCCCCCAGTAATTTTCCACTAGCTCACTCCAGTATTTAAAATCTTTTTGCTTTTTCTTTCCGTGGAGCTGCGTATGCAGGCTTTATCTGTGCTGTCTCCCCAGCTGCTGGCAATAGGATCAGAATAAAATCAACTTTTGTTTACTCATCTTGTTCTGTGTGATATTTTTTCAACATATTTTCTTAACTATAAACTCTAAGGAAATGTTATGTTAGTAATATTACTGATATTTCTTGATTTGGGATATTTCATATTCCATATCTATTATGGATAAATCCTGATAATATGAATATTCTACTGATATGAGACTGATATGGACAAAGGTCCATATAGTCAAATCTACAGTTTTTTGAGTAGTCATGTACAGATGTGAGAGATGGACCATAAAGGGGGCTGAGTGCCAAAGAATTGATGCTTTTGAATGGTGATGTTGCAGAAGACTCTTGAGAGTCCCCAAGAAAGCAAGGAGATCAACCCAATCAATCCTAAAGGAAGTCAACCCTGAATATTCCTTGGAAGAACTGATGCTAAAGCTGAAGCTCCAATACTTTGTCCACCAGATGTGAAGAGCTGACTCATTGGAAAAAACAAAACAAAAAACCCTGATACTGGGTAAGACTGAGACAAAAGGAGAAGAGGGGACAGAGGATGAGATGTTTAGATAACATCACGGATGTTAATGAACATGAATTTGAATAAACTCCAGGAGATAGTACAAGACAGAGGAGCCTGGTATTCAAAAATTTAGACCTGACTTATCAACTGAACAAGAGCAACATAGAGAAATACTTTATTTGCTTATCTGGGTATCAGTTTCTGAGAATGCCAACTAAATCAAATCTTGTATTTGTCTATTGTTCCCTCTGTCTGCTAAGCCCCTGCCTCATACCCCTTAGTACTCTGGACTTGGTGCATTTGTTACTTCCTCAAGATTCTGAATATTGTTCTGAATCTAAATAATTATAGACTAAAAATATACTTTCAGCTAACTTTCCATTTAAATTATTCCTCTTCATTCTTCTAGTTGCATTATAAAAAATTAGTTCAATATCATGTCCTTAGGAAAGCTTTGTCTGAGGCCTTTGGTTGCTGCTGCAGGTCTTTGTAATGTGTATACACATTCCACTTTATATTCTTTTAGAGCAATGCAATTTCGCAATTCCTTTGTCTGTGAAAAGATAAAGGAAAAAATAAATTATTTCTGTAATTATATAAAATAAAAATGCAGGATATGCATGTAATACCTGATTTGGGGATTATTATTTACATTTCTTATCCCTACCAGTCTATAAACTCTGAAAACACAAAGGCAATGTTTGCTTGTTCTGTAGTGTAGCTCTCACTTTCAGTCTTCGGTAAGGAGTAGGCCTCAGATGACTACTTAGTAAATGAAGGAATGTTAGAAATGGATACATGATCATAAACCTTTGGTTTCTGATTTGTCAAGCAAAGAAAGATGTTAATAATCAAGAGAAACTCAATCTACTCAGTTGGCACACATGCAGTCTCTTGAATATTAAGTATTTCATTTTTGATATCTAAGTTAAAATAATTAATTTCACAGTTAATTACAGCTATTTTTTTAAAAACATCCTATTTTCAATATTGAAGCAAACATGAATCTGTGGCCTAGGAGCAATGCGGTCGTCATCAGTACCATATGTAAAGATGTTATCTGATAGAGCAAAAAAGTAGAAATTAAAACTGATATTAAAGAATACTTAAATTTAAAAAATCAGAATTTATAGGTATACTCTTAAAGGGCATGTTTGCAATCAATTTAACAGACAATCATAATAAGCCAAGGTTATCAGGTAGGAAAATAATATCTTTGATTTGTTAAAATATTCTACTCTTAAGTTTAAAGGAGATGAATACAAGTGTGAAATCTCTTGGTTTATTGACTTATATGATTAATGCTATAAATGTTCATATCCTTCTATGTATTGATAGTAAAATTATATGTTCAGAAACAATGGTCTATGACACTATCAACATAATTTATACTGTGCAATCCAAATACATGATTAAACACCATAAGTTAAGCACCTTAAAGTTTATTCACCCATTATTTTATAGCCTAGTCTCTTGACTAGGGAGCACTTCATTTCAACAGCTAAAATGTAGCAGTGGTCATAAGTCAGATGGTTATCAGAGAAGCTTCTGCTCAGTTGTTCCCAGAGGAGAGTTCATTTATCTCTCATTGAGCTGTAGTTCACACACAGAGGAATTAACCAATCTACTGCACACTTTAGTTATCGAATCCTGGAAGCCCCAGAGAGACAGAAACAGATATGGAACCTGGGACAGAAATGTCTTCATTATCATTTATGACCAAAGCTTCCATATTACTTTAGTATCAGGGAAGACAAATGACTATGCATTCTTTTCTGAATGTTTACAAATGAGAATAATAAATGTCTGTGTTTTTACTAGATTGAGAAAATAACATACTTTTAAAGTATGCTCTATCTCTTTTTAGATTTTTTTTAATCTGATGTTTTATGATAACGATGTTTTGAGTATGGGAATAGATAATAAAACAGGCTCTGAAACTAAAGTATTTTAAACATATAAAGGAAAATGACATGGTACCCATATATGATGTAAGCTTTAAGGTTGCACTTACATAAATACCTCTTCTGATTTTCATTTGGAGTTTAACTGGTTTTAGAGATTTATTTTTCTGAACTGAAAATAGTTCTGGCATTTAATTTTGTTTCTATTTTATAAATGTCTTCATAAAAAGGAAAATCTTCAACTGTTATCTAGCATTTGTCCTAGTTAGACTCTTAAGAAGAAAGTACAAAGATTGATTAAAGTTTTGCTATGGAGTTCTCAGCACAATATTTCAGTGAAATTCTAATGAGCTTATTTATATAAAATGCGTTTTAATCTATAGTGCAAAAAGCGTATCTACACTAGTTCAATATTTATGTAGAGAAATTGAGTTAAAACCTACACATTGACCAAGATATTAATAGAATTTTTTTTCTATTATAAACAAAAAGACATATTTTGTCTTTTGTACTAGTATGTTATTTTTAAATGATTTTTTTGAGGTAGACTATTTTAAAAGTATTAAATTTGTTAAAATATTGTTTCTGTTTTATGTTATCAGTGTTTTGGCTTCAAGACATGTGGGATATCTTAGTTTCCCAACCAAGGATCAAACCTGTATCCCTGTGATGGAAATTAAGTTGAAACCTACACATTAGGTAAATTCTTAACCATTGGACCACCAGGGAAGCCCCTTGCATTATACTTTAAATATCCATCTCCATCAATACATGATGGAGGTTCTGATAAACAATTCAGCCCATTTACAATGATACATGTAGATAAATAGCATACATATACAGCATGTATATATATGTATATACACATATATTTGCTTATATGTGCTTATACTTGCTTATATATACACATACATTTGCACATATGTATTTATGTGGATAGAAATATATATGTATATGTAATGCTCTTGCTATTACATATGAATTAAAATTTATGTGTGACTCTGATTCACTTTCAGTTCTGAGCATTTGAAATTGAACAAATAACCCCGACAATGCCAATATAGTTTCCTATTACTTAGTTGTATCCATTTTAAAATCATAAGTTCCATGTTGTTTGTTATTGCAAAACTTGGAGTATGCCAGAAAAATTATTAATTAAAATCAACTCAAAATGAAAACAATGTATAAAAGAAGGTGATTATGCCACAATGTTATGAAATTATTCATAGGAAACAATAACGATGGAAAATCTTCATAGTTCTTGTTATATTAAAAAAAAGGAAAAGAACGTGATTGTTTTCTCGATTTTTCAGAATAAAAGACCTCATGTTTATGATTAAAAAGGATATACTTCTAATAAAAAGCAAGTGTAGATAATGTTTGTATTTTTGTAATTGTATAATTGTATATTTATACAATTTAGATAACTGTATATTTGGTGAGTGAAAATGTAGCGATTTTCTATGGCTGCTGAAACTAATTGCTACAAACTTGATGGCTTAAAAAAATAGAAATTTATTAAAGTGGTATTGATTTTAATATTTCCATAAATAGAAAAAAAAAAGCATTCCAATTTCTCTGTAGTTTGAGGTGGAAAGTGACTCTAAGTCATGTTAATAACCATCTTTTAAAATAAATGTAAGTTTAAAATCAGATGATTATAAAGTGGAAAGCCTATATTGAAAGATGAACCTTGGCACAGCATACCACACAGAATTCACTCCATTCTGACAAATATACATGTTAGCATGTAAAACCTAAAGGGAAAGTAATTATTCCTTCAAAGTTTGAGCAGTTGTTAGTTGCTAAGTCGTGTCTGGGTCTTTGCAAACCCATGGACTGTAGTCTGCCAGGCTCCTCTGTCCATGGAATTCTCCAGGCAAGAATGCTGTATTCTGTAGCCATTCCCTTCTCCAGGGAATCTTCCTGATCCAGGGATCAAACCTGGGTCTTCCTCACTGCAGGCAAATTCTTTCCTGTCTGTGCCACCTCGGAGGGAATGTCAAAATTCAAGCCATTTTATTTACAGTGTAATAGGAATTAATATAACAGTTTCTGACTTCAACAAACATTTTAAAGATATTTATAATTTTCTAATTGTAAAAATGATATGATCTCATTATATACATTTTATTTGTAAGTATTTATTTTGCAACTTCTGTGTACTAGGTAATGTTATAGACTCTGGATATCCACTGTCATGAACAAATTGTCTACCTACCCCTATGAAGGATATATTATACTGAGCAAAGCAAATAAAATAAAAGACATATCAAATAGTAAAAATTTTAACCAGCTTTAATCAGTTTAAACATTTCCATTTTTTTTTTTTTGCATTCTTGTCAAGAGGCACATTCACTAACATTGAACATGCACAGAAAAGTTATAACTCTCAATTTTACATGATTTTATTTAATTTTATGGACAAAATGTATTGTGGTTCTAAAATTCCAAATATCCTTCTTAAACTCAAGAATGTTTTACTGTGACAACTTAAACTATAAAATACAAAAATAATAATTTAAATTATATTGCTAAGCTTAATATCCAATAGGAGAAAATGCATTATGTATGATATAGACAAAGGTTACTATGGTAACCATCTGATTCATGAAGTCAAAGAATCTTTTCTGCAGTAATACTACATGCTATCTAGATCTTAATTAGAAGCTTCCCAAGAAGTCATAACTTATGAAACTTCTTATTTTTCATTTCATATTCTATTGACTGCATATATAAAAATAGTGCCATGTCTTCTGAGCTTATTACATGTTATGGTATTTATTATTTAAGAAATAAATCAAAGTTATAAATAAGTACACAGACTAGAAAAAGTATGTACAAAAATAGGTTCATCAAAGAAGCAATACTTTTATTCAGAAAAATGTTCCCTTTCTTGAACACACTTTCTATCATAGCCATGTTGCTGTAGTTTTAGTCACTCAGTCATGTCTGATTCTCCTATGACCACATGGACTGTATCCCACCAGGTTCCTCTGTCCATGGGATTCTCCGGGCAAGAATACTGGAGTGCATTGCCGTTTCCTTCCCCAGGGGATCTTCCTGATCCAGGGTTCAAACCTGCATCTCCTGCATGGGCAGGTGGATACTTTGAGAGAGTTAACTCAGGCAGGTGGATAGGAGTCCAAGTCTAAGACCCCTTTAAGGAGGAGGTGAACATTCTTTATTTTTCGCATTTCTTTTGCCTTAGACATGTAGGCCTCACAAGCAGCAGTATCTCTCATTCAAGGATATACTTTTTTGAGCTCAGAATATATGTTATGGGAGAAGGTCTGGTTAAAACTTCCACAGCCTTGAGCTCTGTGTTAACTCATTCCTTCTGGCTAATCTCATGCTGATGTCATCCCAGGATGTATGTTAAGGAAAAAAGTCTGGGCAAGATTTTCACAGCCTTGAGGTATTTTTTTCTGTTCTCAGCAAGCCAACTGAAAAGTAAGTATATAACACTCTGCTCAAGTCAATGATGCTGATGATCATTCTAGCACCTTCTGATATCTATGTCAGAAGCTTTTTCTGTCACTATAGCCTTAATAAAATTTCTACTATACAAAATTCTGAGTGACCGAGACTGTCTTTAGTCCCGGAGTTAAACCTTCTTCTTTGGAGACCATGAATCTGGTGGAACACTGTAAGCTTTCATCTATCATCCTGGTGGCAAAGCTAAAGCTTTCATCATGGACGCTTGTCTGGGATCCTCAAGACAAGGTATAAAGCATTCAACTTTACCACTAAGCCACCAGGGAAGCTCGGCATAACTGTAGATAATAGACTTTAAAAAGTGGTCTCATACAATAAGCCTCATGCTGCATGACATACAAGTGATGGAATTTTGAAATCCACATTTCAAAATTCCAAAGTTCAGTTCAGTCGCTCAGTCGTGTCAGACTCTTTGCATCCCCATGAACTGCAGCACACCAGGCCTCCCTGTCCATAAACAACACGCGGAGTCCACCAAAACCCATGTCCATTGAGTCAGTGATGCCATTCAACCATCTCTCCTCTGCCATGCCCTTCTCCTCCAGCCCTCAAATTGTCCCAGACTCGGGGTCTTTTCAAATGAGTCATCTCTTTGCATCAGGTGGCCAAAGTATTGGAGTTTCAGCTTCAGCATCAGTCCTACAACGAACATCCAGGACTGATATCCTTTAGGATGGACTGGTTGGATCTCCTTGCAGCTCAAGGGACTCTCAAGAGTCTTCTCCAACACCACAGTTCAAAAGCAGCAAATCTTTGGTGCTCAGCATTCTTTATAGTCCAACTCTCACATCCATACGTGACCACTGGAAAAACCATAGCCTTGATTGGAAGACCTTTGTTGGCAAAGTAATGTCTCTGCTTTTTAATGTGCTTTTTAATGTGTCATAGCTTTCCTTCCAAGGGGTAAGTGTCTTTTTTTTTTCCCCCAATTATTTTTATTAGTCGGAGGTTAATTACTTTACAATATTGTAGTGATTTTTGCCATACATTGACATGAATCAGCCATGGACTTACATGTGTTCCCCATCCTGAACCCCCCTCCCACCTCCCTCCCCATCCCATCCCTCTGGGTCATCCCAGTGCACCAGCCCCAAACACTTGTCTCATGCATCCAACCTGGACTGGCGATCGGTTTCACACTTGATAATATACATGTTTCGATGCTGTTCTCTCAGAATATCCCACTCTTGCCTTCTCCCATAGAGTCCAAAAGTCTGTTCTATACATCTGTGTCTCTTTCCCTGTCTTGCATATAGGGTTATCGTTACCATCTTTCTAAATTCCATATATATGCATTAGTATACTGTATTGGTGTTTATCTTTCTGGCTTACTTCACTCAGTATAATGAGCTCCAGTTTTGGCCATCTCATTAGAACTGATTCAAATGTATTCTTTTTAATGGCTGAGTAATATTCCATTGTGTTTATGTACCATAGCTTTCTTATCCATTCATCTGCTGATGGGCATCTAGGTTGCTTCCATGTCCTGGCTGTTATAAACAGTGCTGTGATAAAGTGTCTTTTAATTTCATGGCTGCAGTCACAATCTGAGGTGATTTTGGAAACCAGAAAAATAAAGCCATCCACTGTTTCCCCATGTATTTTCCCTGAAGTGATGGGGCCAGATGCCATGACCTTAGTTTTCTGAATGTTGAGCTTTAACCCAACTTTTTCACTCTCCTCTTTCACTTTCCTCAAGAGGCTCTTTAGTTCTTCACTTTCTGCCATAAGGGTGTTGTCATCTGCATATCTGAGGTTATTGATATTTCTTCCAGCAATCTTGATTCTAGCTTGTGCTTCCTCCAGCCAAGCATTTCTCATGATGTCCTCTGCATATAAGTTAAATAAGCAGGGTGACAATATACAGCCTTGACATACTCCTTTTCCTATTTGGAACCAGTCTGTATTTCATGTCTAGTTCTAACTGTTGCTTCCTGACCTGCATACAGGTTTCTCCAGAGGCAGCTCAGATGGTCTGGAATCCCATCTCTTTCAGAATTTTCCACAGTTTATTGTGATCCACACAGTCAAAGGCTTTGGCATAGTCGATAAAGCAGAAATAGATTTTTTTTTTTCTGGAACTCTCTTGCATTTTCAATGATCCAGTGGATGTTGGTAATTCGATCCCTTGTTCCTCTGTCTTTTCTAAAACCAGCTTAAAAATCTGGAAGTTCATGGTTCACATATTGTTGAAGACTGGCTTGGAGAATTTTGACCATTACTTTACTAGTGTGTGAGATGAGTGCAAATGTGAGATAGTTTGAGCATTCCTTGGCATTGCCTTTCTTTGGGATTGGAATAAAAACTGACCTTTTCCAGTCCTGTGGCCACTGCTGAGTTTTCCAAGTTTTTTGGCATATTGAATGCAGCACTTTCACAGCATCATCTTTTAGGATTTGAACTAGCTCAACTGGAATTCCATCACCTCCCCTAGCTTTGTTCGTAGTGATGCTTCCTAAGGCCCACTTGACTTAGGGATCGAGCCAAAGCAAAAACAACACCCAGTTGCAAATGGGACTGGTGGTAGAAGCAAGGTCTGATGCTGTAAAGAGCAATTTTGCATAGGAACATGGAATATTAGGTCCATGAAACAAAGCAAATTGGAAATGGTCAAACAGGAGATGATAAGAGTAAACATCAACATTCTAGGAATCAGCGAACTAAGATGGACTGGAATGGGTGAATTTCACTCAGAGGACCATTATATCTACTACTGTGGGCAAGAATCCCTTAGGAGAAATGGAGTAGGCATCATGGTCAACAAAAGAATATGAAATGCAGTACTTGCATGCAATCTCATAAACGACAGAATGATCTCTTTTCGTTTCCAAGGCAAACCATTCACTATCACAGTAATCCAAGTCTATGCCCCGACCAGTAACGCTGTAGAAGTTGAAGTTGAACAGTTCTGTGAAGACCTACAAGACCTTCCAGAACTAACACCTAAAAAAGATGTCCTTTTCATTATAGGGGACTGAAATGAAAAAGTAGGAAGTCAAGAAACACCTGGAGTAATAGGCAAATTTGGCCTTGGAGTACAGAATGAAGCAGAGCAAAGGCTAACGGAGTTCTGCCAAGAGAATGCACTGGTCCTAGCAAACACCCTCTTCCAACAACACAAGAGAAGACTCTACACATGGACATCACCAGATGCTTAACACCAAAATCAGATTGATTGTCTTCTTTGTGGCCAAAGATGGAGAAGCTCTATACAGTCAGTAAAAACAAGACCAGGAGCTGACTGTGGCTCAGATCATGAACTCCTTATTGTCAAGTTCAGACTGAAATTGAAGAAAGTGGAGAAAACCACTAGACCATTCAGGTATGACCTAAATCAAATCCCCTATGACTATACAGTGGAAATGAGAAATAGATTTAAGGGACTAGATCTGATAGACAGAGTGCCTGATGAACTATAGAGGGAGGTTCGTGACATTGTACAGGAGACAGGAATCAAGACCATCCCTAAGAAAAGGAAATGCAAAAATGCAAAATGGCTGTCTGAGGAGTCCTTACAAATAGCTGTGAAAGAAGGGAAGCAAAAAGCCAAGGAGAAAAGGAAAGATATACCCATTTGAATACAGATTCCAAACAATAGCAAGGAGAGAAAAGAAAGCCTTCATCAGTGATCAATGCAAAGAATAGAGGAAAACAATAGAATGGGAAAGACTAGAGATCTCTTCAAGAAAATTAGAAATACCAAGGGAACATTTCATGCGAGGATGGGCTCAATAAAGGACAGAAATGGTAGGGAATCTAACAGAAGCAGAAGATATTAAGAAGAGGTGGCAAGAATACACAGGAAAACTATGCAAAAAAGATCTTCAAAACCCAGATAATCAGGATTGTGTGATCACTCACCTAGAGCCAGACATCCTGGAATGTGTAGTCAAGTGTGTCTTAGGAAGCATCACTATGAACAAAATTCCAAAGGAGCTAAGTAATAGAGTCCTAAAACCAGTAAAATATGCTTATTTCATAAATATTTTATAATCTCTGTTTTAGAGATAGCTGTATACTTTTAGCTCTTTGTGAAAGAAAATTGTTAAGGTTCTTATGATAGTATATAAAATGATACTTTCTAGAGATGTGGGTTCAATCCCTGGGTTGGGAAGGTCCCCTGTAGTAGGAAATGGCAACCCACTCCAGTATTCTTGACTGTAGAATCCCATGGACAGAGGAGCCTGAAAGGCTATGGCCCATGGGGTCACAAAGAGTTGGAAATGACTGAAGCGACATTAACAAGGACTGTCTCACTTAATGAAATAATATGAAGACTTTTATATGTCTCCATAAGAAATCTCAATCATATTTATTATTTTTGGACAATAACATTTTTTACTGATAAAATTGATTTTAATTTTTTGTTCATTATTTTAATTAATGCAGTGCAATAGTTTTCAGAAATCACTTTGAACTTCTAAAAGCTCTATGTATATAACTTTATATGGAGAATCAGTTTCTCTCCCTACATCATGGCGACTATAATACCATTGTGTTAATCACAATAGTGACTATAACTGAATGTAAGACTTTGTAATTCTGATTTGGTGAGAATATTTTCAATATATTTTATAGATTTTTTTAATGTATATTTCACTAAAATTTATTTCATAATGTGTTTAAACTTGTCTTTTAAATGTTCATCTTTTTTAGATACAAATTATATGTATTTAAGGTGTGTAATGTGACTTGAGATATATATTCAAATGATTATCATAGTTAAGGTAGTAGCCTTATTATAGCCTCACAGTTACCTTTTATGGGAAAGGTAGGGGGGAAAGTGGGTGAAAGCATTTGTAGTCAAGTTTGTTAGCAGATTTCTACTATTCTATATAGTATGGGCTTACCTGGTGGCTCTGATGGCAAAGAATCTGACTGCAATACGGAAGACTTAGGTTCGATCTCTGGGTTTGGAAGAGTCTTCTGCAAAAGGGAATGGCTACCCGCTCCAGTATGCTTGCCTGGAGAATCCCATGGACAGAGGAGCCTGGCAGGCTATAGTCAATGGGGTTGCAAATAGTTGGATATGACTGAGTGACTTTCACACACACACACATGGTTAACTGTAGTTAACCAATCACAAAGAAAGGCAATACTATAGAATGCTCAAACTACCACACAATTGCACTCATCTGACACAACAGTAAAGTAATCCTCAAAATTCTCCAAGCCAGGCTTCAACAATACATGAACCATGAACTTCCAGATGTTCAAGCTGGTTTTAGAAAAGGGAGGGGAAGAAAAAAAAGAAAAGGGAGGGGAACCAGAGCTCAAATTGCCAACATCTACTGGATCATCAAAAAAAGAGAGTTCCAGAAAAATACCTATTTCTGCTTTATTGACTATGCCAAAGCCTTTGACTGTGTGGATCACAATAAACTGGAAAATTCTAAAAGAGATGGGAATACCAGACCATCTGACCTTCCTCTTGAGAAATCTATATGCAGGTCAGGAAGCAACAGTTAAAACTGGACATGGAACAACAGACTGGTTCCAATTAGGAAAAAGTATGTCAAAGCTGCATATTGCCACCCTGCTTATTTAATTTATATGCAGAGTACATCATGAAAAACACTGGGATGGATGAAGCACAAGCTGGAATCAAGATTGCCGGAAAAGTATCAGTAACCTCATATACGCAGATGACATCACCTATACGGCAGAAAGTAAAGAACTAAAGAGCCTCTTGATGAAAGTGAAAGAGGAGAGTGAAAAAGTTGGCTTAAAGCTCAACATTCAGAAAACTAAGATCATGGCATCTGGTCCCATTACTTCATGGCAAATAGATAGGGAAAGAGTGCAAACAGTGGCTGACTTTATTTTTGTGGGGCTCCAAAATCACTGTAGATGGTGATTGCAGCCATGAAATATTAAAAGCCTGCTTACTCCTTGGGAAGACAGATATGACCAATCTGGATAGCATTTTAAAAAGCAGAGACCTTACTTTGCCAACAAAAGTCTGTCTAGTCAAGGCCATGGTTTTTCCAATAGTCATGTATGGATGTGAGAGTTGGACTATAAAGAATGCTGAGTGATGAAGAATTAATGCTTTTGACCTGTGGTGGTGGAAAAGACTCTTGAGAGTCCCTTGGACTACAAGGAGATCTAACCAGTCTATCCTAAAGGAAATCAGCCCTGAATATTTATTGAAAGGACTGATGGTGAAATTTCAGTACTTTGGCCACCTAATGTGAACAACTGACCCATTTGAAAAGACCCTGATGATGGGAAAGATTGAAGGCAGGAGGAGAAGGGGATGACAGAGTATGAGATTGTTGGATGGCATCACTGACTCAATGGACATGAGTTTGAGTAAAGTGCGGGAGCTGGTGATGGACAGGGAACCCTGGCGTGCTGCAGTCCATGGGGTCACAAACAGTCAGATAGGACTGAGCAACTGAAATGAACTGGAACTTGTTACATAATAAAGTAATGCAAAAAGCACCTCCAGGTCCCCACTCCTAACTAAAACACACACACAGTAATTGAACAGGAAAATGCCAAATCTGGTGTAGTTGAAACAGGGTTTGTGGTCTGTATCTTTCATTCATAATAACGACTCACAACCCTCTATCCAGTAGGGTTTGTACTTATGGAATACCAAAAGGAATTGCTCGAAACCCACCAGTTTATTAGCTAAACTGATGTTAAGTAAACTATGAGGGAGTGAGTGATAAACTATTATATGAATAAAACATTTTTTTGAAGACATTAACAGAATTGCTTTATTATTTCTGGAAAACAACTGAAAGTTTCTAGCTACTCTGCTTTTTTTATTTGAATGAAACAATTCTGTACTGTAATGGTGACAGTCTAATGTAACATGGATGTTTTCTGATACTAAAGACATATGTCATCCAAAAAAAATTTAAAGAATGAAAGACTAGATGGAAAAGCAAAATGTTTATGTTTCTTTGAGGAAAGGAGATTGAAAACTGGCAAATAGTAGCATCTTATAGAATCTGTTGAAAATCTCTCAAAAACTCGATAGACAAAAATAGACTTTATGATTATAACAGAAATTCAAGATGGTTAGAAAAGGTTTAAAAAAAAAACAGTGACATCATCAACTCAGTGGCCATGAGTTTGAGCAAACTCAGGGAGACAGTGAAGAACAAGGAAGCCTGGTGTGCTGCAGTCATGGGATCACATGATATAGCAAAAGTACACGGGATCACATCACATAGCAAAAATACAACTGCCTTTCAAGTGTTCTGCTTAAATCATCTCAATCCAAGGAATAATTATACAGTAAATAGCTAAATATAATTTTGCTTACATAAAATTTTAAGAATTTAAAATATCTTGTCAAAATATTAATTGAAAAATAATTTGACTATGTAATAAGGCTAAAATTAGCAAGGTAATTTTAGCTCTAATTGGAGCTAAAATCAATCATCTCTGTCGTCAATAAAACACTACTGCAAATAATATGCAAAACTCTAAAGAAAGGTTTTAGTTTAACTTTTGTATGTTTTTCTTCTAATAAGTTACTCTTGCTTTACCTTCAAACTTAGAAGAAAGCAGTTACCAAAATGGTATAAGATCCTCCAAGCACTGATATCTTTCTTTATGTTCCCAGAAAACATACAATTTTGTTTAATGTCTTCTAAACATATTTTCATTCAGAATTTGAATTTTTAAGGTGAAAGAGACATTCATGTAGAAGAAGAGATCATATGAATAAACTGTACATTAAATTTTACAATAATATAACCAGTATGGATTAAGACAAATGTATATTTTAGAAAACACGATCAGTTTTTAATACAGAATATGTAATTGTTGGAATTTAAGAAAGATATGCATTTTCTACGTAGTATTGGTTTCTTTAACATCTTATAACGTCTGCTTCAAATATGAACTTTATAAATGATTGCTAAGTGCCCCATTTTGTGATCCACTCACACTTCTGATAATTCCTAAGTAAGATTGTCTATTCTCTTTTTGCCACAAGATAGAAATTTATATTTTATTAGATCCAAGTTTCATTAAAATTAATTTTACTGCTTCTTAAATCCACTAAAAGACCATTCCTTTGTCTCAATTAACATACAAATAGTGAGACATAGCATTTAAAAGACTTGTTCAAGGACACATGCGACTTAGAGGGAAAATTAGAATTCTTTTTGCTTAATTTTTAGATTTGTTGCTATCTTGAACTGTTTATAAGAAGAGGTGGTAAGAATACACAGAACTGTACAAAAAAGATCTTCATGACCCAGATAATCACAATAGTGTGATCACTCACCTAGAGCCAGACATCCTGGAATGTGAAGTCAAGTGGGCCTTAGAAAGCATCACTACGAACAAAGCTAGTGAATGGGATGGAATTCCAGTTGAGCTATTTCAAATCCTGAAAGATGATGCTGTGAAAGTGCTGCACTTAATATGCCAGGAAATTTGGAAAACTCAGCAGTGGCCACAGGACTGGAAAAGGTCCGTTTTCATTCCAATCCCTGAAAAAGGCAATCCCAAAGAATGCTCAAACTACCACACAATTGCACTCATCTCACACACTAGTAGGTAATACTCAAAATTCTTCAAGCCAGGCCTCAGCAATATGTGAACAGAGAACTTCCAAACGTTCAAGCTGGTTTTAGAAAAGGCAGAGGAACCAGAGGTCAAATTGCCAATATCCGCTGGATCATCAAAAAAGCAAGAGAGTTCCAGAAAAACATCTATTCCTGCTTTATTGACTATGCCAAAGCCTTCGACTGTGTCGATCACAATAAACTGTGGAAAATTCTGAATGAGATGGGAATACCAGACCACCTGACCTGCCTCTGGAGAAACCTGTATGCAGGTCAGGAAGCAACAGTTAGAACTGGACATGGAACAACAGACTGGTTCCAAATAGGAAAAGGAGTACATCAAGGCTGTATATTGTCAACCCTGCTTATTTAACTTATATGCAGAGTACATCATGAGAAATACTGGGCTGGAAGAAGCACAAGCTGGAATTAAGATTGCCAGGAGAAATATCAATAATCTCAGATCTGCAGATGACACCACCCTTATGGCAGAAAGTGAAGAGAAACTAAAAAGCCTCTTGATGAAAGTGAAAAAGGAGAGTGAAAAAGTTGGCTTAAAGCTCAATATCCAGAAAACTAAGATCATGGCATCTGGTCCCATCACCTCATGGGAAATAGATGGGGAGACAGTGGAAACAGTGTCAGACTTTATTTTTTGGGGCTCCAAAATCACCTCAGATGGTGATTGCAGCCATGAAATTAAAAGACGCTTACTCCTTGGAAGGAAAGTTATGACCAACCTAGATAGCATATTAAAAAGCAGAGACCTTACTTTGCCAACAAAGGTCCATCTGGTCAAGGCTATGGTGTTTCCAGTGGTCATGTATGGATGTGAGAGTTGGACTGTGAAGAAAGCTGAGCACCAAAAAACTGATGCTTTTGAACTGTGGTGTTGGAGAAGACTCTTGAGAATTCCTTGGACTGCAAGGAGATCCAACCAGTCCATCCTAAAGGAGATCAGTCCTAGGTGTTCATCGGAAAGACTGATGCTGAAGCTGAAACTCCAATACTTTGGCCACCTCATGCGAAGAGTTGACTCATTGGAAAAGACCCTGATGCTGGGAGGGATTGGGGGCAGGAGGAGAAAGGGACGACAGAGGTGAGATGGCTGGATGGCATCACCAACTTGATGGGCATGAGTTTGAGTAAACTCCCGGAGTTTGTGATGGACAGGGAGGCCTAGCGTGCTGCCATTCATGGGGTCGCAAAAAGTCGGACACCACTGAGCAACTGAACTGAACTGAACTGAACTTCTTCAAACAGAGAGTCTTACTTTGATAAAAAACTTCTTTGGAGAACCTTGAATGTGCTCACAAAATTTTCACTGCTTTTTATTATCCATACAGGTTTAAGCAATACTAATCATATTTTACTATAATAATTATTGCACACAAAATGACATTTTTAAAATGGCAAAAAATTTTAAACCACATCTTTTAAAATCGATTTTTCTATATTTTGATATGACTTCTAAATTGATACAGGCAATTCTATGTTCTTTATTTGTGCCCCTATTTTTTTTTCCCCAATCTGGGAAATGCAAACTTCCTGGAGAGCAAATTGAAAGAAAATTACAATATTTTCTCAAATTTTTATAAAATGAGACAGTTTTATTTATTAAATGAATTTAATTTTTTCATTCCCCTAAAGACAACATCTCTACCATAGACTAAATGTCAATGTGTTTGAGGCTCATTTTAAGCTTTTATGCTTTTTCCAATGCCAGGTTACACTTAAATTTTAAAATTATATATGATGCTGTAAGTACAATAATAATGCCAAAATTAAGCAGCATACACACATTTAATTAATATCTTCAGACAAAAATAAAACTGAAGCTGGCTCATGGTTTTAACTCCCCATTAAAAACAATTTCTATGTACGGTTCACCAGTGTTTTGTTTTTCTATAGTTTCTCTAACTGTAAACTGAAATTAGAGGCAATCCAACCGTTTAGCTTGCATAGTTATAGCTACATGTACATCAGAGGATGGTTGTTAGGGTATAATGTTATTATCACAGTGATGACATTCATATAATTTTCATCATTATCATTGTTATCACAGTATCCCCAAAATTCTGAAATTTCTTACAAAATACTGTAGCTAAAAGAGCATATGACATGCACTATTTGCCATAGATACATTCATGCTCTATTTAGGGCAACAACTCCCCTTTTTAAATGCCTCCTCCCCAGAAAAATTCATTACAATGGAAACAATAGTCTACCTTTAACATTAAAAGAAGAAAAAAGATATTCAATAGACTGAAATTTCTTGTTTAAAGAGTGGAAAAAAACCAGAATTAAACCCACATCTTTGACTATATTTGCAATTTCCTGGGAGTTTATAATTATTTCAAAATAAAATGTTTTAAAATTTGAATATAAGTTCAAAATCTCAAAGAAACCAATGTAGAGCTTCAAGAAAACCATTAATGAAAGTTTCTTAATATTGAAAGAGAAAATATCTGTGATATCTCAAGGTATTAGAAATAGTTTGATTTGTAATTTACTTTCATTTATTTTGCTTTCATTTATGTTTAGATTTTAAAATCTTATAGTAATCTAACATTCAAGATACTTTTATCACTATAAAAAATATGATAATAATTATATATTTAGTAGAAAGTTTTAAAATATTCAGATTCAAAAGAAGTTATTCAGGCTGTGTTATTTTATGAATAATGGGCTAAAGTGGCACTTGGGGAGATTCACTATTCTGAAATAATGTTATAATCTTCAGGAATGATTCATGAATGCAATCAAGGATTTATTTACTCAGAAGCCTTTTAGAATTTACTAAAAATTAAAAGGCATTTTACTTACAATTCATGGCAAATTTCCTCTTTTTCATTTTATTTTCCTTATTTTTATTCTAAGCTTACTGCTATAAGTATCTCCAAATGTCACCCTAGTGTGTCTGTCTCTCTCCAGAAGAAACCACAGTCTTTATGAAAATACTCTGTTGATTTGACACAGTGCCAGGCAAATAAATATTACCGATAAATATTTTTTGAGTGAATGATTGAGTGTTCACATTAGAGCAGATAAATTATATTAATTTTTCACAGAACTCCTCATGTATAGAAACCATTGCTTTTTTATTATGCTAAAAAAAATGACATATAACACATGATGTACCCTCTTTACAAATATTTAAGTGTACCACACCATACTATTAACATAGGCACAGTGTTGCATATAGATCTCTAGAACTTTTTTATCCTGTGTGATTGAAACTATACATACATTGAGGAGTAACTTTAGATTTTTTACCTCCACCCAGCCCCTAGCAACTAACATTCTACTTTCTGCTTCAGTGAGTTTGGCTACTCATCATGAGTTTGTTTATGTCTCATATAAGCAAAATAATGCAGGGTTTGTCTTTCTCTGACTTCATTTGGGAATCACATTTTCCCCATGATTACAGACCTACCATTAAACATGGTACATAAGAGTGCTTAGACTGTGTTCTTTGTTTCAGCACATTTGACTTCCAAGTGAATCATAATCTCACTGCTTTCTTGCAATAACCTTGAATAAAGTCTCCCTTAACATTCTAACTTTGCAATCTTTCTTCTGACAGGTAACCTTTTTTTTCAGAATTAGTTTAAAATAAAGGAATAAGGCATCTTATTAACAGTGATAGGAAAGGTATTAATGCTTCCTGACTTTTCCAACTGTCACATTCATACATGACTACTGGAAAATCCATAGCCTTGACTAGAAGGACCGTGGTTGGCAAAGTAATGTCTCTGTTTTTTAATATGCTGTCTAGGTTGCTCATAACTTTCCTGCCAAGGAGCAAGTATCTTTTAAATTTGTGGCTGCAATCACCATCTGCAGTGATTTTGGAGCCCCCAAAAATAAAGTCTGCCACTGTTTCCACTGTTTCCCCATCTATTTGCCATGAAGTGATGGGACCGGATGCCATGATCTTAAACTGTAAAGCTGAGTGCCGAAGAATTGATGCTTTTGAACTGTGGTGTTGGAGAAGACTCTTGAGAGCCCCTTGGTCTGCAAGGAGATCCAACCAGTCCATCCTAAAGGAGATCAGTCCTGGGTGTTCATTGGAGGGACTGATGTTAAAGCTGAAACTCCAATACTTTGGCCACCTGACGCGAAGAGCTGACTCATTTGAAAAGGCTCTGATGCTGGGAAAGATTGAGGGCAGGAGAAGAAGGGGACCACAGAGGATGGGATGGTTGGATGACATCACCAACTCAGTGGACATGGGTTTGAGTAAACTCCGGGAGTTGGTGATGGACAGGAAGGCCTGGCATGCTGCAGTCCGTAGGGTCACAAAGAGTTGGACACGACTGAGCAACTGAACTGAACTGAACTGAATTTTCCAGGAAAGGCTATCATTTAATGTAGGAGAAATCATTTGTTAGAAGTGTTCAGTGAT
Organism: Cervus canadensis; assembly: GCF_019320065.1. Lineage (NCBI taxonomy): Eukaryota > Metazoa > Chordata > Mammalia > Artiodactyla > Cervidae > Cervus > Cervus canadensis. Next base: position 10,658,938 of record NC_057412.1, on the reverse strand, counting down.
CATAATGGGGAAATTCGTTTATGTGTCCTAACTTCTCATTTAGCAAAAAAACAAACAAAATAAGTTTGAAATTTTGACATTGTTATATTCTCAACTTGTAACTTTTCTGAAAAATCAGTCACTTGCTTCCTGAAGAAGTTAGCTGAAAGTATATACTACAGGTTGCTTTTATTTTCATTCTCTTTCAGCTTGTTTTAAAGGTATGTTTTTCCATTTAACCTATCTTGCGGACTTTAGAATGCTTGCAAGTTTGATGAATTATTATCTTTAGGATATCAGTGACTTTTTGTTGAAATTGTATCTGGAGTGATGCATTAGAAATTTGATGGTTGTTTCACTCATCATTGACATTCAAGATTATTACTTTAATTTCAATCTTTAGTTTTGTCTATCTACTTGAACCTGTAGTGACGGAAATTCTCTTTGCCTTTTGTCTCAGAAAGTGTAGGAAAAAATTAAGAGAAACAATGATGACATTGTTGCTTTTTAATTTTAACACTGAATACTAATATCTAGACATCCACACCATATATACTCTGCTTTATCACAGCTACCAGGGGTTAGAGTACACATTTCAAAGAATTTTAAAATTCTTCTCCTGGGTTAAGGGTTCTAAGGTAGCAGGGATTCTATAGTTCCAGGGGACCATGGAATTATGTAACTGCCAATCATCTTCGGTTATCAAAATTCAAAACTATTTCCACAAAAGCTAAAGTATAACCAAGTACCCCAGAGCAGTTCAAATTTAGGTTGGCTTTTTCATTATTCTCTTTCTATATTTTTCTTTTTCATCCTTATATATTCTCATTTTGTATTTTAGTTTCACTTGAGGCTCTAACCTTGAGTACTCTATATAATACAAGCAATGTTATGAAAAATGATACCAAGCTAATCTAACAAAAAACTTATTTTAGTGTGATCTGATCTATAATTATCATCTGAGAAAAAACATTCTAATAAAATGCTTAGACAATTTTCTTATAAACCTTAATGCTATTAAAACTTTGTGTGTGTGTGTGTGTGTAAATACAGCAGTCTACCCTAGTGTCCATCAAGAATCTAAAAATCCTTTATTAATCAGCATTTTCTTTTTTTAATAAAGTCTAAAAATGAATAACAACTTCCCACAAATGTTTCTTCCAAAATTAAATTGTAGTATTGGTCTGTTTGAAGCTATTTGCCTTGAAGGAAACTTATAATGCAATATATTTGACATATATTTATAAAGTATTTGAAATGTTATGATATAAATATTTTATTTCTTTGTGAATTTTATTTTAATTTTCAATTATTTTTAAATTTTCAATTAATATTTTAAGGGTATTTACCTATGTGAGTGTATGTGTTAATTCATTAAAATATTGAATTTCCAGTTTTGATATTTAATTTTTATTTTCCCAGTTTTCTTTTAACTCTTTCCTTCTAAAAAATATTAGAAGTTTGCACTTCTTCAAACCCAGGTCTCTGAGAGACATCCTTTTCGACTCCTATGACAAGAAAACACAATTTGGTTGGGAAAGAACAATAATTGCAAATATGGAGAAGAGAGAAAGTATTTAATTATTTTATCTTTTTTTTTTAATTATGAAGCTATGATAACACATTTACAGAAGACTTGGAAATTGCAGAACAAAGTTACATATAGTTCTAGTACATATTTCAATTATTTTTAGGTAAATTAAGATTTTTAGTTAGAGTTTCAATATCAAACAATCAAAAATTAATAGAATGAATATACAGAAAAGTAGAAGGATACAGTAGAACTGAAAATCGCTATGAACCAATTCAACATAATTAAGGTTTATACAATTAGGAAGTGTTTAATTTTAAAAGGTTCATTCAACTTGGGTTCATGGAGGATTGTAGAATTAGTAAAAGGCTCCTAGGCTAGGATTGGAATTAAAAAGTGGGGTGCTGAAGCAACTTGGGTTGCTAACAGATGAGAAGTGAAGGGAGAAGGGGGAATGAGTAAAAATCAGAATGTGTCTGCCTTCTAAGGTTTTGGAGAAATATAGGAAAGAACTGGATTTCTTTTCAAATTAGTGCAAGAGAGAACTTGCTACATTAATTTTTACCTTTTTAACACATAAAGGATTCAGCCTCCAAACTAACAACTTATGTTTTTGAAGGCACAAACAATGTTATACTCTCAAAGATGAATTCTTGCTGTGAGCACTGTTATTCTATGGTAGATTGGAGTCAAGTAGAAAAAAGATGATCCATTCAATTGGGTTGCAAGATATTAGTGCTAACTAGAGATAGAAGGGAGAGGAGCCAATCCAAACCTTAGACAGACTTGAAAAATATTCAGTATAATTCAGGAAAGAAAAAAAAAAAAAAAAACTAGCACAGACACAAGTAATGTAAACCCTTCAACTTTGTTTTTCTCTGTTTCAATTGATGTCATCAGGATCCTATACACACACATTCCTATCCATGTAAATTCTATGATTAGTTCACAAATTTCCAAAATATGCTTGCTAGGATTCTGATTGATATTGTGTTAAAGATAATATATTGTACTGTAAGAATACACATGTTAACAATATTGAGCATTCTTATCCCTGAATATCCCTCCTTTATGTGTTTTTAACTTTTTTCTGAAATACCCTATTGTTTTCAGAGTGCCATTTAGTATGCCAGCGTTTTCTTCTTTTCATTGTGCATGTGTGTTTGCAAGTGTGTGTGCTCACTCAGTCGTGTCTGACTCTCTGCGATTCCGTGGGCTGTAGCCCCCCAGGCTCCTCTGTTCATGGGATTCTCCAGGCGAGAATACTGGAGCGGGTTCCATTCCCTTCTCTAGGGGACCTCCCATCCCAGGGATCGAACCTGGCAAGTTCTTTACCCTTGAGCCACCAGGGAAGCCCAACAACCCTATATAGTAGGGAGAATTCTAACGAGATCCCTGAAAGATTTCCTCACACTGCTCAATCAGGTACTGCTCCGGAAGGACTTTGCGGGTGGAATTTCAGGTCATGTCCTTCAGTGTGCCTGACTTACATCACATTTATCATATGTCTGTTATAATGCTGATGCTCTTATAAGTTTTCAATTTCTGACTATTCATTGGCTGCTATGTAGGCATAAAATGGGATTCCCTGGTGGCTCAGACGGTAAAGCGTCTGCCCACAATGCGGGAGACCCGGGTTCGATCCCCAGGTCGGGAAGATCCCCTGAGAAAGGAAATGACAACCCACTCCAGTACTCTTGCCTAGAAAACTCCATAGATGGAGGAGCCTGGTGGGCTACAGTCCGTGGGGTCGCAGAGAGTCAGACACGACTGAACGACTTTTCACTTTCAGGCATAAAATATATTTTTGCATTATTTTAGCTGTAACATATATAGACCCCAGTATATATTCTATGTATATGATATGTGTGTGTGTGTGTGTGTGTGTGTGTGTGTATACACAGCATATGGGATCTAAGTTCTCTCACCAGAAATTGAATCCAATCTGTGCTCCCTGCAGTGTAAGCTTGGAGTCTTAACCTCTGGACCACAAGGAAGTCCATAGACAGCTATATTTAAAATGGTTTTTCTTGGAGACGATGTATAGCTGGACCTTTTCATTTTTAACCACTTTGACTATCTCTTCATTTTCATTTGTTCCTTTATTTTACTTAAAAGCCAGTATGTATTCTGATAGTTGAAATGTTGATGCACAGTTTCTGAAATTTGAGTCTTTCTTAGAATTGTGATTATTGGTAATTTGCTGAAAGCACATTGCATATTATAGTTTGATGAGACTGACTTAGGCATGGGAAAATTATTGAGGGAATCTTTATACTCCTGATTTTCTTAGAGACAGTCTGCAGAAAATACTTTCATTTTACAAAGTTTGCATTAATATAAAGTCAGCATCGTCATGAAAACTCAATTTTATGTTAAACAGCAGGCTGATTAGAAATACATTGATAAATTTTAATAAGGTTAACAAGCTGTGATGAAAACAAAATTTCTTAAAAATGGCTCATCAATGTGTTCTTTTGAGGTTGTTTATATAATGAATGAAATTATAGTACCTCCTGGAAATTTTTCCTTAGTAAACATGATAGAAAATTGGTTTTGATATTAGATTTTCTTTTTTCCTATATGAAAATATACCCACTGTGTTCTTAACCTTGAGCCAGTCTGCTGACCTATTAATTTAGTCCGTGTGCTGGAACCTCAGTTCACTGTCAACCTCATGCTGTGCAATGAACTCACTGATTACAGCAGTGAGATTGGAAAGCACATCATTATTAATATTAAATGAAAATGAGGAAATATCCTGTTTGTCAGTTTGGTATCACATAGTTTACATCAGAAATTACATCTCTATAGTTAAATATCAAATAATAATTTATCATCAGCGAAACATGAACAAGAATAATGCCTACATATAAAGTTGTGGTGGGCACTAAATACATCTATATATGTAAAGTATTTGGCAGAGTAATAGAGGGTCCTAAAAGTGTTATCTAGTCTTATTATTCCTATTATCATCATTATCCTTATTCTCTTAGTGAAATGTGTAGAAGAGGATTGAATAATTACTAAGCACGGTCCTGTGCTAGATAGTTTTATTATTTTACACCAAATCTCAATGTACATGCGGGCTTTCCTGGTGGCTTGAATGGTAAAGAATCTGCCTGCAATGCGGGAGACCTGGGTTCAATCCCTGGGTCGAAAAGATCCCCTAGAGAAAGGAATGGCCACCCACTCCAGTATGCTTGTCTGGAGAATTCCTTGGATAGAGGAACTTGGTAGGATATGGCCCATGGGGTCACAAAGAGCCAGACTCGACTGAGTGACTTTAACTTTTATTTTTCAGTGAACATATACAATAGGTATTGTTGTCAATCCAAAGACTGGAAAATGAATCAGGATTTTTTTCTGTGGTAAAAAAATGGCAGCAATGGCAGGTACTGTTCTTCTTACATTGTTCATCCTGCATTGTAGAATCTTAATTATTATTAATATTTAGGAACTCTTTCTCCAGTTCAGGAAGTTCCATAATAGAACTGAGAGACAATGATGTACTGGTCAAGGTTAAACACTTGCCTCTACCCATAAAAAGATGGATATATGTAGGAACAGAATTTATTATGAAGTTTAACAGTATAAATTATGCACAGCATATAATTTATAAATAATGGTAAGATAAATTATAATTTTTTACTATGCATTCCATGTAGCTAATTGAATCTCACCATATGCTTTCTTTTTATATGTATTGACTCTTGTATCTTAAGTTATTCGATATTAGCATTTGATGGTTTTTGAATTTATGTGAAAGAGTATGACAAAAGTCAAAGAATAAAAACATTTGTCAGAACATTCCTCATTCTTTTGTGACATTAGTGATTTTCCTTTGCTGAAATGAATAATAGTCTGACTATTAGAAGTGCATTTCCTCATTTCTGTTTTGCACACTGTAATGGTTATACATTTCAACTTAATGCATGATTGATATTAGCCTTATTCACACAGCCAAGTAATAAATAACTTTTATTTTTATTCAGTGTTTATGGTCTACATACTCTCATCAGAGTTGATTTTAAGTTATCAATATGACATCTTCAGGTATGGAGTTGGGAAGAGTGGCTCATTGGTATATAATCCTATAGTATTTCTACCACACAGCTTTAAGCCTGTAGCACAGTGAGATCACTGCCTGACAAAATCTGATCACATTGGTCTAGGTCCATATTTATCTAACCTAAGTGGTCGTTGGTTACTGCCTGTGAGAACAAAGTTGCTGTTCAGTTGTTCAGTCATGTTCAACTCTTTGTGACCCCATGGGCTACAACACTTCAGGCTTCCTTGTCCTTCGCCATCTCTTGGAGTTTGCTCAAACTCATGTCCATTTAGTCAATGATGCCCTCCAACCATCTCATCCTCTGTTGCCCCCTTCTCCTTCTTCCCTCCATCTCTCCAAACATCAGGAACTTTTCCAGTGAGTCAGCTCTTTGCATCAGGTGGCCAAAGTATTGGAGCTTCAGCATCAATCTTTTCAATGAATACTCAGGATTGATTTCCCTTAGGATTGACTTATTTGATCTCCTTGCTGTACAAGGGACTCTAAAGAGTCTTCTCCAGAACCACAGTTTGAAAGCATCAATTTTTGGTGCTCAGCCTTTTTTATGGTCCAGCTCTCACATCCGTATATGACTACTGGAAAAACCGTACTTTTGACTAGATGGACCTCTGTCAGCAAAGTGATATCTCTGCTTTTTAATATGCTATCTAGGTTTGCCATAGTTTTTCCTCCAAGAAGCAAGTGTCTTTTAGTTTCATGGCTTCAGGCACCATGCACAGTAACTTAAAATACCTTGGGGGCACATGTTATCAGTTAGAAAATAAAGTTTTGCATATGTATAGAATTTGCCACTAAAAATATTTTGAAAGTTGTAGGCATTCAGCCAGATTCATGAAAATCTCATTGGCTTAAGCATTAAGTCAGTCAGCCAGTCAGTTCAGTTGTTCAGTGATGTCTGACTCTTTTCAACCTCATGGGCTGCAGCACGCCAGGCATCCCTGTCCATCACCCACTCCTGAAGTTTACTCAAACTCATGTCCATTGAGTCAGTGATGCCATCCAAACATCTCATCTTCTGTTGTCCCCATCTCCACACATCTTCAATTTTTCCCAGCTTCAGGGTCTTTTCCAATGAATCAGTTCTCCTCATCAGGTAGCCAAAGTATTGGAGTTTTAGCTTAAGCATCAGTCCTTCCAATAAATATTCAGGACTGGTTTCCTTTAGGATCGACTTGTTGGGTCTCCTTGCAGTCCAAAGGTCTCTCAAGAGTCTTCTCCAACACCACAGTTCAAAACCATCAATTCTTTAGCACTCAGCTTTCTTTATAGTCCAACTCTCACACTCATACATAACTATCAGAAAAACCATAGCTTTGACTAGATGGACCTTTGTTGGCAAAGTAATGTCTCTACTTCTTAATATGCTGTCTAACTTGGTCATCACTTTTCTTCCAAGGTTTCACTTGACCTCAAAGGCTATTGCCTTTATAATGTCCTGTGACAGTCTAGTTACTCAGCATGGCAGCATAGCTGTAACGAAGAGACATCTGGATCCAATAAAGAGATACATGCATATGCTCCTAGGGAAGTAATTTTAGCCCCAAGAGCATTATTTAGTTATGACAGTTCACCAACTATGAGTAACTTCCACAGACCCACTTCCAGCTGGCAAACTAACCCCTAAAGTGGTAACATCCATACTCGGGCCCTAAAGACATTCTTCTTCACCCTTCATTTTTTAAACAGCAAATTCTAGAATTTTATAAATTTAGCTTATTTTATAACAGAAAGAAGCAATGAAATGGCAGTCCAGGCTTCAGAATGGGTTGTATTCTAAAAGCACTTCAACTTAATTTTTAATGAAAATTGAAAAATATAAAAAACTAAGTAATTAGCCTCCAACTAATAAAAATAAATGAAAAAAAAAAACAACAAACATCCAGTAAAGTCTTATATCTTAGAAAAAAAAAAAGAAAATAAAATATATCTTGAGCTAAAACTTCCCAATCTTGCTCTCCACAATGCATTTAAATCAGTGCATTTGAAACTTTAATTCTATAAATAAATTTTTGAGCCCTGGAGTTCCCTGTTTTGTATAGTTTCATTTATTGACAGACTGATATTTTTCTTAAAATTCCCTATGAAATCATATTACCCTTTATTATATCTTTAACTGAGTGTATTTTTCTTTTTGCTTGTACACAACAATGCCCCTGTTAACTGATCAACATTTACCTAAAGGAGGCACTACCAGGGCTTTCCTGGTAGCTCAGCTGGTACAGAATCAGCCTGCAATGCAAGAGACCCAGGTTCAATTGCTGGGTTGGTAAGTTCTCCTGGAGAAGGGATAGGCTACCCACTTTGGTGTTCTTGGACTTCCATGGTGACTCAGATGGTAAAGAACCGCCTGCAATGCAGGAGACCTGGATTTGATCCCGGGTTGGGGAGATCTGCTGGAGGAGGGCATGGTGGCCCACACCAGTATTCTTGCATGGAGAATCCCCATGGACAGAGGAGCCTGGTGGGCTACAGTCCATGGGGTTGCAAAGAGTTGGAAAAGACTGAGCTACTAAGCACACAGCACAGGCAATGTATGTTTTTAATCTATTTTATACAGATATTTAGAAATGTCCTTAAATTTGGATTTAATATATATGATCTCATAATCATTCAGATGATGCTCTCACACAAAATACAACTGGCATTTACCCCTACTTTGTTTTACATTATCCAGCAGATTTGGAGTTGAATTATTAACAGAGTGAGGAAGAGATGATAGAAAAGGGGAAAGAAAGAAGTCAATGCCATGAGTTCTATCTGGTCCTTTAGACTGTTCTTACCTGCATCAATACATTTGAGAAAGCCCAGGCACAAAATAGGTTACTGTAGCTTGTAAGATATTAAAACAAATAAACAAAAACAAAAACAAAAAACCCTCTAACCTAATTTAACCTTGATTTGTAATCAAACTTTGCATCAATTTAGTAATTAAAAAAAAAATTTGTCCACCTTTACTATGCATATCTAAATATACTATTCACATATTTATTTCTTTAAACTGACACTGCCATTCTTATATGTGATAAATTTCACATTAAAAAATAATTACTACAAAAGATTACTACAAAAAGATAGCAATAAATTCAAGTATTCTATATAGAATATTTCTAAGCACTGACCTTTTTAATCCCTAGTTTTGCGTCTTTGCTCCAGGTGGGAAAATACTTTGTATGTAAACAGAGCATCACTTTCTTTATGTGTTCCAGCTTGTGAATTTTGCTTGAAGTTATGTGCTTTAGATGCCATCAATTATTTTTATTTTTATGTTTGTAGTAAGATAAGCTTTTAGCTATATTTAGCAGTACTCTCTAATACATCTCCTGTGAAGACAATATCTTCTCCTTGTACTCCCTGCAAGGGTCAAATGGACTGAAACCTACCTAAATTAGCAGGTAACACAGAACTTATGTTTGTCCATGTCTACCATATAATGTTTTTCTTTTAGAATAGATCTTTCAGGTTTTTGTGTATATTTTTAAACAATATCTACTTATAATTTGGCTAAGGAAATTAAAAGTCACAGAGTCCATGGTTTTTTTTGTAAAACCTCACTCCCCTTCCCCTCTTTGCTAATTTCCAAATGAGTAAAATTTTTTGCTGTGTATATTTTCTCTATCAATCTCTGTTTTCAGAGGTACTACATCTAAAACCCAGTGGCTAATCTCCAAACTTTCTACATGACAAGAAAAGACATTTTAGAACTCCCCAAGACACCAATAAGGATACTAATATTCTTGTGTAGCATTAATACTAGAAAGGAACAAGTCCGTTAAACTTCACCTTTCAAACAATACATCAACGTTTTCTGATATCTCTGTGTCCATGGAGGAGGTCTCATACTCTTTAACTCATCACACTGCTATCTTCCCTACACCTGTTTAGAATGCCATGCTAACACTTCGTCATTACTGAGGTTGATGGGGCCATCTTTGAGGATGGGTTAGTGGCCCAGCTGGTTAAGAGTCCACTTGCAATGAAGGGGACCCGGGATAGATTCGTGGGTTGTGAAGATTCCCCTGGAAAAGGAAATTGGCAACCCACTCCAGTATTCTTGACTGGAAAATCCCAAGGACAAAAGTGTCTGGTGGGCTACAGTAAAGGGGTTGCAAAGAGTCTGACGGGATTTTGTGACTAAAACCACCAGGATTCTTGGGTCTGTTCTGTCTTGTCACTGCTTTGTTATTGACTAACTTTGTTGCCAATAACTTCTGCTGCATTGTTCCACATGTAGATGGAAATAGAGATCCATTCAATAAGCAAGTCTTTGTTGTTGTTGTCGTTGTTGTTGAGTCAGTCAGTTGGGTCTTTACAGGACCCCAAAGACTGGAGCATGTCAGACTTCACTATCTCCAATAGTTTGCACAAACATGTCCATTGAATCAATGATGCCATCCAACCATCTCATCCTCTGTTGCCCCCTTCTCCTCCTGCCCTCAGTCTTTCCCAGCATCAGGGTCTTTTCCTATGAGTTGGCTCCTCGCATCAGGTAGCCAAAGAATTGGAGCTTCAGCTTTAGTATTGGCCCTTGCAATGAATATTAGTTGAAATTGATTTCCTTTAGGATGGACTGGTTTGATCTTCTTGCAGTCCAAGGGACTCTCAAGAGTCTTTTCCAACATCCTATCTCAAAAGCATCAATTTTTCAGTACTCAGACTTCTTTATGGTCCAACTATTACTTCCATACATGACTACTGCAAAAACCGTAGTTTTGACTAAATGGACATTTATCAGAAAAGTGATGTCACTGATTGTTAATATGCTGTCTAGATTGGTCATAACTTTTCTTCCAAGGAGCAAGCATCTTTTAATTTCATGGCTGCAGGCACTATCCACAGTGATTTTGGAGCACAAGAAAATAAAGTCTGTCACTGTTTCCACTGTTTCCCCATCTATTTGCCATTAAGTGATGGGACTGGATGTCATGATATTAGTTTTCTGAATGTTGAGCTTTAAGCCAACTTTTTCACCCTCCTCTTTTACTTTCATCAAGAGGTTCTTTAGTTCTTCTTCACTTTCTTCCATAAGGGTGGTGTCATCTGCATATCTGAGGTTACTGATATTTCTCCTGGCTATCTTGATTCCAGTTTGTGCTTCCTCCAGCCCAGAGTTTCTCATGATGTGCTCTGCATATAAGTTAAATAAGCAGGGTGACAATATACAGCCTTGACGTACTCCTTTCTTGATTTGGACCCAGTCTGTTGATCCATGTCCAGCTCTAACTGTTTCTTCTTGACCTGCATACAGATTTCACAGGAGGCAGGTCAGGTGCTCTTTTGGAATTTTCCACAGTTTGCTGTGATCCACACAGTCAAAAGCTTTGGCATAGTCAATAAAGCAGCAGTAGATGTTTTTCTGAAATGAAGACTAAGTCTATGGCTTAAAATATAGGTTCATCTTTGTCTCAAGCACAAGAAATATGCAGGAAGTGTCCCAGAACAAACAGACCTTCTATGCTAGTGTTGGGACTTCATCCTCACCAATGCCTCTCTAAAAGATGAAAAGCTATCAAAACTACATAGAAAGCAGTAGGAGGAAAGCCTGAGGAAGTGTGTGATAGTTTGAGGAATTGTTCAGTAAATTATGAATCAACATCTCTTCTCACTCAGGGCAGATTGTGCTGTTCTTGTTGCTGTCCAGTTACAAAGTCGTATCTGACTCTTTGGACTGCAGCACTCTTTTGTCCTCCGCTATCTCCCTGAGTTTGCTCAGATTCATGTTCATTGAGTCGGTGATACTATCTAAGCATCTCATCCTCTGCCATCTCTTTCTCCTTTAGCCTTCAATTTTTCCTAACATTGGGATCTTTTCCAGTGAGCTGACTCTTCACATCAGGTGGTTAGGCTTAACCATACAGCTTGTTTTGGTTAATGAATACCAGCATAAGCAAAGGCCAGGTTTCAGTTGTTCTCTGTTTGGGGTCTGGACCCAGAATAAGTGAATGTAAAGTAGAAAACTGTGCTCAACTTTGATCCAAGCTCAGCTCAAGAATATGCACCAAAATGGGTCCAACTCAGACCAATTGAACTGGAGATCTCTACAACACCAAGATGGTGGAGTAGAAGGCCATGTGCTCATCCTAGCCTGCTAGCACTCCAAAATTACAATTCGCTGCTGAGCATCCATCGACAGGAGAATGTTGGATCCTACCAAAAAAAGAAAAAAATACCCCACATCCAAGGACAAAGAAGAAGCCCCAGCAAGATGGCTGGAGGGGTGAAATAGCATTTAGAATCAAACCCCACACCCACCAGAGATGCTCAGAGGGCTCAAACAAAACCTTAAGTGCACCAGGAGACCCCACGGAGACTAAGTCAGACCTGCCTTTGAGTGTTTGAGTGTCTCTTGTGAAGATACGGGTCAAAAGTGGCCTGCCGCAGGGGCAGGGGCTCTGGGTGCACCAGACCTAAGTATGGCATAAGTCCTATTGGAGGAGATTGCCATTAATCCCACAATAGAGCAGCTAGAACAGACTCTTGGAGGGCACAGACAAAACCTTATGCACACCAAGACCCAGGAGAAAGGAGCAGTGGCCCCATAAGAGACTGACCCAGGTTTGCCCATGAGTGCCCAGGAGTCTCCAGCAGAGGCGTGGATCAGCAGGGAAGGCTGCAGGGTTGGGGGCATTGAGTATGAGAGTGTATGCACAAGACCTTCTCAAGGAGGCCACCATTATCATTACCTTCACCATAGTTTGGCCTCAGGTCAAACAACAGGAAGGGAACACAGTCCCGCCCATCAGAACAAGACCCACTTTCCCCCTCAGTCAGTCTCTCCCATCAGGAAGCTTCCATAAGCTTCTTATCCATCAGAAGGCAGACAGAATGAAAACCACAATCACAGAAAACTAATCAAATGGATCACATGAGCCATAGCCTTGTCTAATGCAATGAAACTATGAGCCATGCCATGTAGGGCCACCCAAGATGGACAGGTCATGGAGGAAAGTTCTGAAAAAAACTTGGCCCACTGGAGAAGGTAATGGCAAACCACTTCAGTATTCTTGCCTTGAGAACCACATGAACAGTATGAAAAGGCAAAAAGATAAGGCACAGAAAGATGAACTCCCAAGGTTGGTAGGTGCCCAATATGCTACTGGAGAAGAGGGGAGAAACACTCCAGAAAGAATGAAGAGATAGGGCCAAAGGAAAAAAAAAAAAAATACCCAGTTGTGGATGTGACAGGTGATGGAACTAAAGTCTGATGTTGCAAATAGCAATATTACATAGGAACCTGGAATGTTAGGTCCATGAATCCAAGTAAATTAGAAGTGGTCAAACAGGAGATGGCAAGAGTGAACTTCGACATTTTAGGAATCAGTGAACTAAAATGGACCTGAATGGGTGACTTTAACTCATTTGAATGTTGTATCTACTACTGTGGGCAAAAATCCCTTATAAGAAATGGAGTAGCCATCATGGTCAACAAAAAGAGTCCAAAATGCAGTACCTGGATGCAATCTCAAAAATGACAGAATGATCTCTTTTCATTTCCAAGGCAAATCATTCAATATCATGGTAATCCAAGTCTATGCCCTGACCAGTAATGCTGAAGAAGCTGAAGTTAAACCGTTTTATGAAGACCTACAAGACCTTCTAGAACTAACACCCAACAAAGATGTCCTTTTCATTACAGGGGACTGGAATGCAAAATTAGGAAGTCAAGAAACACTTGGAGTAACAGACAAATTTGGCCTAGGAGTACAGACTGAAGCAGGGGAAAAGCTAATAGAGTTTTGCCAAGAGAACGCACTGGTCATAGCAAACACCCTCTTCCAACAACACAAGAGAAGACTCTACACATGGACATCACCAGATGGTCAATACTAAAATTAGATTGATTATATTCTTTGCAGCCAAAGATGGAGAAGCTTTATACAGTCAGCAAAAGCAAGACTGGGAGCTGACTGTGACTCAGATCATGAACTCTTTATTGCCAAATTCAGACTTAAATTGAAGAAAGTAGGCAAAACCCACTAGACCATTCAGGTATGACCTAAATGAAATCCCTTACGATTATACAGTGGAAGTGACAAATAGATTTAAGGGATTGCATATGATAGACAGAATGCCTGAAGAGCTATGGACAGAGGTTCATGACATTGTATAGGAAGCAGTGATCAAGACCATCCCCAAGAAAAAGAAATGCAAAAAGGCAAAATGGTTGTCTGAGGAAGCCTTACAAATAGCTGAGAAAAAGAAGAGAAGCAAAAAGCAAAGGAGAAAAGGAAAGATATACCCATTTGAATGCAGAGTTCCAAAGAATAACAAGGAGAGATAAGAAAGCTTTCCTCAGTGATCATTGCAAGGAAACAGAGGAACACAATAGAATGGGAAAGACTAGAGATCTCGTTAAGAAAATTAGAGATACCAAGGGAACATTTCATTCAAAGATGGGCACAATGAAGGACAGAAATGGTATGGACCTAACAGAAGCAGAAGGTATTAAGAAGAGGTGGCAAGAATACACAGAAGAACTGGACAAAAAAGATCTTCACGACCCCAATCATCACGATGGTGTGATCACTCACCGAAAGCCAAATATCCTGGAATGTGAAGTAAGTGGACCTTGGGAAGCATCACTACAGACAAATCTAGTGGAGGTGATGGAATTCCAGTTGAGGAGAAGGGTACAACAGAAGATGAAATGGTTGCATGGCACCACTGACTGGATGGACATGAGTTTGAGTAAGCTCCAGGAGTTGGTTATGGACAGGGAAGCCTGGCATGTTGCAGTCCATGGTGTCCTTAGGGCCATACAATGTCAGACACGACTGAGTAAATGAACTGTACTGAACTGACTCTCTGTATTTGAAGAGTAAATTCTTAGTTTTGAATATCAGTAAATCTTGAAGTTGTCTCCCCCAGTGACTCAGTGTTAAAGGATCCGCCTGCAACGTAGGAGACACAAGTCTATCCCTGAATCAGGAAGGTCCCCCAGAGAAGGAAATAGCAGGCCACTCAAGTATTCTTGCCTGGGAAATCCCAAGTACAGAGTAGCCTGTTTGGCTACTGTCCTTAGGGTTACAAAGAGTCAAACACAACAACTAAACAACAAGAACAAATTTTGAGGTTGCTTATTACAGACAACCTTAGTTGACTAATCCAGAGTGTTCTACCTGCAGCATCCTGCATGTATTCTTATTATCCTGCATTTCATTGCTAATACCACATAGGTGTATAAATGTGCACACTCAAAGCAGTCCCTAAATACTCTTACACAAGCCACACTTCAGCCACTGATTTATTTCAGTAATTTCAGAAATCAACACCCACCAAGAATTTTAATTTCTTTGCTCACTTAACTCTAGAAGAAACTTGAGGGACAGAATAGAAATTACTTTTACCTTTTCTGTGCTTTTAACCTCAGTCTGCTACTTTTCCACCTAGCTGCTTTGTCTAATATTTCCAAATTCCTCTCTAGAGACTTTCAAATTTTAAAACAAAGTGTCTCTGTAACTTCAACTCTTCCCTGAACATCCTTGATTTGTGGTTGTAGTTGTTGCTGTCTCCCCAATCAAAAGCTATCATTTTCCTCAAAGGCTTCCTTCCTTTTCTGTGACATGTGTGTGTCTATTTTTTATGTTATTACTGGATATCTCTAAACAGTGAGCTTAGAAATGATTATACTTATGTTTATTCCTTTATATATATTTTTCATAACCACCATTTCTCTACAATGCAGAGGGACTTTCCTGGTTGCTCAGTGGTAAAGAATCCACAGGAGACTTGAGTTTGATCCCTAGGTGGGGAGGTTCCCCTGAAGAATGAAATGACAATCTATTCCAGTACTCTGATCTGGGAAATACCATGTATGGAGGAGCCTGGTGGGCTACAGCCCACAGGGTTGCAAAGAGGTGGGCACCACTGAGCAACTTCCATGCACTAGAGATGTAGTGCATGCTATTGAATGCATTATTAAATGACCTGGAAAAATGCAAAAAAACTTTTAGCTTTATTTATTTATTAAAGTCACAGAGTAATTATTTCAACTACTTTGCTAGTGTTAACATCAACTTGTTTAAGGATTTAGAATAGCTTTTGCTTAATCTGTCATTATATTTTAAATTTTAAAATAAAATATAAAGCCCAATAGATTCAGTAAGAATCATAGGAATTTTAATTTTTATTATCATCAATGTTGCTGATGGTAAATTGGACAGTCTATTTAAAATGCTGACCCTTTGAGAGTTAGTAAAAGATATATTAATTAGGAATTTTTAGTTCTTGAACCATTAATTCTGTTCTTTATAAATACATTGGAAAATATTCATTTAATACTTCAGCAGTTTTATTGTCCTTGCTATCTTATTTCTCATTTCATGCCAAAGAACTCTAATTTCCTCCTTGATTAGCCCTTGCTGTGATAATAATGAAAAACTATTTTAATTATAAGAAATCTTTATCCATAAGGATTTGATATCTTTTTTATTTTGATTTTTATTGTCTTTCTGATTCCCACCATCATGTTATTTCCACATCTTATTTAAATGTTACTGTCTTTTTCTAAAATGAGAATTAACATCTTTTAGTTTATTTTTAATTTATTCAATTAGGTACACTTATTAATTTTCTTTCTTATTAGAATATGATTTAAAATAATTCTTTGGTTCATAAGTATATATGGTGATATACAATATCCAAGATTCAAATCATGTTTGCACAAAATATAAATGTTTGAGCTGATTATGATTCACTCCATATTTCAATTGCTTTGTTGGCTTCCCATGTGCTATTAATAAGTAGCAACATTCCTGCCATAGCTCCCAAAGACTTTGGTAGGTCTTCCTGATGCCATGACACAGAGCTATTCTTCTACCATTCTTTATATTGCAGGCCCTTTGGGATCTTATCTATGTTTTAACATGCCACCTACTCTCCAAACTCAAGTACTATTCATGATTAAACTTTATCCAGGTTGTTGTTATTGTTGTTCAGACGTTCAGTCTGAAGGCACAGAAAACTGTACTGTACTTAAATCCTTAAATTTTTAACTGTTATGGAAGGAATTATCCTCTCCCAAATTGATATGCAGAAGCCTGAAACTCCAATATGACTGTATCTGGCTAGAGGGCCTTTAAGGAAATTTGTTGTTGAACAGTCACTCAGTTATATCTGACTGTTGGTGAAACCATGGACTGCAGGGTTCCCTGTCCTTCAACATCTCCCAGATTTTCCTCAAACTCATGCCCATGAGTCAGTGACACCATTCAACTATTTCATCCTGTCATCCCCTTTTCCTTTTGCCTACAATCTTTTCCACCATCAGAGGCTTTTCTAATGAGTTGAGTGTTAGTATTAGGTAGCCAAAGTATTGGAGCTTCAGCTTCAGCTCCAGTCTTTTCAATGAATATTCAAGGTTGATTTCATTTAAGATTGTCTGGTCTGATCTTCTTGCAGTCCAAGGGACTCTCAAGAGTCTCCTCCAACACCACAGTTCAAAAGGATCAATTTTTCTGTGCTCAGCTTTCTTTATAGTCCAACTCTCATCCATGCATAGTCATCCATACATGACTACACGAAAAACCATAGCGTTGACTAAATGGACCTTTGTCAGCCAAGTAATGTCTGTGCTTTTTAATAGTCTTTCTAGGTTGGTCATAACTTTTCTTCCAAGGAGCAAGCATATTTTAATTCCATGGCTGTAGTCACCATCTGCAATGACTCTGAAGCCCAAGAAAATAAAGTCTGTCACCACTTGCATTGTTTCCCCAACTATTTGCCATGAAATGATGGGACCAGAGGCCATGATCTTCATTTTTTGAATGTTGAGTTTTTCACTCATTTTCAGCCAGCATTTTCACTCTCCTCTTTCAACTTGATCAAGAGACTCTTTAGTTCCTCTTCAATTTCTGCCAGAAGGGTGGTGTCATCTGCATATCTGAGGTTGTTTTCTCAAATTTCTGGAAATCTTGATTCCAGCTTGTGCTTCATCCAGCCAGGCATTTCACATGATATACTCTGCATATAAGTTAAATAGACATATAAGTTATTTAAGCTAGGTGAAAATACACAGCCTTGTTGTGCTCCTTTCCAGTTCAGAAGCAGTCTGTTGTTCCACATGTGGTTCTAACTATTGTTTTTTGACCTACATACAAGTTTCTCAGGTGTCAAGTAAGGTGGTCTTATTCCTATCTCTTTTATTTTCCAAAGCTTTTTGTGATCCACACAGTCAAAGCCTTTAGTGTAGTCAATCAAGCAGAAATAGATGTTTCTTCTGAAATTCTCTTGCTTTTGTAATGAGGCAACAGATGTTGGCAATTTGATCTTTGGTTTCTGCCTTTTCTATTTCCAGCTTGTACATCACAAAGTTCTCAGTTGACCTACTGTTGAAACCTAGCTTCAAGGATTTTGAGCATTACCTTGCTAACATGAGAAGTGATTGCAAATGTGCAATAGTTTGAGCATGTTTTGAAATGCCCTTTGGGCTAGGAATGGAAATTTTTTTTTTTTTTTTTTTTTTTTTCAGTCCTGTGGCCATTACTGAGTTTCCCAAATTTGCTGGTGTATTGAGTGCAGCATTATCTTTTAGGGTTTGAAATAACTCACTTGGAATCCATCACCTCCACTAATTTTGTTTATAGGGATGTTTCCTAAGGCCCACTTGACTTCATATTCCAGGATGTCTGGGACTAGATGACTGATCACACCATCATAGTTATCTGGGTAATTAAGATCTTTTTTGTACAGTTTTTCTGGTATATTTGCCACCTATTCTTGATATCTTACTGCTTTCTTTAGGTCCATATTATTTCTGTCCTTTATTGTGCCAATCTTTGCAAGAAATGTTCCATTGGTATCTCTAATTTTCTTGAAGAGACCTCTAGTCTTTCTCATTCTATTGTTTTCCTCTATTTCTTTGCATTGCTTACTTTGGAAAGCTTTCCTATCTCTCCTTGCTATTCTGCATTCAGATGGGTAGATCTTTCCTTTTCTCCTTTGCCTTTAGTTTCTCTTCTTTTCTCAGCTATTTGTAATCCCTCTTCAGGCAACTACTTTGCCTTCTTGCATTTCTTTTTCTTGGGGATGGTTTTGATCGCCACCTCCAGTGCAATGTTACAAACATCTGTCCACAGTTCTTCAGGTACTCTGTCTACCAGATCTAGTCCCTTGAAACTATTCATCATCTCCACTGTGTAATCATAAGGAATTTGATTTAGGTCATACCTGAATGGCCTAGTGATTTTCCCTACTTTCTTCAATTTGAGCCTGAATTTTGCAATAAGGAGCTGATGTTCTGAGCCACAGTCAGCTCCAGGTCTTGTTTTTGCTGACTGTATAGAACTTCATCTGTGGTTGCAAAGAATATAATCAATCTGATTTTGTTATTGACCAACTGGTGATGTCCATGTGTAGAGTCATCTCTTGTATTGTTGGAGTTTATCCTGTTAAATTCTATTAATTCTTAAACTATTGGTTCAGAAGTCTTTACCTTAGAAAATGTGAGAGCAGGTAAATAGTTAAAGTATTGTCACAAGAACTCAGTAGTGAAATATTAAAACTCTGATATAAGTTAACATTATTAATAATAGCATCTTACTAATGGTAACGACAACTGAATTTTTAGAATGAATGAGTTTTTAGAATTTTTTAGTACCTCGGGCACTCTTTTATATACTTTATATGGATTATCTGACTGATATTCATAAAGAGTCATGAGGTATCTACAGGTATCTTTATATTTAAAGAAAGAAAAATAAAGTGAGGGTAAGAGACAATAAGTAACTTTTCCTAAGTGCTGATGCAAAAAGGCAAATTCAAATAATGGAACAATAAGGCCCATGTCTCCAAAATCACTGCAGATTGTGATTGTAGCTATGAAATTGAAAGACACTTACTCCTTGGAAGGAAAGTTATGACCAACCTAGACAGCATATTAAAAAGCAGAGACATTACTTTGTCAACAAAGGTCTGTCTAGTCAAGGCTATGGTTTTTACAGCAGTCATATAGGGATGTGAGAGTTGGGCTACAGAGAAAGCTGAGCAATGAAGAATTGATGCTTTTGCACTGTGGTGTTGAAGAAGACTCATGAGAGTCCCTTGGACTGCAAGGAGATCCAACCAGTCTATCCTAAAAGAGGTCAGTCCTGGGTGTTCATTGGAAGGGCTGATGTTGAAGCTGAAACTCCAATACTTTGGCCACCTGATACAAAGAGCTGACTTATTTGAAAAGACCGTGATGCTGGGAAAGATTGAGGACAGGAGGAGAAGCAGATGACAAAGGATGAAATGGTTGGATGGCATCACCAACCCAATGGACATGAATTTGAGTAAACCTCAGGAGTTGGTGAAGGACAGGGAGGCCTGGTGTGCTGCAGTTCATGGGGTTGCAAAGAGTCAGACACCACTGAGTGACTAAACTGAACTGAACTGAAGTCCCATGTCTCAATAATATGTAGCTTCAGACCCTGGATTTTACTGCAACTTAAAAGAATGAGAAAGCACGATGTATATTATAACATACTTTAGTATAAAAATATTGACACTAAAATGTCATTGTTTGAACTAATGTAAAACTAGGGACATCAAAATGAAGTGTAAATATTCTTTAGATCACCTCATACTTCTAAATGTAATTTCTGATTTTGATTAGCTAACTTCCATAGTGCAGATTTATTATCATCTTTTTGTCCTGGAGTAGCAAAAAATCATGTCAACCTCCATCTGAGAAAAGACATTCAATTAGAATAACAGCATGCTCAGTTTTTCTTTTAATATTTCTTGTTTAATGATGGAACAAATTGCATTCTTCTTTAGCTCTTGTCTATTTGTTTCTTTGGCTGTTTAGCCTCTGAATTCAAAGTTAATTAAAAATAGCTTAAAACATTTTATCTAGGAAATATTTAGCAATTTAGATTTGATTGCTGTTAATATTCAAAATATGCAAGAATAAACACAGTGTTATGGTGTAGTACAATGATGTTCATTAATCATCAAGTGGTTGTTGATGACCTCCTATGCTTCAGATGCTATTAAAGAAGGTCAACGTGGTTGGAACTTAACTGTCATGAGGGAGTGTGTGCAGGCTAAGCCGCTTCTGTTATGTCCGATTCTTTGCAACCCCATGGATTGCAGACTGCCAGGCTCCTCTGTCCATGGGATTCTCCAGGCAAGAATGCTGGAGTGGCTTGCCATACCCTCCTCCAGGGATCTTCCCAACCTGGGACTGAAACCACGTCTGTTTTGCCTGTCTCCTGCACTGGGTTCTTTACCACTAGCATCAGCTGGGAAGGACTTGTCAATGGGGAGATTATGCAAAATTGTTGGAAAGATGGAAAAAAAGTATTAATAGATGTGCATAGCCAAACTGCACCATGGTTCAGTTTTATATTAAATGTCTGACAAATACATGGCACATAGATTCAAAGTTAAGTATTAGGTGAATGATAGATAAAGATAGTAAGAGAAATAGGTATAGCCATACATATTTTAAGGCCTATAGTATACAGGTTGTTATATACAAGTATGTGGATACCAGTACCATTAGTCTTATATGTCTGATAGAATATTAAGTGTATTTTCATTCAGCCTGTGTTTTTGTAAGATTTCCTGTTACAGTGATAGTTCAATAGGACACTTCACATATATCAGTGAATGTTTTTATGCTGATTTTTATGGGCTTCACTGGTGGCTAAGAGGGTAAAGAATCTGCCTGCAATGTGGGATACCTGGGTTTGATTCCTGGGTTGGGAAGATCCCCTGGAGAAGGCAATGGCAACCCACTCCAGTACTGTTGCCTGGAAAAGCCCATGGACGGGCGAGGAGCCTGGTAGGCTACAGTCCATGGGGTCACAAAGAGTTGGACATGACTGAGCGACTTCACGTTCACTTTATGTAACAGAAATAACCAGTGATCTATAGTCTCTCTCTCTAAACTACAGCTAAAATAATACATCCATCTCGAGTTAAACTTTCCTACCACAACGGTGTACTGGGTCATTGATAATGTGGCACATCCATTCAGGGTAACCAAGACAACCATTGTTTCCCAGGTTATCATTCCTAAGGACACTACATTATGTGCTGTTAAATTCTGACAAAATTTTTATAAAAATGCAACAACTCAGAAGCTCTTTATACAGAATAACCTGTATATGAACATCACTAGTGTCTAGATTCTAGTAATGCCAACAACATTAAAGTGAATGATGATGAAATTGTCTATCAGAAAGAATGAAGGTATGTGTTTGTTAAATATTCAACTTGTAAAGAATTAGTACAAAGATTTGCAAAGAACTGGTACACAATTTGAGAAATAAAAATTAAGATTATTAGAAGAGTAAATAAAATACACCCCAGTGTGAGGGAGGAGTCAGGAATCAGAAACCACAATACGGTTTAAATTTTTTTTTAAGCTGCTTTCTAAGGATTTTATAACATTAACATATAATGATTAGAGAGCCTTCAATGATCCAGCCAAGAAAAAGCAACTGTTTGGATGATCCAACTGTGTACTGAGAGCATAAAACAACCCATACCATGAGAATTGTTTACTTTGATGGCTTGATTTGTGGATTAGAATCCGGAAAGTGAAAGTTTTGGTTGTTCAGTCCTGTCCAACTCTTTGGGATCACAGGAATTATAGCCCACCAGGCTCCTTTATCCTTGGAATTTTCCAAGCAAGAATACTGGAGTGTATAGCCATTTTCTCCCCCAGGGGATCTTCCTGATCCAGGGATCCAATCCAGGTCTCCTGCACTGGAGGAAAATTCTTTACCATCTGACTCACCAGGAAATCCCCTAGAATGTGGAAGCAATGGACAAATTAGTTGAAGCAAGACAAATTGATAGAGAAAATGGAAGTGTGCAAACAGATTATTTTTACATTGACTTTTTCCATTAAGCACATATCTCTACCCACACTTTCAGTACCTTGCCAGAAAATTGTGGCCTGCCCTTGCTCCTCTGAAAAGGAATACCTTTTCATACCAAGAAAACCACTTCTAGTTCAACTAATTTCCACCATCCTTCAAAATCTGCATATTTCAATGTATTTATGTGTCCTAGAAAATGACACATTCAGTGACTAGCCTGGGTTCTAGATTAGGATTCTCCCAGACTCAAAAGTTAAAATACCTCAGATATGAATTCATTTGGGAAAAAATAATGACAAAAAACAGACAGAATAGAACATAGTCCCATTATCTTGGCAACCATGATGCTATAACCCTCCTTACTCTGCTCTTCTCCTCGCTGTTAAACTTTTTGGCTTCATAATGCTCTAACTCCTTCTGCCTTAACCCAACATTCAACTCCTCACTCATGAATTCATACTTTTTACAGAGTCCACACTGGACATATTCTATTTACTCTTCTAATAATCCTAATTTTCATTTCTCAAATTGTGTACTAGTTCTTTGCAAATTCCTGTACTAATGTTTTACAAGTTGAATATTTAACAAACATGTATCTTCATAAGGCAACTATTATTATTCTCAATATATAGATTTTAAAACTAGTTTCTAGAAAGATTTTTGTTGTTCAGTTGCTCAGTCATATCCGACTCTTTGTGACCCCATGACCGCAACATCCAGGCTTCCCTGTCCTTCACCATCTCCAGAGCTTACTCAAACTCATGTCCATTAAGTCGGTGATGCCATCCAAACATCTCATCCTCTGTCATCCCATTATCCTACTGCCTTCAATCTTTCCCAGCATCAGGGTTTTGTCCAATGAGTCAGCTCTTCGCAGCAGGTGGCCAAAGTATTGGAACTTCAGCTTCAGCATCAGTCCTTCCAGTGAATATTCAGGGTTGATTTCGTTTAGCATTGTCTGGTTTGACTGATTTAGAAATATTGAGGCAATTATTAATTGTTAATTATCGGGACCAAACATTCTAGTCAGCTCTATCTGACTCCAATGTCTATTTATTTAACCAGCACATAGGACAGACTCCTTATAAAGGAAATAGACATTTGCCATTTCCCTCAAGGCACGTTTTACCAAGAGCCTTGGAAAAGGCTTTATTTTTCTTTCACAAGGATCAGAAATGATGTTGAATTTGGCACACTCCTTGCTCCAGAAACAGGCTTTCCAGATGGTACAGTAGTAAAGAATCCACCTGCTAATGCAGCGGGTGCAAGAGATGCAGATTCAATCCCTGGGTCAGGAAGATCCCTTGGAGGAGGAAATGGCAACCCACTTCAGTGTTCTTGCTTGGTAAATTCCATGAACAGAGGAGCATGGTGGACTACAGTCCAAGGGATTGGAAAGAGTTGAACACGACTAACCACATACACTATTTGCTCCACCTTGTCAATTCAAATCCATATTTTTGAATCTCACTGAAAACAGTTCTTCACTTTATGCCTAGTATTTCTAAGATTCTCCATTATTCCTATTCTACTCTTTTTCACCAAGCTAGTAGACTCTATCCAACTGAACGTTTGTATTCCTCAGTTTTATTGCCTTGCACTCATAGTCCCTAGTTCATACATTTGTTTTATCTTGCCTTTGAAGATGAAGTGAAAGAGTATAAAGTCTCCTGTATCAGTATACGGATTGTTACTTAAAGTATCTCTGCTTATGTCTTCAGAGATAACCTTTTGGAATAAACCCTTCACAGGACGGTGAGGCAGATCTATACCCTCCTTACCCCACTGGCACACATTTCAAGCTTATACCAGTGCAGGGACTCTGCAACACGTGCCCTGGGAAGGTAACTGACAATTCTCTGGATCTCAACTGACAACAAATGAATCCAAAGACAGTTCATGCATTTTTTAATGAATTTCATGTTTTCATAAAATTTTGTATTCTTATTTTTCAGAATGGCAGAAACATCATCTCTTAAACCTTTAGTGATTTGCATGTAATTTTCTTCTGGAGTGATCTTATTTTGCATATTTAGATTGTTATTGTTTCATTGCTAATTCATATTCGACTCTTTGAGACTCCATGCACTATAGCACACCAGACTCCTCTGTCCATGAAATTTTGCAAGCAAGAATATGGGAAT
Organism: Cervus canadensis; assembly: GCF_019320065.1. Lineage (NCBI taxonomy): Eukaryota > Metazoa > Chordata > Mammalia > Artiodactyla > Cervidae > Cervus > Cervus canadensis. Next base: position 10,634,401 of record NC_057412.1, on the reverse strand, counting down.
GGGTTGCCATTTCCTTCTCCAGGGGATCTTCCCAACACGAGGGTCAAATCCGCTTGACAGGTGGATTCTTTAACACTGTGCCTTCTGGGAAGCCCAATATTTAGATTACATTTCTTTAAATTAGTATTTCCACTTTGACTCTAATCCAATATCTGTTTGGGAACTTAGTGAAGGTTTTTTTTTTTTAATTGGAGGATAATTTTTTAACAATCTTGTGTTGGTTTCTGCCATTTATCTTTGCTGTGTGTTTGCAATTTTCATAATCAAACACTCAAGAAACAAATTATTAGCTAAATGATATAGACACATAATATTATTAGAGTATAAAGGCATTAGATTTGTATTTTACTACATGTAACCATTAGAACAAAAAATATATAGGGGAGTAACAATTATTACAAAAATTTTTCTCAGAAGATTTCTGACAAATGAATTGGGCTGACCATTGACCTATCTAAGAATTTGGAACAAAACTTTCACACTTTACAGGAAAACTAAGTTTGTCTGCAGTTCAGATAGTCTCTAAATTTTTCTCTCTCAGTAGCCATTCCATCTCAGCATGCAAATACAATTGCTTGTAATCAGCATCCATACTAGTGCACAACAAAGAGAATGATTTCAACTTTAACATGTTGACCTTTACATATTTCACATAAATTCAGTAAAGACATTTGGTCCTCATTTCCAAGAGAGCTATATCATTCAATGAATGTATTGTGGTTTGCAAGTACATTGATAACAAACTTACTTTTTCTTTTAGCTGACATTTGGTCATAACAATGACCCTTTGGAATTGAGTAAATATATAGGATTCATGAACAATTAAAATATGGAGTGGGTTACCCTTCCCTTCTCCAGTGGATCTTCCTGACCCAGAGATCAAATCCAGGTCTCCCACATTGCAGGCATATTCTTTGCCTTCTGAGCCATCAGGGAGGCCAAATATATTGGTTTCCTGAACAGTTAAAATGTGGGAACCTAAGAGAGAGGCCAGGAGAGAGAGAAGACAAGAGAAGAATGTTCCCTCTGTTAATAGGAACAGATGAAGGCTCCAACAAATCATTTTTTTTTTTAAAGTTTACATATTTTGATCTTAAATTTAATATTCTATTTGACCTTATATGTTACTGAGTGACTTTTATGGTATTTACTATTATAGATTTTGAGTAGCAATTTCTTGCTTAAAACATAGGGGTTTTAAATACTTTGACAGTTCAATAGCACTGATTTCTGTTTGCAGGCAGGGTAAACACTTGGCATCATGAAAGTGAACAGGGCACAGATAGGAACTGAAGCTTATAAAGAAGTAAAAAACAAACACAAAAAACTCCATATAGAAAAACAAAAGGTATATTCCAAGAAGGTCACCATGACAGGAAATGAGTACATTTGAATATTCTCATTACAAGCCATGAAAAAAATCTCTTTGATGATAATCATATTACATAGTACCTGAGTCATACCACTAATCAAAACACTTATATTTATCTGGATTACTAACAATACTTCAGATTTCAGTTATACATCATTTCACAGTATTCTGGCCTGGAGAATTCCATGGACTGTTTTAGTCTATGGGGTCGCGAAGAGTTGGAGATAACGGAGTGACTTTCACTTTCGCTTTCACATATCTAGTCTTTTATATAATCTGTATCAAATTGAATATTAACATGTCAAAAACACTCATAACCTTACAAGAGATGCTTGAAAAAATGAATGAGTTTTTGAATTATTAAATGAATAATTTTATGTTATTCAAAATTCCAGGACTTTAAAATCAAACTTTGACATTTTGCGTGTGAGCATGCTGAGTCATGTCTGACTCCTGCAACTCCACAGACTGTATCCTGCCAGGGTCCTCTGTCCAGTGAGTTTTCCAGGCAAGAATACTGGAGTGGGTTGTCATTTCCTTCTCCAGGATTGTACATTTTAAATATAAAGAAATTATTTAATGTTTGTGTTTGTATATTTGAAAGCATTAATGTGTTTTTTACAGTTTTAATAATTATATCACACATAGCTATATTATGAAAGATAATGGAAACTGAAGAATAATGTACAATTTGGGGTAGAAATGCTCCCCTTTCAGATTAATGTGTATAATTACTGTAATGCAGTAGCCTAGGCCTATAAAAGATGTAACGTTAAACAGTAAAGAAAGCAGTTTACTTTTTCTTGCTTCCTTTATTCTTTGGAATTATCATCTACCTTTAAATTCCTTTCCACTGTATGCAGATCACCCCCATTAGAAGTTCTGTTGTACACAGTTCAAAGCAAGATCTATGTGCCATGGACACTACTGCCTTTTACTCCCCAAATTTCTGTCCTTCCAGTCTGACATGGCAAACAAGGCTTTGTCATGATGCTGAAATTTGTGACACTAAGTGCTATTGTTCTTGGAGCCCTAGCTCCACTCTCATAGACTTTGCAAGTGAAACTAGCACTGATGAAAACCAGAATATATTTACCAACTGGACTCAGTTCCTTGGAACAACAGTGAGCCGAAGCCATTTGCGCTTCTTGTGCTTAAGAAGAGGTAATGCCGTTTCCCTTTATCTATTGGATTGGCTAAAGGGATCATTCAAAATCTTAAGATTGAAATTGAAGAGTGCTTTGAGAGCAAACTCATAGAAAAACATATTGGACTGGCCAAAAAATAACATAACATCTTGTGGAAAAACCTGAATGAGCACTTTGGCCAACCCAATATGTTTTTCTATGATTTTGTTCTCAAAGCAATCCTACATTTCAATCTTAAGTTTTTGAACCAATCTTTTCAATTTTTGTGTTTGTTTTTATAGAACTCTTAAACCTTAATTCCCCCACCATGCCTGATAAAAGTCCACCAAGCCTGGTTATCAAGCTAAAAGAAAGTGAAAGAAAGTGTCGCTCAGTTGTGTCTGACTCTTTGTGACCCCACAAACTCTAACCTGCCAGGCTCCTCTGTCCATGGCATTCTCCAGGTAAGAATACAGGTGTGGGTAGCCATTAACTTCTCTAGGAGATCATCCTGACCCAGAGATTGAACCCAGGTCTCCAGTATTATGGGCAGATTCTTTATGAGCCAGCAAGGAAGCTCAATTATCAAACTAATGTTATTGAAAAAGTTGATATGCATGATTCTCTTTTTCCTTTTTTTCCCTTTATTTATTTATTTTTTCAGTGGGTTTTGTCATACATTGATATGAATCAGCCATAGATTTACACGTATTCCCCATCCTGATCCCCCCTCCCACCTCCCTCTCCACCCGATTCCTCTGCGTCTTCCCAGTGCACCAGGCCCGAGCACTTGTCTCATGCATCCCACCTGGGCTGGGGATCTGTTTCACCATAGATAGTATACATGCTGTTCTTTTGAAATATCCCACCCTCACATTCTCCCACAGAGTTCAAAAGTCTGTTCTGTATTTCTGTGTCTCTTTTTTCTGTTTTGCATATAGGGTTGTCATTACCATCTTTCTAAATTCCATATATATGTGTTAGTATGCTGTAATGTTCTTTATCTTTCTGGCTTACTTCACTCTGTATAATGGGCTCCAGTTTCATCCATCTCAGTAGAACTTTTTCTTAAAATGAGTTATTGCTCAGGAAACTTTCCCTTAAAGTCTTAGATATCTGATCAATTGCATGATAAATTCTACACCTGCTCTCTAAACAAAAATATAGATATCAATGGCAATGTATGTATGTGTGTGTGTTAGTCATTCAGTTGTGTCTGACTCTTTGTGACCCTATGAACTGTATCCTGCCAGGCTCCTCCATGGGGATTTTCCAAGGAAGAATACTGGAGTAGGTTGCCAGTTCCTTCCTAACCCAGGGATTGAACTCACATATCCTGCATTGGTAGGCAGATTCATTACCATTGAACCACCTGGGAAGCCCAGAAAGAGTGGAGAAGAGTGATGAATTGGGAATTTTGGATTTACATATACACACTGTTATAGATAAAATAGATAACCACCAAGGGTCTACTGTATAACACAGGGAACTATATTTAATATTTTTTTATAAACTATAAGGGAAAAGAAACTGGAAAAATAGATAGTTTTGTATGTATAACTGGAGCACTTTGTTGTACACCTGAAACTAACACAACATTGTAATCAACTATACATGAATGAAAAGTAACTTAATTTAAATTAAATAAAATGAAAAAAGAATATGATAGAATAAGAGAAATAGAGAGTAGGCAAACATCATAATTCTGGGGGGCATTTAGGACCAAACCACCCTAGAGTCTTCTTTCCCATTCAAGGACACTTTGGCTTTGAAATGAACTACCAAGATGAGTGTGATGAATCTTAGTTTCTGAAGACTTCTGATGAAAATTTCTAACAACTGAGTTGTATAGCTCTCTGGTCAGTCAGGTGAAAACCACTCACAAATAAACTGAATTTGGTTTTCACAAGGGGAGTTTTGACTCTTAAATAACACGTCAGAAAACATTAAGTTGTGTTAATTAATCCACTTACATTTACCTTATCCAAGAACTAAAGTCAAATTCTCAGGCCTTCCAGAGATAGAATGAATACCTCCTAGTCCAGCAATAAAATATATCTGGCCTACAGAATGACCTGCCCCACCCCAAGCAGTATGACCTGGTTAATGTCACTTGTATTACAACAAAAGTTGTGTCAGCTGCTAAATTCTATGAAGAAGTGGTTAGGATTTGGTGATGAAAATGATGAAGATACTATAGGATTAAAGAGTAGACTCAAAGGTGCTGGTATTTTTTTTAACATAGTCATATAGTCACCTGTAGATTCACAAAAGACCCAAGATGAGTGAGGATGAAGATCATTCAAACTTCCATAACTTCTATCCTCAAAGCTTATTATCAAACCAACCCTAATCATTTGTCTTAATCCATACAGGCTGCCATAACAGAAATACCATAGGCTGGATAGACCATGAACAATGAAAATTTATTTCTTACAGTTTGGGAGGCTGAGGCCAAGCAGAGTAGGTATCTGGGTGGGGGGAACCATTTAAGACCCAGAGGAATCGGGTGGAGAGGGAGGTGGGAGGGGGATCGGGATGGGGAATACTTGTAACTCCATGGCTAATTCATGTCAATGTATGACAAAACCCACTGAAATGTTGTGAAGTAATTAGCCTCCAACTAATAAAAAATAAATAAATAAATAAATATTGGTGTTTCTCACTGTGTCCTCACTTGATGGAAGGAGTGAGGATCTCTGCGTTGTTGTTGCTTTATAAGAAAAGCAATAATTCTAATCATGAGGACTCAACCCTCATGACCTAGTCTCCTCTAAAAGGTCCCACCTCTTAATATATTTCCCGTAGTTATTAGGATTTCAAGATATGAATTTTGGGGAGGTAAATTTGGACCATAAATATTCAATCTATAGCATTCAGCCACTCAGGGATTTAGTGTCATCTCTTAATAATTTGAAAAGGCTCTTAGAAACATCATCTATTCATAAAAATACATGCTTGAATGACAAATTATCAAGTTACCCTAAGCCATTGCTTTCCATAACATTAAAATACGAGTTTTCAGTAAACTACCTCATAATTTTACAGTCCTTTTTATACTTTTTATTTTATTAATTTAGGAAGTAAAAATCACAATTTTGGAAGCTACCTTATAGAAATACCATTTTATATTTGGTTGCCTAAAGCATAAACTAGTTACTTTGGCTTTGAAATGTAACTTGCAATGCAAATATTCCTTGTCTATAGGAACCAATAATGTACTCTTAACCAACACCTTTGGTTTAAATCACAAAGATTTGGCATATTAATGCCATGAGACTTCCCAGATGAGTTTCCCATTTATATGTATACATGCTGATTGATAGCCATGAATTCATTCAAAGCTCAGAGAAAAGCTGAGTGATGTGAAGCAACTGGCAGTTCTGCAGATCAATCAAAGCAATGCCTCATTCCTCTGAAGACAATGACAGGAACTCATGTTGAATCTGACAGGTCCATTGACATTAGCTCTAATAAGACCACATTTCAGAGCAGTCATATTAGGTTACAAGCTGAATTGCTCCCTGCTCATAGTCCTTGAGGAGCAGATATGATTCATGCCATCAGATACAGCACAGGCAGGCAGTGAGTGGTTACAACTTAAATGAGACACAGTAGGCAGGCTTTATCTTCTCCATAATCTTCTTTAAATTTCATGTGTCCAAAACATCCCACTATTTTAAAGAAATAAAAACAGCACAAAATGTATGCCCTGCAGGATACTGGATATTCTGAGGGGAATTATGAGGTGTAAATTATGCCCTTGCCCTCATGGATCTTGGGAAGTTAATTTGTGTCCTGGTTCTACCTCTTATCAAGACTTTGAGCTTTGGACCCCTAATAGCATTGGATGCACATAATTAGCTATACAACCTAATACAGTTTATATACTCAAATGTGTGATGTTGAAAGAAAATGTTATTCAGGATTCTGATAATAAAGATCTCTATGTGAATACTTCATAATGAAGGTTGGCATTGAGTCCAGTTTCATTGATGACACGATGGGCTATGAAAAGAGTAAGACATCTCATAAAGCAGAAAATCAGAAAATATCATGACAATATTAGGTCAACATGTTATATTCTCTAAAAAAAATATACTCCAGAAGAAGTTGTTTGTAATTTAGGCCTAAAAATTAGAAAATCAGGGAAGAACAGAGTCATATAAATTGAATGATGAGAGATTATTAAGGGCATTAAAAGTATGAAGAGAGTGCAAATCTTGGATAAGTGTAGATTTTTTGTAACTGAGTATTTTATAATTGTGTTAGGAAGTGAGAGAAAAATCTTAAATTTTCAGGGATGGTGATAATTTGTTATTATAAAAAACTGACTGGAAATTAAAAAGCCAAGAGTTAAGATAACCATTACTAAGTCAATTTTGCCTCAGATAAGTTTTAGTCTAAGAAATTATCAGTAGCAATGGAAAATGTGCAATAGATATAAATGGCATTTCAACACATGAGTACTGTGTTATGTATGTGTTATTAAAATGAGAGAATAACAAATAGGATTTGTTATTTTCTCAAGTATTTTTTTCCCCATTTAAAAAAAATATTATTTTAAATTGATGGTTCACTGTGTTGTGTTAGTTTTGACTGGCAGGGCTTTTTTTTTCTTTCTTTCTTTTAGCTCTTTGAATAAATCATCTCACTGACTCCAAATCTGCAAGGTTTCTGATGGGAAATATGCTGGTTATCTGATGGGGGTTCCCCTGCATATGATGAGTTTCTTTTCTCTTTCTGTTTTCAAAATTCTCTCTCTGTCACTGATTTTTGACAAGTTGCTATGATGTGCCTTGATGATCACCTCTTATGTTCCATCAGCTTGAAATTCTATGGGTACCATACATCTGGATGTTTATTTTTCCAGGTCTGGCAAATATCCTCTCATAATTTCCTTAAATACACTTTCTTTCTCTTCTCTTTATTGAGCTTCCATAATTTCTAAGCTGTTGTCTTGGGATCTAAATGTGAGAAACTTTGTAACAGACCAAAGAAAAATAAACTTCCAGGGTCAAAGGAGAGTTTCCACTTACTAAATAATTGGGCTCAGGAATTGGATGAATTCAAATCTAGGATTTTACTAATAAGGATAAAGAAAGATGAACTTGGATATGCATTCAATAGTGTGTGTGTGTGTGTGTGTGTGTGTGTGTGTGTGTGCACGCGCACTATAACGAGTTCAATTATTGTAATCCACAAATAAGAACACTAAAAGATATGTCTATTTTTATTCAAGATCTCATAATTTATGCTTGTTAAAAGTAGAATTGAGAATGACTAAAACAAAAGTCAGTTTTCACCTAAATTTCTCCCTGGTAATATCTTTTTAAAGCATTCATTCATTAAACATATATTTATTTAAAAGATACTAAATCAATTTCTTTCCAGGTGGTGCTAGTGGTAAAGAACCTGCCTGTCAATGCAGGCGACTTAAGAGATGAAGGTTTGATCTCTGGATCAGGAAGATCCCCTGGAGAAGGAAATGGCAACCCACTTGAGTATTCTTGCCTGGGAAATCCCATGGACAGAGGAACCTGGTGGAACCATAGTGTCGCAAGGAGTCGGACATGATTGAAGTGGCTTCACACACACACACATAGGTCAATTATGCTAGATCCTGGTGTTTGAAAATAAATAAGATGCCATCAAGAGAGGCCAGGCAAAAAACAGGAAGTTTATAAACGAACTCATGTTAGGTGAAAGGATAGCTGTGCCTGTGTTTCAGGAGTACACATCAGTAAGGGGGTGTCTGACAAATTCAGTCTGACTTGCAGGAGGCAATTTAAGGCATCACAGAAAGGAGGACCCTGAATTTATTGTAGTTGCTTGAATTTATTCATCAGATAAAAAGTAGAATTTATAACTAATGAAAAATTGTTTTCCCTTGTTTTTCCTAGTCCTGACTTTATCCACTTTTTTTTTTTTCCACTTTTTAATTCACAGTCTTTAAATATTGCTATTCCTTCTTTTCAGACTTAGGTAGTAGCTGGTATTTCTGTCTTTGAGATTTCTAATTAAGCATTGACATTCATACATGTCAAATGTACGGGCAGTATGTTTAAGTTCCTCAGAGGGAAAAATGACTTACTAATAAAAATTATTTGTTTATTATTTAATTTAAAAACACTGTTAGGAAATGGATATATAATTATTTCCTTCATTAATTGGCAAAATTTCTTTAAATAATTTCCTTCCCTGTCAATATGAGAATTTTAAAATATCATTGTAATCTTATAAAAAAGGTACTTAATATTAATCAAGATTTCAAGGGCACCTAATATTTATTTTCTCTGATGGTGAAGGTAAAAATCAGTCAATGTGTCAGAAATCCACAATTGCTTTTGTAGGGGGAGAAAAAAAATTGATTTTTCCCTCTACCCTCACTGGCTCTTTGGCCGGGCCCTATATAGTAGACTAACAAGAGACAGATAGAAAGATTAACAAACACAAGTTTCTAATATGGACATCAGGTATATATCTAGCAATGATGCAAACTTGAACTTACATAGCAACATAATAAATAACAATGCATTTTTAGAGAAGTAACAAGAGGAAAAAATTGACCTTGAGAATCTAGGAGTAGAATACTGTGGGAAAGTAAAGATATGGGAAAACAAATGCCAGATAAAAGTTAGTTTACCAAAATTTGCCATATAGACCCTTCTGATGATGACTCTGAGTGACAGAGGTTTACAGTTGTTTCCAATGAGTTTCTTCTGTCTTCCACACAGAGAGAAGAGGAGGGCCACTTTTGTACATTTATATCCTTATTTCAGGCAAATAGGGGGAAGACAGAAAGCTTTTGTTATTTAGTGGTTCAGTTGGTAAAATCTGTCTGCAATGTGGACCCACGTTTGATCCCTGGGTCATGAAGGTTCCCTGGAGAAGGGAATAGCTTCTCACTTCAGTATTCTTGCCTGGAGAATCCCATGGACAGAGCCGCCTGGCAGGCTATACAGTCCGTGGGGTGGCAAAGAGTCAGACATGACTGAGAGATTAACAGTCTCACTTTTTTTTTTAAGTCCCCTACATATAAACAAATTCCATTACAAGAGCACATTCATAAGACCAATTTGTTCATAAGTCCAACAAAATTAGCTTAGGCACCCAACTAACACAATAGGCTATGTAGTATTGGACTCTAATAGGTTTATAATGTTTACATCTTTGAAAGTTTGCAATCTGAGTGTTAGCATGTAGGGAACTTATTGTGTTTGCTTCATTTTAAATGCTTTTACCTTTAAATAGTTCCTACACCAAAGGGATAGCATATTCTTCTATTTTCCACTAGAAACTGCATAATATTCCATCACATAACCAGGTTAGACAATGAGAATGTCTTCATTAGACATTTGTCCTGATATGACATCAGGTATAAATTAATATTTCTGCTTGTTGTGGATTAACTGGTATAGTTAACTCATTTGTTCAGAATCCTTATTTAGAATAAACAGAATTAATGTCAAAATAAAATTTCAATGAAAAATCACAAAATATAAGGAAAGAAAGAAGAAATTTCTTTCAGGTAGGTAACTCAATTATTTATAAAACCACTCCCTCAGAATAGCTAGGGCTCTTGGGAGGCTTTTTGTGCTCTTTTTGCTTGAAGCCAAAAGCTAGAAATAAAATCAATAGGATTCTTCCTCCTCACATCTTTCTAGGAAGCGGCAAACAAATTCTGCCCACATTTCAACCTAATGAAAACTCTAGTTCTAGGATAGTATAAATAAACTAAAAGTACATATCACAAGATAGCCAAAACTTGAGATATAAACTTTTGAGGAATGTTCTGACACTTGCATTCCTTATTTGCCATGGCCTATTGTATATTTTTATTTATAATGATGGAAATTAAGGAGATCCCCAAAGATTAAAATGTCTTTTGAAAGTGAATAGTTTATGCAATTTATATAACTGCCATAGATATTCTTTAGGAGCCAGGAGAGGAAGAGATACCCAAAGTTATTCTAGAAGTTTTAGTGAATTATGTTCTAAGGAGTGTGCAAAATTCTGCTAGAAATATTCCTGTACTTAAGAACAATTTGACAGAAGAGAGAATTATTAATAATTAGTATAGAGTATTTAAATGCTTACTAAAATTCAGTACTGAAATATGAAGGGGAAATTGGCCTTCCCCAATTAGCAAATGCAAGAGGATATACAGACTCACTATTTTATTTTACTATGAAGTCTGTTTGTGTTAGTGATTCAGTGGCATCTGACTCTTGGCCGCCTCATGGACTGTAGTCCACCAGGCTCATCTGTCCATGGGATTCTCCAGGCAAGAATACTGAAGTGAGTAGCCATTCCTTTTTCCAGGGGATTTTCCTGACCCAGGGACTGAACCCAGGTCTCCCTTATTGCAGGCAGATTTTTTACTAGGGAAGTCTGTTTAGCAGGCATATATTCTCTTGTTTAGATGGAGGTTTTCAGTACTTCTGACAACCAGATGTCATTACATATTATATGTCATCCTTTTCGAACAAACTTGTGATTAAAATGTGTCTTAAAATTTGTTTCCTATAATGAAGAAAGGTGCTGGTTATCCTGAAGGACTTTGCACTGCTCATTACAATTCAATAACTGACATACTGTTTAATATGTTTGTGAGATTTATTAATGTGAACTAATTCTTAAGAGACTGAAATTATTTTATTTGTGCCATCAAAGTCAGCTGAGAATCAGATTATAAACAGTGATAATTGCCTGGGGGCTCAGATGGTAAAGAATCCACCTGCAATGCAGGAGACCTGGGTTCTATCCCTGAGTTGGGAAGATTCCCTGGAGAAGAGAATGGCAACCCACTCCAGTATTCTTGCCTGGAAAATCCCATGGAAAGGGAAGCCTGGTTGGCTACAGTCCATGGGGCTGCAAAGAGTCTGACATAACTGAGTGACTAACCTTTAACTATCTTTATGTCAAGTTAAGCTGTTAAGCAAACTTCTGCTGGGCAAAAACTTTTAAATTTATAGTCTCCTTCAGATTGCATTCTTCTCACAATGGGCAAATTCAAAGGAAGTTTTCAGGAGTAATTTTCTTTTTCTTTCTCTAACCTCCTAGGCTCTTTGGCTATTCTAATTAAATTGACATAAGACAGATGAATAGAAGAAAGACAAATTCAGCTACATACATTTGGGAATCCCAAAGATTCCCCAAAAGTCATTTGTGTGGTTGTAACCTGTATGCCATTCTGAGCTAATGAGTGGGCCAATGGCCTGGGGCTTTGCAAAAGGAAGGAAGCTAATTCATAGGACGATCAGAAAAGCAGGCATTTGGCAATTAGCAGATAGGTCATTCAGATGAAAGTCATCTTTATACTTTTCAAACAAGTAACTGTTTAACTATACCTTGATATACATTCCATTAGGTAGTTAAGTGAGATATAAAAAGTTCTCATGAATTTTTTCAGCATTGATTGTCCTCAGCTCAAAATACTTCACATGCCACACAGTGGAACATTTGGGGAGGTTTGTGTTGAACCTCCTCAGAAGTATTAGGCAGAGGCTACATTGTGGTATTTAAAACCACTAAATTTCATATATATACATATAAACAAGTACCTAATAAGGACCTACCATATAACGTAAGAAACTCTTACTCAAGAGTCTGTAATGATCTACATGGGAAAAAAGAATCTAAAAAAAAGTAGGTATATGTAAATGTATAACTGACTCACTTTATTGTACAGTAGAAACTAGCATGTCATTGTAAATCAACTTATACTCCAATACAATTTTTAAAAAATTTAACAACAAAGAGACACGCTCATTTCAAAAGCAGTATTCCTTCATAAAGTTAAAGTCAAATCAGAGTCAAATGTGCACAGTCATTTATCAGCCTTGCATGATGGACAGAGCTGTTAATTATGGAAGTATTTTTTTTAAATGCAAATATAAGATTATCTGACCTTTACTATACTTTTTTTTTTCTGAAATAGTAGAACGAATTTCAATTTGATTGAGAGAGCAGATTCAATTGAATGAGCGAAGATCCGAGGCAGTAAGTTCAATCTTCTTAGATGTCACTGATTGCCTCAATTCTGGCACAAACTTAATCATGTAAGGACTAACAGAGCCATGGTTTCAAGAGCTGCAAAGGGGCGAAGATGTGATCCCACTTGCAAGCTAACAAGTTGGTTTATCACAGTTCCATACATGGTGGCAGAAGACACAAGGCTTTCTGGGTCATAGACAATGGACTTTTTCATTCATGTCACAGCAGGGAGCATAAGTTTTATGTTCACAGTAGCTTCTCTCATCACCAAGTCCCACTAGACAATGGAGAGCAGCTCAGATTCTGCACAGTCAACATACTTGCATGATTGATGAGGAAATTTCAGTCTTTCACATGTGGCTGCTAAGAGATGTGTACAACCTTTTCTCCAGATAAAGACATTTTCTTTTTTATTCTGGAGAGGAACAAAACACCTGTTCTTTGTCCTGGAGAGAAATAACCTTTCTATCCTTCATGACTATTTCTTATACACACATCCTTAAACATATGTAACAAACAAATGTTCAAGAATATCAATGGATCTCTTCAGAAGACATTCAGGACCATGAGAGGGTTATTGAGATTTGCCTCTCAACTCCCGGGCAGTGCTCATCCTTCACTGTGTGTAGGTATGCAACTCAAGGGGGAAAATAAAAATAAGGGAGATTCTAAACAGAAAATTTAAGCTTAATAATATTTATCCCTTGGTGATACTTTTTAAAAGATTTCCTTCTTTACTTTAAGTTTTTATATAATTTGATAAGGGTTTCTGTTTTCTTCTTGTGAGAATATTTGGAAATAGAAGTTTCACATTCACACATTTTTTCCAGTTTTTGTTGAAAAATAATTGACATACGTTATCATATAAGTTTAAGGCATACAGTTTGACTATTTGATTTAAATATTTTGTGAAATAGTTCCCACAATGTTTCAGCCAGTATCTACCTTCTCACATGAAAGTGAAAGTCACTCAGTTGTGTCCGACTCTTTGTGACCCCATGGACTATGCACTCCATGGAATTCTCTAGGCCAGAAAACTGGAGTGGGTAGCCTTTCCCTTTTCCAGGGGATCTTCCCAACCCAGGGATTGAACCCAGGTCTCCTGCATTGCAGGCGAATTCTTTACCAGAAGAGCCACAAAGGAAGCCCAAGAATACTGGAGTGGGTAGGCTATCCCTTCTCCAATGGATTTTCCCTACCCAGTAATCAATCTGGGGTCTCCTGCATTGCAAGCAGATTCTTTACCAACTGAGCTATCAGGGAAACCCATGTTAAGCATCAAGGAAGCCCATCTTCTCACATAGCTACAAGAGAAGAAAAAAGAATACAGGAAAAAAAATATCCTTGTGATGAGTGCTCTTAGGATTTACTCACTTAAGTTGTGTATCACATAGCAACGCATGTATGTATGGATCATACAACTTCTTTGTCCATTAATACATTAATTTATCCACTTGTCCATTCAACACATAGGTTATGTCCGTATATTGGCTACTGCAACTAATACTGCTATGAAAGTGGGCATGCAGATATACTTTTAATTGAGTACTTTTGTTACACTTGAATGTATTCCCACGGGTGACATTGCTGGATCATCAGTTCAGTCAGTCAGTCATGTCCAACTCTTTGCAACCCCATGGGCTGTAGCATGCCAGGCTTCCTTGTCCAACCCCAGCTTCCAGAGCTTCCTCAAACTCGTGTCCATTGAGTCAGTGATGCCATCCAGCTATCTTATCCTCTGTCATCCCCTCGTCCTCCTGCCTTCACTCTTTATCAGGGTCTTTTCCAATGAGTCAGTTCTTCACATGAGGTGGCCAAAGTATTGGAGTTTCAGCTTCAGCATTAGTCCTTCCAATGAATATTCAGGACTGATTTCCTTTAGGATGGACAGGTTTGATCTTCTTGCAGTCCAAGGGACTCTCAAGAGCCTTCTCCAACACCACAGTTCAAAAGCATTAATTCTTTGGCACTCAGCTTTCTTTAGAGTCCAACTCTCATATCCATATATAACTACCAGAAAAATCATAGCTTTGACTAGATAGACCTTTATTGGCAAAGTAATGTCTCTGCTTTTTAATATGCTGTCTAGGTTTGTCATAGCTTTTCTTCCAAGGAGCAAGCATCTTTTAATTTCATGGCTGCAGTCACCATGTACAGTAATTTTGGAGCCCCCCAAAATAAAGTTTGTCACTGCTTCCACTGTTTCCCCATCTATTTGCCATGAAGTGATGGGACTGGATGCCATGATCTTTGTTTTCTGAATGTTGAGCTTTAAGCCAACTTTTTCACTCTCCTCTTTCACTTTCATCAAGAGGCTCTTTAATTCTCTGATTTCTGCCATAAGGGTGGTGTCATCTGTGTATCTGAGGTTATTGACATTTCTCCCAGCAATGTTGATTCCAGATTGTGCTTCATCCAGCCCAGCATTTAGCATGCTGTACTCTGCATAAGTTAAATAAGCAGGGTGACAATATACAGCCTTGACACACTCCTTTCCCAATTTGGAACCAGTCAGTTGTCCCATATCTGGTTCTAACTGTTGCTTCTTGACATGCATACAGATTTTTCAGGAGTCAGGTGAGGTGGTCTGGCATTCTCCTCTCTTTAAGAATTTTGCAGTCTGTTGTGACCCACACACACTCTGCTGGATCATATGTTAATGCTATTTCTAATTTTTTCAAGAAATTCCCTACTGTTTCCTATAGTGGCTGTAGCAATTTACAGTCACAACAATGCACAAGAGTTTCATTTCTCCACATCTATACCAGCATTTGTTAACTCATATTTTTAATAATGACATCAGTTTGTATCTCATTGTGCTTTTAATTTCCATTTCCCAAATGGCTACTAATGTTGAACATTTTTTTCATGTACCACTTGGCCTTTCATATATCCTCTTTGGAGAAATGTTTGGAAGAGAACTTTTGGAGAAATTCAGGTCCATTGTGAAGTGAAGTGAAAGTCTTAGTAACTCAGTTGTGTCCAGTTCTTTGTGACCCCATGGACTATAGTTTGCCAGGCTCCTCTGTCCATGGAATTCTCCAGACAAGAATACTAGAATGAGTTGCTTTTGCCTCCTCCAGGGGCTCTTCCTGACAGAGGGATCGAACCCGTGTCTCTTGTCTCCTGCATTGGCAGATGTACCACCAGTACCACCTGGGAAGCCCACTTTGGGTACTGAACCCTTATCAATTCAATATCAATTTGATATCAATGATTTTTTTTAATGACACCTAAAGCATAGGCAATAAAATCAAATACAAAAATGTTGGATAACATCAAACTAAACACACACACACACACACAGTCAACAAAATAAGAAGATAACTTATGGAATGAGAAAATTTAATTTATCTATCACTAAGTCTTATGTTAAGGAGTTTTGTTCCTACAATTTCTCAATTTCTTCTAGGAGTTTCATGGTTTTAGGTCTTATATGTAAGTCTTTACCCATTTCAAGGTTTTTTTTTTTTTTTGACTAGTGTTTTGACATTGGTCCAATTTCATTCATTTGCATATGAAAATTCAAATATCCCAGCACCCTTTATTAAAAAAAAAACCTGCAATTTCTCCATTAAGTATCCTTGACTCCAATGTAACATATATATGTAACCGGCTGTTTATAACATTGGTGTCCATGGCTAATTCCACTCCTCCAATAATTTAAAAAGCAAAACCAAAACACCAGTAATTTTTTCAGAAAAGCATTTATTTTTAGCAGATGTATATAAAGCCTTATTTGTCAAAGGTGTTTCCTTAATCACATCCCTACATCCAAAGTATTATTTGATTTTATTGTTTTGAGACTCTCCTATGCCTGTTTACACCTCAGTCTTGCAGAGTATTTTGATCTTGAGTCATCCATCCCCTTTATAAGGATGTAATTAAAAGGTGGGATGCAGTTGTTATCTGAGTCAGCTGTAACGTAATGGTATTTTTTTATGATCTGTCACTGCATCATTTCTGTTCATCTTTCCAGTCTCCCATTTCCTCTCTATTTCAAATACCATCGCTTTAGAGTCAAATATCAGTGTTGACTGCTTTAAAATCCAAGTTCTTAAATGTCAGGTTCTGTAAAACTTGCTATGAAACACCTAGATCAATAAAAATATGTCAATGTTCACTAAATTCACCCTCATGATGGCAAATTTCTAAGAACAGTTTTCATAATAATCTAAGGAATTGACTAGCATGAAAACTCAAGTATTGTATTTTACTTTTGATGTCAGTTCCAATTTGGCATTGTTTTGCATTGTAATAAGAACAGTGTATATTTAAGTTATTGTCCTTTCTATTTAATAAGAACAATAGAGTAATCTGACAACGTCAAACTGAGTATTCTAAGGTACAAAGGAAAATCTTTGTTTCCTAATACATTTTAGGAAGCCTACTGCCTGAAAGCTCAGAACCAGAGATGTTCATAACACAGAGCACTGCCTTCCAGTAAATGACTTCAAGGGGAATAATAGCCAAAGCTTAAAAAATAAATTTGCATTCTATAAGTGTCAATAAGAAGTAACTTCAATGAAAGGTAATTTATAGTGAACCTGGTCCTTCTTGTGATTTAATTTTAAGTTTCAGTATTTTAGGAAATTTTTATTGAGAAAATAAAGCATCCCAGATAGCTTAGAAAGCTAATAATAATAGTTAAATAACACTAATGCCTTAAGATCATCAAATGGAAATATCTCTTGTCATTTTTTAGACTTGAGTAATTGATCATAAAGTAGTTTATAATTCAGTCATGTCTAACTCTTTGTGACCCCATGGACCGTAGCCTGCCAGGCTTCTCTGCCCATGGAATTGTTCAGGCAAGAATACTGGAGTGGGTAGCCAGTCCCTTCTCCAGGGGGTCTTCCCAAACCAGGGATTGAAACCCAGGTTTCCCATAATGCAAGTGGATTCTTTATTGTCTGAGCCGCCAGGGAAGCCCAGTGTAACCCACGATAGTTTATAGTATCCCATTGACACTTTGTAATAGATGTGGAAATCATAGCAATAATCTTGAAAATACACTATGCCCAATGATTGTGATTATCCCGTGGCTCCAATGCACTAGATTATTTTGGCCAGTCCCTTCAACAACCTCTTATTGTAACAATATAGAGTTGACCTGTCAAAAAATTATTTTAAAATTTATCTTTCTTATACACGCACCCCAATGTTCATTGCAGCACTATTTAAAATAGCCAGCACATAGAAGCAATTTAAATGTGCATCAGCAGAGGAATGGATAAAGAAGATGTGGTACATACAGTCAATGGAATATTACTCAGCCATAGAAAGGAATGAAACTGTACCTTTGCAGAGAGATGGATAAACGTAGAGAATGTAATATAGAGTGAAGTAAGTCAGAAAAAGAAAAAAGTAACTAATAAAAAAAAAATAAGTTAACTTGCAAAGTACTAAGAATATCTAATGAACAAGAAATGATTTCTGTTTATCCTACCCTACTGGCTCCTGCCAAAAACTCAGAGTTTTGAGGGAGGACACATTATTTTTTATAATAATATTTAAAATAAATATGACAAATATATTACAAATAATGTTTTATAGAACCATAGAAAGATGAGAAATTTGTCTTATATCTTTTAGGAAATAAAAGACAAAGAAAAACTAGAAAAAAAAAGAGAAAAAGAAAAAAGAAATATAAAGGCATTTATGCAGAATCTAGAAAAATAGTATAGATGATCTTATATTTCTTCTTTGAAAAGCAGAAATAGAGACACAGATGTAGAGAACAAATGTCTGGATTCCAACGGGGAAGGGGGTGGTGATGGAATGACCTGGAGGTTTGGATTGACATATATACACTGCTTATACTAAGTATAAAATAGATAACCAATGAGAACCTACTGTATAGCAGAGGGAATTCTACTCAGTGCTCAGAAGTGATCTAAATGGGAAGGAAATCCAAAATTGAGGATATATGTGTACACACACACACACAC
Organism: Cervus canadensis; assembly: GCF_019320065.1. Classification (NCBI taxonomy): domain Eukaryota; kingdom Metazoa; phylum Chordata; class Mammalia; order Artiodactyla; family Cervidae; genus Cervus; species Cervus canadensis. The sequence goes on along the minus strand of NC_057412.1, from coordinate 10,615,952 downwards.
ACAGAGATGATTCACTTTGTTGTAGAGCAGAAACTAATACAATATGAAAAAATTGATTTAAAAATTATCTTTGTTTTTAAGTTTTTAAACTCATTTTAGGGTTTAATCAAACTGACCATTTTTCAAGAGTTTGTTTTTTTTTTCCTTTTTTTCTTTTTCCTTCTTTGGCTTCTTGGCTTACAGATTTACCCACATGTTCCCAACTGCGTAGTGTTCTATTTGGTCTGCTTATCCAATGGGCCTTATCCCCTCTGTTTTTAATTTAAAATCACAGATGTATACTGAAGTCTTGACCTTAAATGCCTGTTAGTGAATTTCTAAATTTCTTCCCTTGATAATTTTTTTCTTTTTTTTTTTTTTCATTTATTTTTATTAGTTGGAGGCTAATTACTTCACAACATTACAGTGGGTTTTGTCATACATTGACATAAATCAGCCATAGATTTACACATATTCCCCATCCCGATCCCCCCTCCCACCTCCCTCTCCACCCGATTCCTCTGCGTCTTCCCAGTGCACCAGGCCAGAGCACTTGTCTCATGCATCCCACCTGGGCTGGTGATCTGTTTCACCATAGATAATATACATGCTGTTCTTTTGAAACATCCCACCCTCACCTTCTCCCACAGAGTTCAAAAGTCTGTTCTGTACTTCTGTGTCTCTTTTTCTGTTTTGCATATAGGGTTATCATTACCATCTTTCTAAATTCCATATATATGTGTTAGTATGCTGTAATGTTCTTTATCTTTCTGGCTTACTTCACTCTGTATAATGGGCTCCAGTTTCATCCATCTCATCAGAACTGATTCAAATGAATTCTTTTTAATGGCTGAGTAAAATTCCATGGTGTATATGTACCACAGCTTCCTTATCCATTCGTCTGCTGACGGGCATCTAGGTTGCTTCTGTGTCCTGGCTATTGTAAACAGTGCTGTGATGAACATTGGGGTGCACGTGTCTCTTTCAGATCTGGTTTCCTCGGTGTGTATGCCCAGGAGTGGGATTGCTGGGTCATATGGCAGTTCTATTTCCAGTTTTCCAAGAAATCTCCACACTGTTCTCCATAGTGGCTGTACTAGTTTGCATTCCCACCAACAGTGTAAGAGGGTTCCCTTTTCTTCCCTTGATAACTTAATCGTCTTCCACTGTCTTCTACTTCCAAAAAGGAAACAAAGTCCAAAGCATCACTCCCTTTCTGTATCTCATCTTCTATCCATCTCTAATGAAATTCCACAGTCAAGTGTATTCTATGAGACTGAATCTGAGATTATGAGTGCCTTTGTTCATCTAGAGATGTGCTATAACCATGTGTGATCTTTCTCTGCTTTTCGGAAACAAAGTGGATGACATCTTTCAAGTTGGCCTCTATGTCACTTGGACTTGCTCCCATCCTTTGGCATTTTGTTCACCTCCTTGCTTTCTATCACAACAAATGCTCCTGGCCCATCTTGTATTTCTTCCTTCCCCACCCCTAGATTTGATCTTTTCTTCCAGGAATCCTATTTTACTTCATTGGCCATCAATAGTCTCTGGATTTGCCTATTGAACAGAGTTTATGAAATAGGGACATTCTTTCAACTTTTGCCAAAATCCCCAATCTTCACAGATAGAGATTAAGAATGTTCTCTTATTTTGGAAATTATGTGAGGTGTATTTGTCTGCTTGGGCTGCCATATAAGATAAGCAAATGCCACACAATGAGTTGCTAAAGTAACAGAAACTTACTTTTTCATAATTCTAGAGGCTCAAGGTCAAACATCAAGGCACCAGGCAGGATTAGTATTTCATAAGATGTCTTTTCTTGGCTTTCAAGTGGCAACTTTCTCCTCCTATCCTCACATAGTTTTTCCTCTGTGTGCACAGAGAGAGAGGTCACTGATGGATATTCCCCTTCTTTTAAGGTTATCATTCCAATCGAATCAGGGCCTCACTTTATGACCTCATTTAATCTTAATTATTTCCTTAAAGGTCCTATAGCCAAATACAATCTCATTGAAGATTAGGGTTTCTGTATGTGAATTGGGTGGGTGGTGACACTTCAGTCCATAACATTAATCAAAAGCTTAAGGATTGAAGTGAAGCACCTTTTTCTGTGCCCTGCAACATACTATTTACAGAGAAATTTACAGCCTGAGAAGTTGACTGCTAAAGCAGTGGCAAAACAGAAAAAAAAAATATATAGGTGACCCATATTTAAAACAGGACTTTAACATTTTTTGTTGTTTGTTTTATATGAGGATCTTCATAAGTTAACTATCTTTATAAGTTAACTGATGAACTATAGATGGAGGTTCATGACATTGTACATGGGCCAGGGATCAAGACCATTCCCAAGAAAAAGAAAGGCAAAAAAGCAAAATGGTTGTCTGAGGAGGTCCTACAAATAGCTGTGAAAAGAAGAGAACTAAAAAGCAAAGGAGAATAGGAAAGATATACCCATTTGAATGCAGAGTCCCAAAGAATAGCAAGGAGAGATAAGAAAGCCTTCCTCAGTGATCAGTGCAAAGAAATAGAGGAAAACAAAAGAATGGGAAAGACTAGAGATCTCTTCAAGAAAATTAGAGATATCAAGGGAATATTTCATGCAAAGACGGGCTCAATAAAGGACAGAAGTGGTACGGACCTGACAGAAGCAGAAGATGTTAAGAAGAGGTGGCAAGAATACACAGAAGAATTGTACAAAAAAGACCTATGCAACCCAGATAATTATGATGGTGTGATCACTCACCTAGAGCCAGACATCCTGGAATGTTAAGTGGGCCTTAGGAAGCATCACTACGAACAAAGCTAGTGGAGGTGAGGGAATTCCAGTTAAGCTATTTCAAATCCTAAAAGATGATGCTGTGAAAGTGCTGCACTCAATATGCCAGCAAACTTGGAAAACTCAGCAGTGGCCACAGGACTGGAAAAGGTCAGTTTTCATTCCAATCCCAAAGAAGGCAATGCCAGAGAATGCTCAAACTACCACACAACTGCACTCATCTCACACACTAGTAAAATCATGCTCAAAATTCTCCAAGCCAGGCTTCAACAATACGTGAACCATGAACTTGCAGGTGTTCAAGCTGGTTCTAGAAAAGGCAGAGGAACCAGAGATCAAATTGCCAACATCCACTGGATCATTGAAAAAGCAAGAGAGTTCCAGAAAAGCATCTATTTCTGCTTTATTGACTATGCCAAAGCCTTCGACTGTGTGGGTCAAAACAAACTGTGGAAAATTCTGAATGAGATGGGAATACCAGACCACCTGACTTGCCTCGAGAAATCTGTATGCAGATCAGGAAGCAACAGTTAGAACTGGACATGGAACAACAGACTGGTTCCAAATAAGAAAAGGAGTATGTCAAGGCTGTATATTGTCACCCTGCTTATTTAATTTATATGTAGAGTACAATATGAGAAAACCTGGGCTGGATGAAGCACAAACCAGAATCAAGATTGTCGGAGAAATATCAATAACCTCAGATATGCAGATGGCATCACCCTTATGGCAGAAAGCAAAGGATAACTAAAAAGCCTTTTGATGAAAGTGAAAGAGGAGAGTGAAAAAGTTGGCTTAAAGCTCAACATTCAGAAAACTAAGTTCATGGCATCCGGTCCCATCACTTCATGGCAAATAGAAGGAGAAACAGTGGCAGACTTTATTTTCTTGGGCTCCAAAATCACTGCAGATGGTGACTGCAGCCATGAAATTAAAAGACACTTCCTCCTTGGAAGAAAAGTTATGACCAACCTAGGCAGCATATTATAAAGCAGAGACATTACTTCATCAACAAAGATCCATCTAGTCAAGGCTATGGTTTTTCCTGTAGTTATGTATGGATGTGAGATTTGGACTAGAAGGAAAGCTGAGCACCAAAGAATTGATGCTTTTGAGATGTGATGTTGGAGAAGACTCTTGAGAGTCCCTTGGATTGCAAGGAGATCCAACCAGTCCTATACTAAAGGAAATCAGTCCAGAATATTCACTGGAAGGACTGATGTTGAAGCTGAAACTTCAATACTTTGGCTGCCTGATGCGAAGAACTGACTCATTTGAAAAGAATCTGATTTTCTGGGAAAGATTTAAGGCAGGAGGAGAAGGGGATGACAGAGGATGAGATGGTTGGATGGCATCACCGACTCAATGGACATGACAGTGAGTGAACTCCAGGAGTTGGTGACCGGACAGGGAGGCCTGGCCTGCTGCAGTCCATGGGGTTGCAAAGGGTCGGACACAACTGGGCTACTGAACAGACCTTAGCTGAACCTGTAAGTTAAACATTAATTAGCATACAGTAACAATCTCAACCTTTATAATAATTTATTTTTTTGAGGAAACGTCCCTCTTACATGCCAGTACTACTCTAGAAATCTGAATATATAATTGGAAAACAAAACTACCACTAAAGTCCCTGTTATTATTTTGAAATAAGTAATCAGCCCAATCTTTTCCAATAATTATGTAGATATCAACTGACTTTCTTTTCCTTCGGCAATTGTATTGTATTCTGTGTGCTCTTCAAAATACCAACTGAAGTGTGTCCCTTTCCTTCCTAAGTAGATAAGAAAGTCATCAAATTGAATATAAAATGTGATCAATTTTCCTCTTACTCTGCTTTATTGCACTAGTTTTTCCAGTTAACTCAAAACAAATATGTTTTATTAATAATTTTATGAGTGCTTTTGTAAAATATGATAGAAAATTGGCAGCAAATCAAAGGAAATGAACAAATAATGAAATAAGCATATGCAAACCAAAATAAAAGCAATCAACATTGATTCTATTTTTGCATGATGGTCCTTGTTGGCTTGTCTGTGTTTTCTGATGATTAGTGCCTCAGGAAAACAGTTTAGAGGAATCAGTGTTCCATCTAGTTCTTGTATATTTTCAGTGGCTGCAGAGATTGCTAAAACTCTAAGTGACAGTGAAATAACTCAGCATATATTAGGCTTCCCTGGTGGCTCAGATTGTAATGAATCCATTTGCAATGTGCAAGACCTAGGTTTGATCCCTGGACTGGGAAGATCCCCAGGAGAAGGGAATGGCTACCCACTCCACTATTCTTCCAATACTATAATTGTGTACATTCTTATATTTTATTTAACCACTTCAAATTTGGTACTGTGCAAAAGCTACTACAAAAATGTATTGTATTAGAAAAATATAAACAGCAGAGATCTATATCAAATTTTAAGAAATAATTTAGTGACTCATATAAATCATATTAGTATTTACAGTTGCAAAGTTTTATATGGTATAATATGGGTGCATAATAACAACTAGCCTGATTTTTATTACATACCATTAATTAATATATTCTATCTTACTAGTTTATTGTTGGGGATATTTAAATACTCTTATCTATCTGCATTTGCAATTGACTATAAAAGTATAACATTTTGATATTAATATTTTATCACTTAAATATTAAGTATTTTTAATATTTAAGCTACTAATTTCTCTTTCTTCTTTTCCATTATAGTGAACCTTGCATTATGAAACATACTCACTAGAGAAAAGTATGGAAGTTAAATTAACTACTGATGTTCATAGTTGTATAGTGTGATATTTCCTGGGCTAAAACAATAATATCAAGTATAGCCTTTGCTGATGAAAATCATTTATCTTCTCATGTTATAATGAAAACAGACAAATAATTTTTAATGCTTACTATCTGATATTGCATGTTTTACTTTTTTTATCTCTGTAAAACAAGCGGTCAAGGACTACAAAAATATTGATGGAGCAAAGTTTTCTTTAGAATAATCAATCTTCTCTGATTTAAACAAATAGTGATGCTGCTTAGGAACATGGCAATGTCTGTTCTTATAAATTACAAAATGAGAGAAAATGGATATTTTTAATCAGCAACTGATTATTTTTCCTACTACAGTGTGAAATTCAAATATCGTTTTTAAAAGCACAGTGTTTTCATGGAAGTCCTGGAATTGACAATATCTTAATACATTTAGGCTGCTATAAAAATACCATAATCTGCGTGTCTTTTAAACAGCAGAAATACATTTGTTACAGTTCTAGTCCATGGGGTCACTAAGAGTCGGACACGACTGAGCGACTTCACTTTCACTTTTCACTTTTATGCATTGGAGAAGGAAATGGCAACCCACTCCAGTGTTCTTGCCTGGAGAATCCCAGGGATGGGGGAGCCCGGTGGGCTGCCATCTATGGGGTCGCACAGAGTCGGACATGACTGAAGTGACTTAGCAGCAGCAGCAGAAGCTGAGAAGTCCAAGATCAAGGTACAAGGACCCAGTACTTGACGATGGCCCACTTACTAGTTCATAGATGGCTATTTTTTCAGTGTGCCCTCACATGGAAGAAAAAGTAAGGGGGCTCTCAGTTCAGTTCAGTCTCTCAGTCGTGTCCGACTCTGCAACCCCGTGGACTGCAGCAGCCAGGCCTCTGTCCATCACCAACTCCTGGAGCTTGCTCAAACTCATGTCCATGGAGTCAGTGGTGGCATCCAACCATCTCATCCTCTGTCATCCCCTTCTCCTCCTGCCTTCAATCTTTCCCAGCATCAGGTTCTTTTCCAGTGAGTCAGTTCTTCACATCAGGTGGCCAAAGTATTGGAGTTTCAGCTTCAACATCAGTCCTTCCAATGAATATTCAGGACTGATTTCCTTTAGGATGGACTGGTTGGATCTCCTTGCAGTCCAAGGAACTCTCAAGAGTATTCTCTAACGCCACAGTTCAAGAGTATAAATTCTTCGGCACTCAGCTTTCTTTATGGTACAACTCTCACATCCACACCTGACTACAGGAACAACCATAGATTTGACTACACAGACCATTGTCAACAAAATTATGTCCCTGCTTTTTAACATAATGTCTAGGTTTATCACATCTTTTCTTCCAAGGAGCAAGTGACTTTTAATTTCATGGCTGCAGTCACCAGCTGCAGTGATTTTGGAGTCCAAGAAAATAGTCTGTCATTGTTTCCTCCAAGGTCTCTTTTATAAGGTATGTGTGTGCTAAGTCACTTTAGTCATGCCCTACTCTTTCTGACCCTATGGACTGTAACCCACCAGGTTTCTCTGTCCATGGGACTGTCCAGGCAAGAATCCTGGAGTGCGTGGCTGCAGGCAAAGAGCAAATTAGCCAAGATGGCATGGTCAGGTGCTCTCACCCCATTATTTAGTAAATGATGACTATGTAACAGCTGAGATGACTCATAGCACTTTGCATGCACATCATGAGGTACTTGGTTAGACATGGGCTATTTTTGTTACATGAGCTCCACCTAAAAAGCAGCAGCATTACTGCTATGTCATGGCTGTGTCCGTTGGCTCAGCCATGAGAGGAGAGAATATAATGTGTCTACTGTTAGGCTGCTGCATCAGCCAGGAGAGAATAAATGTGCCTGCATATCCTACAGCTCCTCAAGTCTTCTTCCAGCCTCTTGGCTCACAGCTTGCCTACCCTGGGTTCAGCAAAGAGTGCACACAGTGAGATACAGCAAGACTGCGGCCACTCCCTTCTCCAGGGTGTCTTCCCAACCCAGGGACCAAACCCATGTCTCTTACATCTCCTGAATTGTCAGGCAGGTTCTTTACCACAAGAGCCACCTGATACTCATGCCATTCTTGAGGGCTCCATCTTTATGACCTAATAACTTCCTAAGCCCCCAACCCCAAATACCATTATACTGGGATTTCAGCATATGCATTTGGGGAGGACACAAATATTTATCCTTTCATAAATAATTAAAATGGGTATAAATATAATTTTGTGTGTTTCCATATCCCATTATACTCTATTTAGCAGTTTAAGATATATTTTTAAAAAGAATCTGTTTACCATTTTTAAAAGGAATCTGTTGACCAAGTATACCCAGAAGGATATTTTGGAAAACTCTCTATAAGTAATTAATTTGATTTGCCAGGGAAACAGCATAGAATGCTTGCAAACAGCATAGAATGCCTTCACCTCTCCTGTACATTTTGTTCTATATTAATAGTCATTGAAGTCATTGAGACATTTCACCATGGATTTATAGAGAGTTGCCACCATTTACATATCTTGCCAATTGATGCACTAAATATCAGAAGACTTTCCATGGGGGAGCAGAGAAAAATGAGTTAGAAGGCAAAAAAGGTTAAAGGGATGATACATGCTTCAAGGCAAATGCCTTTGGAGTATCTCTAAGGCATAGAGGCTGAAGAAGAAATTAAACAACATATATTTGGTTTTAATATCTTGTTTATTTATTTGCTTTCCTGTGGAATTCAAACTGTTTTCAAAGATCTGTTCAAATCGTTTGAGTCTCTTCTTCATGTAATTTGAGAAGTTCACTTTATGACTTATAAGACATTGTACTCAACTTTGTGGGAGTTTGAACCAATATAAGACCCATTATCTACCCAGATTTTGGAAGCTCCAAACTAGTTTGGTATATAACATACTACACAAGACACTGTAAGCTGAATATATAACAAATGCACTGAGAGTTTATAATTAGTCAGACTTTATCTGAAATATTTCATTTCTGTGAATATACTGAAAATTCTCTTCATAAAGGAGTAAAGATAGTATGTCATAAAACCAGGATACAAATTGCATGAACAACTGAGTCTGATTTCTTAAGTCCCAGCTTGCAGTTAAAATAATCTTAAAAAAACATTCCAGTGGGAATGTTTAAGGTATAGGTATTTGGTACTGATTATCAACGCAATGCATAAATGTAGATGGAAAAGAAAAACTAGAAAGATATTATGGAAATCTTTTTACAGTTAATAAGGCCATGTAAAGAATTTTTACTTGAATCTGTAGTCATTAATGAAAATCTTTTGGGAGAAAAAATAAATGATGGCTTACTACAGCATTGGTATTTACTCATTTAGTCAATTATTTATACATTTTCTCATAAATGAATTATGTCCTGTGTGCCTATCATATGTCAAGCATTAGAGTGGGCTATAAAATAAAAACAAACTCTTTTTAATGAACCAGTCCTAATGAGATGGATGAAGCTGGAGCCCATTATACAGAGTGAAGTAAGCCAGAAAGATAAAGAACATTACAGCATACTAACACATATATATGGAATTTAGAAAGGTGATAACGATAACCCTATATGCAAAACAGGAAAAGAGACACAGAAATACAGAACAGACTTTGAACTTTGTGGGGAAGAATGAGTGTGGATATTTCAAAAGAACAGCATGTATACTATCTATGGTGAAACAGACCACCAGCCCAGGTGGGATGCATGAGACAAGTGCTCCGGCCTGGTGCACTGGGAAGACCCAGAGGAATCAGGTGGAGAGGGAGGTGGGAGGGGGGATAGGGATTGGGAATACATGTAAATCCATGGCTGATTCATATCAATGTATGACAAAACCCACTGGAAAAAATAAATAAATAAATAAATAAATAAAATAAATAAAATAAAAACAAACTAATAAAGCACACCAGAGTTTATGGAATACTAAATATAAGTAATTCTGGGAAACTTTCGAGTTTCTGACAGAAGGAAGGAGAAGTCTGGCATAAATAAAACAAGAAGAAATAGACTCAAGTAATTTTGTAAAATTTGTTTAATATTCTTATTAAAACCAGTCAAAAACTGTGTAAGTAAATAAAATTACAGGTCATTATCATTTAAGATCAGTGATGCAAGATTTCTATCTCAGATGGCTAAAAATGAGAACAGGTTATGGCCAGATTGAGAATTTTAAAAATAAAATATTAATACAACATTACAAAATTACTTAACAATGAATATGCTAAACACAAAGGATAAAAGCCATATGGTTCTCTTAATAAATGCCAACAGCTTTCTATAAAATCCTACATCCATTCATGACTTAAAAAGCATAAAATAAATTTCTTTCAACTCAGTAATAGATGATAAGTCCCCAAACCTTATATAAAGATGTACAAAAACCAATAGTAAAAACACTGAATGATAATATATTGCCTCTGTTATCATAATCAGACATAAGACAAGGATGGATATTATCATCCCTTCTATTCAACTTGTTTTTCTACAATAATTTTGTGTTGTTGCCATGATACCAGAAAACATTATCTAAATTTCAAATTTAGATAATTAAATAAAATGTTATTTAGGGTCATAATGTGAGTGCTAATTAAATAAGATAGTGTGATTAGCACAGTTAGTGTGATCACTGTCCTAGGAGAAAGGGAAGAAGAACGGTGAGGATCCAGGAGAAAAAGAATGATGAGGATCCAATCAATAACCAAGATAGGGTATTTCAGAGACGCGGCATCTGTTTCTTAACTGGGATGATGAATACACTAGCATTCATTTTACAGTTGTTGTTTAAACTGTGCATACCAATCAGATCTATATTTGTATTGCAACCCAGTGGACTGAAGCCTGCCAGGTCCCTCTGTCCATGGGATTTCCCAGGCAGGAATACTGGAGTGGACTGCCATTTTCTTCCTCAAGGGATCTACCTGACCCAGGGATGGAGCCCGCATCTCCTGCACTGAAGAAGGATTCTTTACCATCTGAGCTACCAGGGAAGTCCTATATAGTCCATAAAGAAATTCTACACTGGACCAAGAGGCAAAAAGCCATAAGTTTACGATCACATGCCAGGTTCAGGACTTCCTTCTGACTAAATTATATGACTCAGTTCTTCCAGATATTTTTCTCTCACCCATTTTAGTATATCATTCAAAAACAAAGCCTTTTAAAATGACCCATATTTAAATAAAACTAAACACTTTGCCTTATACTTTATTCTATCTTGGATGGATAGCAAGATTTGGACCAACACATTGCAAGTTAGAATGAGGGAATGTTTTCTAGGTCACTATGAATTCAAATTTCTTCATCTCATTACGGATACATCTTTCAGAAAATGGTAATAATGCTTTCAGAAACAACAATTCTGGTTTAAACTCTAATATGTAGTATAGAAAAAATAGTAATTACAAAGCCAAGGAATGTGTAAATTGTCCCCACTCTCTACTTGAAAATTAAATGAATGTACACTAAAACCCAGCAAAATCTACAAGTATCTTAATTGTATTTTACCATATTTTACAATGAAAATACTGATGATTAGTTAAGGATTTAATCTTTGACCATTGTCTAAAGCAAATCATTTATGTTTCATGTTTATGTAAGTTAACATGATGCTAAAACAACTTAAGTAAAAATAATGTTCATTTCAAAAAGCTTCTCAAATTAAGCAGCATGTTCTTATATTCATTATACTCAAACTCATTTCCACTCAATAGTTTCAAAAGATTGAAATTAAAAAACATATGGGAATCTTGTTTTATATACGCATTTTTTTTACATTTGTGAAGACACACTGCCCTCTTTTGAACAAATGTTGTTAAATTTCAGGGGAAAACATTTCCCTGTAAAGCAAAACCAGAACACACAGAATGAAATAGGGAGAGGATGCTAAACAGACCAGAGTATTGTTCCCCTTTTACAAAGGGTTAAAGAATGATTACTATGTTGGATATTGATTTCTAAAAATCAAAATTTCTTTAGTAGACTTGTCTCTGTTTACTTTCATGTAAGCATTTGAACATTACTTGCTGTTTAGAGAATTTTTATACATATGCAAACCCTTATCTTAAATATATCCAATAATTATAATACTTAATTTTAAAAATTCTGAAATTCTTTGCAGAACCTTTATAATTTATCTGAAGCTGTTTAAGACCACATCACTGTTTATTATCACACACCTCTAAGAATTTTTTGTCCTTAACAACTGTGTACCCATAGTTTATCAACAAGGCCATTTCAATAAACCTGAACAGTGTGAGGTATATTTTACATTTATAAGTTTATGAGATAATCTTTCCAGTAGATGGCTCCTTCAAATTTATTTCTTGAATCCCATGAATGCTCCAATTATATTAACTTTTTATCTTATTTTATAACCTTTGGACATTTTACATAAAAACTAATATAGATTATAAAATGAATGTGGAAATTTCATAATGATTGCCAGGGTTCCTTTTTTTAATAGAAAGACTGCAACAACATGACAAAGGCTAAGACCTCATTTTCCATGAAATATTAATGTTATAAAGATTTTAATCACCAATTCTTCAGTGAAAGTGGATGAGTGTGGAATGGGATAACACTGTAGTATGTTTATTGCAATGACTATCTTAGATATAATACTCATTGCACTTAATTTTAATATAATTTTATTATTCACATTTATTAAACTCTATTGTCCTTTGGTGACTCAGTAAACTCCTTTGTAAAGAGTGGGCCAAAATATTTTCTTCTTGCCCTCCCCCAAGATGAAGAGTCAGATAAGCACTTCCTCTGTTATAGTCAAATGTGAATGGTTGACTAATGAGTTAATGCAATAGATACTGATTTATACATTTCATTGGAAATAAGAATGATGATGTGATTGAATGTACAGTGAATTATCATTGTTTCTGTTAAAAAGAAAAAGATACCTTTAATTCCTGGACAACGTGATAAAGACATTCACCAATGAATTGGAAATTTTAGCAAGTACCAGGATGATAAAAAGAAGATGAAGTAAATGAATAAAGTTAGCTAAGATAGTAGCAACATAATGTAATTAAAGAGAAGCAGAGGAGGCAATGGAAATACAGAGGCTCTGTTCAGAGTTCAAAGTTATCAATAGAAGCTGGAGTGAAAATAGGGTGTTAATCGTGTCTCCACTCTCAAGAACAGAATTGACCTCACTCAGTACATATTCCACTACACTTTATTCCTATCTCTAGGAAAAATAAAATGAAACTAGATTTAAAGAATCTAAAAATAACAACAGCATAATGTCAATAATTTAGGGTATATTCTACTTAAAGAGAAAAAAAGATTGTCTCTCCAGATAGACTAGAAATTCTTCAAATTTATATTAGACCCCTCACAAAATGAGAGTGAAAAGGTTGGCTTAAAGCTTAACATTCAAAAAACGATGATCATGGCATCTGGTCCCATCACTTCATGGGAAATAGATGGGGAGACAGTGGAAACAGTGTCAGACTTTATTTTTGGGGGCTCCAAAATCACTGCAGATGGTGACTGCAGCCATGAAATTAAAAGACGCTTACTCCTTGGAAGGAAGGTTATGATCAACCTAGATAGCATATTAAAAAGCAGAGACCTTACTTTGCCAACAAATGTCTGTCTGGTCAAGGCTATGGTTTTTCCACTGGTCATGTATGGATGTGAGAGTTGGACTGTGAAGAAAGCTGAGCGCCAAAAAATTGGTGCTTTTGATCTATGGTGTTGGAGAAGACTCTTGAGAGTCCCTTGGACTGCAAGGAGATCTAACCAGTCCATCTAAAAAGAGATCAGTCCTGGGTGTTCATTGGAAGGACTGATGCTGAAGCTGAAACTCCAGTACTTTGGCCACCTCATACGAGGAGCTGACTCATTGGAAAAGCCCCTGATGCTGGGAGGGATTGGGGGCAGAGGGAGACGGGGACGACAGAGGATGAGATGGCTGGATGGCATCACCGACTCAATGGGCGTGGGTTTGGGTAGACTCCGGGAGTTGGTGATGGACAGGGAGGCCTGGCGTGCTGCGATTCATGGGGTCACAAAGAGTCGGACACGACTGAGAAACTGAACTGACCTGAACTGAAAATGGCAATCAGAAAAATTCCTAGGTGTCTTAGTCCACTCAGGCCACTGAACAAGGCACCGTAAACTGAGTGGCTTATAAACAAGAGCAATTGATTTCTCACAGCTTGGAGCCTGGAATTGCAAGATCAGAGTGCCCTCTATGTCAGTTTCTGCATCTGGTAAATGTGTTTTCTGGTTCATAGATGACCATCTTGTCACCAGAACCTCACTTGGGGAAAGGGGCTAAGGAGCTTGTTCATGCCTCTTGAGTATGGACACTTATCCCATTCATAAGTGTTTCAGCTTCATGACTTAATCATCTCCAAAGTTTCCATCTTCAAATACCATCATCTTGGGGTGAGGTCATGAAATATGAATTTGGGAGACACAAATATTCTGTCCATAGTACTAGATTTAACTAGATAATTAAGACATAAATGCATTTTTTTTTCCTGAGTTTCCAAAACCTCTTTAGTTACTTGACTAAATACTGAACCTAAACATAATGAGTCCATTTAGAACCTGAAAGACTCTTCAACAGCTAGGTATCCCTAATGGAATAGCTTTTATACATTAGTGACCTGGAATTCTTATAATTTTAACGCAATTTCAGGGAAAATATAAAAATGCACTGTTTATTACAGCTTCATCCTTGATCAGGTTGCAGAGGCCTATCTCTGCTTTATTTTAGGGCAATAGCTATAAAAAATATTCATGCTCTTACTGAACTAGTTCTAAGCTCTACACTTTACCTCATGGTTTTTCACACAGTATATACACTACTAACTAAAGAAACACAACATGTTTAAGCCAACAGATTAACCTGTTATCTGAATCTATTGATCTCTTTCCAGTATTGTTAATCCCATTGTAACACCCTAAATGTCACCATTCTCTGGGCTTTACCAGAAAAATAGAATACTTGTTATTGCCATAATCATTTAAGAAAGTTTATCTGTCTCAGATTCACTAAAGATTTCCACTAAGAACACTGACCTAATATTATTAGTTCATGAATCATGTCTCAATACCAAAACTAGAGGTTAATAAAAAGCTTGTGCTATCATTAACAAAAATCCTTCTTTATTATGCAGTCCTATATCTGAGATAAAATTAGTCCAGATGGCCCAAAGACTGAACGATCTAGCAGGGAGAAGGCGATTCTGACTCCATGTTGGAACTGTTTCTTTGCTGTGCTTTTTGTTTGTCTTTTGCTATTATAATTATGCATAATGGCCTGACTCAGAAGATCCTGTCCCTCTGCCTGACTGTTAAACTAAAGTTCCTATTTTCAGACCCCTGTCCACCTGTAGATGGCAGGAAGGAAGAAATTAACACATTTCCCTACCCGAGACTTGTCATTCTAGGAGATACTGGGCAAGATTAATGGCCTTTTTACTTTGTTTCCTCACCTCACCCCCATCTCTGATCCATAAAAGAACCTGGCATCCAGACCCCAGTAAGATGGTTATTTTGAGACATTAGTCTGTCATCTTCTTGGTCTGCCAGCTTTCTGAATAAAGTTGTATTTCTTGTCTCATCTTTCAGATTCGTTGGCCTCTCTGGCAGTGAGCATAACATTAGGGTTTGTCAACTAAACAACATCCTTGAGTACACATATATGCAAATAGTAGACATGTTTTTCAGTAGTAGATGACCTTGTTATGCTTTGGAAAACAAAAGGGAATTTCTCACTTCTGATGGAAACTTCATCAGAATTATACAAATTAAAAAATTTTCAAATGCACTATTGCATGCTAGTGAGACATTATTCTAAAATCTGAGGCCAAAATGGAAAAGAAAATATATATTTTTTTAAATATATGGAAGACAAAGAAAACTCTCTAGCAGGTTATAATATCAAACAAATAACCATAATCAAGATAAAGTCATAACTAAGTACTTAAAGGATAAATATCTCCAGGAATTCAAAGAGGACATTATAAAATAGTAATGTTTAGCTGCTGATTTTAAAAAGGACACGTGGAAAAGTCTTGTTACATCATTCACTCAGATCATGTTTAATGCTCCTAAGACTTCCACTTGTTCACATCAGATGATTTCAAATGAATATGAGCTAAATTTCCCCACAAAACCATATATCACAGTACAGGAAAATCATTTACTGTTGCAAATTGGCAAAATGGTAACACACTAAAAGAAAACTTGAGGTTACTTTGAGTTACAGGGGATGTGCCAACCACATAATTCTGGGAAGGGGGGGGCAAGGTGGCACTTTGCTGGAAACCAAAGCTTTACTGGTCATTTGAATATCTCCAGATGTAATTCATCAAGCTTCTGCCATCTGTGGAAAAGAAAAATGTCTCAATCAGTTACATCTATTTTAAGGGTGGGGTAAAACATTTTTTTAAAAAAAAGCTACATCTTTTACAGTTGCTAAAATCCTGCATGATTTTGTGTATTCAACCCCAGGGCAACCCCAGAGCATACCAATTTTTATATTAGGTGAGGGAGACACACACTTTTTGGGAACAATTTAAAAAGAACTATGTATGGCTATACCATTACTAAACTGCAAAATCTGCACTGCAGTTACCACTCAGGACCATCTGGAAAGGCAGAAGAAGGAGCATCTATGTATAAAAATTGACAAGATTTCAGAAACTTTTGAACTACCTTGTCTAAACATAGACCCCTAGACATTATATACATATAGTCTGCTCCCTCAAGCACACTCACTTATCCCTTTTGGACTGATAACTGGAAGATACATGCATTTAGTGGTTTATTTCTGACACCAGACTCTGCCTTCCTAGATGGATATGGCAAAATATTGCCAGGAATTCACATACTGTAACCAAATCTCAAGAAATTCAGATGTTCTTCCTACAACATCTTACAAAACAGCTTTTTTTGTGATCTTCAACCATGGGATTTTATTTATTGAAAAAGAAACAAAACATTTGAACATCATTGAAGGAATCATTTTAGGTTCTGTTAAGAAAAAAAATGGAAGTCAATACTCGAGTTCACATTTCATAACTAAAAAGATACAATTCCCAATTCCACACATTTGGAAAGCTACTCTAAGATAGGAGCTCAAACTGAAGATTCTTGGAGATTCCCTAGAAACAGCCAATTTCAGAACTATGCAGCTAAGCCAAGACCACTGGAACAAAGCAGTGATGTTGGTGGAAATCTTCCCTCCAAGATGATGAACCAAGACCTCTGTCTAATCTTCCATTCTTTCTTTTACCTGGTTGTGTATAGTCTTTTCTTTTTTTCTCATTTTCTATAGACCACTTGTTGTCACCCACTCATAGCCACCTTTTGCTCTGCTTTCTTTTCCATTTAGTGTAATTGTTGGATCAGAAGATACCCAAAACCATCCTTGAAAAAAGTGAAAGTGTTAGTTGCTCAGTTGTGTCCAACTTTTTGCAAGCCTGTGGACTGCAGCCCGCCAGACTCCTCTACACATAGAATTCTCTAGGCAAGAATACTGGAATGGGTAACCATTCCCTTCTCCAAGATATTTTCCCAGTCTAGGGATCAAACCCAGGTCCCCTGCATCACAGGCAAATTCTTTACCATTTGAGCCAGTATCCTTAGTTTATCTCAGATCTTCAGTCTTAACTGATTGCTAGATATGACATCCATTACCCGGACTACATCATAAAATCCTCTAGGAAATTTTGGCTCCATTAAGTATGACAATATAGATTTTAACCTGTGACATTTTCCCTTCTACCTGTAGAGAAAGATGACCTTAGAAATTCAAACTGTCAATTTTATAAGTTCCCCTATCACCACAACCCCCGTAAAAAGAACCAAGTACTGCAATTTATAGATCAAACTATAGATAATTTAAAATTTAATTCTATCTAACACACCTTGTAAGAAAATGAGTCAATTTATTTTAAGAAAATGAGCCTTTTGAAAGAGATTAGAAGACACTCAAGTATGTTACCCAAGTTATTATTTCCACAGTTAATAATAGACATAGTCATATTAAATGTTTCTCTTGATCACGATCTCTCTTTTCCAAAAGTAAGGCAAAAAGTATTACTGGTAAATTTTCAGAACTCATCATAACTTTGAAGGATGTTTAAACATAATTTTTAAGCCAAATAAACAAAATGTGGTCTCTTGACAATTATCAAATGGAGGAATATTCCTAACTTGATGGATTAATTTGACTTCCAAATTAGTAGATGTTATGTAAAGGATACCAATCAAGGTTCTTCCTTGTCTGTTGCCCTCTTTCCTTTTTATTGACAAAGATTATTATTTACTTTGCTACAAAATGAAATACAAGACATTGCACCATGTTAAAGATAGAACAGTGCACATTGAACACTTAGTGCATTAACAAAATCGCTGATGACTAATACCAGTAAAATTCAGAAGGACTCTATCAACACACACACACACACACACACACACACACACACCAATAGGCACTTGCTTTGTATTACCAACTCCAAGAATTTCTGCTGATATGAGGTGATATAACTTGCCCTGTCTCTTGGAATCAACGATTATTTCCAACTATCATCATTTGCCCTGTAAATAAAGCTATAAGTGAAGCGAAGAAGTGAAGTCGCTCAGTCATGTCTGACTCTTTGCGACCCCGTGAACTGTAGCCCACCAGGATCATCCGTCCATGGGATTCCCCAGGCAAGAATACTGGAGTGGGTTGCCATTTCCTTCTCCAGGGGATCTTCCCAACCCAGGGATCGAACCAGGGTCTCCCGCATTGCAGGTAGACACTTCAAACTCTGAGCCACCAGGGAAGCCCCAAATAAAGCTATAGGTGAATGTTTTTTGCTTAGCCTCTAAGTCATGTCCAACTCTTTTGCAACCCCATGGACTGTAGCCCACCAGACTCTTCTGCCAATGGGATTTCCCAGGTAAGAATACTGGAGTGGGTTGTCATTTCCTTCTCCAGGTATTAAACCCATACCTCCTGCATTGGCAGGAGGATCCTTTATCGATGAGCCCCCAGGAAAGCCAGTTATATATCATATGTTGTTCTAGTTTTTTACTCTTTGCTACCCCATGGACCATAGCCATCAGGCTCACCTATGTATGGGATTTCCCAGGCAATAAAACTGAAGTGAGTTTCCATTCCCTTTTCCAGGGGGTCTTCCTGACCCAGGGATCAAACCTGGGTCTCCTTAATTTTAGGCAGATTCTTTACCCTCTGAGCCAACAGGGAAGACTGTGATATCATAGTACTTTCTAAAACAGAAGAATCTATGTTACATATGAATATAAAACTATACAAATGTTCAAGTTAATAAGGTAATGTAAAGACAGAGATAGAACTCAGGAACTTTTGTATGCAGAATTATCTTGCTCTGAAATGCAAAACAATGCTAAGTTTAATATCATTTTAATATATACTTCTACCTAAATGTAAAATGGATATATAAAAAACTGAAACACGGGAATATAACCTTTATATTCAGTTAGGGAAAACACAGTTGTCTTTGGCAGTTTAACTACAAATATTTATTACAACCACATTTTCAACAGACTAGGTATACTTTGCTGTGGTATTAATGTAATTTATTAGTCACAGTTTATGTGTTAGTTATTGGAAATTTGACATGGAGGGGTATATTAAAAGCATTCTGAAGGAAAAAAAACAAAAACAAGATATGTCTGCTTAGCCTTTTAGTTTTGAAATAAGACAACAGGTTTCTCATGACAATGAAAAATATTGTGTATTACACATTGTTATAACCTGAGGAATGGCATGAGGAAGGAGGTGGGAAAGGGGTTCAGGATGGGGGATACATGTATACCCGTGGCTGATTCATGTCAATGTATGGCAAAAACCACTAAAATATTGTAAAGTGATTAGCCTCATCTCACATGCTAGTAAGGAGAAGGCAATGGCACCCCACTCCGATACTCTTGCCTGGAAAATCCCATGGACGGAGGAGCCTGGTGGGCTGCAGTCCATGGGGTTGCTGGGAGTCGGACATGACTGAGCGACTTCATTTTCACTTTTCACTTTCATGCACTGGAGAAGGAAATGGCAACCCACTCCAGTATTCCTGCCTGGAGAATCCCAGGGATGGGGGAGACTGGTGGACTGCCATCTATGGTGTCGCACAGAGTCGGACACAACTGAAGTGACTTAGCAGCACATGCTGGTAAAGTAATGTTCAAAATTCTCCAAGCCAGGCTTCAGCAATATGTGAACCATGAAATTCCATATGTTCAAGCTGATTTTAGAAAAGGCAGAGGAACCAGAGATCACATTTCCAACATTGGCTTGGTCATCGAAAAAGCAAGAGAGTTCCAGAAAAACATCTATTTCTGCTTTATTGACTATGCCAAAGCCTTTGACTGTGTGGACCACAATTAACTGTGGACAATTCTGAAAGAGATGGTAATGGCAGACCACCTGGCCTGCCTCTTGAGAAACCTGTAAGCAGGTCAGGAAGCAACAGTTAGAACTGGACATGGAACAACAGACTGATCCCAATTAGGAAAAGGGGTACATCAAGGCTATATATTGTCACCCCGCTTATTTAACTTATGTACAAAATACATCATGAGAAATGCTGGGATGGAAAAAGCACAAGCTAGAATCAAGATTGTCAGGAGAAATATCAAAAACCTCAGATATGCAGATGAAACCACCCTTATGGCAGAAAGTAAGAGGAACTAAAGAGCCTCTTGATGAAAGTGAAAGAGGAGAGTGAAAAAGTTGGCTTAAAGCTCAACATTCAGAAAACAAAGATCATGGCATCCAGTCCCATCACTTCATGGCAAATAGATGGGGAAACAGTGGAAACAGTGACAAACTTTATTTTGGGGGGCTCCAAAATCACTGCAGATGGTGACTGCACCCCCAAAATTAAAAGACGCTTACTCCTTGGAAGGAAAGTTATGACCAACCTTGATAGCATATTAAAAAGCAGAGACCTTACTTTGCCAACAAAGGTCCGTCTGGTCAAGGCTATGGTTTTTCCAGTGGTCATATATGCATATTTGAGTTGGACTGTGAAGAAAGCTGAGCACAGAAGAATTGATGCTTTTGAACTGTGGTGTTGGAGAAGACTCTTGAGAGTCCCTCAGACTGCAAGGAGATCCAGCCAGTCTATCTTAAAAGAAGTCAGTCCTGGGTGTTCATTGGAAGGACTGATGCTGAAGCTGAAACTCCAATACATTGGCCACCTCATGGGAAGAGTTGACTCATTGGAAAAGACCCTGATGCTGGGAGGGATTGGGGGCAGGAGGAGAAGGGGATGACAGAGGATAAGATGGTTAGATGGCATCACTGTCTCAATGGATAGGAGTCTGGGTAAACTCCAGGAGTTGGTGATGGACAGGGAGGCCTGACGTGCAGGTTCATGCGGTTGCAAAGAATTGGACATGACGAACTGAACTGAATTAGCCTCCAATTAAAATAAATTATTTTTTTTAAAAAAGGAAGAAAAAGTGTACATATTATGGAGTGAAGCAGGAAAGTAATCGTATCCTTCCAGTAGTACTGCTAGTCTGTGTATATATGTGTGCTAAGTGGCTTCAGTCCTGTCAGACCCTTTGTGATTCTATGGACTGTAGCTTACCAGGCTCCTCTGTTCATGGGATTCTCTAGGCAAGAATACTGGATTGGGTTTCCATGCCCTCCTCCAGGGGATCTCCTGACCCAAGGATCAAATCTGCATCTCTTAGATCTCCTGCACATGTGTGCACACACATACACAAATCGTAATCGTTTTATCAGTTGTTTGTTCATTTTGCTCTTATATAAATACAGGAGAATACCATGCTATAAATTTTGGAAAATGGCACACTCAATTTGAATGGTGGATGTTGGGACAAAGTCTTTCTGTCTAATAATTCTTAAAACTATTTGTAACTACAACTTCCTGTGCCAAGCATGGTAATTTTATACTCATTTTACTGTTTAGAACTTACTTAAATAAAACACAGTAAATAAAGTTCTATCCAGTGGTGAGTATTAATCCAAATACTAATAGAATGAATTTTCCAATCATATATATCTCATTCAACCCGTCTAATAAATGCATTATTATATGTATACTGCTTAAATAAAATTAACTTTTCCTATAGTTTCAATTCCTCTAATTCTTTCCTTGGGGCTTCCCTGGGTGCCTCTGGTAAAGAACCTGACTGCCAGTGCAGGAGATGTGGGGTTTTTGTTTTTTTTCATTTATTTTTATTAGTTGGAGGCTAATTACTTTACAATATTGTAGTGGGTTTTGTCATACATTGACATGAATCAGCCATGGAGTTACACGTATTCCCCATCCAGATCCCCCCTCCCACCTCCCTCTCCACCCGATCCCTCTGGGTCTTCCCAGTGCACCAGGCCCGAGCACTTGTCTCATGCATCCAGCCTGGGCTGGTGATCTGTTTCACCATAGATAAGATGTGGGTTTGATCGCTGCGTGGGGAAGGTCCGTTGGAGAAGGAAATGGCAACCCTCTCCAGTGTTCTTGCCTAGGGAAATCCTCTGGCTGGTGAGCTACAGTCCATAGGGTTATGAAGAGTCAGACACAACTTACTGCCTAAACAATTCTTTCCTTAATAATATAGCTCTGACATTTTCTAAACAGGCCCTCCTATTTTAAACAGTGCTCTCCTCTTTATTGTTACGAAGTGAAGTTCATCAGTAAATGTTAACATTTGTGTCAATATTCTGCCAAACTGTTTGTGAAGTATTTTTAAGTTTTCTCTTGGTGAGCTACCCTGAGAGAGATTTTTGATGTAATTACAAGTCATATCTTTCAGATTTATCTTTTGAGGGCTTGTGGAGTGTAATTTCCCAAGTACAAGTAAAAAATGTGTAATTGTTATTTATTACTGTAATTATTATATCAGAAAAATTTCTCATAATAAAACACAGACCTTTAAAATTCTAACAAAAGCTCAATCCTCACTTTAAAAAATAATATTTTCTACATCATAAAAATGTGACTGTTGAATTACTTTAAGAAGCTAAATCATTAAAGAATATTTACCTTTTGGTGCTTTGAATATTTAAATATTAAATTTAGTCTAATAATGTAGTGGTTTTTGTCATACACTGACATGAATCAGCCATGGATTTACATGTGTTCCCCACCCCAACCCCCCTCCCACCTCCCTCCCCATCCCATCCCTCTGGGTCTTCCCAGTGCACCAGCCCTGAGCACTTGTCTCATGCATCCAACCTGGGCTGGCGATCTGTTTCACCCTTGATAGTATAGAATATTGTAAAGTAATTAGCCTCCAACTAATAAAAATAAATGAAACAAAAATAAATTTAGTCTAATATTTAGCTGTACTGAAATTCTATAGATTTATACTAAATATTGATTTCAGTAGTGTAATTTTTAAATTATTCTTGAAAAATCTTAATTTTATTAATATCCTAATTTTTAAATCTCATAATAACTCTAACGAGTCTGCTAGCATGGTCTAACAAAGACTGTATATAAATAATTTGCTGCCCCTTAAAATCATAAATGATGACAAATTAAAAATTGCTTCTTAAGTATTTATCAATATTAAATTTTAGAGAATGTCAATTTGTCAAATTCTTAAGATAAATCTTACACCTGGGATTAGCAGCAGCCAGTGATTCTGCAAGCTTATACTAAATCAATACAGCATACAAAAAGCAAAATTATAACCTTTTGTTTGAATAAGAGAGCTAATATTTGCACAAAAATATTTCCTATAATAGCAATATTGAAAGAAAAATTTGAATTTTATTTTAGAAGAGCAGTATTCATTAATTTATAAGAATTTAAGTTTTACTAGGATGCCATTAACTTAATTCAGCTATGTTCTCTATAGTTTACGTACTGTTTATAAAAATCATTCCTATTTTCCTTTTTTTCTTGAAAAAGAAACTAAAATATATACAGGAATATTTAAGCAGGGAATGTGATATGTAGCTTTTCATATGAAGCTGGCATTATGGGAGTCATCCTCGGTCACCTAGAATTTTCTACATGAATAATTAATACAAGATGGTGATAACATTTTATGTTTTTTGAATGGTAATATGACAGTATTTGAAAACACACTTGTATAATCTAAAATGCAAATTAAAAAATCAGAATGTCCTGTAAATTTAATAAATGTTGGTGCTTCCCAGGTGGTGCTAGTGGTAAAGAATCAGTCTGCCAATGCAGGAGATGCAAGAGATGATGGTTCAATTACTGGTTGGGGAAGATACCCTGGAGTAGGAAATGGCACCCCACTGCAGCATTCTTGCCTGGAAAATTCCATGGGAAGAGAAACTTGGCTGACTACAGTCCGTGGGACTACAAAACTTGGACAGGACAGAGAGCATGACATGGCAATTTTTCTGGAATAATTGTTTCAGAAAGTCTTACATAACATATTAAAATAGTTTTTACTAGAATAAGCATCATACTCTTTGTTAC
Organism: Cervus canadensis; assembly: GCF_019320065.1. Taxonomy (NCBI): domain Eukaryota; kingdom Metazoa; phylum Chordata; class Mammalia; order Artiodactyla; family Cervidae; genus Cervus; species Cervus canadensis. The sequence continues at coordinate 10,592,005 of NC_057412.1, read as the reverse complement.
TTATGTGGTTATCATTTATAGTTTCAGGAAATTACTTAAACTGTTGAAATTGTCTTGCTCCTTTACAAGCTTCCAGTGGGTATTAAATAAACCTACACATGCAAATATCTTAGAGCAATGACTGACCCACAAAGACCACTCAGTACATATTAACCATTATTAAGATAACTCTAGTCACTTGTAATTTAAAATGCACTGAGGCCTGACTATAACAAAGCCAATTTTGCCTCATTTTCTTTCCACCATCCTGCCTATACTTCTTTTCCAATATTCTCAAAATGGCATTATATTCAGAGATTATTTTGAACTCTGTGATATTCATAGTTTCACTTCTAAAACTGTCAGGCTTTTTTTTTTCCCCTCCTCTGGGTTAACAGTTAATGAAGATTCCCAGCAGAGCGTTAAGGTAGCAATTACAGTGGAATTTTTGAGCTGCAGCGTTGAGCTGAAAAGCAAATTCTATCTTAATCAAAGCCCCATCAAGAGAGTGAAAGCAAAAGAAAATTCAGTAGCTACACTGGCCAATTATCTGAAATAAAAATAATGCTACTCTTATAACCCTGACAATACCTATTTTCAGGTAGCCATGTTTAGAGGAAAACATATCCATTCTTATGTTCACACATCGGTTCTGTTCTTGAAATACATTTTAATAAAAAGAGATCAATAAAATTATTCTTTTTGTTTTCATTTTTCTAATCCCTAAAGTAAATATGGTCATTGTATACAATTTGGAAATCATGGAAGGGTGCCATGAAATAGTAAAAAGGATTGTAAATAACATGTTATTTAATGATATACTAATTTCAGCTAAAATAAAGTCATCTCAAAATGCATGTTCAGATTTTGCTTGTATCTAAATATTTTATACAATATTCGCTGAAAATTTTCAGATGAACAAGTCAACTGCCAATTGACTTGTCAATGAAATTGACTTATCAGTTAAATAGCTTTCCAAAGATAGAATGAGAAAAATACTAAAGCATGGGATTGATTCTAAAACTGATTGCTATAATGTGAACATTATTTTTCAAATGGTGAATAATAATAATGATGATAATGATAATAATAAGCTTGCTATGTAAATAACCACAAGAGTCTAATTTGCATTTCCCAGATGTTTCATTCTCAAGTTCAACATTGGATAAGCTTTAGGATATTGACCACTCATTGTCTTAATAACACATATAGCTACAGTTCAAACAGAAGCAATTTAATTTACAAAAGTGAAAAGTCACTCAGTCATGTCCAACTGTTTGAGACCCCATGGACTGTATGTAGCCTGTCAGGCTCCTCTGTCCATAGAATTCTCCATTCAAAAATACTGGAGTGGGTAGCCATTCTCTTTTCCAGGGTTCTTCCCAACCCAGGGATTGAACCCAGGTCTCCCAGATTGCAGGTGGATTCTTTACCAGCTGGGCCACCAGGCAAGTGCTAATTTTGGATGCATGAGACAAGTGCTCAGGGCTGGTGCACTGGGAAGATCCAGAGGGATGGGATGGGGAGGGAGGCGGGAGGAGGGTTCAGGATGGGGAACACATGTAAATCCATGGCTGATTCATGTCAATGTATGGCAAAAACCACTACAATATTGTAAAGTAATTAGCCTCCAAATAATAAAAATAAATGAAAAACAAACAAACAAACAAACAAATGGATTGTGGCAACCAGGCAATCTTATTCCCTATAGCATGAGAATCACAAAGTCTCTGGCATAAACTAATTGACTTTCTCTAGACTTGAAAACAATCTGAAACAAGGTATGCAGTGCAGTTGTATTGGCACTTTAAATAAAGTGATTCAACATTAAAAATTTCTGTTTGCTTAAATTGAAAAAGAGTTTCATGACAATGAAAGGAGCTCTAAGTACCAAATGTTAAAACATGTGATATTGGTATTGACTCCATGTTTGAATAAGTGAAGACTTTGTGCAGTACTTCTGACAGATTGTCATAAAAGGTGTAAAGTAATGAAACAAAGGCAGGTGAATCAGACGGAATATGGGCAACTGCAAGTTTTACAAATTAAAAAATTAAATATATTAATTTACTAAAAATGAAATAGGTTCTATAAATTCTCTAAGAATGAGAAAGCTGGTCAGGGTAGAGCTTGGACTAGAATTTATCTCCACTGATTTTTTTTACATTTTTCTTCAAAACAGTCAAATCATTTATATATTCAGTTGGTCATTGAAAAATAGAACATCATGATGCATATAGGAAACAGTGTTCTTTAAGTTCACATAAAAATATATTTTAGGATTATATTAGAGAAATTTTCTGAAAATTGAAATAAAATGGGTTTTGAGATATCATCCTAATATATTTGTAAAAGTGTGTTCATTCCAAGTATTTATTTGCTAAGATACAGGCATGATCAACAGCAATAAAACAAACAAGCTGATTGAAACATGGGGAAAGAACTTGAGATATTTCTCCAGAAAATAACCAGTAATCACATGAAAAAATGCCGATCTTCACCTGTCATTAAGGAAATATGATTAAAACTGTAATTAGATACCACATCACACCTATTACAATGGCTATTATTGAATAACCAAAACAAAAACAATAAAAAAAAACAGAAACAAACAAAATCCAGAATAAACTAGCATTGGCAAAGATTTGAAGAAACTGGAACCCTTGTGCATTGCTGGTGGGAATGCAAAATGATACAGTCATTTCTAAGAACAGTATGAGGATATCTTTAAAACAAAATTAAGCATAGAATTGTCATGTGATACCTGGCAGTTCAGACTGTAAAGAAACTGCCTGCAATGCAGGTTCGATCCCTGGGTCAGGAAGATTCCCTGGAAATAGGAATGACTACTTTATTTTTCCGATGTACTTGCCTGGAGAATTCCATGAACAGAGAAGCTTGGCAGGCCACAGTCCATGGGACCTAAAAGAATCGGACATAACTGAAAGACTAACACTTTCACTTTTCACAGCAGTTTAACTTCTGGGTATATATGCAGAAGAACTGAAGCGGAGACGTGTTGTTAACACACACAGGTTCACATCACCATCATTCACAATAGTCAACAAGAGGAAACAAACGTGCGCCCATCGATGTGTAAAATTTGGCATAAATGTAGGTAGTATCATTCAGCCTTAAAAAAAAAGGAAAATTCTGACACATGTTACAACACAGATCATTCCTGAAGACAGTATACTAAGTGGAGTAAGTCAGTTACAAAAGGACAAATACTGTATAAATCTACTTGCATGAAGATGCTGTTACAGTCAAATTTATAGAGATTGGTGGTGGCCAGAGGTTGAGCGGAGGCAGAAATTTAGCGCTTAACGGTTCAGAGTTTCAGTTGGAAAAGATGAAAAATTTCTGGAGATAGATGGTGGCAATGGTTTCCCCATAATGTGGATGTATTTAATGTCTTAGGATTGCATACTTTAAAAAGATTGAAATGATAATCTTTTTGTATTTATACTATAGTTACACATATATGTACATATTTATATATTTATATATATATATATATGACTTCACATGACTTTATAACATAATTTTACCCCCAAGAAAACATTTTTAGCTTTATCCTGATATTCAGCATAAACTATTTCATGGACAAATGTTTTGATTTTTCCATGAAGAAAAGCTATACAAATGTACCAAATGAGAATGACTGTCCTATAAAGTAACAAAAAGAGTCCATGTGGATGTTTTGATCGTCACTTCCAGAAAAGAATTTAGATGAGTGTCAGCATCTTTGTGAACCAGAATAATTAAAATCTACGCTCTTTTGTCTCTGTCTCAATATGTGATTAAAGCTAGATTTATTTTCTTTCAGCTGGTCACATTTCTGAGTCCAGTGAAAGTTTTTATTTGAGTGATTATTCAACTTAAAGTGGTCCCACTCAAAAATATTTTGTTTCCGGAATGTAAATTGAGCATTACCTTAAGCAGAATCACTGTCTTGGAAACAATCGGAATGTAGAAATCTGAATGGCCAGGTCTTTCTTATAAATAAGCTCCTTCAAGTGTCCTGTAAAAAACATTTACCTTATCTGAGAAGAGATATCTGTTCTTATTTGTTTGCTTTGAGATTGGCCTGATATTTTGCTTTGTTGATATTTCCATTAATGAAATATTACAGTAATTAAGAATGCAATATTTAATATATTTTTATTATTAAATATAATTAAACATAAATATTATTAAGTTATTTTAAATTTTCTAATTTTAGCTTTAATAATGTGCCTTATCTTTTAGTATTTGCCTTAAAATAAGAGAAATTATGTCAAGGAATTATTGCCACACACACAAAAATAAAGATAGCATTAGCATTGATGTGACATGCTGGAAAAATCAGTGGTCTGGAAGTTGAGAATTCCACCTTCTTCTTTTCCATAAATCACCTCTGTGGTCCTGATCGAATATGCCAATATCTCCGAGTAGCAATTAAATTTGTTAAATAAGCAGAATGTGTTCAAATTAGAAGGTGTAAAATTGATAGCAAACCCTAGTTCTTTGGCATTTATTTTAACACTTTTTACATATAAGAACCTGATGAGGATTTTTAGTCTCTCAGTCATTCTATACTATTAGGCAAAGATATGCAGTTGAAAATGATGAAGCTGAACCGTTCTCTCATAGCTCAAGGGCTTATATACATTTTTTACATCAAATTTTCTAGACAGAATGCTGTGTCAGAACATTTCAGGAGATAACATTTCTGGACACTTGAAGGTCCTGGATAAATCTGTGTCATCAGTTGAAGGTCCTGTTGGCAGAGTCAAGGAGATGGTCCCAACCTTGTTAGGGAAACTTTCCAAGTCAGCATTAATATTCCCTGGGATTTAATCAGAAGTGGACTAGGGACTAAGAGAATTGTCCTAATGTCATACTCAAGTTGATTATTACCTGAGACCCAAGCTTGAAATCACTATTATAACAAACAAACAAATAAATAAATCAGACAGATTTATGAAAGAGAATAAGGTCAAAGGTGTGTTTTGTTGCTTTTCCTCAGAGAATGTATCCCCCTGAAACCTACATTTCTAAGGAATAAAAAAATAAATAAATAAAATGAAATAAAATCTGAGGAAATAAAAAAAGTAAATTATACAGCTCAGGTATAAAGAGCCCTCTTCTAAAGCATTATGGCAAAGCTATGAAACAATTTCTTGGCCTGATGTTTCCTGCAGCTAACTCTGATGAGAAAGAGATAAGTCAGGGTGAACACTTCTCTCATATTCTGAGCGAGATGGCAAACCAGCCAGTGTAAAAACCTATGGCCATCCATGAGGCAAGGAGAGTTCATAAAATCTCAGTTCAATAAGAAAAGCAGACACATTTTTGCTGTTATTTTCTGTCTGTGCTATCACTGGACAATTTTTTTTTTCTTTGATGATAGAAATTAGAAGGCACTAAACTTTCCTGTTGCAAACATGCTCAGTTTTATTTAAGTCTTTTGTCAGACTCTTGCCTAACATGGCAAGAATACTATTTTAGTGTTCCAAATATCAAATTTCTTCATGATAACACTGTGGTTTCACAAAGGTTACACCAGGAAGGTAAAATGAATGTGTGACAGTATTTATTTTTAATTCACACAGAAATCCTTAACAAATATTAGACTATTAAAGTTTCACAAAATTTAATTTGGATTATATAACCTGCTTATTTAGCACTGCTGACTTATGACTGCTGACTGGGGTTCTTGGCCTCTTTAATCACTAGAAATTGATCAGAGGCCAGACAATAAATTCAAGCAAGGCTTTATTGTGGCCCCTGCTGCAGCAGGAGGGAGCAAGTACAAGTGACATGTTCCCTAGTTTGCTTGTTTGCTAGGGGATGGAGGGCTAGTTGGCTCCTTGTAGATTTTGAGAGTGGGGGTGTGTCTAGGGGGTCAGAGGAGGTGTGGATTAGGTGGTTTGCCCACTCCTTTCATGGTGTTCTTTGCAGGATTCTGCTTTTGCTCCCAGCTTTTCAGAACTGGCAGTTGGAATGTTTTTATATTTTGTTGTCCATAATTTGCCCCAACTGTGCAAGCACACAGTTATTTTTAGCCCCTTATAGTTTCTTTGTACTAAACACACACAATCTATAATATATTATATACACATATTGTACATAATTATAGAGACAATGCATATTATGTAAGCATTATATATGTATTATTCAATGCATGATAGAATAGTACATATATGTGTATATGCATAATTACAGTACACATATATATTAAGCATTCATATTTGTGTTTTGACTGCAGTGTATCTTTAGAAGCTGTTTATTAATTTAGGTATTGTAGGCAATTAAAGGACTCCCTCTGTGAAAAACAACTACATATATATTTCAAGGGCTTCCCTGATAGCTCACTTGAAATTGTTTCATATTTTGGAATGGAATCAGAGATAGTGAATCACTCTTGAAGCTAAAGTGATGAATACTTGACCAAATATATTATAAAGACTAAAAAAAAAATTGAAAGGCTAATTTAAGGCCTTTAACAGAGATGTTTCATAGTCTTCTAATGGCATAATATTGAGTACTAAAGAATGACTGACTTTTTGAAGCTTTGTCATTTAATGTCTTTAAAAGAAAATTAAAATAGCACTATTTTACATTTTGAAAGGAAAATTTTATAACAAACTACACTTTAAAATTGACTTTTACATAAACATGGACATAAAATTAATTATTAGGAAAATAATCAGAAATGAATAATATGCAAAAGTATAATAAAAATCCTCCTGTTGTATAAAAAAATGCTATAGAATAAGAAAGGAAAGTGATGTATATAAGGAAATGTTGACATACATCTATATGTATATTACCTGAGTACTTGTTTGTTTAGGTATATATTAATATTTCAGGAAATAAAATAGTTTTATTTACTTACTAACTATAAGTGATACCAAATAGGATTTACGAAAATGATACTAAATCTTGACTTCGTCATTGACAGCAGTCAATAAACTAAACTCATAAACATAACAGGCTTCACCCACCACTCATCATATCTTCACATTTTGCTTTCAACACTCTGTCACTGTTTTTTCATCCTTCTCCAGGGATAAGAGTTCACTGTGCACCAGTTTCTAATAATCCCAAAGGGCTCTGTTACCAATCTTTGGTCAGTCAATTTTAGTCATTGTCAAAGCAACTTGTGACTTCCCACGTAGCTCAGCTGGTGAAGAATCCACCTGCAGTGCTGGAGACCCCAGTTCAATCCCTGGGTCGGGAAGTTCCCCTGAAGAAGAGATAGGCTACCCACTTCAGTGTTCATGGGCTTCCCTGGTGGCTCAGACAGAAAAGAATCTGCCTGCAATGCGGGTGATCCCTGGTTTGGGAAAACCCCCTGGAGGAGGGCCTAGCAACCCACTCCAGTATTCTCCCATTGACAGAGGAGCTGACAGGCTAAGGTCCGTGGGGTCACAAAGAGCCGGACATGACTGAGCAGCCTGACTGAGCGGCCAAGCACAATACCGCAGAGCTCAGAGCAACATGGCCATTCTGCTGAGGAAGAGCGGTTATAATATCCAAAAATCTACTCAAAACATTCATCTCCAGAAAGATACAACAGAATGTTCACATCAAATCAAGAATAACTTATCAAATGTCCACGATCACAGTCTGTCAGAACCACCGTCTCTGAACTTTCCGTTATCCAAAGCTGAGGCTGTGACAATGACTCTTGCTTCTGAGCTCAGTAGGTTGCTCTCGGTTCTAGAAACATCAGTGATCTCCAGTTCAAACCAACAACCAAATTGCTTACACAAAATTGACTTCATGCAGTGCCACTTTTTAATTTTTCATTACATGAAATCACAAAATCTGGAAAAATGCAGCATTCACAGCAACGGTATGTTGCAATTTTTGTGATTCCCAAATGGAACTTCCAGAAGTCCCCATTTGCTGAGTTTGGGCCCCATGTGATCTTAGAGGAACTTGATGGGTACTGAGAACATCAACATAGAGAAGCAAGCCATCAACTCAGGGAATCCTTAGGATTTCAAACTTTGCTGGTTATGAAGTCTCTCAGGAATATGGACTAGCTTCTATTTTCTGGCACAGCTAAATCTTATTAATACTGCCAAAATATTAGTTAAATAAAAAAATAAAACCTAGGACTTCCCTGATGGCTCAGAGTGGTAAAGAGGTCTCCTGCCAGTGCAGGAGACAGGTTTGATCCACAGTCTGGGCAGATCCCACATGCGATGGGGCAGCTGAGCCCATGCGCCACAACTACCGAGCCTGTGCTCAGGAGCCTGGCGGTCACAACTGCTGAAGCTTAGGGCCTGTGCTCCTCATGAGAAGCCCTGCAATGAGATGCCCGCAAACCACAACTAGAGAGTAGGCCCTGTTTGCCGACACTAGAGGGAAGCCTGCACAAAAGCGAAGGACCAGCACAGCCACAAAACAAAGAAACAGTCTCACAAATGGGCCCATTTCATGATAGCCTGGGCCAGATTCTCACTCACCTTGGGCTCCCCAAGTAAGAGCTGCAAGATTTTTTCTATCAAGGGTCTAATCATTAAGCATCTCAAAGCAGAAACACACAGGTATTAGAATCAGTTGTTAACCCCTACCCTCAGTTTACATGCCTAGCCATTTTTAATCTCATCTGTGTTGTTTAGGCATTTACCAAAATAAGACTAAATACACACACACACACACACACACACACACACACACACACACATATATACATATGCTGCTGCTGCTGCTAAGTCGCTTCAGTCGTGTCTGACTCTGTGCGACCCCATAGACAGCAGCCCACCAGGCTCCACCGCCCCTGGGATTCTCCAGGCAAGAACACTGGAGTGGGTTGCCTTTTCCTTCTCCAATGCATGAAAGTGAAAAGTGAAAGTGATGCTCAGTCGTGTCCGACTCTTCCCGACCCCATGGACTGCAGCCTACCAGGCTCCTCCGTCCATGGGATTTTTCCAGGCAAGAGTACTGGAGTGGGGTGCCATTGCCTTCTCTCTCGCTCTCTCTCTCTCTCTCTTTATATATATATATATATGTATGCATATATATATAATTATTTTTTCCTAATCAGATCTGTCTGAACTTCAGTTAACCCTTGCAATCTACATATTCAAATCCATTCTTCATTTCAGAGAGTCATTCTTCTAGTGCTTTTTATTTAATTAATTCAGCATCTCCTTGAACCTGGATGTTTTATCATTCCTGTTGTTCTATTATTCAGATGCTATTTTCTAATATCTATCTACGAATTACTTTTTCCTAAAATAATTGCATCTCTCTCTGTGTGTTTACTCCAAATCAGTTCTTCTGCTTGATTTCCAGCCCCCTATCCAGTCTCAACATTTACATCCACTTAGTACATCTGTGAAGTGAAGTGAAGTGAAAGTTGCTCAGTCATGTCCAACTCTTTGCAACCCCATGGACTATACAGTCCATGGAATTCTCTAGGCCAGAATACTAGAGTGGGTAGCCTTTCCCTTCTCCAGGGCATCTTCCCAACCCAGGGATCAAACCCAGGTCTCCTGCATTGCAGGTGGATTCTTTACCAGCTGAGCCATGAGGGAAGCCCAAGAATACTGGAGTGGGTAGCCTATCCCTTCTCCAAGGGATCTTCCCAACCCAGGCATTGAACCAGGGTCTCCTGCATTGCAGGCAGATTCTTTACCAACTGAGCTATCAGGGAAGCCCTTAGTACATCTAGAAATTTTTCTTTCATGATTTATTAACTTTCTCTTGATAAAGATGAGCTGTGGAATCTAAAAGATGGTACAAATGAACTTATTTACAAAATCTACTCACAGACACAGAAAACAAACTTGTGGCTACCAAAGGGGAAGTGGTTGGGAAGGGATAAATTAGGAGTTTGTAATTAATGCATATACACTACTATGTATAAAATATATAACCAATGAGGTCCCATTGTATAACACAAGGAACTATACTCAATATCTTATAATAACCTAGAAAGGAAGAGAATTTAAAATATATATATGTATACACACACATATATATACATATATATATGAATAATGGAATCACTTTGTTGCACATCTGAAACTAACACATTATTAATCAACTATATTTCAATGAAAAAATATAAAAAGTTGAGCTGTTCTTCCAAAGGGAACTCAAGTAGCCAGCATGTGCTTTTAATTCTGAGAAATTTAAATCTGAAGGATTCAGGGATTCAGGATCTCTCTGGAGCCTCATTCAGAACTTTTTTTTTTTTTATACATTCCCATCTTTTCTTCTGAACCAGAGAAGAAAATTTTGATGCTGACCTTTTTGACCAAAGCAGAACCTAGGGAATCACACATGTTGAGGACACCGAAACTGTTAAAGGAAGAACAATGAATAGATTAGAGTTGAGGAAAAGGAACAGTTAGGTTGCTTCTTCATATTTCTATAATCTCAGACATATGTTCCCTTTTTTGATCCACTGCAAAATGTCATCTTTTTATTCATCTTGAACATCTATTTCTTATACTCACATAAAAAACTTTTAACTGTATTAAAATCTCCATGAGCCTTTATGAGTCAAGATTTTTTGCTGTGCGATTGAATAGAACTTCATTTTCCTCTGTAAATCATTAGCATCACAATGAAATGTCTAATTATGGCAAATTCCCTTGTAGAATAAAAAGGTCACAATTTCTTTTTTCTTTAATAGCAGATAAACTTATCTCGAGCTTCCCAAGTATGCAGTGGTAAAGAATCCGCCTGCCAAAGCAGGAAACTCAGGAGATATGGCAGATTCCTGGGTCAGGAAGATCACATGGAGAAGGAAATGGCAATTCATTCCAGTATTCTTACCTGGAAGATCCCATGGATAGAGGAGCCTGGTGGGCTATAGTCCATGGTGCTGCAAAGAGTGAAACACAACTGAGCCACTGAACATGCATGCACATTTACCTCAAATATAAAAATAACTATGCTTATAATACTCTGGATTTTAAAAGGTAGATTTATTTATTAATCTGATTTGAAATTAATAATTATTGAAAAAATAATTATAAATATTTAAGAAGAAATATATAGTATGATCTAAGCTAGATAGATAATTGGGCTATCCTTGGGACTCAGATGGTAAAGAATCTGCCTGCAATGAGGAAGACCCAAGTTCAATCCCTGCACCTGGAGAAGGGCATGACTACTCACTCCAGTATTCTTGCCTGGAGAATTCAATGGACAGAGACTGGAAGGGAATAGACCATACAATCTGAAAGAGTTGGACATGACTGAGCAACTAACATTTTCATTTTCAAATAGGTAATAAATTAGACAATAAAATATTAGCTAAGTCAATTTGAAAATATCATTTAGATATATTATCAAGAAAATATTTTATAATTATTCAAAAGAATGGCTCACATTTACCAGGAGGATGGGCTCTGGAATCAGAAAAATCTATGTTTGAATTTCAGATGTTATAATTGTTATGCCCTCAGACACATAATTCATTCACTTGACCCCAGTACTAATTCATGTAAAACAGAAGTAATGATTTTTCACTAAATTCTAATCCCTCCTTTTTGTGTCTAATCTTTCTCCTTACTTCATATTTTTTCCATTAAAAAAAAATGAAGCAGTCATTGGGTTTCAGCAGATTCTTAAAGATTCAAATGTCTATTTCATGCAGAGAAGTGGTTAAATAACACATCCTTTTAAGAAAGTCCTATATCTTTTATTTATGAATTATGAGAAGGACAGTGACTGATGGATAAAATGTTGTTTTTTTGCTTACCTTACTGAAACATTTATTTTCTGTCCCTCTTTATTGTGTACATTGAGTGAAAACAGGCACCAGTGATGGAATATGATTTTTAAGGGATATAAAAATTCACTGAATCCACTGAAATTCAGGTAACATGTAGATCTGATTCAATTATCTTAACAAGCTAACTTTTCTGATGATTTAGCCATATTGCTGTCTGTAGATGGCTAAGGTATGGCATGATTATTAGTTAATCAGGAAGGATATGGATGATTTATCTTAATCTTGGACAAATAGTCTAAAGACCATTGAAACAAATAAAATGTCAAGTTGTTAGCACAATATAACTCTATACATACATCAGAAAATAGAGATAAGTGAATAAAATACAGTGAAAAGAAGAGCATTAATAATAAAGAATATAGCACAAGAATTTTTAGCTAAAGGAAATTTGTTGTCCTTAAACTCAGATGTAGTCTTAAATTTCTAACTTTCATCAAAACTAGGAATATCTTTTCATGAATGAATGCTATCTTTTTCTCAAAATACCAAAGCAACACAATATATTTTCACAAAATTCAAACAAAGAATAAAGCTTCACTGACTCATTAGAGGATCTGCTTCTCATCAATATGCTCATGCAGTTTTCTTCTCCCAGAGCCTACTGAAAGATATTAATTTTTCCAGTGTATGTGCATTTTAGATTTGCACCTTTTTATATATGGCCATGCTCTAACATCCATTTTTGGACATTGCATTATTCTGAATTTTAAAACCAGAACACACAGCCATGGATAAGCCTTGAAACTGTCATTTTAGTTAATATCTACAAGATTTAGTTCCGCTTTTGTAATTTTTAATAAGACAATAAGTAATTAATAAAATTTTAATCAGTAAAATGTTTCATTTTTTTTTAACTGCTTGGAGAGAGAAAGAATGCATTGTATGGATGTTAACTTACTGTTTGAAATGTGTTAGCTGGTTTCTAGTAACTTCTAACAGTTTCCATATAAATGACTTTGTTTGGTTGTTGGTGTCAGATCACTGGAAGGTACTCATTCTCAAATTATTATATGACACCAGAATTTTTCAATTACATCTGCAGCAATTTAAGGCAGTTCTCACTCTTTCAATCTGACCATCTTTAGGTCACTTTTAAAAGAAGAGATAAACTAGTGTACAAACTATATTACTTTTTACATGCTTATTTTATTTAAATATGTCATATCCTATTATGTGATACAATAACAAATAATACTCCATCTTCTGTTTCCTTGAAAATCTTCAATTTAGATTCTACCTCAAGGAGCCTATTGAAAATATATCCTTTCATGATTTTACCTCTTTTCATTAGATCAGATGTGAAATTCAATGCTTACTTAAATTCATCAAGGTAGAAACAGATGCAAACACATTTAAAATCCTTCTTCTCAAGATAAGAAAAAATGTTTTTTTGCCAATTTATTAGTCATAGTTCCTGTTTTATTTTTTGTTTACACCCAGGAAGAGACTTTAAATAAGAGACCTTATTTTATTTGAAAAAGAGCATTAACTGTACTTTAAGCCATATCTTGGCAGCCGGTAGTCGACTTCCAAATGGTCTGCTTCTGTTGTGAGAGATAACAGAAGCCCCACTGAGACCACTGGCCACGGGATTTGCTCACAGGCAAAGGAACCAGGGGAAGACTGTAATGCAGTGCATTTTCTAAGACTCACACAGCTAAATAGATCATATGCATGATTTTATACATTTCCAAAGGCATTTTTGTTATCAATTTAATAATTATATATCATAAATATATCAACATACATATTAAATGCATGCAGACATGTACCTATTTTTTTTTTAAATAGGGGTATAGTTGCTTTACAATATTGTGTTAGTTTGTGCAGTACACAAAATGAATCAACTATATAGGAGACCCAACCAGTCAATCCTAAAGGAAATCAGTCCTGAATATTCATTGGAAGGACTGATGCTGAAGCCGAAGCCCCAATATTTTGGCCACCTGATGCAAAGAACTGACTCATTGGAAAAGACCCTGATGCTGGGAAAGAGTGAAGGCAGGAGAAGGGACTGCTGAGGATGAGATGGTTGGATGGGATCACCAACTTGATGGACATGAGTTTGAACAAGATCCAGGAGTTGGTGATGGACAGGGAAGCCTGATGTGCTGCAATGCATGGGGTCGCAGAGTCGGACATGACTGAGGGATTGAACTGAACTGATATATATATATCCCCTCCTTCCTGGAACTCCCTCCTGCACATGTTTTAAAAAGGAAAAAAAAAAATCTCCCTTCTCGCTGTAATTTTTCTCTCCTCATGACAACAAATCAAGAGATAATGCTTTGAAAAGTTGAGTGAACCTCTGCACCAACTTTATATAGCTGGTTGGTAATACTTGAAAGATAGAAAATAGGGCTAAAGACAGTTTTAAGACAGAAATTCAGTAACTTCCTCAAAGGATTTGGTTTGAGGACTGCAGTAGATGGTGTGTGTGAACTCCAGGCTGATAGTGAACAAAATGTAGGTGTCTGATTTTAATTAATTAACTAATTAACCATAGGTAATTAAGGCACTCTGTTTTATAGAATAGGAAGGAAATGCAGAGTCTGGAGTCCTGAGCTCAGATTTCAGACCTCCCACTTTCTGTCCCTGTGACCTTGGGCTGGATACTTAGCATCCCCAGCGGCTCACTTCCATTCCTTTTCTCTGAAATGAGGATAAAGACGAGTCTCTGACTCAAGAGCTTGTAATAAGGATGAAAAAATGACTATTTATAAAGTGCTTAGAACACTATATAAGTACCTATGCAATAAAGTACCAATTACAAAATAGAAGATTCATAAGAAATAATTAATAGAACTGAAGCATCTCAACAAATTAAAGTAAATCTAATGATATATATAAGACACAAGGAGATTAATAATTAGTTTTATGTTGTATTAACACTCATCACAGGGATATTCATTCTTCATATACATGTGCCTATATATATATATGCATGTGGGTGGGGTGTGCTCAGTTGTGACTGACTCTTTGCAACCCCACGGATTGTAGCCCATCGTGCACAGGCTCCTCTGTTCATGGAATTTTGCAGGCAAGGATACTTCAGTGGGTTGTCAATTCCTTCTTCAGCGGATCTTCCCATTCGCAGGCAGATTCATTACCACTGTGCCACCTGGGAAGTCCACATATATGTGTGTTTATGTATATATACCAGTTATATTATCTAGGGTGAGGACCCTGATGAAATTCCAGGGTTCCTAGGTACCCTGTATTCACTTGTCCTTAATATGCTTACTTCATCAGCCTCTGCTGGTGAGATACCCAGCCACTGCTTCATCGAGAGGCCCCGTGTTTGAGGCAATGTGAGCTCCACCTTCCACCTTGGGAAGCACTCACACTGCCTCCTTTGAAGGCAACCCAACCTTCCAGCCACGGCTTCGGTATCAAGTGCCTCTCCTCTTTTCCCTACCGTCTCCTCTACAGGGACCTCAGTAGCGGCTCTTTCCTTTATGACAGCCCCTGATGTGACCAGCCCACGCGGCAGTGTGTGTGTTACCAGGCTTGCCAGCAGTAGGCACCAGGAAGTGCAGGTAGGGAATGACACTTTAAAAAATGGTGGAGGAGCAGATCAAGAGAAAAAAGCTACAGACCTGTGGTTTTCCAAGTCATAAGGTTGAGCTGGGTTTCAGGATGAAAGGAAAGCTTTAGTTCAAGCAAAAAGAGAATTTAGGGTAAGGTGAGACAGTGGAGAGAACTGGGGTATAAGTAAACTGTTAAGTTAGTCTCACTACTGAGAGTACCCCAGTATCTCAGATTGTAGAAATTTCTGAGAGCATTAAATATAGTACCATGAACTGTATTCCAAAATGTTATAAAAGCACATTTTTTCCTGTTTCATTTTCTCTGAAGTTCATCATCACTGAACACGCCTACTGAAACCCTGTTAAATGCATGTTTGATTAAGCAGCACTAAAATTAAGATCAAGAAAAATCTTCTTCACTAGCTAATATTTAGTTGGCTAAGCAAAGGCAGTTATTGTCTATCATTCTAATTTCGTGTTCACTGAGATTATTTTTGTTTCTTTTGGTTTTAATTATGCCTCCCATCCATCCACTTTTATTTACATTTATATTTTAAATCAATGTTGTATATCATTTAAAATTGCACGTTTTAAAACATCTGGTTTAATTATGCTTTCTCTCTTATTACCATCTCTACTGCAGCTGTTTCCCTCATTGACTGCTACCAGAAGTTTATTTTGCCTTATTTTCCAATTTTGTTTCCTTGTTTTATACAAGAACATTTTGTTTCCCCCATATTAGAGAATCTATTCTCTTCATTATTTTGTTTTCTAATAGTTGATTATGTGTTCTACAAGGAAGATACAGTGTTGATGCAAACCATAGGGGATAAACAATAGTGAATGCACTGCAGGGGGAGAACAGCTTTGTCTGTTTAGCTGGAGATTTGCAGCACTTGACTATGGCTTCCACCCAGCCTGATCCCACCTTTGGCAGGGCTTGATGAGCAGAGAACCTGAAACTGGGAACACAAGATTGAGGCAAATTTCCTGGCGTCTGACACTACCTCAGTAACTCTCACTGAGATCTTAAATAACATTAGGAAATAGTTATGAAACAGATATGCGTGGAGGTTTCCATTTAAGAGGCATAGTTGTTTTTTGTTTTGTCCTTTTAATTTGCTGAGCTGGCAATTACTTTAGTGCTTAAGGAGAAGCAGAGAGATAAGGGTTGGGTACAACTTCTCCTAGGTTAAATAAAATATACTGTTTAAATCTTCTTAATACAAGGTTGGGGTTTTAAACCCAAAGTGGCTATACAATATTGAGATTAAACATAGATTCCATGTTGTACCATTAGAGTAATATCTAAAATTACAATATCACTTCTTAAAAGAGAGCTTACTCATTTGAAAAGACCCTGATACTGGGAAAGATTGAAGGCAAAAGGAGGAGGGGACGACAGAGGATGAGACGGTTGGATGGCATCACCGACTCAATGGACATGAGTTTGAGTAAACTCTGGGAGCTGATGATGGACAGGGAGGCCTGGCGTGCAGCAGTCGATGGAGTTGCAAAGAGTCGGACACGACTGAGCGACTGAACTGAATGAACCAGATTCCCTGGAGCACGGAGTCAGACATAACAGCGACTGAACTGAACTAAAGGAGACACGGAGCAGTGCTTCTATGTTTATAGCATTATATCAGAAACACCTACAGTGAAAAAATATTTGTGATAATGAAATAACTGATGTTCAATAGCACTGCATGCGTGCATGCTCAGTCACTCATTTGTGTCCAACATTTTTGTGACTCCATGGACTGTAGCCCACCAGGCTCCTCTGTCAATAGAACTTTCCAGGCAAGAATACTGGAGTAGATTGCTGTTTCTTACTCCACGTGATCTTCCTGACCCATGGATCAAACCCATGTTTCTAGGGTCTCCTGCACTGGCAGGCGGATTCTTTAACACTGCACCATTTGGGAAGCCCCAGTGAAGTTTTGTGTGTGTGTTAGTCACTTAGCCATGTCCAACTCTGTGACTCCATGCACTGTAGACCACCGGACTCGTCTGTCCATGGAATTCTCCAGGCAAAAATACTGGAGTGGGTTGTTAGAAAAACAATTTGTTGTTGTTGTTGTCATTCAGTTGCTCAGTCATGTTTGACTCTGCAACTCCATGGCCTTCAGCAGACCAGGCTTCCCTGTCCTTCACCATCTGCCAGGGTTTCTTCAACTCATGTCCATTGAGTCCATGATGCCATCCAACCATCTCATCCTCTGTCATCTCCTTCTCCTCCTGCCTACAATCTTTCCCAGCATCGGGGTCTTTTTCAATTGAATCTGATCTTCACATCATGTGGCCAAAGTATTGAAACTTCAGCTTCAGCATCAGTCCTTCCAATGAATATTCAAGTTTGATTTCCTTTGAGATTGACTGGTTTCATCTCCTTGCTGTCCGAGGAACTCTCAAGAGTATTCTTCAACACCACAGTTCTAAGGCATCAATTTTCAGGGGTTAGCCTTTTTTATTGTCCAGCTCTCACATCTGTACATGACTCCTGGAAAAATCATAGCTTTAACTATATGGACCTTTGTAGGCAAAGTAATGTCTCTGCTTTTTAATATGCTGTCTAGGTTTCTCATTGCTTTTCTTCCAAGGATCAAGTTTTTTTTTTGTTTTTTTTTTTAATTTCATGGCTGCAGTCATGGTCCATAGTGACTTTGGAGCCCAAGAAATTAGTCTGTCACTGTTTCCATTGCTTCCCCATCTATTTGCCATGGAGTGATGGCACAGATGCCACAATCTTAGTTTTTTGAATGTTGAGTTTTAAGTCAGCTTTTTCACTCTCCTCTTTCACCTTCGTCAAGAGGCTGTTTAATTCCTCTTTGCTTTCTGCCATAAGGTGGTGTCTTCTGCATACCTGATGTTACTGATATTTCTCCTGGAAATCTTGATTCCAGCTTGTGTTTCATCCAGCCTGGCATTTGACATAATGATTTCTGCACAAAAGATCACACATACAGCCTTGACGTACTCCTTTCCCAATTTTGTATCATCAAATCTTCAAAATGATGCTAAATTGTTATAGTCTTCACTAAGCAGATGAGAAAGGTGAAAATCAGAAAATATAATGAATCTGCTGAACATCACAAATATTTTAAGAAACAGAAGAGGCACTGGAATTCTAGCCCATTGACTGTTCCAGTAAGGTTCTTTCCTCTTTTGTGGGGGTAATAAAGTTTCAGCAGTCTACGGGTCAGGAGGCTGAGATTCTAATTGTTACCTTAATAAGAGTACCTTAATTGTTACCTTAAATAAGAGTAAAATATTTAATAAGAGTACCTTGTTACCTTAAATAAAATATTTAATAAGTGATTCTGAAATTTCCAAATTTCAGTGGACATTATCTTTTTTAACCCTTCTAAATCAAACCAGTAAATGTCAAACTTTTAAAAATAGCTATTTTAGGAACAGAGATTACAAATGCATTTTCATTTGAGATTATTTTGATTATAGTAATAAGTTCCTAATATTTAATACTTGGTTTTCCATTATGTCTTTGGTCTGCCAGAGTTTTCACATTATTGCAACAATATAAAAGAAGAGAGCTTAGTGAAATACACTTTTAATTGTCAAATTCTAAATGATAGGAATGAAAAGCTTTTCTTTTACTCTTTAAAACTACATTTGAACAGCTTGCATTTGAATAGTTTGCATTTTTACAAACTGATTTATGTTTGAAACAGTACACTTATTCATTTAAATGTACAAGTATAGAAATCTATTTATTATGGCAAATTACTTCATTTTATTTTGTAATTATTACAGAACCATATTATGAGGTTTATATTCATGGATTCTGATTATGGATAATATTCCTCTTATAATAGTACAAAAGAGGATAAGAGGAATTTATCATAATTTGGTTTCTAAATGGAATGAGAAAAACTTTGCATGATTGCTATGCTAATTGCTGGGGTAGTTCCTAGCTAGGACAGCCATCTATCAAAAACACAATGAAAAGTAAACTAATGTTTTAAAAATTATTTTGAAAACATTAAAGTAAATACTTCATTTTATAACCAGATGGCTAAATGTAAGAGGTAGTCAAATATTTTTTTAAAAAATTCAGAATTTCACTGACCTAAATTCACACACTACTTTTATATTTATTTTTTTTTTTTACAATTCAAATTTTTATTTGGCAGTAAGTTCAACGTCATGTAACATAAAATCAATATTATGAAAGCACTAAGAAACCATCAAAATAAACTTCAGCTCAGATTTTAGAGCAAATTTAAAGTATAATTTATAAAAGAATGAAATTTGATGAGCTTGTGATTCTAGAGTAGAAAAATTCTGAATGTTTTGATAAAGACCAGATCATTTTACAGTCTCTTCATTTGAGCTGTAAAGTTGTTTATGTTTTTGCCAAGGGTTAATCGACTCTATTCTTTTTAGTTCCTCTGGCTGCAAGTAGTAGTCATATGTGTGGACTAAGTTGCTTCAGTTCTGTCTGACTCTGTGCAACCACATGCGCTCTAGCCCACCAGGCTCCTCTCTCTGTCCATGGGATTCTCCAGGCAAGAATACTGGAGTGGGTTGCTATGCCCTTCACCAGGAGTAGTCATATGAGTGGCTTGAATAAGAACCTTATTGTTAATACCAATGAAGGATTATCATATTGGTGGCCTATTTTGGCCTATTTTTCTCTGTTACATTTTTACTTATATACCCCAAAATATCAGTATTAGCCAATTGTAGGTTTCTCAAATATTTTACTAGGACATGACTAGTGGCTGGTTGATAATACTTACATTTATGTTTCTGAAAGATGTGAAGGGGGTGGGGGAAAGATACTAATCAGACACAAATGTTTTAATATTCATTGAAGTTTTGACTGTTCTGAAATATATTAAGGGGCATATCAGTTGCAGTATAACCTCTTTTTTAAATTTTTCTAATTTATTGCTTTAAAACTCTCCACATTTACTCAGCACAGGAGGTACAAATTATGTTCTAAACACAGAAATAAGTGAAGTGTTTGGGCTTCCCTGGTGAATTAGATGAAAAAGAATCCACCTGCAATGTGGGAAACCTGGATTTGATCCCTGGGTTGGGAAGATTCCCCTGGAGGAGGGCACAGCAACCCACACCAGTATTCTTGCCTGGAGAACCTCCATGGATAGAGGAGCCTAGCAGGCTATAGTCCATGGGGTTGCAAAGAGTCAGATACAACTGAGCAGCTAGGCACACAGAATGAAGTGTTTAATTTCTTTGGTAGTAAATACAACTCCTGCAGGAGAGATTTCAAGTAGGCCTAAAGTCTGGGCTTTCTCAGTGATCAGTGCAAAGAAAAAGAGGAAAACAATAGAATTGGAAAGACTAGATATCTCTTCAAGAAAATTTGAAATACCAAGGGAACATTTCATGCAAAGATGTACTCAATAAAGGACAGAAATGGACCTAACAGAAGCAGAAGATATTAAAAAGAGGTGGCAAGAAAACACAGAAGAACTGTACAAAAAAGATCTTCATGACTTTGATAATCACTATGGTGTGATCACTCACCTAGAGCCAGACATCCTGGAATGTGAAGTCAGGTGGACCTTAGAAAGCATTACTATAAACAAAGCTACTGGAAGTGATGCAATTCCAGTTGAGCTCTTTCAAACCCTAAAAGATGATGCTGTGAAAGTGGTGCACTCAATAAGACAGCAAATTTAGAAAACTCAGCAGTGGCCACAGGACTGGAAAAGGTCAGTTTTCATTCCAATCCCAAAGAAAGGCAATGCCAAAGAATGCACAAACTATCACACAATTTCTCTCATCTCACATGCTAGTAAAGTAATGGTCAAAATTCTCCAAGCCAGGCTTCAACAATATATGAACTGTGAACTTCCAGATGTTCAAGCTGGTTTTAGAAAAGGCAGAGGAACCAGAGATCAAATTGCCAACATCCACTGAATTATTGAAGAAGCAAGAGAGTTCCAGAAAAGCATCTATTTCTGCTTTATTGACTATGCCAAAGCCTTTGACTGTGTGGATCACAGTAAACTGTGGAAAATTCTGAATGAGATGGGAATACCAGACCAACTGACCTGCCTCTTTAGAATTCTGTACGCAGGTGAGGAAGCAACAGTTAGAACTGGGCATGGAACAACAGACATAAAAGGAGTATGTCAAGGCTGTATATTGTCACCCTGCTTATTTAACTTATATGCAGAGTACATCATGAGAAAGCTGGGCAGGATGAAGCACAAGCTGGAATCAAGATTGCTGGTAGAAATATCAATAACCTCAGATATGCAGATGACACCACCCTCATGGCAGAAAGGAAAGATGAACTAAAGAGCCTCTTGATGCAAGTGAAAGAAGAGAGTGAAAAAGTTGGCTTAAAGCTCAACATTCAGAAAACTAATAAGGCATCCTGTCTCATCACCTCATGGCAAATAGATGGGGAAACAGTGGAAACAGTGGCTGACTTTATTTTTTGGGTCTCCAAAATCACTGCAGATGGTGATTGCAGCCATGAAATTAAAAGACACTTACTCCTTGGAAGGAAAGTTATGACCAACCTAGATAGCGTATTAAAAAGCAGAGACATTACTTTGCCAACAAACATCCATCTAGTCAAGGCTGTGGTTTTTCCAGTAGTCATGTATGGATGTGAGAGTTGGGCTATAAAGAAAGCTGAGCACTGAAGAATTGATGCTTTTGAACTGTGGTGTTGGAGAAGACGCTTGAGAGTCCCTTGGACTGCAAGGAGATCCAACCAGTCCATCCTAAAGGAGATCAGTCCTAAGTGTTCATTGGGAGGACTGATGTTGAAGGTGAAACTCCAATATTCGGGCCACCTGATGTGAAGAATTGACTCATTTGAAAATACCCTGAAAGATTGAAGGCAGGAGGAGAAAGGGACGACAGAGGATGAGATGGCTGGATGGCATCACTGACTCAATGGACATGAGTTTTGAGTAAACTCCAGGAGTTGGTGATGGACAGGGAGGCCTCTCGTGCTGCAGTTCATGGGGTCGTGAAGAGTTGGCCATGACTGAGTGACTGAACTGAACTGAACTGAAAGCCTGGACTGGGTAGTGTTATGTGATATCTGAGAAACTGACCTTGGAAGACCAACCTTCAGTCTCATCATTTTTGTATAGAGAGGTGCCTACAAGTCCTGGATACCAGTTTTAGTCAAGGGGAAGTTTACTCCATTATTTGGGAGAATGTGGATTAATTTTCTAATAAACAGTGGAGGAAGATATATAATTTAATATTTTTACTTTTGTAAAAACTTGGCCAAATAAATAACATAGCCTTAACTAATTAAACATTCCTTCAATGTTCAAGCCTTTTTGAGGCTTCATTATAGGATTATACAACAAAACATAACATGTCCTGAGTATCTGTTTCAAAGAGTATCTGTTTCAATCACCACTTTTGTGGTGATTCTTGAACATAGTTTCAGTTGGGAAAAAGTTCACCTGCCCTGTGGAAACATTTAGAAAAATGAGCCAGTAATTAATTTTTCCTAGAAATATCACCAACTCTAGATGGCTGCCATTTCACTAAATAAATTCTTTACTATTTGAGCCCTAACGCATGGCTTAAGTGAATCTGCCTGCAATGCTGGAGACCTGGGTTTAATCCCTGGACCAGGAAGTTCCCCTGGAGAAGGAAATTGCAACCCATTGCAGTATTCTTTCCTGCAGAATTCCACAGATAAAAGCGACTAGACAGTCCATGGGGTTGCAAAGTGTTGGACACGATTGAGTAACTCATACACACACACAAGTGATTATTCCTTGAAATAACACCAACTCTGGAACTCTGGATGGCTCCCATTTCACTAAATATCAATGAACAGTTCACTGTAAACTCATAAAAATTGTTTTAGATGGCAGGAAAAAGTTCAATCTCAAATTTTTATACAAGTGGAAAATAGTCTTGATGCCAAAATCAAACAAAAACCATTGGGGTGGGGGGGAAGGGTAGGTGTACATTTATCACACTCATAGCCATTGATTCAAGAATCCTAATCTAAATATTAGTAAATTGAGTTCAGTGACACATGAAACCAGTCAATCCTAAAGGAAATCAATCCTGAATAGTCATTGGAAAGAACGATGGTGAAGCTGAAGTTCCAATACTTTGGCCACCTGATAGGAAGATTTGAATCATTAGAAAAGACCCTAATGCTGGGAAAGATTGAAGGCAGGAGGAGATGGGGATGACAGAAGATGAGATGGCTGGATGGCCTCACAGACCCAGTGGACATGAGTTTGAACAAGCTCCAGGAAATGGTGAAGAATTGGGGAAGCCTGGCATGCTGCAGTTCATGGGGTCACAAAGAGTCAGACTCGAGTGACCAAGCGAACAACAACAACACATGAAAAAAATATTAATACAGAATGAACTCATTTGGGTGAAATCATGAATGCAAAAAAGTATTTAGTATCAATTAATTGATAAATGTGGCTTCATATAATAAAAAAAAAAAATTAAACTCTTTTATGCTCAATCTCATTAAAATTAGGAAAAGAACAACAGAATCCCAAAGAAATGCCATTTCATAGTTACCTTTCTCCATTCTCCAGTTAGAGGGGCCAGCCCCAACCACTTTCATATGGAAACTTGTGTCTGAAGAGGCAAATCCCAGCAGAAAATTTCTTTTGAAAGAAAAGACAGTGGGAAAATTTATAACATAAAAACCTTTTCTTCTGTCTCTACACTCTTTGTGTTCGAGCACTTCACTTCTCTTTAATTTATTAAAAAACCTGCAGGGCTTCCTGAAATTCTGTATGTCACTCCCTCTCCACTCCCACCCTGTACACACATCATACATAGAAGTCCACTTGCTCCCATGTTTTCTGAGTTCAGCCTTTAATGCAAATATTGTCATCTTATACCTCTGTTCAGAAACCCTTGGTGGTGTCCCCTCTTTTAGGGAGAGGTCTAAAATCTTTAGTATGCAAAATAAATATGTCTTCAAATTCCTCACAAGTACATTTTTGTTGAATAATATCATTTTAAGATTGTTGCAGACTTCACTGTTTGCTACCCAATGAACACTCATGCCATTCTTCTTCTTAATAGAACCCACTTGTTGAAGATATATACCTGTTCCCTCTGCCCCATGATGCCCCAGGAGAGGGTGGATTCCATTGGCATAATCAACCTTAGGATAATCTTTGATATCTTTCCAGAGATTGGTGCAGAAGTGGACTATATTTCTACTACCATGACGGGTAGCAGTGAACTCAGAAACTTCAGGGAATTTTCCCATTTTGAAGAGAAAAAAAGAAAAAAAAAGAAGAGATAGGTTTCTCATTTTCCTCATGATGTGAATGTGCCTGGAGCTGTGAAAATTAGAATGGCTATAGCTATCTTTCTATCAGGTTGAGAGTGAACTCAGAATTTCTAAAGAGTCTAGGGTTTTAAAATGTTCTTGAACTGTTGAAATAACTGCTCAAGACAATGCCACTCTAGTCTTCCTTTATGTAAGGATATATGTTTTATTACTGGTTAAACCAACTTGAGACTAAATTCTTTTGCTTGTAGGCAAAAATATCCTAAAATGTATGTAATACGAAACAGTGGCATTCATGGCTTCAGGGAGAAAAGTAGATTTCTAAATAAATTATTTTTCATGTTTACAAGAAATACTAGTCTTAAAGCAGAAACACTTTGTTAGTATGAAAGCTAGACTGTTTTACAAACGAATTTTAGCACACCAATGTCAAGAGTCTGAAAGATTCATAGCCTAGAGTTTACACCATGAAAAATACAGAGTGGGAAACAATGGAAAATTACACAAATGCTAGAATTTCTCCCGTAGAGAAAAGAAATGCACATTCAAAAGACTAGAGGAAAGAAAAGAGTAAGAATGTTTGAGGTGAGAAGACAGTGTGCTTACATCTCCAAAGAGTAGTTAGGGTGACTTCACAACTAACAAAATGTCCAATTCCATTGTTGATTATCTATATTTTATGATAGTGAAGTTAAAAGTAGACATAAAAATGCCATAGAGTAACCTTACAGAGACCTGCACACCTCAGCAGAGTGTAGCTGAGCAGGCTGATGGTCAGGAATAAAAGCAAAAAGCCTGAGGATGTTTGGGTGGATCAGGTGGAAAAGCCTGCAAAGTGCATGGCCCAGGAGAATGGAGCCCAGGACACAAGCATGGATTTCAGTATCTGATTCCAGTGCATGATTATTCAGAATGATTTGAGCAGAACAATATGAGATTCAACTCAGCAGATGCCACCTAGAGAAACAGTGGTGGTTAAAGACAACCTACCCAAACTGGGCAATATTTATACTTCCCTGCTGACCTCCAATAACATGTGGGATCATCCTTGTTAATCTGGAAGTTAGTATGTTCTGAAAGAGGATGATCAGCAAGAGAAAAAAAAAATATATCAGCATCACTGTTCTCTAAACCTTAGCATTTGGAATGAGAAATTATGCTGCTTTTTTAAATTTTTATTTATTTATTTTAATTGAAAGATAGTTTACAATATTGTGACGGCTTTTGCCATACATCAACATGAATCAGCCATAGGTATACATATGCCACCCCCCCAATCCCCCCCAGCCTGAACTCCCCTCCTACCTTCCTTCCCACCCTATCCTTCCAAGTTGTCACAGAGCACCAGCCCTGGGTGCCCTGCTTCATGCATAGAACTCTCACTGATCATTCATTCTACATATGGTAATGCACATGTTTCCATGCTCTTCTCACAAATCATCCCACCCTCTCTTTCTCCCATTGAGTCCAGAGCTCTGTTCTTTTGGTCTGGGCTTTCCTTGCTGCTCTGCATGTAGGATCATCAGTACCATCCTTCTAGATTCCACGTATATGTATTAATATACAATATTTGTCTTTCTCTTTCTGGCTTACTTCACTTTGTATAATAGGCTCTAGGTTCATCCCCCTCATTATAACTGATTCAAATGTGTTCCGTTTTATGGCTGAGTAGTGTTCCATTGGGTTTTCTCACAGGGGAAGATGATTGCATGTCCTTCTAATCTATTGTCTCACCCTTACCTCAACTTCTTTATCCATTTATCTGCTGATGGACATCTAGGTTGCTTCCATGTCCTAGTTATTGTAAATAGTGCTGCAGTGAACATTGGGGTACTGATCTCTGCTTCCTCAATTCGTGTGATTGATTTCTATTGGAAGATAACCTTGTGTCTGTCTCTGGGTATGATGATAACTAAGAAAGCTCAGGAGTTCACTGTTAGTCACTAATCATCAATCAACCACTTGTAGGAAAGGTCCATCTATGAGTCTGAATTGACCAGAGGTGAAACATTTAACCCATTTACCTTAACTGACTAGGAGAGTAAACAGTCATTTTTAATAATTAAGTGCAGTTGAGGTAGAGGTAAGGTTTATCAGGATGACCATGATGATCCCTCATGGAAGATGTTCAGAATTTCATTAAAATGAACTCTTAAAAACATAGATGCAGAATTATTTTTCCAGACTCAAAGTGTGTGCACAGGTCATGTAAGTGATGCAAATGTGCTAAATCACTTCAGTCATGTCAGACTCTTTGCGACCCCGTGGACTGCAGCCTGCCAGTCCTCTGTCCACAGGAGTTTCCAGGCAATAATACTGGAGTGGGTTGTCTCCTGAGGTTCTTCCCAACCCAGGGATCAAACCCAGATCTCCTACATCTCCTGCATTGCGGCCAAGTTCTCTACCACTAGCTCCAACTGAGATGGGTCTCCCTAAATTAGAAAGCTAAGACTGTGGAGAAGTTATGGATGTGGTTGACTACTACTTGATGATATTGATGAAAGGGTTGCCAAAGTCTTCATTATGGTGAGGACCACTTTTTGAAAACAAATTGTAGGAAAGAGAAAACAATATATCTGAAGCAGATGAGGAGAAATAGAAAGTTGTGGAGTTAAAGATCCCAAACTGATTTGGAAAGACATAGTCACTGAGAATGAGGGAAAAATACAAAATAGCACATGCTGTTAAGATTCTAGCTTATTGAACTATGTGAAGGGGAATTTCATAAACCAAAATGCATTAAAAATGTTCTTCGAGGGATATTGATGAGGATGAGTTTAGTTTTGAGCCTATAAAATTGAACATTCCCTTCTAAATTAGTCAGATCCCAAGGTCAAAGAAATATCATATTCACTTATACAGAAGTGGTCTGGAATAGGTGATTTCTGTCTTTTGTTTTGTTTTGTTTTGTTTTTTAAGGAAGAAGGTGTAATATCTTTAATTCTGCTTCACACCACAGAGAACATAGTAACACACACAATCACACACACATATGTGCATATATGCATATATACATGGTGTGAACACACAGATCTGTTTTTGATCCTCTTGAGTATCTTCTTCTCCAGTTGAGCACTTAGTGGTGACAACCAACTTCAAGGCTAGGCAAAAAAAGAATATGTTTGTTTTCTTAATCGTGTCCCACCCCCATCCTCCACCCCTTGAGTGCTTTATTCTTCTCTGTGCATTTTCTAAACACTTACACACTGTTATAAGTACTCTGTTCATTGAATTTCTCAACATTCTCAACATGAAAGTAAGTTATATGTGTATGTGTGTTTCTTTCCAGAAATAAGAAGTTTTAAGGTTGTGGCTTCTTGACTTACAGTGTGGCATATATTGTCTGTTACTCAAAGCATACTTCTATACATTAACTGACTTCTATACATTAACTTATAATCTCCTCAATATGAACTTATCCCTTGTTATATTTTCTGTGTGTCCTAGTGTCTAGAACACAGTAGTATATGTTGACTTAATTAATGAATTAATTAGCTATTTGTAAAGAAGCTTGCCCCATGAGGGCTTTTGTGTACATATCAGAATATGTAAATGAAATGGTAACTTTTTAAATTAATCTTAGCATTCCACTACCTAAGTTACCATTCAATTTTACCCAATCATTTGAAACTAACTCAGATTTCATAAACATCATTCACTAATTCAGCATGAGTTTGTTCAAATTCTGTAAAGATTTGTCTCCAACTCCTAAACATCAATACAATCACTACTACTGCCAATGTGATTGTTGAAGTTTTTGTTTCTTTAAACACTCTGTAATCTAATCTAAATAGACCTTTAAAAATCACTGACTTAGTTATGTTTTCACTCCAAAGTGCATACTTCCATTTCACCCCATGATCTCTGTCATCCTTTACATATCCTTGTCACGTGCCCTACAATCATAGCCAAGAAACAGTGATATGTAAACAGCAATAGATGTGATCTCAAGTGAAACAAATGTGTAAGAGCAGTCATGCATAATGAACACAGAAGTGCCATATAAAGTTCTCCAGGTAATTGTTCCTGCAGGACTAACAGAGAGATGAGGCAGTAAATACCAGCAAACAGATTCAAGAACACTTTAGGTTGACCTCTTAGTGACCAATTCTTTCACATTCTATAACTGAACTCACCTAAAAAAACAGTTATTGTGGACTGTGATTGGAGTTTCTCTTTTGAATTATAAATAAACATCACTGCTTTATGAGAAGTGAAAGTTGTGTTCCTCCTATCATAGAATGAATGTGTATAAAGAGCACCCAAACCAAGCTTGCTGCTTTTGCTAAGTCGCTTCAGTTGTGCCCAACTCTGTGTGTGTAGGAGACAGGAAGAATAAAAGAAAAGGAGGCCCGGACAAGGGCCGCAAAAGAAATTTATAATTATTGACAAACTGGATGCTATAAGGCATGAGGTTTTTGGAACAAGTCCAGAGGGAACAGTTCATAATCTTGAAAACAAGATATGATCCTGGGATCAGAAAACCGACCCCAGACTGTTTCTCAACTTTCTCAACTGGCGTCTTAGAGTCACATGTTTTACCAATCTGGTGGAAAATCTATAGATAAGAATATTAGTTACTGATTTGTTATTGATTACTGTTTCCTAATTACTCAATGGTTAATGATCATTTTGTTCTTTGGCCCTGAAGGCCACATGAGTTATAGTTTTAACTCCCCACATATTCTTTCATTCATGACTGAAAGTAAAATAAAGCTGGCTTGGATTCAGTTTCTGCACCTTGACCTTGGAGCGGTGTTGGTCCCTTGATCCTCGCTTTTCTCTGAATTCGTGTGTCTTGTTTCTCATTCTCTCATTATATGGCGCTTTCAGAAACCCTGCTTGTCGAGCTGGTCTCGACAGTGTGACCCCGTAGACGGCAGCCCACCAGGCTCCACTGTCCCTGAGATTCTCCAAGCAAGAATACTGGAGTGGGTTGCCATTTCCTTCTCCAGAACCAAGCTTAAGGAAGTATTTTAAAATTCAAGTGCAGGCGACATCTGCAGATGGCCTGACAGAACTTTGTCATATGAGAGAGTGGATTCTGTTCACAATATGGATCACAAATGAGAACTAGGGCAGTGTCTACAGCAAAGAATTCAGGACACATGAAGTTATACCAGCCAGAATCGTTAAAGGTCAAGACCATCAGGAACTTAACTGATGTGCAGAGAAATACCTAAGAGAAAGAAAGCATCCACGGCCTTAGAATTATAGTGTCCAAACTCTAAAGGCAAGGGAAAAGACAAGGTTATATACCTCTGGTTATGATGAAGAAATAGGTCACATTTCTAGAAAATTTGCATATGAAAAACTATTTTCTTCTCTAAACCTGAAGAACTTAAGAAGTTTTGATCGTGATTTACAACCAAAT
This sequence comes from Cervus canadensis, assembly GCF_019320065.1. Taxonomy (NCBI): domain Eukaryota; kingdom Metazoa; phylum Chordata; class Mammalia; order Artiodactyla; family Cervidae; genus Cervus; species Cervus canadensis. The sequence goes on along the minus strand of NC_057412.1, from coordinate 10,562,111 downwards.
TACAAATATCAAGTTATACATATGATTTATATGTCCAATATCCTCAGTTATATTTTGTAAATGAGATATATATATGTATATGCATATATATATGCTGTGCTGTGTTCAGTGATTCAGTCACATGTGAATGTAACTACATGGACTGTATAGCCCACCAGGCTCCTCTATCCATAAGGATTCTCCAGGCAACATATATGTATGTATATATGTGATTATTAGTGTGATGTAAAGATTTCCAGTGAATCAGTCAGTGAAGAATCCGCTTGCCAATGCAGGAGATCCAGGTTCGATCCCTGGGTCAGAAAGATCCCCTGGAGAAGGAAATGGCAACACAATCCAGTTTTCTTGCCTGGAGTATCCCCATGGACAGAGGAGCCTGAGGGGGTGGGCAGGGGGCTACAGTCTTTGGGATCTCAAGAGTAAGACATGATTTAGTGGCTAAATAATCACTACCACATTAGTGTGATTACTTTATTGTATTAACTTTTGAGACTACAGTAGTAAAAACAACTTGAATTGAATAAAGTTGTGAGACAGACATTTTACAAATATATTCTCTAGGCTTTAAAACACTCTTGAAAGATTACTCTTTTATTTCCTATATTATCAATGACAATCTAGATCTGAAACCTAAGTCCAAAAATTTGCTCAAAAACAACAAAAAATAGCAACTGGTAGAACAGTAATTCAAACTTGGAATAAGAAACTATATTTCCAAAAGTTGAAGTCATCATTCTACCTTCATTTTCCCACTATCAGACATAGATATAATCATGTATGATTTTATCCAAATTATGTTATATTGTTTATCTCTTAAGATCTTATTGCCATCTGGATAATTTACATAACAGAAAAAAATAAGACAATTGCATGAGGAAATTACAACAGCTCTGAGTTAATTTGCAGATTCATGCTGTGCTTTGAATGGCCATGTGAAATAAGTCTGATGTCACCAATCAGCAGAGGGGAAATGGAACTCAAAGACGTAATTTTCACATGAAATTACAATCTTAAAATAATCACTCCATGCTTTTCCCTCTCTTATGAAAATAAATTTAAGAAGTAAATCAAATCAAGAATGCTACAATATCTTTGGAGCTATAAGTAAATTATCTGGTACAGATATCCTATTAAGTTTTCATTTAAATTAAGTATATATATACATGTACACATGTATGTATATGACATATGGCATGTATGATTATTATTATTTTCTATAGCATTTATTATATCATATAATGATTTACTATCTATATTATATAATATTTATTATATATAAATAATATGAAAGTGAAAGCAGTAGTCACTCAATCCTGTCTGACTCTTTACAACCCCATGGACTGTAGTCACCAGGCTCCTCTGTCCATGGGATTCTTCAGGCAATAATACTGGAATGGAGTGCCATTTCCTTCTCCAAGGGATCATCCTGACCCAGGGATCAAACATAGTTCTCCTGCATTGCAAGCAAATTCCTTACCATCTGAGCCACAGAATGCTTATTAATAACACACTTATGCATTAATAATATATTTATTTAATACAAATAATATATTTATTAATATTATATATAATGTATAATATGCATTAGTACATATGTTAATGATAGCTCTGAATTTCTAACACCCAAAAGGTACTGCAATTTGGCTTTTTAAAATGTTTGATGCCATTTTATCATTGTCATTATCATCCATGCAAAGTGCATGACATTAACAGAGAATCAGTAACACCAAAATGTAGAACAGAATTAATCTGCCAATGTCACATTCTAAACAGGTGCAGTGATACCAATCACATGCTGAAACTCAATTGGTAAGATATATTAAAATAGCTTTTAATTGCTTTTTTTACATATGCATGTATCTATTCTTTTTCAAATTCTTTTCCCATTTAGATTATTAGAGAATATTGAGAAAACGTGCTTATACTATACAGTCGGCCCTTGTTGATTGTCTATTTTAAACATATTAATAACAGTGTGTACATGTCAATAAAGTGGAATTTAGTGGGAGACTAAAGACAGAGTGATTAACAAAGACATTCCAAGATACCCTGAAATGCAATTGAAAACAAAGCGACATGCCCTGAGCATGCCAGGAAACTGCAGGTTAAGTGTCCCTGAGTTGCTGTCAGATTAAGGTGACTTGTTTAGCAAAAGTTCTAAATGTAGTTCCACATTTTTCACTCTCCAGCTATGGAACAGAGAGTGCTGGAAATCCATCAGTCTTTCAGGCTATAGATGCTCAAATAGATGGGATCAACGGCAATGGAGAGTTACTATTTCGTTCTCACTGCAGCCACGGGAGAAAAGGAGACTGTGGAGGAGAGTTCAGTATCTTAGACCCTCAGAACAGGGGCAAGCATCCAAGTCAGAAAACAATGTTGTTCCCACTCTGACTGATAATTCTAACTACCTTTCATACTTTATGAATGTACTGATTTATATCATTCAAGCTTGCCTAGTCTAAACTGGTAGTTTTGGTAGCAAGACTCTGGAATCTGTACTTTTTTCAAAAACCCACAGCCCCACAAAAAAAAAAAAAAAAAGAATTATAATGACGATCCAATTTTCAGAATCACTGATTTATTTAAGCCCTCTTTTTTCCCCTAAAAGTAAAAGTGAAAGTTGCTAAGTCATGTCCAGCTCTTTGCGACCCAATGGACTATACAGTCCATGGAATTCTCCAGGCCAGAACACTGGAGTGGGCAGCCTTTCCCTTCTCCAGGGGATCTTCCCTACCCAGGGATCAAACTCAGGTCTCCCACATTGCAGGCAGATTCTTTACCAACTGAGCCACAAGGGAAGTCATTTTCCCTAAAACTCACCATTTTAGTCACTTGCTACGTATATATCCCTGAATAGAGGTCTGATTTTGCCCTGAGAGAACTAATGATGAAAAGATTAATGGAAAGGGAACAATTACATTATATTATCTAGCAACAAAGGTAATAGTGAAACTGTGCTCCTTTGGCATCATTGACAGCCTGTTTTATTTTTTCTTTCTTTTCTTTATCATCTGTATAAAGTATTCATTGTCGATGCTTTGTTCTCCCATCTTCCGAACCCCCTTGTATTTCCAACACCCTTTTCTTAGATTGAGTAATTTGATCCCAGATTCCAGGAAACTGTACACACACACACACACACACATGTGCACACACACGTACACAATGGTACTCTACTTTCCAATGAACCCCATTTATCAGGACCGAATACTCTAGAAATCCATAGCTAAATGCAATTAACAGAATAGCCAAGCTACACACTAAGCTCTCACAAAGAAATGGAAAGAACCTAATGAGGCAGATAGAAAATTGGGTTACAGAACAAGGTACTGGATAAAGTATATTTATGATCTGAATTATTCTTGCTACATTATCATGCTTAATAAAACAAAACTTGGTCTATGGTCATACCTAAGGAAGTAAGTAGTCCCAGAACACACAAGTTAAGCTGTTTAACAGGACTGCTGGAGGAGACACTACCATCACAAGTATTTTAAGATGATTAGACATCTTCCTCCCTGGTGTTGATAAGGCTAAAGTCAATGCTTTATACTCCCATTTAGAATGATAAATTGTTTCAATATTTTTCTTATTTCTTGTTGGTCCACTTTTTTCTAATATTCTAAATACCATATTATGAATCATTTTTGCTACCTCTGTTTGATATAACATGATAATTGTAGCTTTTACTATAACCTAAAGTAAAAACCACTCAGCAGTCACTCAGCAACCCCTTAAAACAAAACAAGCAAGCAAAATAACTAACAAAAAATATAAATTCTCTTATGTTGTTGTTGAGAAATTCCTGTTTGGTTTCACACACACACAAAAAAAATTGGCTACTTAACCATTCCACCAAATCAGTCCATAAAAATGTATGCTCAAATAGTAACTATCTGTATAGACTAAATCTGAAACTTAGATACTATCTTACCCTAATAATGCAGAAATAATAATAAATCCCAGTTCTCAGGGCTTTTGAAAGGAACAAATAAATTAATTAAAATGTAGTCATCAGAAATCTTGGTTTAATATCATAGTTGACATGATTTGTGTTGAAGATAACTATTTAATATTATGAGACAATTGCTTTATGTTTCAAGCATCTCTTTAAAATGAATTCATCCATCTATTTATTGATTTGTATCAATTAAAGAAAATTTTTGAATGTGTTCTATATTTCAGACAATGTTCTAGGCACTGGGAATTTTAGAGAGATTAAGGTAAAGATCCCTGCCATCATGAAGATTATATACTAATTGAGGAGAAAACCACACATTCATAAGCAACTACACAACATAAGAACATATGAATGTTCTCAAGAATGATAAACATCAGTAACGAAATAAAGCCAGGATAGGAAAAGAATTAATTTGGGGTTGCATGTTAGGTGGGATGACCTAAGAAATTCTATTTGATGATTTTACCTTTTAGCAGAGATTTGAACATATTGAGAGAACAGTTCACATAACTGGTAACAGACAATTTCAGTGAAAACAGCAAATGTGAAAGCTCAGTGCATTCTTGACATGCATGAAGAAATGAAAGTGGTCAATTAAGATGAAATGAGCAATGGGTAAAGAGGTAAGACATGATATTGGAGAATTATTCAGGAGCCAAACCAGGTAGGGTTTTGATGAAAATAGTAAGAAACCTAGAGTTGGGAATGAAGAAATGGCTTTAGAAGAAATGTTTTTCTTTCTTCTAAAAATTTAAATTTGAGAATATATCTGCTTTGAAGCTTTTATATACAGAATATTTACTAACTAAAGAGTTAAAATCTCTGAAATCACAAGATGAAAAAGAGAAATAAAATACATCTGGTAAAGTACTATACATTTAAAATGGATAAACTGAAGCTGGTTTAAAAACTAATATACACATAAGTTTAATAACTTCATAGTTTTAATATTAAGAGTAGTTAATGTTTCATAAATTATTTACTCATGTTAAAATTGCATAACATTTTGTTCAACTCACAGTTACCTGTGCACTCTTTAACCCATCACTGAGTGATTCAAATTATACATTATGTTGTTGTTTGAAGGAAAGTAAGTTAAAAAGAAGTGTATGTAATATCACAACTATATTCCCCATTCACAGATAGCACATCTCAGGCAACTCATATCATACAGAGTGCTTTTTCTCACTCAGAAACTTTAGTTCTCAAATATTCAGCTTAAAATCCTGCAGCAGTATATGCGATGTGAGAATTGCATTGTGTGCAAGTCAAACCATATCATTTCCTTAACTTCAAGAAGTGCAAGCATTAAGGATAACTTTGCTTTCCACTGGGACAGTCAGAAAAACTGAATTTATCTTACCTGCAGATATTTTTTTTTTTGATCCAAAAGGAAATGATGCACTTAAGAGCATTTTTTATTATCATATATTATATATACTATTTAGTACAGGGGTTCCCAATCTCTGGGATCTAATGCCTGATGATCTGAGGTAGAACAGATGTAATAATAATAGAAATAAAATACACAGTAAATGTAAAATGCTTGAATCATCCTGAAATGACCCTCTCCCCACCCCACACCCCCCCAGTCTATGGAAAAATTGTTTTCCATGAAACTGGTCTCTGGTGACAAAATGTTGGGGATCACTGGTTCAGTACACAAATTATATATATGATACCCATTGATATATGTTTCATATGTGTATGTGCATATATAAATAAAATAAGGAGCATTTAAACACATACACACAGACATAATGTGTGTATTTATAATAAACATCCTGTCCATATTCTCCTTTTTCATGACTTCCAACAGCAATATCTGGATCTCTTTACCAAGGGACTTTCTCTTACCCCTGGAACACTCAATCCTACTCTTGAGGTAGACTAAAAGTTCCAAGGAACTAATGTCCTTAAAAGTGATAAATGGATGATAGTGCACAAACATTTCACCTTCCTTTCTTCTTTGTTGATGACTTTGAATCCTCTTATTACCAGAGTTTCCAGCAAAAGTAAGCTATACTTGTAGCTTCCTTTATAGTCTAACCTTTACTGACTTACACCTCTTATTCATTCAAATACCTCATTTCTTTACCAGTGTTTCTGGGTTCCCTAGCTGAATGAAGTGCGTCTGTTTGATCCCTTGTTTTAGAGTTGCCTTTGGGTGAAAGCCAATCTAACAATAACGTACAAAAATGCATGTAAGATTTAAAAATTGGTGTAAATGCTGGGAAAGATATTGCACTCCCTAAATCTCCATGTATGACCTGGCATTTTACATTCCCCCTTGAGGCTGAATTGAAGACATACAAATACTTCAGGACAAACGAATGTGACTGGAGTGATGTGTTTCTGATTTAGGTCAAGGCGGATAAAAGCTAATCAGCTTCTTCCATCTTACGTTTCTTCTACCTTCTTACACTGGAGGCCAAATACCCTCCATTGCATTAAAGGGAGACACTGCTTATTTGAATTTTTCATTACTGGGTATTGTTATTTTTTGTGTGTGTGTTAGGCCACAGAGAAATTAAAATTCATTTCTGCCTTATAGTAACCTAACATTATAATAACTAAAATAAAATATGGTAGCACTAAGTGAAGATCTGATGGAAATAAATCTCAAATATAGGTCATTATCTTTATGACGAGAAGTAACACATATCATAAACTGAGACTAGCATATTGTAAACTGTACTTATTTTTTATTACTCCTAGTCAATTCTTCATGGCTCATTGTGCTTTAGAATTGTGGCACTGGAAAAGACTCTTAAGAATCCCTTGGACAGCCAAGAGATTCAGCCAGTCAATTTTAAAGAAAATCAATTCTGAATAATCATTGAAAGGACTGATACTGAAGCTGAAGCTCCAATAATATGGCCACCTGATGTGAAGAGCTGACTGATTGGAAAAGACCTTGATGGTGGAATATATTGAAGACAGGAAGAGAGGCGGATGACAGAGGATGAGCTGGTTGGATGGCATCACCATTTCATCGGCCATGAACTTGGGCAAACTGAGGGAGGTAGTGAAGGACAGGGAAGCCAGGTATGCTCCAGTCCATGGGTTCGTGAAGAGGTGAACACAGCTTAGTGACTGAATAACAATAGTCAGTGCTTCACCTCAGCTCTCAGCTATGTTATGACAGGCAACTAAGTAAGTTGATGTTTCTAAGTCTCAATGTCTACATCTACATAGTGGGTTTATATTGTACAGGTTGCATGGGCTATTTTAATAATGTGATGAGACAGTACATATAAGATTCTTAGAAATAATTTTGAACACAGAATTTTCAATAAATTTTCATCATTATATTGTTTTTCTTTTACTTGTATATACATAAAATAGATGTGCATATCTCATGTGTATAATTATATTTATTTTTTTTGTTATTTGTATCCTAGTCACATTGAATTTCTCTCAACAATTCCAAAATACAGAATTTCCCATCAATATAATTTTATGCCATCAAAAAATTTTCCCAAATACAGAAGAAATCTTATATTTATTATAATTAATAAATTTGTTCCTGTTCAAAAATTTATCTAGTTAAAAGTTGAAACTATTTCAGTAGAAATGCAAATCTTTCTAAAGTTGAGTGACTAAAAGAAATAAACTTGGGTCTATAGGAAAAAATAGTTATTACTAAAGAGTTATTAATTTTAAACATTTTACTCCAAATATTGAAAAAGGTGGTTATAATCATTGTCAAACTAAGTAAAATAATCATAGTGTTCCTAATGTGTGATATTATGGGAAAAATATGGTGTTTATTCAACTATGATTTACCTATCAATAAATTAATGAAAATATTTATTTTTTTTTGCATGGAACAATTCTTTTATATAGGAGTATTTTCTCTCAGAAAGCTGAAGAATCTAATTATGCTAGACAAGCAAGATTTTGCCTCCATATAATTTCATTGGACAAAATAATATGTTTCATTTGTTGTTCAAGCTTTAAAACAAGACAATATAATTTTGCAGAACTGTAAAAAGACCTCAGAGAGCAATAGGGATTGATGAAAACTATCATTCCACAGGCATTAAAGAAATTTGCCCTGATACAGCCCTTCCTTACTGATAAACATTCAATCCTAAAAGTAGTCTTAAAATTGGCTTGTGGATGAACATAAACATTATTGGTAAAACTTAGGAAAATGGAGAATGTTCTCTTAATATTGCATATCAGCATGAAAATTTTACTACATTATTAGAAATGCATTCCTTTGAGAATTATTTAGTAAAAACAACCCCAAATATTATCGCAGCAATTGTGTTCTACCCTACAATGTAAGTTTGTGACATTATTTACTATAATTTGTCACAATGAAAACTGTACCAGGGAGACTAAGCAACCCTTTGGAAAGTTGTGCTCTTTTAAGCCACTTGGATATTATTTTGGAAATTAGCACACATTATACTGAAAGATATACTTGAGCCTTAGAAAAATCAGCAAAGCTTTCAAAAATTCTAACTGTGAGATTATGACTGAAATGACCATATGACTTCAGCTACATATTTGCAAAGAAGGATCTTATTTAGTAATAAGAAAATGAATCTGTCCTTTGATGCAACTACCTCAGTTTCTGAAAAGAAGATGGTATATGTTTATACAGGTAAATAAAATAAATATTATGCACATTTTTACAAAGATGAATATTTCTACAAACTTTGGAAGTAAACTGATGAACTCATTACTTACTGGGTGGCTATATATGTTTAATGGAGGGAAATAATCCATGTCCATTATCATGGGTTCCATTAGGATCTCAAATTTTCCAGGATTTCAGAGTCTTAGAAAATGACTGAATATTTGAATTCCTAGAAAATATGTTTTTTTTCTACTATTATATGCATACTTCCCAATACATATCTGGAGAAGGCAATGGCAACCCACTCCAGTGTTCTTGCCTGGAAAATCCCAGGGATGGTGGAGCCTGGTGGGCTGCCGTCTATGGGGTCGCAGAGTCGGACATGACTGAAGTGACTTTAGCAGCAGCAGCAGCAATACATATCTAATTTGCTGTAATTTCAATTCTTATAAAATTTAGCAAAGATGTTTATCATTTCTATTTGACAATGCAAAAAAAATTGCTTAGAATGTTTAATGTAGTAGACTGCTTAAGAGCTACTGGTTAATTCTTTATGTCTATGCATAGCATAAATTCACTGTTTCCTGCATTTTGGCTAACTTTACATGTCAAATTTGCTAGGCCTCAGTTTGTTTAGACACTGGGTCCAACAATACTCTGTGTGTGCCTGTAAGCATCATTCTGGATTAGCTTAATATTTGAATCAATCAGTACACTGAATAAAGTATTCTCCTCCTTAGTATGAGTGTATGCATGCTCAGTTGTGTCTGACTCTTGATCCCATGAAATCAAATGAAGACCTTAGCTGAGACATTGGTCTTTTGCTGCCACAAGACTCAAACTGAAACATTAGCTGTTCTCGGGTCTCAAACTTCCTGTCTTTCAAACTGGAGCTTTCATGTCTCTGAGTCCCCAGATCTTCAGATCACACTTAAACTACATTATTGGCTCCTTTGGATCTCCAGCATAATGTTAACTTTTAGGAATTCTCAACCTCCATAAATCATGTGAGTTCTGTTGTCATTTGAGAGCAGGAAGAGTTGAAGTCAAGTCAGAAATAACACTATCCTGAACCATGCATATAGCTAGCTGTCTTAGAAACGTCTTGTATATGTGTGTGTTTTTTCAAACTGTATTACACACCACAGAGTGTTGAACTAACCTGTTCACTGAAATATCACTGATCTGAATCAGATGTCCAATTTTGACTCTTCTAAGCCAGGCGTCAGCAATACGTGGACCGTGAACTTCCAGATATTCAAGCTGGTTTTAGAAAAGGCAGAGGAACCAGAGATCAAATTGCCAACATCCATTGGATCATTGAAACAGCAAGAGAGTTCCAGAAAAACATCTATTTCTGCTTTATTGACTATGCCAAAGCTTTGACTGTGTGGATCACAATAAACTGTGGGAAATTCTGAAAGAGATGGCAATACCAGACCACCTTACCTGCCTCTTGATAAACCTATATGCAGGTCAGCAGTAACAGTTAGAACTGGACATGGAACAACAGACTGGTTCCAAATAGGAAAAGGAGTACGTCAAGGCTGTATATTGTCACCCTGCTTATTTAACTTATATGCAGAGTACATCATGAGAAACTCTGGGCTGGAAGAAGCACAAGCTGGAATCAAGATTGCTGGGAGAAATATCAATAACCTCAGATATGCAGATGATACCACCATCATTGCAAAAAGTGAAGAGGAACTAAAAAGCCTCTTAATGAAAGTGAAAGAGGAGAGTGAAAAAGTTGGCTCAAAGCTCAGCATTCAGAAAACTAAGATCATGGCATCTGGTCCCATCACTTCATGGGAAATAGATGGGGAAACAGTGGAAACAGTGTCAGACTTTATTTTTTGGGGCTCCAAAATCACTGCAGATGGTGATTGCAACCAAGAAATTAAAAGATGCTTACTGTTTGGAAGAAAAGTTATGACCAACCTAGACAGCATATTAAAAAGCAGAGACATTACTTTGCCAACAAAGGTCTGTCTAGTCAAAGCTATGGTTTTTCCAGTGGTCATGTATGGATGTGAGAGTTGGACTGTGAAGAAGGCTGATCACCAAAGAATTGATGCTTTTGAACTGTGGTGTTGGAGAAGACTCTTGAGAGTCCCTTGGGCCTCAAGGAGATCCAACCAATCCATCCTAAGAGAGATCAGTCCTGGGTGTTCATTGGAAGGACTGATGCTGAAGCTGAAACTCCAGTACTCTGGCCACTTCATGTGAAGAGTTGACATTGGAAAACACCCTGATGCTGGGAGGAATTGGGGGCAGGAGGAGAAGGGGACGACAGAGGATGAGATGGCTGGATGGCATCACCGACTCGATGGACATGAGTTTGAGTAAACTCCGGGAGTTGGTGATGGACAGGGAGGCCTGGCGTGCTGCAATTCATGGGGTCGCAGAGTCGGACACGATTGAGCGACTGAACTGAACTGAACTGAAGCAACTTTTATTCTTGTGTCTTAAGAAACGGTGTTGCATGCAGCACAGAGCAGTGAACTAATCTAGTCCTCGCAGTCAGAGTACCACATCGAGCAGAAAGGGGCTGGAGAACAAAAGGGCTAAACAGGCTATCGATAGCTGTTCTTCCTCAGACGGATGATGAAACATGTGCTCACCATAAGCACAGAAAGTATTCTCAGAACATTGTTCTACAGAGTTTATTGTCTTTGGCTACAATTCTTGTACCTACTTCTCTTTAAGTAATGTACATTTAATTTAAAATATTGGAAACTCTGATTGACTTTTTTTTCAGAAAATACACATCTGTAAGTTAAACATCCCTATAAGCTAGAGAGACTCATTTTTAGAACATTATTTATTGAAATTTCTATTCTACAAATATCTGTATCATAATTAGTATATCCTTCTTGATACAACTCATTAGTAAATTTTTTTCAGTAAATATTAAAGTCCTTGGTAAAATAAAAGCTTATTTTTCTCTTAGTTCTAGAGTTTGAGAAAGCTGATGTTTAATAAGAGTTGTTATTCTAAAATAAATCATCTTGAAATCCATTTCTATTAACATGTTTTGTTGTATTCAACCAAAGTAAATAATCAGGAATAATTTTATTGTATAGATCCTAGTGATTTACTTATTCATTCACTTAATAAAATTTCTTAAATATTTATGATTAAAAAAGTTTACTTAACTGTATTCTGCATGTAAGGGTTCCAAAACTCTTATGTTACAAAATAAATTCTGAACCTGTTATTCATACCAGGACTGTGTATACAGTTGTAGATAACATCCTTTAGCCTTATATATATTTCTTTCTTCTGTTTTGTTTGCATAGATACTTTGGGAAATGGTATTACTAATCATGATGCTGCTACTTTTATTTCACTATCTCAAAAGTCTGTTTTAATTTATGATTCATAAGAATTAGAATAATTCATGGGGCAGAGAACAGTTAGCAAGAGAAAATTGATAAAAACTGCCTATAGCATTCTTGCGGATAAACATTCTTCTTGGGTTCATATCTGATTAACTCAGATATACATCTTATAGAACTAATCCAAATACAAATTTCCTATCCTTAGGCCAAGTTAAAAAAAAATAGCAGATTATTTTGTGAGTTCCATAATGTTGCTCAAGAAGCAGATATATTTTAGCCAGAAACTTTATGGCTCCATGTTTAATGCACTTGTGTGTTGAAGATTTATCAAATTTCTTTTCCCCAAAAGAAACTACTACAGATAATGACTGGTCATGTTGATTAATTACTTCCTAGAATGTACTGAAAGTACTAAATCTGTGTTTTTTTTGAAGGAAGGTGGGCTACAGGCCACAAGGTCACAAAGAGTCAAGCACAACTGAAGTGACTTAGCACATACACACATCACATTTGTTTTCCAGATTTGTTTTCACAACATTTGTTTTCCAGATTATCAAAATTATAAAACTAAAATCTATAAAGTAATTAAAATCATTTTTCATAAAAGCTTAGCAATCATTCACAAACTATCAAATGTAAAAATCCAGAGAAGGAAAGTGTTTATAATATCAATATTCTAGAACAGGCAATAATCTAATTAAATTTAATTTTCTGTTTCTTTAAGTGTTTGGACCAATAAATAACCAAAAACCTGTCATAACCATGTCAAAATTTCAGAGTCATCAATAAAACAGGATGTTTTCAAAAGTCAGAGCACTAGACAGAGTTTTCAGAGAAATGGAGACTATTTTAAAAAACTCCAGTTTGCTATGTCTCCCCTAAACCTTACCCTCTGAGACATTCCCTTATCTTTGCAGATCAACATGCACCTTGCCTTAACAGAAATACTTACCCTTCTGAGTTTTCTCCATCTCCTTATGTTTTCTTTCAAAGTGGCAATAGATATTTTAATAGATTAAGTTTTAGTCTTAGGAGTCATGTCTAGAGAAAAGGTCAGTTGTTATTTCAAAGAGAAAGCAGCCATATACACAGTTGTGTTCTGTGGGAATGAGGGGGACTTATCAGGCTAAACTCCTTTGGTGGATTTCCACTGCTTTAGCATAAAAATGAAATCTTTAATATTGTCCAGGAGGTCCCACTTGGGCTGGCAAGTGAAGAGTTTTCTCATCTAATGACACTTTCCTTCTCAATCAGACTGTGCTTTTTTGTGATATTCTTAGAGGATTCAGTTGGCTTGGAATATTATTCACTGCATGTACTTTTTCCTCCTTGTAGGCCCATGGCAGCTAGCACAGCACTTTTCACAAAGTAATCCAAGCTGATTCTACCAATAGTTCAGAAATGATTTATGAGATTAAACCTACTTATCACCCAGAGTCTGAAACTCTATGAGACAGTTTCAATGCCGTGGAATAGCTTTATAGTTACTGAAAACTGTACAGTGATTTAAAAATCTCCAAAGCTTTCTTGGGAACATCCGGAAAGAATGACATGTTAATAGCGCTCTTCTCAATACTCATTATACAGTCTAAATTGAAAGACAGAAGGTAAATATCAGTCTAATATGGAGAGAATAATGTCAAGAAATCACTGAAATATGCAAAATTTTGAAGATTAGATTTTTGCCTCTAAGAAAAAAGTGAAATAATGCACTAAGAGGCAAGTCACTATAATCTTTACTGGATAAAAAGTGCAGTTTTCAACACAAATCTAGAAAAGAACACTAGTACTCCCAAGTTGGAAATAACTATAGTCATAAAAAGAGTAAGTTCTTTATAGGAATTCTTTCAGCAAATGCACATTATCTATATATGGCATTTTAAGGGTATAGGAGGCCAGTCCATAGGTCACATGATAGAGAAAGCCCATGAGGTTATGCATTACTGGATTCATCAGTATGCAGGGCTCTTTTCTTCTGGAGAACTGAACCCAGGAAGGGTACATTACCTTCCCACTTGTTAGGGTCATGTGACAAATTCCAATGATGGTCTTTGATGTGTCAATTTTGGGTTGAAGCATAAAAAGATAAGACTTTATTTTGTTAGCATCTCCTAGATATATATCATAGAAACCTATGTTCCAAATAGTACAGAAGGTAAGAAACTCAGGAGCTGTAATTTTACAGTATTTTCAGACTAACCAATTAACTTGTCACAGTTTCATTTTTGAAAAATGATCAATCACCAGAAAATATAATGTACATATTTACTCAACTTACTTATATGTTACTGATATTTTGAATTACTCCAGGTTTTTGAGCTGCTATCAATTGGACTGCCTCTCTCAAGTTATATATTTGAAAACTGACTTGAGAAAGAACTATCTAGAAACTGGAAATAAGCACTGTTTAATAATTTCTGCCAGCCTCAATGACCAAATTATACTTTCTTTTTTTTTAAATTATTTTTAGTATAAACTAGATCATGCATACATTGAAAAGTTTTTTATTTTATTTTATTGAATTCAGAGTAGACTTTATAATTCACCATGCATATATATATATATATATATATACACATACATACATGGCATCATAGTGTTATATGTTTGTGATATAGGTTACATTAAAGTTACAGAAAAAGTTAAAAATGGAAATATATTGTTTGGATGCTAGCAGAGCACTTGAGACTCCTGGGTCAGAGACAAATGATTTTCTCCCTCACAGTACAACAAACAGCAGGAGCTTCATGTTCACATAGGTTCCCCTTGCCCACAAGGCCCATGGGAAATATCCCAAGGGAATGCTGCCGAACAGTGAGTTTTGTCCAGCTGAGGAGCCTAGAGTTTCAGAAACCCCCAATATTTTAAAGGGACTTCTAGCAGATCAGTCTAGCCTTTGTTCCAGAAACAGAATTTTTATTATCTCAATCAGGAAACAAGTCTGCCCTGTCTCTAAGAGATGATGATACTGCTGTTCTAAGACTATTATTCAAACATTCTTAAAAATAGAATCTGGAAAAAAAAGCTTCCAATATCTCTATTAGGCATACAGACTGCAAGTGATTCATGGAGAATTCTCTTCTAACAGACAGTGTCTCCAACTGCCCAGGTGTCTGAATGACTGAGAAGCTGATATTACCTTGTTAACTCATAACTGATATATAGCCTGATAGGGAAATTTTTTTTTTGTAGGCCACTGAGATGCAGGGGTTAATTGAATGTTCTAATAAGATCTAGTAGTAGTAGTAAAGGTCCATCTAGTAAAAGCTAGGGTTTTTCAAGTAGTCATGTATGGATGTGAGAGTTGGACTATAAAGAAAACTGAGCACTGAAGAATCGATGGTTTTGAACTGTGGTGTTGGAGAAGACTCTTGAGAGTTCCTTAGACTGCAAGGAGATCCAACCAGTCCATCCTAAAGGAGATCAGTCCTGGGTGTTCATGTGGAGGGACTGATGTTGAAGCTGAAACTCCAATATTTTGGCCACCTGATGTGAAGAGCTGACTCATTTGAAAAGACCCTGATGCTGGGAAAGATTGAAGGCAGGAGGAGAAGGGGATGACAGAGGATGAGATGGCTGGATGGCATCAATGACTCGATGGACATGGGTTTGGGTAGACTCCGGGAGTTGGTGATGGACAGGGAGGCCTGGCGTGCTGGGTTTGCAAAAGAGTCTGACATGACTGAGCGACTGAACTGAACTGAACTGAACACTATGCAGAAGATCAAGGAAGGAAAAAGCTTATTAGCATCTAAATCTGACGCATAGTTAACTGGCTAGCGTAGGATATGTAATTCAAGCTGGGCCCAACAATGACTCCCTCCTGGGACTGTGCATTGAGGCATCACCAGTCTATCATGTGCTGTGGCCATTTAAGCCAAAATATTGTATAGAGATGATCCTAGAGGCATTGACTTGACAAGTCAGATCTACAAGTGAGAAAAAATCTGAGGGAAGAGAATTCATAAGTGAACCAAGGGAACTATTTTGCAAAGAAGGCATGAAGCAGATGCACAGAAAAAATATCAAAGATGAAAGAGAAGAGTGGCCCATCATAAAGAGGAAGCAATTTCTGCTTCTGCTTTTCCTCTTAGCTATGTTTTTTGGCTTTGCAAAACCTGTGAGGTTATCTGCTAATTCAGTGTGGAAATATCTGTTTTCTTGGGTGAAATCTATAATGTAAAGCTATAAGGAAAAGTCTCTGATTAAGACAAGGTAGTTGTGGGACTCCCCTGGTTGTCCAGTGGTTAAAGTTTTGCCATCCCATGCAGGGACTGCAGGTTTGATCTCTGGTCGGGGAGCTGAGATCCCACAAGTCTTGTGGACCAAATACCAAAACAAAAAACAAAAGTAATACTGCAACAAATTCAATTGAGACTTTAAAAAATGGTCAACATCAAAAATAATAATAATAACTTCAAAAAACAGACAAGGTAGTTGCTTAAAGAACTGAGTGTATAGTATGTTTTGAGAGAGTACTTAAATAAAGAAGTGAAAGTGAAAGTTTTCACTTCAGTCTTTTTTTAATTTTTTTTCAAATTTATTTATTTTAATTGGAGGCTAATTACTTTACAATATTGTAGTGGTTTTTGCCATACACTGACATGAGTCTTGTCTGACTCTTTGCAACACAATGGACTATAGTCTGCCAGGCTTCTCTGTCCATGGAGTTCTTCAGGCAAGAATACTGGAGTGGGTTGCCATTGATATGCAAATACTTGGAGGAACTCATTTCTGGAATTTAAGATGTATCTTTGGCAAAAGTTTAGAAATGAGGTAGATACCTTTGGAGACTATTGATCTAAAGAAATTCAGAACAATGAAAAAATAACATTGGTTGAGGCAATAAGTAAGTGGATTTAATTATTTAATTTATATGTAAATAAAATCAAAGTGAGTGTAGCTTGGTTAAGAATTAGTTTTCAGTCTCAGTCTCTAGGCAAGTCCAATTTATTGCATATTTGTTAAGACTTCTGAATGTAAGAACAGAAGTTCAAATTGACTTCATTAAAAATAAAGTGTATATATAATTTTTGTTCTTAGAATTCAAGGTCAAATTGAACTACTGGTGTAGGAAGGGCAGAGATAGATCTGGACCTCAGGGGCCTTATGAAGATTTAAATAATGTCAATCTTACTTTATCTTTGGCTCTTGTCTCTAAATCTGCATCTGTGCTTGATTCTCTTTACTGGCATATTGCCTCCAAATGGCAAGAAATGTGTCAGTTAACAGTTTTATAATTTTAAAATGTATAGCTTTAGACACCATGAAAGAGAATGGCCAGCAAGCAGTCCCAAAACAAAATCCCATGGACGTACTCCTTGATTCAAATTAAATCAGGTATTCATATTTGGATGGGCCATCATCAACTGTCAGCAGACAGAATAGAAATTAAATTAGGATGAGAAGGATGGTTAGATTTCACTGGATTGTCTGAGCAGGACACCATCTAATCAAGGGAGTCCTTAAAACTGGAGGACCTTTTTCAGCTGTGATCAGAGAGAGAAGGCAGCACGAGAAGAATGTCCGGTCACACTGCTGATTCTGGCATGCAGGCAGGTATGTGCAAGAAGCAGAGGGAGACCTTTAAAGGCAGGAAAAGGCAAGAAAAATAATTCTTATCTAGAGCACCAGAAAAAATGCAGCCCTCCTGATGCTAGTGAGACCCATATTGAATTTCTGACATACAGAATCTGGAGATACAAGTTTTGTTAGTTTTTAAGTCACTAGTTTGCAATAATTTGTCTCAGCAGCAATAGAAAAGCAATACAGGAAGGAAGGGAGATACCCTATAAGAGCGATGCCATGACGACTATCACATATGCATCTATTATCAATTGTGTTTTTATGGGTGATTCTATCAAAGTCTATTATAATGCTTTACAGCTATAAAGGCTGATAGATGCATAAATGATAGATAGACAGGCTAGTATGACTCAAAATAGCCTTAAAAATCAAATCATCAAATTGTCTTTCTTCATGGTTCATGATAACTTTGGTTGTTTGCTTTAAGTGCATTAAATTTTTAAAAGTACTTGTTCAACAAAATACTTATGGCAACCCTGGTTCATGGCACAAATATCAGATCCTAAAACCCTTATAAATAAGGGAGCTAAGAGATCTTTTTTTCTAATATTTAGTTTTTGACCTCAGTCCCTGACAGAGAGCTCCTAAATCCTTTGGAATTTTCTGGGTGATAGAAGCATCTTTTGTTCCAATGTTGGTCAGTCACTGAGTTGTGTCCAACTCTTTGTGACCCCATGGACTACAGCACACCAATCTTCCTTGTCCTTCACCATCTCCCAGAGTTTGCTCAAACTCATGTCCATTGAATTGATGATGCCACCCAAACATCTCGTTCTCTGTCACCCCCTTCTCCTTTTGTCCTCAATTTTCCCAGCATTAGGGCCTTTTCCAATGAGTCAACTCTTCTTATCAGGTGGCCAAATATTGGAGCTTCAGCTTTAGCATCAATTCTTCCAATGAATAGTCAGGGTTGATTTCCTTTAGGATTGACTGATTTGATCTCCTTGCTATCCAAGGGACACTTAATAGTTTTCCCCAGCACCACAGTTCAAAAGCAACAGTTCTTCAGTGCTCAGCCTTCTTTACGATCCAACTCTCACATCCATACATGACTACTGGAAAACCCATAGTTTTGACTATACAGACATTTGTTCTAATAAGGTAACTCATTTGGTTCCTGGAAGGGTCTGGTTACCAGAAAGACCAAGCCATGATTAGAAACCTGGAACTCTTACCCCCACTCCTCATTCGCCAGAGAGAAGAGAGAAGCTAAAATTGGATCATGCCTATGTAATGAGGCTCCATAGAAATCCCAATAATACAGAGTCTAGGGAGCTTTTGCATTGGTGACCACATCAAAGTACTAGTGGGTGTTGCACACCCATTTCCATGGGGACAGATGTGTCTGCCTTTGGGATCCTTCCAGACCTCTTCTTATACACCCCTTCATCTGAGTGTTCACCTGTATCTGGTATCATATCCTTTGTTTGATAGTTAGCTAGTAAACATAAGTAATTCCAGTTAAGTTCCAGAACATTACCCAGGTCTGTGAGCTGTTCTGGCAGATAATCTGATCCAAAGAGGGGGTTGCAGGAACTTCTAATATGCAGCCAAGTCAGAAAGAATGGGCAAACTCCTGGAGATAGTGGATGACAGAGGAGCCCGGCATGTTGCAGTCCATGGGGTCACGAAGAGTCAGACAAGACTTAGGCACTGAAAAACAGCAACAGAAAGAATGGGCAGGTAATGGGGGCCTACCACTTGCAAGAGCCATCTGGAGCAGATGTAATCTTGTGAGACCGAGTCCTTAACCTGTGGGATCTGCGCCAACTCTGGTCGGTGTCAGAATTACATTCATTTCAGGAAACCCAGCTGCTGTTAGAGAATTGTTTAATACATGAAAGACCCACACATTTGGCAACCAGAAATCAAGTAGTATTGAGAGTACAGAAATATTTCTTGAATAGTAAGAGAGAAAGAAGAACACATTAAATACATTTTGTGGAGTTATTTTTAAAAACAAAATGCTTTACAATATAAAGAAATCATAATATCTAAATTGTTTCTTTTGTAACAAATTTTACCATGGTAGTTATTTTATGGCAGTAGAGTTTTAGTTGAATTTGGAATCATTATATGGAAAGTTTAAACCAAAACACCACACAGGCTCGTGCCTATTTGTAGAATAAGTACATGAATCGCTTTTTAAAATACACACCAAATACTGACCTTTAATTTTCCTTTGGTATTTATTGGAAATCAATCAATGTTTTAGAAGGAAAGAGCAAAACTATTCAAACATATTATCCTAAGCATGACAATGAGACTGAAATAATAAAAAGACATCAAATAGTAACTTGAATTCTTTTAAGAATAGAGCAGGTGTGTAATTAGCCTTCAAAATAATGGGAGTTGTTATTGTAAATAATAACAATAAAATGCTCAATTTTGTAAATTTAGAATTGGTTACTTTCTTTATCTCATGAAGAAGTGGTTAAAATATTTGAATAAAATAAAAGTAATAACTTCAAGGTGTTTACTTTCACTTACTCAGGATTATAATCACCAAATGATTCCCTAATCTTCTTAATCACATAATATTGAACAAAGAAGAGTGAATTTAGTATTAGAGTTTTATATTATGAATAAAACTTACTCTTCCAAGACAAAATCCTGGTGATGATCACTTGGCACTATGATTTCTATGTACCAAAATCTGCACTTACATATTTATATGTTGAAGTAAAATTTCAGAAATGGAGAACTACTTAAAATAAAGAGGTGCTTATTTGAGGTTTATCAGGATTGTAGTCCAGGAGACACAAATTTGAGAAGCACTTGAATTATGCTCCACTAGACTAAAAAATGGAGGAGGCTTATGAAGGCAAAAACTTGAAAGCCCCAGTTAGTAACATAAGTTACTTTTCGAGAATTTTAATTGGAGCTGGCAAGATGTAAGGCTGTTGCTTAAGCAAAGATTGGTTGAGTCTGAAATAGTTATGTAGTAACAAGGGGGGATTTTGAGATCATAGATTGCTCTGGTCAACGTTTTTCTAATATAGCTGGTGGTGTCATTGAATTTAGTACAGTTAAGAGAAAATTCAGGTTTTTAGAGATGCATAGACATGTTTAAGATCAGATACACAATGGCTGCCCAACTTCATTTTTATTCCTGAACTATGCTTACTCCATTATCCTTTTTAATTTGTCATCAAGCTCTAGTCCCCACTATGACTGTATTTGGAGAGAGAATGTTTTAGGAGATAATCAAGGCAAAATGAGGGGATATGAGTGGGCTGCAGTCCAATAAGACAAATGGCCTTACACAAAAAGGAAGGAACACCAAGAATACACAGAGAGGAGAGGCTGTGTGAGGATAAGTGAGAAGGTAGCCACGTTCAAGGCAGAAAGGGAGGCCTCATGAAAAGTTAGAGCTGCCAACGCTCTGATATTGGTTGGATTTTCAGCCTCCAAAACTGTGAGAAAATAGATTTCTGTTGTTTAAGCCATCCAGTTTCTTGTATTTAGCTATGGCAGCCCTACCAGGTTAAAACAATGGTGTTGACACTCCTATATTAAGACCAAATAAAATCTTACAGCATAATATCTGTAATTATGTCATGTGCTATGCTTCACATTGTAACATATTTCATATTATTCTTATGGGGGCATTTTGCAACAAAAGATCAACAGTATAATTAAATATATATTTACTATTTGCAACCCCATGGACTGTAGCCCACCAGGCTCCTCTGTCCATGGGATTCTCCAGGAAAGAATACTGGAGTAAGTAGCCATTTCTTTCTTCAGGGGATTCTGCCCAACCCAAGGATCTAACTTAAATCTCCTTCATGGTAAACAGATTCTTTACCATCTGAGTCACCAGGAAATCCCATGTGTTTGGAAGAAAACTCTTTATTCCAAAAATATTTGCTGTTGTTCACTCACTAAATCGTGTCTGACTCCTTGCAACCACATGGACTGCACCTCACTAGGCTTCCTTGTCCTTCACTATCTACTGGAGCTGCTCAAACTCTCGTCTATTGAGTCAGTGATGCCATCCAACCATCTCGTCCTCTGTCTCCCCTTCTCCTCCTGCCCTCAATCTTTCCCAGGATCAGAGTCTTTTCCAATGTGTTGGCTCTTTGCATCAGGTGGCCAAAGTTTTGAAACTTCCTAAAAGATCCCCTCATTGTTCAAAAAATTATTGGTACTTTATCATGTACACTGTATAATCTAATTAAACATTTGAGGATGATTTAGAGCCAATACAGATGGATTTATGTACTTTTCTAAAATTTCTGAAGTGTTTCATAAATATAAAAAGCTAAATTCGTGGTAATGTACATTGGTGGAAAAATCATCATTAATTCCTATTATTCAAGTACAGCGAATAAGTTTCTATTCCTCTTATTCTCCTTTATCCAAAGCAGCCTTTCTTTATGTGTTTTATACATTTTCCTTGTCTAATCCTTTTAAGAAAGGATTTAGGGTTAAAAAATTTAAAACTACTACTGAAATACTAAGTTCAGTAGGCTAGTCTATAGTTTACTTACAAATTAATGAAAAAACATCTAAATTAACAAACATCAAATTATTGAATAAACTATTACCAATAACTTTCCAAAAGTAACAGACACAAACTATTTTATTGACTTTTTTTTCTTAACTGTAAGGAACGGTGTTAATGAGGCATTATTTAACTTAAGTGTTTGCAGAAAGACTTACAGATTCAGCATTGTATATGCCCAACTGTAGAATACAGTGTACAAATGGAATGCACAGTGTAAATGGGAGTAGACTTTTTGTCCTTCTATCTGCTGGAGGTGTCTCAGGGTGTGCCCTGTATAGGATTCAGACTACAAGGGGCGTGCATGTAAAGCGCTCCAGGGCCAGGCGCCAGTGAAGAAGCCCAGAGTCTACTTCCGTTGGGAGTCTAACACAGTGAACTGGTCACATAGGTACATTCTAGCGACCTGGAGAGTCTCAACTATCAACCCTCCAAAAGCTTTGGTGTAACCAAATGTAAATCATAAATCCAACTGCTATAGTATCACTATAATGCTGAGAAACAAAATACATCATGCCTTAAAATAACTCATGAAACTACAGGTCCAAGAATATCATTTATATACAGTTAATATATTCCATACTGCTCCTCAGGAGTCACTTTGGTACCCTAAACTTCTGTTTAAAGCATTCCATGATATAATAGAAGCATACGCATGTCACAATCCGTCATCACCTGGCTCACTTCCTCTCTAGCTTTACTTGCTTGTTTTCCCTGCCATTCGCTGCTCATGTTCACTCTGTCTGTTTCCTGATACAGACTTCCAGGTTCTTCCTTCAATGGGTGGCCTTCCCTCCACATCTTCAGGCCCTTGATGCTCCTTGAAATGCCTTCCACATAATCTTTTGTGAGAACATTTTTTTTCATCATAGAGCCACACTCACATTCTCAGAGAGACCTCCCTGCAACACACTGCCGAACAGTCTGCCCTGTGGTGCTGAGCATAGTCTGGGTGTATTTATCCTCTGTCTCTTCTGCTTAAATGTAAGGTACATAGTAAGATCAAAAATGATATAATTCCAGTGCCTAGAATTGTACTTGTCACATGTTGTTATGCTGGCATATTTTTGTTTCTTATCTAAGAATTCACTATATTTGACCTATAACTTAGATAAACAAAATAATTTGATTTAAAAATAATTTAAGTGCTGAAGTTAGTTTAATTGTATATTGATCAGTAGCATTCATAATCAAATTGGTCCATATATTGTCAATGTTAGTCTTTTAGATGTTGGTCCTACTAAGTCATCTAGATATTTTTTTTAATTGCTATAGATTTTAGAAGATTGACAACATCAAACAAACCCTGTGTCTCTAGGCTTTTATGCTGTGAATGTATGATAACATATATGGTGCATATCTTGCATGTTCTATCAGTCTTACAGACACCATGCCTTTGAAATTGTTTTATTTTTCCTAATTGTTGATTCATATAGAAAATCTGTGGTTACCTCCTTGCAATCCTTCCTTTCTTTTTCTTTCCTTTTTAGATTTCAAAAACACCTGAGAAAGTCTCCCTTCAGAAACTGAATAGCAAAGACTCGCCTCACTTTCTAGATTGCTTTATAATTATATATAAAAGGAAAGTTCTCATGGATTAATATAATTTGCATGCAACAATATTGTTTAGTATTTGTTTTGGGGAAAACAATTTGTAGAATTTCATTTTATTCCTCATTTCTTCAGGTTAGCAAAACCTAGCTCTTCCTTTCAAATCACACTGGAGCTTAAAATATTGATAACTTGGCTTAGCTACTGCAGTTCAGCCTTTTAGGGAAGGTCAATAACCTTGAAACCTAAGGTATTAATCTAAGCATGGGGTCACTGATCCTGGGCCAGAATTATAACTCAAATTTTCCAAGTCTCAGCCACTCACTCCCATGACGAATGGAACAGATTCTACAAAATACCGTGAACAAATAATGCTTTTGGATTGCTTGTTGTGCAAAATACCTTGCACAAATATAGCTTTCAAATTGCTTGTTTTGCTCTCTTGGAGCTGAAAGATCTATTTCTCTTCTAACTCTTAAGGATGAAAATGCATTAGTCTTCTTACTTCTAATCCAAATGGTGCCATTTTTCCTTTTGTGATTGACTGGTGTGTGGAGCATATCTGTCATTTTAGCCACTGGTTTATGAAACCTTTGGTGTAATTCATAACTCTTGTTACCCTTAGTGCAGGACTGAATGACTGGAAATGAAAAGGTAAATACTTTCACATAAAGCTATTTTTAATCTTTATTGTTTACCTTTAGGTTGGTCTTTAAAGAATATCACTGTGATAATTATTCTGTATAGAAGAGTAACAAGTGATTTTTTAATATTTTAATTGTATATTTTTAAAATGCAAAATATTGAAATTATTTTGAGAGGCAGCATAATGTATTGGCTAAGATAATGGATTTAAGGCAGATTTTATTTGTTGTTCAGTGGCTCACTCATGTCTGACTCTGTCTGACCACATGGCCTACAGCATACCAGGTCTCCCTGTCCTTGACCATCTCTTGGAATTTGCCCAAGTTCATGTCCATTGCATAGGTGATGCCATCCAACCATCTGATCCTCTGATTCTTCTCCTTCTACCCACAGCATCAGGGACTTATCCAATGAGTCAGTTGTTTGCATCAAGTGGCCAAAATAGGCAGATCATCTGGATTCAAATCTCTTTCAGAACCAGTAATCTATTGTGTAATCCTAGGCAAATAACTTATTTTTATTGTCATTAATCACCTCTGTTTTCCCACCTACAAGATGCTAATAAAAAGAGTAAGAATGTAACCACTATTTAAGAGTATATGAGTGTTTGTATATTTCTCAGCTATGTATCTATATTTACTTCATGCTGATTTTAAAATATTTCATGGAAAATTAAAAAATCTGGATGTGTCTAGTTTTGCCTTGCACATAATTGTGTTCAATAATGAAAAGTTGAGTGTGTAATAGTTTGAAACAAAACAGCATGGAAAATTTATGTTAATCTTTTGTTTTATCAGTTTTGTGCTAATCATGAAAGCACACTATTGCTAGATAGACAAATATCTGTACATGTTTACAAAGGAGATGTTTTTTATCTGAACATGCCTGTCACAAACTTTCAGGTATGTGATTCCTGATGCAGTTTCATGATGAATGGTATTTCTATTTAAGGGAGAGTAGAGGGTTATAATAAAAAGTTGCCCAGTACATGTTATAATAAAAAGACGTCCAGTACATCTTCATCTTGGTCCCAACTTTGATGTTATCTCATAACAGAAGTTCTTACTTTGCACCCTAGGTTAGTACCCTGCTTAGTACCAGTCCCTTCCTTTTCAGGCACAAAGACCAATTCTCCAAAAAGAGGAAGGTGGGCTAATAGGCTATAATGCAACGTGGAAAGGTAATAGCAATTGAAATATCAAGTTAACAAGTTATGTAAGAAAGATACATTACAGTGCCTTGTATAGGAAGCAGATCTCACACTCAAGTGTATTTAACAGAAGAGAAAGCAGCAGGAAAAATTTGTCCAAGGATACAATCAGGCTTAAAGGAACCAAAAAGGAATGGGAAATGATGCAGCTACTAGTGACACTGGAAATCTGCACTATTCTTAGGCCTTTAATGCTAAAAGACAATATTACTCGGAGCTGGAAAAATTGAAGAAGGGCTCTCCAGCAAGAATAGTAAGCTAAGAGGCTTATGGCTACTGCTAGGACTACGTAGAAGAAAGAGTAATACTATGTCCCATTGGGAAAATCCAACAAGAAGGCTTAATAAATGACCCTGGTAATGCAATGCATAGATGTTGACATTCAGAGACACAAAACAATGTAAAGCAAGGAGGAAATTGATATGATGGGTAAGGGGCTCAGAAGAACAATACCATATTTTAATGAAAAGAAAATGGTCTTAACATATACATACTGCAAATGCAGAAATTACTACATACTAAGAAAAAGCAAGAGAGTTCCAGAAAAACATCTATTTCTGCTTTATTGACTATGCCAAAGCCTTCGACTGTGTGGATCACAATAAACTGTGGAAAATTCTGAAGGAAATGGGAATACCAGACCACCTGACCTGCCTCTTGAGAAACCTGTACGCAGGTCAGGAAGCAACAGTTAGAACTGGACATGGAACAACAGACTGGTTCCAAATAAGAAAAGGAGTACATCAAGGCTGTATACTGTCACCCTGCTTATTTAACTTATATGCAGAGTACATCATGAGAAACGCTGGGCTGGAAGAAGCACAAGCAGCTGGAATCAAGATTGCCGGGAGAAATATCAATAACCTCAGACAACACCACCCTTATGGCAGAGAGTGAAGAGGAACTAAAAAGCCTCTTGATGAAAGTGAAAGAGGACAGTGAAAAAGTTGGCTTAAAGCTCAACATTCAGAAAACTAAGATCATGGCATCTGGTCCCATCACCTCATGGGAAATAGATGGGGAGACAGTGGAAAGAGTGTCAGACTTTATTTTTTTGGGCTCCAAAATCACTGCAGATGGTGACTACTGGAAAAATGATAGCTTTGAATATATGTTCTTTTGTTGGCAAAGTGATATCTCTGCTTTTTAATAAGCTGTATAGGTTTACCCTAGGTTTTCTTCCAAGGATCAAGTGCCTTTTAATTTCAATTGTAGCTATTTTAATATTATTGCTACTAATTAAACAGCTATTAATTAATTAAGCATCTATTACATCTGTTACTAACTAAATATCATGTCAATTCTATGCTCAGTCAGCACTGATTTTTTTCTATATTATGAGTCATATTTTCCTTCTTCTTCGGTCATTTTTGATTGAATGATAGACACTGAGAATTTACCTTTGTGGATCCTGGATATTTTGTATTTCTATAACAGTCCTATAGTTTCTTCTGTGATAAACTAAAAAAAATTATATATATATATATGTATATATATATATATAAAATTTATATTATATATATATATATATATTTTCAATAATTACTATAGTTATATGGTTAATTTAGATATATGGTTAATTTTAATATTACTATGTTTCAATAATTCAATAATAAGGCAAGAACTTTCTGAGTTATCTTCATCATGGCCGATAATTATCAAATCTTCCATCCAGCTGAAAACAACATATATACTATTCTTTGCCTGTATTGGCTCCAACTACTGTTTCCCACAACACTTGTGTATGTTTCTTTTCTTGACCTTCTCAGTTTCCTCATCCACGTATGCTGATCAGCACCCAAAGGAAGGTTTGAAGAGGTTCTTACGGATTGCCAGAATTTCCTCTCTGTAAAGCATTCTATTCTCTGTTGGCCTGCTTTGGAACTCTGGTTGCCTTGGCCCCCCCAGAAGACAGCTTTACCATCATAGCTCAATGAGAACAGCATTCTTCACCTCTGTGCCCTCTTCCTGTGCTACAATCTTAGAAAATGTTCCCAACCAGGAATTAAACTGAACTTTAGTGGTGGAAAATCTTCGATACTCATACTCAGGACTCATTCATTTTTGAGAGCATCTATTGACTTAGGAGCAGCAGCAGCATTGACTTAGAATCAATTCAAACAGGGCTACTTCAATATTTAACAGATCAATCATTGTGGCACTTGCTTTGTAGAAAAGAAGAGTGATTATGAATAAAACATCTTCTCAAAAAATTCTTGAAAAGGAATGAGTGCCATAGGTTCCAAAAAGAAGAAAAATACATTATTATAAAACCAAACATATGTTTCAATTGAAATGATCCAAAGAAAAAATTAAAATTCTTTACTCAGGTCAAAGAACTATTAAGGCAAATTTAATGGCTGACTAACCTGTTAATGGCAGTTAAAGAGACTCTTGATAGTCATTAAATCAAGAATGTTTCAAACTATAAGACCATAGGACTGAAAAAGGGCGATACAATTTGCAGTAACATGACATAATTTGGGTCCTTAATTCTCTTTACTCATCCTGATGTCTGCACCCTTATAACCATATTAAATTGCACAAATAAAAGCATAAGTGAAAGTCTGCTTAAACACTTAAAAAATGATCAAGCACCAGAAATTATAATGTACATACTTATTCAACTTATTCATATGTTACTCATATTTTAAATTACTCCAGATTTTTGAGCTGCTATCAGTTGAATTGCTCTGAATTGACATACTTTAAAATTGGCTTTTGAAGGAAATATTTAGGTACCGGAAATAAATGCTATTAATTTCTGCCAGGCTGAATTTCTAAATTATACTCTTTTCTTTATTTTAGTATAAGCTAGATCATGCAAATATTGGGATATTTTTAAGTGTATTGATTTCAGAGTAGAAGACTATATAATTCACCACACAAAATGATAAATATTCTGGTATCATGGTGTTACATGGTTGTGATACAGGTTACAATAAAGTCACAGAAAAAAATAAGTTGGAAATATGTTATTTGAAAGCTATTTTTTTATCCAAAAATACTTTAAATATTTCTTCTTTC
Source organism: Cervus canadensis (assembly GCF_019320065.1). Classification (NCBI taxonomy): domain Eukaryota; kingdom Metazoa; phylum Chordata; class Mammalia; order Artiodactyla; family Cervidae; genus Cervus; species Cervus canadensis. Next base: position 10,533,680 of record NC_057412.1, on the reverse strand, counting down.
TCATATATTTATTTGGTTATGAATGTAGCTTTTAAAATACTGTAGATTTCAAATTTTCCATTCAATCACATCTTGGGCAATTATAATTGAAATTAACAAAAGGAAAAATGCAACATTTTGCATTTTTTAATATATAAGCAGAAGAAAATAATTATCAGGTTGGTACAAAAGTAATTGAGACTTCAAACAATGAATTTTAAATCATTATAACTAGGTTCAAATGTATTTTTATTAATAAAAATAGGAACTGTTACAATCAACACATTTTTGCCAATGAGAAATAAGGTTGTTTATTCCTACAGGGTGAAAATCATGTTTTAGGGTTTGAACTCTTGGAAAGCATTTTCTGCATCCTGCTGGGTGTGTAAGTGTTTTCCCTACATAAAGTTGTGGAGATGCTTGAAGAAGTGGTGGTTGGCTGCTGAGAGGCCAAGTGAATATGGCAAATAAAGCAAAACTTTGTAGCCCAATTCGTTCAACTTTTGAAATATTGGTTGTGTGAAGTGTGGTCTGGCATTGCTGTGGAAAAGAATTGGGCCCAATCTGTTCACCAATGCCAGCTGTAGGCATTGCATTTTTTGGTGCATGTCATCAATTTGTTGAGCATATTTCTTAGATGTAATGGTTTTGCTGGGATTCAGAAAACTATAGTGGAACAGATGGACAGCAGACCACCAAACAGTGACCATGATCTTTTTTTGGTGCAAGTTTAGGTTTAGTAAGTGCTTTGGAGCTTCTTGGTCCAGCCACTGAGCTGCTTGTTGCCTATTATTGTATAATATCCACTTTTCATCACATATCACAATTGAAATGTCATCACACGACACAATCAAATTAAAAAATGGTTCATTGTCTCATAGAATAAAAGAAGATGATACTTCAAAAAAAAATTTTTTTTTTCGCAATCAGCTCATGAGGCACAAATTCATAGAATTTTTTCACCTTTCCAATTTGTTTCAAATGGCAAATTATTGTAGGACGGTTAATGCTGAATTCTTTGGCAAATTCTCCTGCAGCTGTAAGAGGGTCAACTTCAAAGATGACAATTGTTCATTGTTAACTTTTGATGGCCGGCCACTACCTTCCTCACCTTCAGACTCTTATCTCCTTTGCAAAAGTTTTTGAAGAACCAGTACACTGTACATTCACTAGCAGTTCCTAGGCCAAATGCTTTGTTGATGGTGCAAGTTGTCTCCATTGCTTTATGACCCATTTTGAATGTAAATTTAAAAATCACTCAACTTTGCTTTTGGTTTAACATCATTTCTATAGTCTAAAATAAATATAAAATAAGCAGCAAGTAGTGAGTGATTAGCAAAAAAAAAAAAAAAGAAAGAAAAAGAAAAAACATCAGAAATGGGCATTAAAGATGTATAATATAGCCACATTTATTTCAGAATATATTCCAATATCAAACAGGAAAATTCAACAATGCAAAACTGCAATTATTTTTGCACCAACCTATATAATAAATATAATAAAAAACAAGCATGACATATTTCCACCACAGGTTTGTCTAGGCAATTGATTAATGTGTGGATTTATTCATGAACTAACAAAGCAACAACATTCTTCCCTGGAAAATTCTATGGACAGAGAAGCCTGGGTGTGTTACCAACCATGGGGTCACAAAGAGTCAGACATGACTGGGTGACTGAGCATGTGCACACACACACACACACACACACACACACACACACAAAGCAAATCCTGTTGCTGTGTTTTGTATGGATTACTAAACCAGAGAAAGATTCAGTAAAGATACAGTAAATCTGATTGACACTGTTCACAAAACCGACTTAAATGAAATTTATGGAAAGTCGATTGCATCTAAGTAAAACTAATTATATATTATTTCATGCTGGCATAAAATGTTTACCAAAATTGATTGGTAAGTAATGATTAATTGACTATAAAATGAGACAAGTTACTTTTAAGGGCTGTATCTGTTTATATTCTCTGAGTAGAGCAGAAATAAGTTACATATATTTAGAAATCAAGTAACAGAATTTTAAATAATCTTGACAGGAAGAAATAAATTACAGAGAAACATAAAATATCTTCACCTGAAGTATAACAAAATACAGTAAATCAAAATTTGTGCAATACATTCTTTCAGTGCTTTAGGAATATTCTGACCTCATATGCTGTATTAGAAAGAAAAAATTTCTAAAGATAAATGATTCAAGAATCCTTATTATAAAGTCTGAAAAAAAATTGGTACAATTTACATCTGCAAAAACTGAGAATTAAGAAAGATATCAATGAAACAAGACAAAACAAAATATAAAAATAAATTTAATAGAAAAAACCCACTAAGTCATAATTTGTTATATTAGAAAGGCTAAAAAATTGTACCTAAACAGAATAATCCAGGGGAAAGGAAAATTTTAAAAAAAAGTTCTCTAGATCTCTCTAGGTATTAGAGATATTGAAAATACATGATAAAATTAGAAACACTTTTATGCCAATAAATATAAAAACAGATGGAGTAGAAAATTAATGATTGCAAACATCCTCTAACTTAAAGATATGAAAGATTTGAATAGTCTCAATTATTTAAAAAAATAAATCAATATTTCAATAACTTCTTTCTTTGAACAATTTAATTTAGAACTGCAAATATCATGGGGGAAAATCATTAAAATTAAATAAGAAAAAGTATATAACAAACTATCCTGTATTTATTCCAACAATTTATCTCCCAATTAAAAACCTTCTGTGAAATTGGCTTAAATACTGGCTTAAATAGCTTCATTGGTAATTTTTCTCAATTACATGAAAAAAATAAAAATAAAACCAATATTTTAAGAAACACCTTCCAACTACTTTTGTGAAGCTGAAATAACCTACCAAAATCAGGCAAATATATTCTAATAGACAAATTAAAAAAACTAAATTAAAATTTGAAAGTTAATATCCTTAATAACTGCAGGATTTCTGAATAAAGCATTAGGAAATCAAATCCAGGAATCTATAGAAATGATGAACATAATTTATACCAGAAATGTAAGGTTACTTCAAATTTCAATAGTCAGTAATGTTGTGCACACAGATTGAAGCATAAAAACAAAAAAGAAAGCTATGATTAATCTTATCAATACATGCACAGAGCAGTTGACAAAACAAATCAGTAAAACTATCATATGATTGCACTCATTTCACATGCTAGCAAGGCAATGATCAAAATTCTTCAAGCTAGGCTTCAATAGTATGTGAACCAAAAACTTCCAGATGTACAAGCAGGCTTTTAAAAAGACAGAAGGGAGGAGCCAAGATGGCGGAGGAATAGGACCGGGAGACCACTTTCTCCCCTACAAATTCATCAAAAGAACATTTGAACACTGAACCAACTTCACAAAACAACTTCTGACCACTAGCAGAAGACATCAGGTGCCCAGAAAAGCAGCCCATCATCTTCGAAAGGAGGTAGGACAAAACATAAAAGATAAAATGAGAGACAAAAGACCTAGGGAAGGAGACCTGTCCCAGGAAGGGAGTCATAATAGAGGAAGTTTCCAAACACCAGGAAACCCTGTAGCTGGTGGGTCTGGGGGAAGTTTTCAAATCTCAGAGGGCAACCTAACTGGGAGGAAAAATAAGTAAAACCCACAGATTACGTGCCTAAAAGCAACTCCCAGCAGATAAGTACCCCACACGCCCGCATCCGCCACCAGCAAGTGGGGGCAGAACAGAGAGGAGCGGCAGCATTGCTTAGGGTAAGGCCGGGCCGAATGCCCTGAGGGCAATCGGAGGGAGCTAACGTGAGATGGCAACTTAAACTGTGGGATAGCAAGAGAGAGAGAAAATTAACCGGCCTGAACACACTGCCAGCCGTTCACAGAACAAAGGGACTGAGCAATTCCAGAGAAGAGCTAGCCGGCAGCAGACAGGCCCAGCCCCGCCGGAGGCAGGAGGCAGGGGGGAGGGGAAAGGGGCAAACTCGGCCCCAGAGACGGCACCCCCTACCAAACTGCAAACAGGCCTCCAGTTTCTAACCAAAGACTTCCTGAGATTCTGGATGGTCGACATCCGCCGGGAGGGTCGTGACTAGAGGCCAGCTCCAGAGAACAGACACAAGGCGCACCCGACTGGTGCGCGTGGAAACTGAGGCTGGGACCACGGAGGGGATAAGGCGCCCTGCACCCGGGGAGAGTGCGCCCGTCAAGCTCCTGGCTGCCTGAGCTGCTCTGACCGGGGAAGGCACAAAACGCAGACCCAACTGACTCCGCACTTTTGTGGAATACCCGAAAACTGGAACTGCATGCAACACAGGGCCCACTCCATATAGAGCAGCCGGGAGCCTGAGCAGTGTAGACGGGGATAGCACATACCCGTGAGCAGGGACAAACCCAGTGTGGCCGGAGCACTGTGAGTGCTCCCCACACACAGCGATATCTGTCTGCAGCACCCCGCCCTCCCGGCAACAGGACTGAACAAGCGAACCTGAACAAGAGACCACCTCCGCCCGCCTGTGTCAGGGCAGAAATTAGACACGGAAGAGACCGGCAAACAGAAGCCAAATAAACAAAGGGAACTGCTTCAGAAGGGACCGGTGCAACAGACTAAAATCCCTGTAGGTAACACTGAGTATACCAGAAGGGGCCTATAGATATCGAGAAGTGTAAGCTGGAATGAGGAGCTATCTAAAACTGAACCGAACCCACACTGACAGCAACAGCTCCAGAGAAATTTCTAGATGTATTTTTACTTTTATTTTTAATTAAAATTTTTTTTTTCTTTTTTATTTTTTCTCTTTTATTTTATTTTAAAATTCCCTATTACTCCTCCATTACTCCTTAACTTTCATTTTCATTTTCATATATTTTTACTATTTTTTTAATTAGGAAAAAAATTTTTTTTCTTGTTTTTTTTTCTCTTTCTCTCATTTTCTTTTAAAGTCCTCTATTACTCCTTAATTTTCATTTCACTATAACTTGCCAAAAAAAAAAAAAAAAAGGAGAAGCCCTATTTTTAAACCAAACTTCATATATATTTCTAAATTTTTTGTGTTTTTGTTTTTGTTTCTAATATTGTATTTTTAAGAGTCTAACATCTACTCTAAATTTTTAATCTTTGTTTTTCAGTATTTGATAGCCATTTTGGATATTTAAATATTGGATATTAAGTATCCAATATTCAGTACCCATTTTTAATATTTAAAAATATCCATATTTAAATATTGGATAATAAGTATCCAATATTCAGTACCCATTTTTACTCAGGAGTGTGTTGAGTACTCTCTCGCACTTTTGACTCTCCATTTTCTACTTCAGAACACCTCTATTTCCTCCCTCCCCCTTCTCTTCCCAGTCCAATTCTGTGAATCTCTGTGGGTGTCTGGGCTATGGAGAACACTTTGGGAACAGAGAACTGCATAGATCTGTCTCTTTCCTCTTGAGTCCCCCTTTTTTTCTCCTCCTGCTCATCTCTATCTCCTCCTCCCTCTCCTCTTTTTCATGTAACTCTGTGAACCTCTCTGGGTGTCCCTAACAGGGGAGAATCTTTTCGCCATTAACCTAGAAGTTTTATTATCAATGCTGTATAGTTGGAGAAGTCTTGAGACTACTGGAAGAATAAAACTGAAACCCATAGGCAGGAGACTTAAGACCAAAGCCTGAGAATAACAGAAAACTCCTGACTACAGGGAACATTAAGTAATAAGAGACCATCCAAAAGCCTCCATACCTACACTGAAACCAACCACCACCCAAGACCCAATAAGTTCCAGAACAAGACATACCACGCAAATTCTCCAGCAACGCAGGAACATAGCCCTGAGCGTCAACATACAGGTTGCCCAAAGTGACACCTAACACATAGACCCATCTCAAAACTCATTACTGGACACTCCATTGCACTCCAGAGAGAAGAAATCCAGTTCCACGCACCAGAACACCGACACAAGCTTCCCTAACCAGGAAACCTTGACAAGACAATCGTCCAACCCCACCCACTGGATGAAACCTCCACAATAAAAAGGAACCACAGACCTCCAGAATACAGAAAGCCCACTCCAGACACAGCAATCTAAACAAGATGAAAAGGCAGAGAAATACCCAACAGGTAAAGGAACATGAAAAATGCCCACCAAGTCAAACAAAAGAGAAGGAGATAGGGAATCTACCTGAAAAAAGAATTTGGAATAATGATAATAAAAATGATCCAAAATCTTGAAAACAAAATGGAGTTACAGATAAATAGCCTGGAGACAAAGATTGAGAAGATACAAGAAATGTTTAATAAGGACCTAGAAGAAATAAAAAAGATTCAATTAAAAATGAATAATGCAATAAATGAGATCAAAAACACTCTGAAGGGAAGCAAGAGTAGAATAACGGAGACAGAAGATAGGATAAGTGAGGTAGAAGATAAAATGGTGGAAATAAATGAAGCAGAGAGGAAAAAAGGAAAAAGAATCAAAAGAAATGAGGACAACCTCAGGGACCTCTGGGACAATGTGAAACGCCCCAACATTCAAATCATAGGAGTCCCAGAAGAAGAAGACAAAAAGAAAGGCCATGAGAAAATACTTGAGGAGATAATAGCTGAAAACTTCCCTAAAATGGGGAAGGAAATAATTACACAGGCCCAAGAAACCCAGAGAGTCCCAAACAGGATAAACCCAAGGCAAAAGACACATATTAATCAAATTAACAAAGATCAAACACAAAGAACAAATATTAAAAGCATCAAGGGAGAAACAACAAATAACACACAAAGGGATTCCCATAAGGATAACAGCTAATCTATCAATAGAAACCCTTCAGTCCAGAAGGGAATGGCAGGACATACTTCAAGTATTGAAAGAGACTAACCTACAACCTAGATTACTGTACCCAGCAAGGATCTCATTCAGATATGAAGGAGAATTCAAAAGCTTTACAGACAAACAAAAGCTGAGAGAATTCAGCACCACCAAACAAGCTCTTCAACAAATGCTAAAGGACCTTCTCTAGACAGGAAACACAGAAAGGTTGTGTAAACACAAACCCAAAACAACAAAGTAAATGGCAACAGGACCACACCTATCAATAATTACCTTAAATGTAAATGGATTGAATGCCCTAACCAGAAGACAAAGACTGGCTGAATGGATACAAAAACAAGACCCCTATATATGCTGTCTACAAGAGACCCACCTCAAAACAAGGGACACATACAGACTAAAAGGGAAGGGCTGGAAAAAAAATATTTCACGCAAACGGTGACCAAAAGAAAGCAGGAGCCGCAATACTCATATCAGATAAAATAGACTTTAAAATAAAGGCTGTGAAAAGAGACAAAGAAGGACACTACATAATGATCAAAGGATCAATCCAAGAAGATATAACAATTATAAATATATATGCACCCAACATAGGAGCACTGCAATATGTAAGGCAAATGCTAACGAGTATGAAAGAGGAAATTAATAGTAACACAATAATAGTGGGAGACTTTAATACCCCACTCACAACAATGGATAGATCAACTAAACAGAAAATTAACAAGGAAACACAAACTTTACATGACACAATGGACCAACTAGACCTAATTGATATCTATAGGACATTTCACCCCAAAACAATCAACTTCACCTTTTTCTCAAGTGCACATGGAAGCTTCTCCAGAATAGATCACATCCTGGGCCATAAATCTAGCCTTGGTAAAGTCAAAAAAATTGAAATCATTCCAGTCATCTTTTCTGACCACAGTGCAGTAAGATTAGATCTCAATTACAGGAAAAAAAATATTAAAAATTCAAACATATGGAGGCTAAATAACATGCTTCTGAATAACCAATAAATCATAGAAGAAACCAAAAAAGAAATCAAAATATGCATAGAAACGAATGAAAATGAAAACACAACAACCCAAAACCTATGGGACACTGTAAAAGCAGTGCTAAGGGGAAGGTTCATAGCATTACAGGCTTACCTCAAGAAACAAGAAAAAAGTCTAATAAATAACCTAACTCTACACCTAAAGCAACTAGAGAAGGAAGAAATGAAGAACCCCAGTGTTAGTAGAAGGAAAGAAATCTTAAAAATTAGGGCAGAAATAAATGCAAAAGAAACTAAAGAGACCATAGCAAATATCAACAAAGCTTAAAGATTTTTTTAAAATTAACAAAATTGACAAACCATTAGCAAGACTCATTAAGAAACAAAGGGAGAAGAACCAAATTAACAAAATTAGAAATGAAAATGGAGAGATCACAACAGACAACTCTGAAATACAAAGGATCATAAGAGACTACTACCAGCAGATCTATGCCAATAAAATGGACAACTTGGATGAAATGGACAAATTCTTAGGAAAGTATAACTTTCCAAAACTGAACCAGAAAGAAATAGAAGATCTTAATGGACCCATCACAAGCATGGAAATCAAAACTGTAATCAGAAATCTTCCAGCAAACAAAAGCCCAGGACCAGATGACTTCACAGATCAATTCTACCAAAAATTTAGAGAAGAGATAACACCTATCTTACTCAAACTCTTCCAGAAAATTGCAGATGAAGGTAAACTTCCAAACTCATTCTATGAGGCCACCATCACCCTAATTCCAAAACCAGACAAAGATGCCACAAAAAAAAGAAAACTACAGGCCAATATCACTGATGAACATAGATGCAAAAATCCTTAACAAAATTCTAGCAAACAGAATCCAACAACATATTAAAAAAATCATACACCATGACCAAGTGGGCTTTATCCCAGGAATGCAAGGATTCTTTAATATCCGCAAATCAATGTAATACACCACATTAACAAATTGAAAGATAAAAACCATATGATTATCTCAATAGATGCAGAGAAAGCCTTTGACAAAATTCAACACTCATTTATGATTAAAACTCTCCAGAAAGCAGGAATAGAAGGAACATACCTCAACATAATAAAAGCTATATATGACAAACCCACAGCAAGCATTACCCTCAATGGTGAAAAATTGAAAGCATTTCCCCTGAAATCAGGAACAAGACAAGGGTGTCCACTCTCACCACTACTATTCAACATAGTGTTGGAAGTTTTGGCCACAGCAATCAGAGCAGAAAAAGAAGTAAAAAGAATTCAGATAGGAAAAGAAGTGAAACGCTTGCTGTTTGCAGATGACATGATCCTCTACATAGAAAACCCTAAAGACTCTTCCAGAAAATTACTAGAGCTAATCAACGAATATAGTAAAGTTGCAGGATATAAAATTAACAGAGAAATCTCTTGCATTCCTATATACTAACAATGAAAAAACAGAAAGAGAAATTAAGGAAACAATACCATTCACCATTGCAACAAAAAGAATAAAATACTTAGGAATATATCTACCTAAAGAAACAAAAGACCTATACACAGAAAACTATAAAACACTGATGAAAGAAATCAAAGAAGACACAAACAGATGGAGAAACATACTGTGTTCATGGATTGGATGAATCAATTTTGTCAAAATGACTATAATACCCAAAGCAATCTATAGATTCAATGCAATCCCTATCAAGCTACCAATGGCATTTTTCACAGAACTAGAACAAATAATATCACAATTTGTATGGAAATACAAAAAACCTCTAATAGCCAAAGTAATCTTGAGAAAGAAGAATGGAACTGGAGGAATCAACCTGCCTGACTTCAGACTCTACTACAAAGCCACAGTCATCAAGACAGTGTGGTACTGGCACAGAGACAGAAATATAGATCAATGGAACAGAATAGAAAGCCCAGAGATAAATCCACGAACCTATGGACACCTTATCTTTGACAAAGGAGGCAAGGATATATAGTGGGAAAAAAAAAAACCTCTTTAATAAGTGGTGCTGGGAAAACTGGTCAACCACTTGTAAAAGAATGAAACTAGAACACTTTCCAACACCATACACAAATATAAACTCAAAATGGATTAAAGATCTACATGTAAGACCAGAAACTATCAAACTCCTAGAGGAGAACATAGGCAAAACACTCTCTGACATAAATCACGGCAGGATCCTCTATGACCCACCTCCCAGAATATTGTAAATAAAAGCAAAAATAAACAAATGGGACCTAATGAAACTTAAAAACTTTTGCACAACAAAAGAAACTATAAGCAAGGTGAAAAGACAGCCCTCAGAATGGGAGAAAATAATAGCAAACAAAGCAACAGACAAAGGATTAACCTCAAAAATATATAAGCAACTCCTGCAGCTCAATTCCAGAAACATAAATGACCCAATCAAAAAATGGGCCAAAGAACTAAACAGACATTTCTCCAAAGAAGACATACAGATGGCTAACAAACACATGAAAAGATGCTCAACATCACTCATTATCAGAGAAATGCAAATCAAAACCACAATGAGGTACCATTACACGCCAGTCAGGATGGCTGCTATCCAAAAGTCTACAAGCAATAAATGCTGGAGAGGGTGTGGAGAAAAGGGAACCCTCTTACACTGTTGGTGGGGATGCAAACTAGTACAGCCGCTATGGAGAACAGTGTGGAGATTCCTTAAAAAACTGGAAATAGTACTGCCATATGACCCAGCAACCCCACTCCTGGGCATACACACTGAGGAAACCAGATCTGAAAGAGACACGTGCACCCCAATGTTCATCGCAGCACTGTTTATAATAGCCAGGACATGGAAGCAACCTGGATGCCCATCAGCAGATGAATGGATAAGGAAGCTGTGGTACATATACACCATGGAATATTACTCAGCCATTAAAGAGAATTCATTTGAATCAGTTCTAATGAGATGGATGAAACTGGAGCCCATTATGCAGAATGAAGTAAGCCAGAAAGATAAAGACCAATATAGTATACTAACACATATATATATGGAATTTAGAAAGATGGTAATGATAATCCTATATGCAAAACAGAAAAAGAGACACAGAAGTACAGAACAGACTTTTAGACTCTGTGGGAGAAGGCGAGGGTGGGATGTTTCAAGAGAACAGCATGGAAACATGTATATTATCTAAGGTGAAACAGATCATCAGCCCCGGTTGGATGCATGAGACAAGTGCTCGGGCCTGGTGCACTGGGAAGTCCCAGAGGGATCCGGTGGAGAGGGAGGCGGGAGGGGGGATCGGGATGGGGAACACATGTGGATCCATGGCTGATTCATGTCAATGTATGACAAGGGCCACTACAATATTGTGAAGTGATTAGCCTCCAACTAATAAAAATAAATGGAAAAAAATAAAAAATAAAAAGACAGAAGGACCAGAGATCAAAATGCCAACATTTCCTGGATCATAGAGAAAGCAAGGTAATTCCAGGAAACATCTACTTCTGCTTCATTGACTACACTAAAGCCTTTGACTGTGTGTATCGTAACAAACTGAAAAAAAATTAAAGAGATGGGAATACCAGACCACTTTCCTGTCTCCTGAGGAACCTGTATGCAGGTCGAGAAGCAACAGTTAGAACCAAATATGGACCAAAGGACTGGTTTCAAATACAGGAGAATGACAAGGCTGTATATTGTCACCCTGCTTATTTAACTTCTATACAGAGTACATCATGCAAAATGCTGAGCTGGATTAATCACAAGCTGGAATCAAGATTGTTTGGAGAAATAAAAACAAAAAACAAAAAATCCCAGAAACCTCAGATATGTAAATAATATTGCTCTAATGGAAGAAAGTGGAGAGGACGTAAAAAGCCTCTTGATGAGGGTGAAGAAGAGAGAGAAAAAGCTGGCTTAAAACTCAACATTCAATAAACTAAGATCATGACATCTGGTCCCATCACTTCATGGCAAATAGATGGGAAAAAGTGGAAACAGGGACAGATTTTCTTTTCTTTGCTTCCAATGTCACTGCAGATGTTGACTGCAGCCATGCCATATAATCAAAGATATGGTTTTCCAATAGTCATGTGCAGATGTGAGAGCTGGACCATAAAGAAGACTGAGTGCCGAAGAATTACTGATTTCTAAATGCAGTGCTGGAGAAGACTCTTGAGAGTCCCTTGGACAGCAAGGAGATCAAACCATTCATTTCTAAAGGAAATAAACCCTGAATATTCATTGGAAGGACTGATGATGAAGCTGAAGCCCTAATCCTTTTGCTATCTGATGCAAAGAGCCAACTCATTGGAAAAGATCCTGATGCTGCGCAAGATTGAGGGCAAGAGGAGAAGGGGGTGGCAGAGGATGAGATGTTTGGATGGCATCACTGACTCAATGGACTTGAGTTTGAAAAAACTTTGGGAGACAATGAAGAACAAGGAAGTCTGGCAAGCTGCTGTTCATGAGGTCACAAAGAATTGGACACAACTGAGTGACTGAACAAAGCAACTATAAAAGCTCTCAATAAATCAGGCATAGAAGGAAACTTTTTCAATTTGATACATTAAAAAGTGGTGAATATTATTATGTGTGTCACATATTTAAAATGAAAAACAGAAGTTGCCAACAAAAAAACCTTAAGTCAGTTGATTTTACTAGTAAATATTTGTAAGAATTAAGAAATATATAGAAATTTACACAAAATTTCCAGATAATAGAAAAGTCAAGTAGAGAGAAACAGTGTTTTACAGGGGAAATATCCTTAATATAAAATTTTAAAGAATGCTACAAGAAGTGGAAAACATGATTGTTGAAAGTAAGCCAGTGGTGGATATTAGAATGATTCAAAAGTGGGTACTCTTCATGTGAAAACTTTGATTGCAGTGGAGTAGGACACATTTATCAATAAGGAAAAAATCAATCACTTTAATAGTTTTCATTAAAAAAATAACTGCTGACTTCTAATCTTCAAAAAATCAATTTCTACACAAGATAATATAACACAATATATATAATATAACACAAGATAACAAAAGAATATTTTTATAATCTTCAAATAGTGTAATGTCTTAAATAAGGCAGAAAATATAAGGCAATCTATGAATTGAAAATAAATGCAAATTTATAAAAAATAAAAATAAAATAAATACAAATAATGCTGAAGAAAAATAGATGCAGAATATAAATAAGTATTTTACCAAGTAAACACAGCATATAGCCAACATATCCAATACTAAGTGTTCAGTCATTGGAAAGTTAGATGATACAAATTAAACTTTTTCTAAAAAGAATTAAACTCTTATTTTTCACATAGGTTTAGCAAAAATTGAAGTCTGACAATAATGAATTTAGAGAATATCAGAATCAACCAGAACTCATGCATTCATCAAAATAAAAATTTCACAAGTATGTTGGAAAACAATTTAGAATAATCTTCTAAAATTAAATATTTATGTGTGGTTTCAATTTTTTTTCATCCATGATTTACAATTTTTAGAATACAAGTTTTGTGTTTTCACCTCTTTGGTTCAATTTATTCCTAGGTATTTCTTTCTTTCTGATGCAATTGTAAATGGGATTGTTTTCCTAATTTCTTTTTCTGATAGCTTATTGTTAGCATATAGAAGATAAGATACCAGCTCAAAATTACTGTCATGAAAAAGAGAACTAATAATATGTGTTAGTAAGAATGTGAAGAAAATAGAACATTCATTGGTAGAAATGTAAAGTGGTTCAGAAAACAGTTGGGGGGATCCTCAAAAATATAAAAATAGAACTACCATATGATCCAGCAATTTCAGTTCTGAGTGTTTACCCAAAGAAAACTAAAACATTAATTTGAAAATGAATTCCAACATTAATTGCTGCCTCTTCTCAATAGCTAAGATATGGAACTCCAATACTTTGGCCACCTGATGCAAAGAACTAACTCATTGGAAAAGACCCTGGGGTGCTGGGAAAGACTGAAGTGGGAGGAGAAAGGGACGACAGAGGATGAGATGGTTGGATGGCATCATCAATTCAATGGACATGAGTTTGAGTAAACTCCGGGAGTTGGTGATGGACAGGGAAGCCTGGCATGCTGCAGTCCATGGGGTGGCAAAGAGTTGGGCACGACTGAATGACTGAAGTGAACTGAACTGACGATATGGAAGCAATCTAAGTGCCCATTGATAGACGATTAGATAAAGAAAGTGTGCTATATGCAATGGTCTCCTTGAACAACTCAGGAGTTAGAACTGCCAATTCTCTGCGCAGTGGAAAAATCTGCATGAAATTTATAGTTCCCTCTATGTGTATGTAGTTCCTTCATTTCTACATAAGGAATAAGGGGAAAAACACACGAAAACACATTTCAAGTCTGATCTACTGGCCAGCCTCCTTTACACCACGCTTTTGCCTGCAGAGCTGTGTACCACTGTGAAACCACACTTGAGATATCTGCATCAGTCTCCTTTCTCTCTACATTTTGAGCCTGGTACACACTTTGTGATCTGGCCTAGCTGCTGAAGTCACATTGTGTATACATAGATCATATTTCTACAATTTTGAAAAGAACTTTGCTGAAGAATGTTTTTTTCCCCTTACTATTGCAATTTATTGACATTATTTTATGATGGCTGAAACAATTTTACTATTAAAAATGCTATTTTATATAGTTTAATGATATTATAAATTATCTTTTATCATTTAAAAATACTACAAATTTGAAAATTTGTTCATATTTTAATAAATTATTATCCAATAGTCCATTTTAAAACAGTACACATGGAACACTTGGTGGATACAAATAAATTCTTAAATTCTTTTATTTAATAATTTCTATTCATATGACAATATGAATTTCTGAAAAATAGTAAAATGATCTCTTCTTTTGTGTGTCTGTGCTTCTAAACATGTGCTCAGTCATGTCGAACTCTTTGTGACTCCATGGACTGTAGCCCACCAGGCTCTTTCATCCATGGAATTTTCCAGGAAAGAACACAGAAGCAGTTTGTCATTTCCTACTCCAGGGGATCTTCCCAACCCAGGGATTGAACCTGCATCCTTGAGTCTCCTGCATTGACAGGTGGACTCTATAACCACTGAGTCACCTGGAAGCCCATGCACCAAAGGCTTTTTTTTTTTTTTTAATTTAATTTTTTTTTTATTAGTTGGAGGCTAATTACTTCACAACAAAGGCTTTTTAATAGTCATTGAAATTTTTTTTCCATTTATTTTTATTACTTAACAATATTGTAGTGGTTTTTGTCATACATTGACGTGAATCAGCCATGGATTTACACGTATTCCCCATTGAAACTTTAAGATCATTGAAACTTTAAGATGAATAATTTTGAGATATTAATTTTCCTGATGGTAAGTTTCCCAGGGTAGCAGTAAGTTCCAGAGTCAGATTCTCAGAACTGTCCTTTGTAGTTTCTGCCACTTACTCATTATTTGACTGAAGATCTTTGATTTGTTCAAACCGTGTCTAGCTGTTCACAAAAGACAATTGGAATTGCAATAACAGTCAACCCTCTTAAAGGGCAGTTTCTAGGATGGAATTGTGTAGTATGTATAAAGGCTTATTAAAAATCACAAAGAAAAATTAACACAGAATAATGAACTGTCATTATTTGCTTAGGTTGGATATTAAAACTGGAGACAAAAAAAATTATTGGCACTGTCAAAATGCAAAAAAAAAAAAAAAATTTGATCCTAGTCATGTTGTGATATGACCACATTCAGACATTTCACAAGAAAAAACTAGGTGTTGTGATTATGTTATAAAGTGTACAAAGACTCTCAGCTTGCTCCCACATTAGTTGCTATTGTTGTGCATTACAGAATACTGCCAACTTATTTTGAAGATAAAAAAAGGAGCATTGATAGCACATCACTTGTTTGACACTTTAATACTGCATTCTTAGAGCTGAAAATTCTCACAAAAAATTGATGAGATTAAATTGGTACTTTCTTTCTTTAGCTATTAACTTCAATTGCTATTTGATCTTTTTATTTAAAAAAATGGGGAGAGAACAGAGCACAGCTTTTAAGGGTTTGCTTTTTTTTTTTTTTTGGAAACAGCACACTTGAAATATCCAACACAACTAAATGCATCTGATGCAGCAAGAAAATATTCTTTCCCTCCTTGTATATCAAACATTACTCTTGGTGCAGCAAAAGCTTAAATTCAGTATATTTGGCCCTGTAGTTCAACTTATATGCTGAAATTTTAGAAAACCATTTTAACTGGATTACCTATTACTCATTTTTCCTTTTATTTCCTTCTCACGAATAGAATAGAATATATAACTTTCTTCATTATTACAGCTTTTCCTATATATTTCTTTAGCGCTGTTTAAAAGATGAACACTTTACTTTTCTCTGCCTTAGAAGATCTAGTCATTCATTGAAAGATGATCTTTAAAAATACCTACGAGACATCAGGTAGCAAGTTATGTGAAAATCGATTTGTATGATTTAACCTCGACAGTAAAAACATATGTTAAAATCAAAGAGATTTTAAAGCTAAATAGGTATCTTAAAATATGTTTTGAAATTGCATTGGGCATTCAGTAAACTAAGGCGCTCCTTAGAATGGATGCTGCTGCTGCTGCTAAGTCGCTTCAGTCGTGTCCGACTCTGTGTGATCCCATAGACGGCAGCCCACCAGGCTCCCCTGTCCCTGGGATTCTCCAGGCAAGAACGCTGGAGTGGGTTGCCATTTCCTTCTCCAATGTGTGAAAGTGAAAAGTGAAAGTGAAGTCGCTCAGTCGTGGCCGACTCTTTGCGAACCCGTGGACTGCAGCCCATCAGGCTCCTCCATCCATGGGATTTTCCAGGCAAGAGAGCTGGAGTGGGGCGCCACTGCCTTCTCCTTAGAATGGATAGAACGGACCAATTCATAGCATCACACTGAGCCAACTTCACAATCTCCTGACCTTTGCGGTTAGCTGTGCAAACCAGGTGTATATTAATGGAAACCTTTTCTTTCCACTTATGTGGTTCTCTGGGTACCATTCTTCATACAGTGAGAAAATGCAAATCAGAGTTACCTAGTCAAAAAAAGGTCTTCAAATCAACATTTCTAATGTCTTCATATGTTGACCTACAAAACTTCAGAAAGTAATGAAAGCTGTTGGGTGAGGGGTAAAAGCGACCAAAAACTTCATAATTCCTATAAAAATATGCAATGATACTGCCGTCTATTGCTTCAAATATTTGTCCTCAGGTATTGCTGTTTATATTTCATGTTTTAAAATAAGAATATGTGCTTTATGTACTATGTTTGATTTAATTTTTATAGAAGTATATAACATAGGGTATTTAAATACAAAGAAGAATTTCTTAAATGATACTATGTATGCTGCATAAGATATGTGATTACCACTCAGCAGGTATAATAACTTTACCAAACTGTATTTTGCTTTGTAAGGTTTTCTTCTAAATTCATTCAGTATGTGAATGGAGGCCACAGCTGGTGAACTAGACACAAATAAAAAGTCAAGCTGAATTTAAGGTAGAGATGAAATATTTAAAAATAAACAAAGCAATGTATAATCATTTACATAATCACACTGTAATTAAGGCTGTTTATAATGTTTAGTATTACATTTATGACACCATTCTACACATTTCATCCTTAGCGAAGGTCTGATTGAAGGAAAGGTAAGTCAAGGAAAAGATGTCAAATTCTTTTCCTGTTACGGGGAGACACAAAGAGGGTGGTCATCAGTCCAGTTTCTTCTGGAGCTTCTCCTTGAATCTGAGTTTAACTCAGCCTCATATCAAGACCTATGGTGATGAGCTAAATATTTTATAAAATAATCTGACTTGTAGAACTTTAGTGTTTGCTCAGACCTTGTTTTGAAGAGCTGGAATCAAATCTCACCACCTTTATCAGCTACTGAAATATCAGGATAATAGACATATAAAGAAATAATGTGTGAATTTCTCGGGAGTCCAGTGGTTAAGAATCTTCACTCTTGATGCCAAGAGACCAGGTTCAATCTACAGTCAGGGAACTAAGATCCTGCATACCACGCAGCCAAAAAAAAAAAAAAGATAAAGACAGGGGAACAGTTGAATGTGAATAAGAAATAAATGAAATAAAAGATGAATGAAAAGTAAATTAAATTTAAAAAAAAAGAAATAATGCAACCAGGCTTTCATTTTTAAATTCAAATCTTTAAATTCATTTTTAAATTCAATCCTTTTTGTTTGTTTCATTCTAACTTTTTGCATTAGAATAAAATATGCAAGTACTGGGCTTATAGTCATGTCCAGATTTTTCAAGCTAAATCTTATTACTTACATTTCTATTCAAAAGTAACAGCTATTTTGCTTTTTCATTTTTATTTTGTTTTTACTGAGACCACATGTTGTACCATGATGCTTTGCTTTGAAAGGGTGAATCTATGGGACAGATTGGTTTGTACCACCCCATGGTTGTGTTGATTCCATCTGGTAGACCGGACTAACACAGGTTTGTTACCACACAGTGATCTCAGTAAAGAGAACATTTATACTTATATCATTCTTCTCAGAATATGGTTTACTGGTGTTTGGATTTTGTCTGTTTTCCATCAAAATTTCCATTGCTCTCATACTGTTAAATGTGGTTGCATAATTGATGTAAACTTATGAATGAGATAAGCCTGACAGTTTTTGTGTTGAGTCATGGACTTCCCTGGTGCCTCAGATGATAAAGCATCTACCTACAATGTGGGAGACCCCAGTTCAATCCCTGGGTTGGGAAGATCTCCTGGAGAAGGAAATGGCAACTCACACCAGTACTCTTGCCTGGAAAATCCCACTTTCGGAGGAGCCTGGTAGGCTATAGTCCATGGGGTCGAAAAGAGTCAGACCCGACTGAGTAACTTCACTCACTCGCTCATGAAAGGCACTGATGCTTGTCTGTCCCTTCACTGCCAAGAATATCTAATATAGAACTACTGTTTCAGGACAGAAAACTTGGAAAGTTAATAAGTGATCAAAACAATAAGGGAAAGGGATAACTATCTAGACATAACAACTGCAAGCTTCTCTTCATCAGAAAGCAGTGAATCAATAACCATAGGGCAGCTATTACCCTCCTGTGATCGAGCTAGCCAGGCTACTCTATCTCTTTCACTACTCCATCATTAGGGCTTCCATGTTAACTCAACTGGTAAAGAAGGAATCTGCCTGCAATGCAAAAGACCCCAGTTGGATCCCTGGGTCAGGAAGATCTGCTGGAGAAGGGATAGGCTACCCACTCCAGTTTTCCTGGATGTCCCCGGTGGCTCAGCTGGTAAAGAATCAACCTACAATGCAGGAGACCTGGGTTCCCTCCCTGGGTTGGAAAGATTCCCTGGAGAAGGGAAATGGCTACATACACCAGTATTCTGGCCTGGAGAATTCCAAGGACAGAGGAGCCTGGCAGGATACAGTCCAGTTCAGTTCAGTTCAGAAACTCAGTTGTGTCCAACTCTGCAAATCCGTGGACTACAGCACGCCCGGCCTCCCTGTCCATCACCTACTCCCGGAGTTTACTAAAATTCATGTCCATTGAGTCAGTGATACCATCCAACTATCTCATTCTCTGTCATCCCCATTTCCTCCCGCTTTCAATATTTCCCAGCATCAGGGTCTTTTCAAATGAGTCAGTTCTTCACATCAAGTGGCCAAAGTATTGGAGTTTCAGCTTCAGCATCAGTCCTTCCAATGAATATTCAGGACTATTTCCTTTAGGATGGACTGGTTGGATCTCCCTGCAGTCCAAGGGACTCTCAAGAGTCTTCTCCAATAACACAGTTCAAAAGCATCAATTCTTTGGCACTCAGTTTTCTTTACAGTCCAACTCTTACATCCATACATGACTACTGGAAAAACCATAGCTTTGACTAGACAGACCTTTGTCAGAAAAGTAATGTCTGTGCTATTTAGTACACTGTCTAGGTTGGTCATAACTATTCTTCCAAGGAGTAATCATATTTTAATTTCATGGCTGCAGTCACCAACTCCAGTGATTTTGTAGCCCAAAATTAAAGTCTCTCACTATATCCATTGTTTCCCCATCTAATTGCTATGAAGTGATGGGACCAGATGCCATGATCTTAGATTTCTGAATGTTGAGCTTTAAGCCAACATTTTCACTCTCCTCTTTCACTTTCATCAAGAGGCCTTTTAGTTCTTCTTTGCTTTCTGCCATAAGGGTGGTGTCATCTGCATATCTGAGGTTACTGAAATCTATCCTGCAGTCTTGATTCCAGCTTGTGCTTCATCTAACCCAGCATTTCTCATGATGCACTCTGCATATAAGTTAAATAAGCAGGGTGACAATATACAGCCTTGATACACTCCTTTCCTGATTTGGAACCACTCTGCTGTTCCATGTCCAGTTCTAACTGTTGCTTCCTGACCTGCATACAGGTTTCTCAAGAGGCAGGTCAGGTGGTCTGGTATTCCCATCTCTTTCAGAGTTTACTGTGATCCACAAAGTCAAAGACTTTGGCATAGTCAATATAGCAGAAATAGATGTTTTTCTGGAACTCTTTTACTTTTTCGATGATCCAGCGGATGTTGACAATTTGATCTCTGGTTCCTTTGCCTTTTCTACAATGGCTTGAACATCTGGAAGTCCACGATTCACATACTGCTGAGGCCTGGCTTGGAGAATTTTGAGCATTACTTTACTAACATGTGAGATGAGTGCAACTGTGTGGTAGTTTGATCATTCTTTGGCATTGCCTTTCTTAGTGATTGAATTCCAGTCCTGTGGCCACTACTGAGTTTTCCAAATTTGCTGGTATATTGAGTGCAGCACTTTATAGCATCACCTTTTAGGATTTGAAATAGCTCAGTTGGAATTCCATCACCTCCACTAGCTTTGTTCCTGGGATGCTTCCTAAGGCCCATTTGTCATCTCATTCCAGGATGTCTGGCTCTAGGTGAGTGATCATACCCTTGTGATTATCTGGGTCATGAAGACCTTTTCTGTATACTTCTTCTGTGTGTTCCTGCCACCTCTTTTTAATATCTTCTGCTTCTGTTAGGTCCATACCATTTCTGTCCTTTATTGATCCCATCTTTGCATGAAATAGTCTCTTGGTATCTCTTATTTTCTTGAAGAGGTCTCTAGTCTCACCCATTCTATTGTTTTCCTCTATTTCTTTGCATTGATCACTGAGGAAGGCTTTTTTAGCTCTCCTTGTTATTCTTAGGAACTCTGCATTCAAATGTGTATATCCTTCCTTTTCTCCTTTGCCTTTTGTTCCTCTTCTTTTCACAGCTATTTGTAAGGCCTCCTGAGACAACCATTTGGCCTTTTTGCATTTTATTTTCTTGGGGATGGTTTCTATCCCTGCCTCCTGAACAATGTCATGAACCTTTGCCCATAGTTCTTCAGGCACTCTGTCTATCAGATCTAATACCTTGAATCTATTTCTCAATTACACTGCATAATTTTAAGGGATTTGATTTAGCTGATACCTGAATGGTTGAGTGATTTTCCCTACTTTCTTCAATTTAAGTCTGAATTTGGCAATAAGGAGTTCATGATCTGAGCCACAGTCAGCTCCCAGTCTTGCTTTTGCTGACTGTATAGAGTTTCTCCGTCTTTGGCTGCAAAGAATAAAATCAATATGATTTCATTATTGACCTTCTTGTGATGTCCATGTGTATTCTTCTCTTGTGTTTTTAGAAGTGGGTGTTTGCTATGACCAGTGTGTTCTGTTGACAAAACTCTATTAACCTTTTCCCTGCTTCATTATGTACTCCAAAGCCAAATTTGCCTGTTACTCCAGGTATTTATTGACTTCCTACTTTTTCATTCCAGTCCCTTATAATGAAAAGGACATCTCTTTTGGGTGTTAGTTCTAGAAGGTCTTGTAGGTCTTCATAGAACTGCTCAACTTGAGCTTCTTCAGTGTTATTGGTTGGGATATAGGCTTGGTTACTGTGATATTAAATGGTTCATTGCCTTGGAAATTAACAAAGATCATTCTGTCATTTTTGAGATTGCATCCAAGTACTACATTTCAGACTCTTTTGCTGACTATGTTGGCTACTCCATTTCTTCTAAGGGATTCTTACCCACAGTAGTAGATACAATCTTCAGATGAGTTAAATTCTCCCATTCCAGTCCATTTTAGTTTGCTGATTCCTAAAATGTCCATGTTCACTCTTGCCATCTCCTGTTTGACCACTGCCAATTTGCCTTGATTCATGGACCTAACATTCCAGGTCCCTATGCAGCATTGCTCTTTACAGAATCGGACTTGCTTCCATCACCAGTAACATCACAACTGGGTGTTGTTTTGCTTTGTTCATATGGTGTGAACAGTAAGAATAAGGCTACCGTCCATGGGGTCACAAAGATTCGGACTTGATTGAGTGAATTCCCCTGTCACTTTCACCCAATCATTATCCTCCCAATAGAGGGTATTGACTCTAAAATTGCAGAGTTAAGCAAAGCAATATGAGTATAGGAATGATTAAGCAGAAATAATACTGTACTAATTCCCTACTGCAGGTGTGACTCATAGGTTTTTCCTGCTGGTTCAGTCAATAAAGAGTCTGCCTGCAATGTGGAGACCGAAGTTCAATCCCTGGGTTGGGCAGATCCCCTGGAGAAGGAAATGGCAACCCCTTACAGTAGTCTTGCCTGGAGAATTCCATGAACAGAGGAGCCTTGTGAGCTACAGCTCATGGGGTCGAAAACAGTCAGACATGACTGAGTGACTAATACTTTCACTTTCAATTATCTACTGCAGCAAAATAATCACAAACTCTGTGGCTTAAAACAACAAAAGTATGACAAAAGCCACTACAATATTGTAAAGTAATTAGCTTCCAACTAATAAAAATAAATGGAAAAAAAATAAAATAAGAAGAACAACAACAAAAAAAAAACAATAAAAGTAATGAAAATGTATTCTATTATAGTTTTAGGGGTCAGAAATCTAAAGCGTGTCTTACTGGACTAAAATCAAGGTGTTGACAAACATGTGTTCCTTCCAAAGGCTACAGGGAAGAATTTGTTCCTTCAGTTTTCCAGAGTCTAGAGGGCACCTGAATTCCTTGGCTCATGGCCCCTTCCTTCATTCAAAGTGTATCATTTCAACACTGCTTCCTTCATTATATATAGTTTTTGATGCTCTCATCTATTTTTTTAAAAAGACCCTATGATTACTTTGGACTCACCCAGAAAATCTAGAATAAACTTCCAGTCCAAGATCCTTACTTTAGCCAACTATAAAGTCCCTTTTGCCATGAAGGTAATATATTCTGAGATTTGGAGACTAAGTCATGAATTTTTCTTAACAATTCTACTTGAATTTTTAAATTATTTGTTAATTTGATTTACATATGTTTTATATCTAAAAGCCAGAGAAGGCAATGGCACCCCACTCCAGTACTCTTGCCTGGAAAATCCCATGGATGGAGGAGCCTGGTAGGCTGTGGTCCATTGGGTCGCTAAGAGTCAGACACGACTGAGCGACTTCACTTTCACTTTTCACTTTCACACATTGGAGAAGGAAATGGCAACCCACTCCAGCGTTCTTGCCTGGAGAATCCCAGGGACAGGGGAGCCTGGTGGGCTGCCGTCTATGGGGTCACACAGAGTCGGACATGACTGAAGTGACTTAGCAGCAGCAGCAGCAGCAGGATATCTAAAAGCACATGCCATGTTCTTGTTAATCACTAAGCTCTTTAGTAGTACTTGGAAAAGGAAATGGCAACCCACCCCAGTATTCTTGCCTGAAGAATCCTATGGACAGAGGAGACTGTCAGGCTACAGTCTGTGGGGTTGCAAGAGTCAGACGTGACTTAGAAACTAAACTACTACTCTTTGTTGAAACATTTATTTTCATTTAATATTTTCTTTTAATTCCAATTGCACACACACAAAAAATTACTTTAGATGTTTTAACAGTTGAGCATACTTTACCCTTAAAGTCCATGAACTAATTAATGGCAGTAATTTAATAGTCTGTTATATTAAATTTTAAAGTTTAACATTTAGCAAAATTTTGCTTCATAAATTCACTTTTTTAGAATGACAAAAGTGTACACAAGCTAGAATTCATACTCAGACAAATGCCCTTTTCCCTTACTCAATACAAAAACTTTAAAAAGCACTGTATAAAAGTTTCAGTCATGAAGGCACTGCCTAGCTCTGATTCACATGGTTAATGTATGCCAGGAGTGTAACCTGCAATGAAAGTTTCATAACAGTTAATACTCTTACACACAGTGAATTCTGAAAGCTCTGGTTTTTCATCCACTAGCACAACTCTCCAATAACTAAGGGAAAATATCAAAAGAATTACTATGAAATAAAATGCCTTCCACAAACTTAACCACAACCCACCTTTCAATCCTATCTTAGAACACCCTCTTTTGTTTTCTTTTTATTTATAATTTTTTTAAGTTCTTGAAAAGAATTAAACACTTTCCCCTTGGTGTCTTCACACATGATTCACTGTGTGCCTGAAATGATGTAACCAAACTCACTTTTCATAGAATGCTTAATGCTTTTTGAATCTCAAGCTATTCATATATTTGTGACCTTGCATTCTCTCTTATAGGCAAGCTGAGAAAATATCTTAGACATCTAGTAGGCTGTCATTTCTTGAAAAATTAAAATAAAAAGAAATACATGCAGTAAAATATTCTTGCTGGAGCTCTAAACTTTGGATTTGCTTTCAGTTTGAAAAAAGAAATATGAATAAATCCATGATAAATATAAAACTTCCAAACAATACAAGCATGTATTTAAGAAAACCATGATATAAGCATTAGTTCCTTTCATTCTAGCTCTCACCAAATGTAAACACATTAGTAGTTGTTGTTTTTTTTTCCCCCAGACACTAACCATTATATGAATGCATATGCCTGGAGAATTTCTATTTCTGAATATAAAAAGTAACCAAAACTAACTGCAAAAATTAAGCAAATCAAAAATACCAAAAAGAGTTTGGAAAGATCAGATAGCTGTAGAAGCAAGGAAGACTATATGAATTTAAATTTCAGAGAGGAACGAGCCCTTTAGGATACAGTATATGCATTAAATCAGAGACTTTGTACTGTGTCTCTAAGCAAAAGAACATGCCTTTGTGTCTGGGACCCAAGAGGGTGAATGCAAGAGTCATCCAGTTATCTTACTTATTGCTAGAGATTTTGAGTTCCCTGTCCCTGTAATTCTGGACGGTACAAGATTGGAGATTTTAGTCACAGAGGGAGACACATTCTTGTCAAGGAACATCGGCAGCCTCTCAATAAGCTACAAACTCCATTTCCAGGATCATTTGGACTTCCTGTGGCCGGCTGAAGTAGAAATTGCTATGCTGTCAGGGATAAATGACCCTAATCAGCAGACAGTGGTTGAATTGCTGTCAAGCAATGATATCAAACAGGAATATGTGTGGAACCCACATGACCACTGGTGACTCCAAGTTCTTCACTGATGCGGTGTGACTGTGAAATGATAGGAACAACAAACCTATCCTGAAAAGAGCATAATGGCCAAAGACTCAGATCCCTCTCTAATAATGATATAAGTCCTATTAATGAGTCAGTCACCAGATGGAGCAGTGGTAAAGAATCCATCTGCCAATGCAGGAGATATGGGAGAAGCAGATTCGGTCCTTAGGTTGGGAAGATCCCTTGGAGAAGGAAATAGCAACCCACTCCGGTATTCTTGCCTGGAGAATCCCAGGGACAGAGGAGCCTGGCAGGCTACAGTCCATGGGGTCGCAAAATATCAGACACAATTAGAGAGTAAACAACAACAACAGACACCAAAACAACAAAAATGATAGCTGAAGGGATACCTGGGTTGAGGGGAATTTAGAATAAATAGATCAGGTGAGGGAGATGAGTACCAGTTGTAACCTGAAGATGACCTGCAGAAACAGAATCTATAGTTTATCCTATTAACCTCCCTCTTCTAAATTTCACCTCAGTAAGACAAACTCCCCTGGGGGAGCTATTCTATAAGCCTGTCTAGAAGGCAGATCTACATGGTACAAGTAACTAAATGTAAACTCAGATCTACTGCTCCTGGGAACACAGTTGAGGAATGGCCCCACAGCCCCAGTTCTTCCACGTTGTTGTTGTTTAGCCGCTAAGTCACGTCTGACTCTTTGTGATGCCATGGGCTGTAGCCCACCAGGCTCCTCTGTCCATGGGATTTTCCAGGCAAGATACTGGAGTGGGTTGCCATTTCCTTCTCCAGGGGATCTTCTGAACCTAGGGATCGAACCTGTGTCTCCTGCTTGGCAGGAGGATTCTTTACCACTGAGCCTCCAGGGAAGTCTGTGTGTGTGTGTGTGTGTGTGTGTGTGTGTGTGTGTATGTGTGAATTTAAACATTTAAGCTTATAAAAGCTCATTTATATAAATATTTAAGTATTTGAGCCACCTGGCCCCCACTGTTATGCAATGCACAGGAAACAAAGCCTAGAGAGGAAAGCCAACATATGTAGGACAGGTCTCCACTCCAGACATTTGGCCAGGGTTAAGCTCTAAATCTCAGGAAATTAGAACTTCCAGGAAGAAGTGACAAAGAGCTGCCAAGCCCTAATGGTCTATATTTACAGGACTGTGGAGAAGTGGGGTTGTCAGGAGGCATTTAACAAGAGGCTTCCTGTATACTGTTTTGGATCTGTCAGGAACCCTCTGGCCCTTATTAATTCCTGAATATTCAGGAATTAAGAGGAGAGGCACGCCTTTCCTGGGGCTGAGGAATCCAGGCATTTCTCATTACAGTGATAAGTACCCTCTTCCTTTTTATGAGCCAAATGGTAAAAGGTGATTGTTTGCAACTCTCTCTTTGATAGGGATCATCTTATGTTTTGTAAGTCTGGAATTTTAATCTTTGTCTTTGCTGAGAATAACCACCTTGTAAGACAGTATATATGCCCACGCCATGTTGATTAAAACACCTTTGCTCCATCAGAGCTTTGGTCCCCGTGTCTTTCTTTCTTTCTTTCTATTCTTTCTGTCTTTCTCTCTCTCTATTTCTGGCTAATTCCTTGGAGCGCGGAGGCCCGCTGAGCTCACTTTCTTGCCCGGGCTTCTAAGACCCTCTCGAGAAGGTGCACTGTGCCTTCACCCACCCGAGAGGGCGCCTGGTGCCCACGTGCAGCAGCGCGATCCCTAAGTACAGGGCTCTATTGGCTTTCCGCCTAAACCAGGGGATAGCAGCCTCGTTCTCTCTCTTACTTTCTTATCATCGACTCCGAACCACCAGGTTCTGGTCCATTAAAGGACCAACATGGGGTGAGGCAGGGAGGCACTAGTTTAGAAAGGCAGTATGAAATCTATTAGTCTCATGTACTTAGGAAGCAATGCCCTACTGTAAAAGAGGTGTTTGCAACACTCACCAGTCAAGCCACACATCCGAGACATTTTCAAAGTTTGAACTAGATAGAGCTGCCACATCTCCCAATATAACAATTTTTGCATGAGATTGAGGTGACTTCCCCTAACTTCTGTGAGCATGCATACTAAATTGCTTCAGTAACTTCTGATACTTTGCAACCCCAAGGACTATAGCCCACCAGGCTCTACTGTTCCTGGGATTCTCCAGGCAAGAATACTGGAGTAACCAGTTTGCCATTCCCTTCTCCAGGGAATCTTCCCAGCACAGAGATCCAACCCGCATCTCTTATGTCTCCTGCATTGATAGGTGGGTTCTTTACCACTTATGCAATGTGGGAAGCCCCTCATACACCTGCTGTTGTTCAGTTGCTCATCCATGGCCAACCCTTTGTGACCCCATGGACTGCAGCATGCCAGGCTTCCCTGCCCTTCAGCATCACCTGGAGCTTGCTCAAACTCATGTCCATTGAGTCGCTGATGCCATCCAATCATCTCATCCTCTGCCATCCCTTTTGCCTTTTGCCTTCAACCTTTCCCAGCTTCAGGGTCTTTTATATTGAGTTGGCTCTTTGCATCAGGTAGCCAAAGTATTGGAGTTTCAGCCTCAGCATCAGTCCTTCCAATGGATATTCAGGACTGATTTCCTTTAGGATTGACTGGTTTGATCTCCTTGGCATCCAAGGGGCTCTCAAGAGTCTTCTCCAACACCACAGCTTAAAAGAATTAATTCTTTGGTGCTCAGCCTTCTTTATGGTCCAAATCTCACATCCATACATGACTACTAGAAAAACCACAGCTTTGACTAGATGGACCTTTGTTGGCAAAGTAATGTCTCTGCTTTTTAATATGCTGTCTAGGTTGGACATAGCTTTTCTTCCAAGGAGCCAGAGTCTTTTAACTTCACGGCTGCAGTGACCATCTTCAGTGATTTTGGAACCCAAGAAAACAAAGTCCATCACTGTTTCCATTGTTTGCTCATTTATTTTCTGTTAATTAAGGGATGGAGAAACACTCATAGGGAGTAAACAGTGAACTCAGCAAAGAAAAGAACCAGTGAATTGAAAGAGTTCAATGGAAAACATCTTCAGTGAAGTGCTGAGGGGAAAATGGATGAAAAAAAATCTATAAATATGATGCTATAGAATACAGTCAGATACAGACTAACCAGAACATATTGATAGCATATATGGGGGGAACACATCTTAATGCATTTATCATCTTTTGTATGTTTTTAATCCTTTAATTTTGTTTCTTTATTCCATCATCTTTTTGTATAGTTCACATTTAAATAGGACTAACAGTATATTTCTCTTTAAACTAATCAAATTAAAAAATAAATATAAGGAAAACAACAATATTTGGTGGCTCAGTTGGTAAAAAAAAATCCCTCCTGCTCAATGGAGGAGACACAAGAAACTCTGGTTTGATCCCTGGGTTGGGACAATCCCCCTGGAGGAGGAAATGGCAACCTACCCTAGTATTCCTGCCTAGAAAATCCCATGAACAGAGAAACCTGGTGGGCTACAGACCATGGAGTCACAAAGAGTTGGACACAACTGAGCACTCAGATAGGAACAAAAGGAAAATTAGAACAATATTTATTTATTAACTGTTAACTATTTCATTTCTACCTACTCTATACTATTTTTGGAATGGCTTAAGATACAATCCAGAATTCCTATAAGATCATATAAAATACTTTAAAATAGTGTAAGGATGACGAGTCAAATAATGGATGCTTGGTATATGAAGCTTGTTCCTACCTTGATGACAGGTCATCACATAGCTCATCTCTGTGAAAGGATGGCATTCCCTTGCTCCTGCACATCTTCAGGTCTGTTTCCAAGATGCATTGTATGTAAGAAGCTACAGAGTGAATGGAGTTAATGAGAAGCTTCGAAAGCTGTGCCCTAAACCTAGCTCTGAGCAAAATGATGCTTAGCGCTAGAGGAGGAGCAAATCATGTAGATTTCATCATCCAGCTCGAAGCCTGTTTGCTCAACAGCGAAATTTTGCACTTATAATGGAGAAAAGAGCCTGCTTGGGGTAATTTATTTTGGAATTGCTCTGTCAAATGCTAATTTCATTTTGGCTTCATGAGGGCAATTTGGCTCATATGTTCGTGTTTTGATAAAGGCATTATAATAGTATTAAAATTCTAGTAACCCTATGGAGATTACAAAACTTTCTCCAGGCATAGTTCTTGCCATTGGAAAGAGTGAATGATGAATAATAAATGATGGAAATTTTTTAAATGAAATCATTCAGCAAACATTTATTGAGTGAACGCTGTGTACCAGACACATGCTAGCTATAAATCATTTTAGGCAACAGTAAGTAATCCAGAGTGCAAAACATGATTAACAGGAAACCACAATCACTATTCAAAATGTCTGTTTTGTCTCCATGCAAGATTTCAAATTTAGTGAAATTTCAAAATAGTTTATTCCTGATCTATCTGATCTTATGAGTGATAAAACCTCAAAATACAGTGCTTGAAAAATATTCATTTCTTATCTAACACAACAGACAGGCATTCCAGTGCTTTAATGGTATATTGATCAAATTAGCTTACCAGACTTCTTTCATTTTCAAGTTTGCCATCATCATTAGGCTTTGTCCACAATATGAAAAATAGTCCCTACCAGTGAGAAGAAAGAAAAGAGAAGGGCAATTCATATCATTTAAAAGAAATGATCTAGAATTTGACCACATTATTTCTACTCATATTTTATTACCCCAAACAGAAAGTTTTGTCACACACCTAATAAAGGCAAAGGACATAGTGCTTAGTCGGGTGGCCATGGAGATGCTTCTTCCCACAAATAAAATACACTCAGCTTCAACCCAATAATGACACAGCAAGAACTCCTGCACTTACTATACCAAGGTAAACTTCCACAATGTTTTGATGCTAAATAATCATTTCTTGCAGGCTTTTATCCCAAATACTAAGCCAAATCCTCCCCATGCAAAGTGTAATATACAATAGGGACATGATAACTACCATAATCCAATTCAGAAAATAAAAGCACATTAAACAGCTGCTATGCTGCAGCCATCAGCAATACTTATGAGGCATGAATGTGATAAGTCTTTGCCCTGGTATTCAAGGAAGTCATATTGATGAGTTTAAATGGCAGTTCTGGGTTCTATTCTCTTCGGAGATTCTTTGTTCAGTTTGCTGTGGCCAGATTTATGATAGTCATGGAAAAGGGAAATCATATCCTTGAAATCTGCCCAACATTTTCTTCTTATTTTTGTGAAATATGCTTGGAATCCAGAGTTACTAAGAGTCACACATTTCCAGGCTTTTTCAGTCCAGGTAATTGGGATTTGTTCACTCCCACAAAATGCACAATAGAATTCCAGTTCATATGATTCTAATCAGTTCCACCTGTGAGTAACTACAACAAAGATCCATATCTTGAAATGGTTGGTTTATTTTGTTGCATTTCTGTTTTAATCTCTTAATTTTTTTTTTTTTTTTATTCAAGAAATGTTATTGACCTCAGAATCCCAGCATCCTTCTTTGTTGAAAGTGACAACTTCTTTAAAGTAGGACTTCAAAGTGAGAGTTAGAGCTGAGATGCTGCAGTGTTCTGGTGGACAGAATAAGAAGAGGCTCCCTCTCTCTGTGTTGAGGCACCCCACGGGCATTGACTCAGCGCATGGACAGGGTCTTTGTAAGAAGTAAAAAGGGCACCTTCCTCCCTCCCGTAGAAGCCAACCTCACAGTATGCTGAATGGAGCCGAAGTGAAATTTCAGCCCTAACCTGCCCTCTGCATTGCACTGCATCACTCAGCTGTATACATTGATCTTGCATTATGATCATCTGGAACAATAGACTGGAGAAGTAAAGAAAAAAATAATGTCTTTAATTTGGCACTTGCACCTGGACTGGCTTCCAAAGTCTCGCTGAATAGAGGGAGAAAAACTTGGGGACCTAGTGTTGTCTCTTGCTCAGACTTTTTCTTTAAAGTTGTTTTGTTTGCTGCTGTGGGGTTTTCCTGGTGGCTCAGATAGTAAAGAATCTGTCTGCAATGCAGGAAACCCACATTTGATCCCTGTTTCAGGAAGATCCCCTGTATAAGGGGATGGCTACACACTCCAGTATTCTTGCTTGGAGGATTAGTGTCTGACTCTTTCATGACCTCATGGACTGTAGCTCACCAGGCTCCTTTGTCTATGGGATTTCCCAGGCAAGAATACTGAAGTGGGTTGTCAACTTCTTCTCCAGGGGAATCTTCCTGAATCAGGGATTGAACCAATGTCTCCTGCATTGGCAGGCAGATTCTTTATCATTCAGCCACCAGGTACTACTATCTTTTAAAAAACAATGTGTACTTTACTACAGATAGCAAGAGACAGAAAAGAAAAAAAAAAAAACTAAAGCAAAAACTGCATATATCTAAACATTTTTCCTGAAAGATGAAGCTCTGTTGGTAAATAATCTGTCTTCCAAAGAATCCCTGGTGAAATTTTAACAGAACATATAGGATGTCACAAACTCCAGTAACAACAGCTGTGTCCTTGCTCAGCTTTCTCCCTGTTCTACTAAGAAAGTCCACATTGCTTGTACTATTTCGTCCAGAATTTTTCTACATGACTCTACTAAATTATTTATTGCTTGTGATACAAGTTAGGCTATTTGCATAAGAGACCACAAAACACAGTAACTTGAACAGTACTTAGAATTTGTTTCATTCTTACAGACAGTTGTGTTTGTAGACAAAGGCAGATTTGGAAACTTAATGATGTCAGGGAGATAGTTCATCTGTTGAATGGGTTATAGGCTTATTTGGTAGAGATTAACTCAACACAATAATTGTGTTGCAGTCTGTAAATGGGAAAAAGGGAGGGAACATACACACTTGAATGCTAAAGCCACTTACTAGAGGCTATAAATTTTAGTCTACAGTGGGTACTTGTGTATCCTGTTAAAAATATCCTTACTATAAGTAAAGAAGGATAGATGGTGGTGGAACCATTGACAACCAATTTCAGTATATAGATATAGTTTTGAATGTTTATTTTGGGTATATATAAGAGCATAATTGAGGGAGCTAAATGAGTTTTATTACCAGATTATAGTGTGATAATAAAGTGAATAACAAATTGTTAATGACACTATTAAAAACACTTTGTTGTTCAGTCGCTCAGTCATATCTGAATTTGTGGCCCCATGGACTACAGCATGCCAGGCCTCCCAGTCCTTCAGCATCTCCCAGAGCCTGCTCAAACCCATGTGCATTCAGTCAGTGATGCCATCCAACCATCTCATCCTCTGTTGTCCCCTTCTCCTCCTGCCTTCGATCTTTCCCAGCAGCAGGGTGTTTTCTAATGAGTCAGCTCTTTGCAACAGGTGTCTAAAATATTGGAGCTTCAGCATCAGTCCTTTCAATGAATATTCAGGACTGATTTCCTTTAGGATGAACTGGTTTGATCTTCTTACAGTCCAAGGGACTCTCAAGAGTCTTCTCAAACACCACAGTTCAAAAGTATCAATTCTTCAGCCCTTAGCCTTCTTTATGGTCCAACTCTCACATTCTATTTATTTCTTTAAACATTTTCAAATCAGTATCAGAGAATAAAGGCCAAATGCTACCTAGGGTGAGTAAGGGTACAGGTGTGTGGAAAATGCATGAGTTCAACAAAATGTTATGCTAATATCTGAATGGAAATAAATGAGATGGTTTGTCTGTAATTGTCTCCAAGTAAATTTCTTCTTAGACCTCCCTTTCATCTTGGCTCCTGAGGTAGCACTTCGTACACAACTGATTTCCTGATTAATGTTCCATACATTCAAAGTTGTTATTATGAATTACTTGGATTTTGGCAAGAAAGTACAATTATATTCAACATACTAGCAATAAATCATCTTCTGTTATAGTAGTATATAAGTTTAGGAATATATTAAAACAGCCATAATAAAAAATAAACCTTCTATTTTCATTTTTTTTCACAAAAGCAAAATTTTAAGTGCTTAAACTTACAATAGATCATGTGCTCCATAGCCAAAGAAATATTGCTGCTGCTTGTTTAAACCAAAACAAATTGCCAACGTCATCTCTTATCAAATCTTGAAATTGTTATTTTTGCTGCAATCAGCAAATCCAATTCCAAATTATTTCATAGAGAATTACAGATTTATGTATTTCCTGTGTAATAAGAAATATATGAAAATCAAGGACAACTTTTAAATATTTGCAAGTTGTCAATATTGTGAAACAGGTGTGCAGTGGGAGTGGATTAGACAATATCATTGATTTGTATTGTGACTATTTAACAATCTCATTTATAACCAATAAGTAACTACAAACTTGGGTTGAGATACTCAGTATTCAGTGTTGAGTATAGCAACATTAGTGAATTAAGTTAGTTGATACAGTTAGAAGATTCAGACAAGTGACTGCCACTTAAAAAAATATTTGATAAAGGTCACTCTTTCTGTGTATCTTACTCATAAGAGTTGTTCTATGGATGTGCAGTGTAATTAGAATATTTCATATACTTTATATAAATAGAGTATTATTCTGTATTTTGTCTTTTTGTCATGAATCACTTCAAGAATCAGTTTTAATTAATAGCTTTTAATTTGCCTTACACATTTTTTTTTTGTTTAGTCATTATAAGAGTAAATCCTCTATGTCTAACCTACTTCAATTTCAGTATCACTGTATTTTACTTCACCTTACATACTTCTTGAACCACAATAGTATTTTTTAGTTTGAATATGTACCTATTCAAAATGAATAATATATATATATTTTTTAATCTCATTTTTATTTGTGACAATCAGTGTAATTCAGAGTCACTAAAAGCACAAACTCTGAGCAAGCGCAAACAGCTTGCTTACTGCGGTGACAGTATTTCTGTTTGTAAGTGCCAAAAGAAGAGTTAACTTGTTTTTATATTTAAATCTCATATATATCAAATGTATGTTAACATATCTATGATTGTATTTATTAATGAAATGCTAAAGGTAGAACATAAAATTTTTGACTTTCAAAGCTCCTAATTATGATTTAGAGCAGTGATTGGTTTTTGACATACAGTGAGCACTCATTTCTTTACAGATCAAATTTTAATGAGAAAATTTCCAGGTTCTGTAATGTCTCCAGTAAAGCATATCTTCTTTCCTATGTTGAAATTTAAATAGTTTATATTAGGCTTTGAAGAAAATCAAATATATTGGAGGTTTCAAAAGCTTTACATAAAAAGTCTATTTTAATCAGTTTGGGGGAAAATGCTATAAGACATCATGTGCCTAAAACTGTTATTTCAATTAATGATTAATTTGCATAATTACTTTAAATAATTAGAACCCAAAGAAAAGACAAAAGTGACTCAGTATATTATACATCTCAAAGGAAGATGCTAGTAACAGAAAATAATCTTGGAGTGAAGATGCAGGTTAACAACTTTTGAAATGAATTTCCAATCAAACTTAAGGAATTTAAAACCTCTAGGAAAAATAAACATAATTTACAATATTACAGTCATGATATGACACAGAGCACTTGATACTACAATTCTTGTATAGTAGCCTGAATAATGGTAGGCAGAATAATGGCCCTTCAAAGAAGGTAACTTCCTAATTCCTAGAAATATGCTACCTTACCTGGCAGGACAGACTTTGTAGAAATTATTAAGGATCTTGCTTTGAAGAGATTATGCTGAATTATCTATAAGTGAAGTGAAGTCACTCAGTCGTGTCCGACTCCTTGCAAACCCATGAACCATAGCCTACCAGGCTCCTCCGTCCATGGGATTTACCAGATGAGACTACTGGAGTGGGTTGCCATTTCCTTCTCCAGGGGATCTTCCCAACCCAGGGATCAAACCCAAGTCTCCCACATTTCAGGCAAATGCTTTACTGTCTGAATCACCGGGAAAACCCTGAATCATCTATTCACTACACTATTAGTGTAGTCCAATATAAACATAAATGTTAAAAGAAAGAAGACTCAGAGAAGGAGATGTGACCAAAGAAGCAGAAGTCGGAATCATACAGACGTGGAGGGCACATAAGCTAAGAAGTGCAGTCAGTCTATAGAGGCCGGAAAAGTCAAAGACACAGATTCTCCTCTAGAACCTCAGGAAGAAACAGCACTGCTGACACTTGATTTTAGTTTATGGATCCACTTTGGACTTCTAACCTCCCAGAAATATAAATTGATGTTGTTTTAAGCCACTAAGTTTATAGTAATTTGTTATGCAAGCAATAAGAATCTAATGTATTTGACAAGTTTGAAGGATTTGAGACTAGGTTCTGATCTAGGAAATTCTATGAGTCTTTCTATACTTCTTTTCCTCAGCTACAGAATGGGCATTGTTGTCCCAATTTTACCTACCTCACAAAATTATATGACAATAATATTAATAATTTGAATAATGCATTATTTATTGTCCAGTTCAAATAGCTTGCTTCCATAATGCATTCACTCAGCAAGTATTTATTGAGTGCCATCTATGTGTCCTAGACATTGGAGATAAAGCATTTAACAAACATTTAAAAATCCTTGCACTAAAGAAATATACATTCCAATGAAAGAAAAGTAGATGAAACACAAATAAATAGAATATGTAATATGTCAGATGGTGACCAAAACTCTGGAGAGAAAAAAAAAAAAAAAAAAAAGAGCATGGAAGGAATATAACAAATCAGGAATTGGAGTTTAGAATGGTTCTGCAAAGTTTCATTGATAAGATATGCACTCTTGTACATATCTAAGGGGAAAAGCTCCAGATTATTCAAAGGCTCTGAGACTGACATATGCCTAATTGATCAGAGGCTAATACATGTACCTGGAAGACAGGAAGGCAGATACTGAATAGCTGCTGCTGCTGCTGCTAAGTTGCTTCAGTTGTGTCCGACTCTGTGTGACCCCATAGACAGCAGCCCACCAGGCTCCCCCATCCCTGGGATTCTCCAGGCAAGAACACTGGAGTGGGCTGCCATTTCCTTCTCCAATGCATGCATGCATGCTAAGTCGCTTCAGTCATGTCCGACTCTGTGCCACCCCATGGACAGCAGCCCACCAGGTTCCTCTGTCCGCGGGATTCTCTAGGCAAGAATACTGGAGTGGGTTGCCCTGTCCTTCTCCGACTGAGTAGCAGATAAGTGCAAAATGATAAACACGAAGATAGTGGAGTTGGGGTAGATGAGTGTAAGCAAACCCAAAACATAGAATTAGAAGCTTCTAAATGACTCAAAACAAATAAAATCAACAAGGCAAGAAGAGGCTTCCCAGGTGGCTCAAAGGATACAGAATCTGCCTGCAATGGAGGAGACCTGGGTTCGATCTCTGGGTCAGAAAGATTCCCCTGAAGGGAATGGCAACCCACTTCAGTATTCATGCCTGGAGAATTCCATGGACAGAGGAGCCTGGTGGGCTACAACCTGTGTTGTCTCATAGAGTCAGACATGACTGAATGACCAGCACTTTCGCTTTAATTATGTGTTTTAGAACTATGGATTAGCTTTCATAGGTGAAAAATAAATCACTATTGAAGCCTGCACCGCAATCTTATTTATATGTAATATTTCACACTTAGCTTGTATAATCTGTAGCATGTTAATAGGAACAGCAGATCTCTTCATTTGCAAGCCAGTAGAGGTAATTATCTAAAGAGAGGAAGGAAAATAAAACTCAGCATCATAAGTTTATAACATTGTTCAGAGGTAGAGTTTACTATAACATAATGAATACCATGTTGTTTTTCTGATAACAATAATGATACCATCCTATTTTAAATTAAACCATTCAACATAATTTAAGGGCTTCCCAGGTGGTTCTAGTGGTAAAGACACTACCTGCCAATGAAGGTAGATGGAAGAGACTTGAGTTCGATCCCTGAGTCAGGAGATGCCCTGGAGGAGGGCATGACCACCCACTCCAGTAATCCCTGGAGAACCCCACAGACAGAGGAGCCTGGTAGGCTGCAGTTCACAGGGTCACACAGAGTAGGACACAACTGAAGCAACTTTGCACCCACGTACATAATTTTAAAATTTCTAAAGTGTGGCAGTGTAAACAATTGAACTATATAATGTTGATGACTTTATTTTTTGCACTGTTTACATTTTACAATGTTATGCCATGCAATATTCTAAAGCAGGGAACTATATATTCTTATTTTGAAATTTAAGCAATTTATGAAATAGGTATTATCATGAACAAAATGTTTATCATTACATATGCTGGATTTCCATTTTCTCTGAAGCAATGGATAAGAACATCTAGGCTAATAAATATCACTGAACTTGGCTCTACTTAATTTTCCTAGGAAAGCTACATAGTCAGGAGACAGAGATCCAATTTCTTTTGCTCTTAAGATGTCTAGATGCTTTATCATAAAAGAGTAAAATCAATCTTGTAATCCCGTGTCTGATTCATCTTGGTTCTGTAGTGTTTTTACTCACATCTCTCTATTTTTACTTTGTGCCCAGCATCCATTGCATCAAATTTCTTTTCCATCATAAGGTGTTAGCTGACACTTGCCAGTGTGATTAGGAAATATTGTTATATTGCTCCAATGGTTATGTTCACAATCACAAGATGCACGGAAAGGCACCCCATCAATTCCTGTAATAAGTCACTTTGAGATAAATCTGAATAAAACTACAGAGTCAAGTGAAGTATAGAATAGGCTTTATTTGCCACTTGCTTATCTGGGTCTCTTTAACTATCACTCAAGTGCCCTGTGTGTGCTAGATGAATGATATAAAGAAAACAGGCAATCATTTAGCAGAAAGGAAGTTCAGAAAAAAATTGAATAAAGGTATTCTCTCTATATAAACATACTCTATCAGCAAGCTAAATTTGTCTATTTTATATCATCTTATCCACTTCTTTTGCATAATCTAGATTTAGTATAATGATCAATCTCCTTGGAAATTGATGCTCTTAAAGAAATGTCCTTATGTGTGAGCACTTTTTCCAGTCAGCTTCTTTGCAAGAG
Organism: Cervus canadensis; assembly: GCF_019320065.1. Lineage (NCBI taxonomy): Eukaryota > Metazoa > Chordata > Mammalia > Artiodactyla > Cervidae > Cervus > Cervus canadensis. Next base: position 10,495,590 of record NC_057412.1, on the reverse strand, counting down.
TGTACCAATTAAGCCATTTTGAAATAGCAAGCAAGGAGAAAGTATAGGAAGAACTCAGCTCAAGCAAAAGACACATTTTATTCACAGAGATTTTTAAATGTGGGTAAAAACATCAGTTTTCAAAAAATTGAAACTCTGTTATTATTTGAGCTACATTTTTGTAATACCAATTCTGAAACTTCATAGTATTCAAGCAAAAAAGTTATAATAAGCTGTGGATAAATGATATTTAGCATAGGTAACACAGGAGAAAGGCTCAAACAAGAAATATATAAGAGGAGGTAACTGTAATAATAATAATGTCAAAATAAATTTACAAAATTTAAATAACTCAAATTTCCTGAAAGTTTTGATCTTATACAGTTGCAATATAATCTTAAGATATATTCTAATGTTAGAGACACTTGTATGGTTTATACAAAGGTGATTTAAATAGAGTTTAAATTCATCCCCATGGGAAACTTTCAGTGAATATAAAACAGATTATGGTTAGTTATTTTAGCAAGATAAAATACTCAGAAACAAGTAGCATTCTTCCATTCCTCTCAAGTGATAATTATAAAAATAATTTTCCAGCTACTTATAGGGCACATGAGCACTCATTTTTAAATGAAGCAGGACCTTATGTTGCTTGTTCTCCATGCCCGCCACCTACATTTTATCTTTGGAAAATCTTTAGCCAAAGAATAAGTTTAATCAGAGACAACACAGAAACAAAGGAAAACAGTTCAAAAAGACTAAATCAGAGCACCTTAGTTATTAAACAAAGTCAAGGACCTTTAGTTCCTCTTCAAGAGCTTATAGATAATATTCTGAGCCATATTCCGTGAGCTGTCCTATAGATACTGAAAACACCCAAGTGGAAGAAGTCAGCTACATGATGACCACACTGCAGCCATGACATAAACAGCCAAATTTCTGAGAGCCGGCCTCAAAGAAATGGGAACAAATTGACCCTGGAACTAAAGATTAACTCTGCTTATAACAATAAAGATGATCCTGGTCAGACCACCAATGACCGATTCCAAGATGATAGTCAGAGCTGGCTGTACTGTCTCTGCATGTGACCCCTTCCTTTCACCTGTCAATGGGCAAGCCCACTGATTGTCAGTCAGTGGAGGTAGGAGTCAACCTTTGGACAGGAGTCTGCCCCTTCCCCTCACCTAGGTAGCCAGCATCCAATATAAAGCAAACTTTACTTTCCATCAACCTTGACTGTTTATTGTCTTCAGAGGAGTAAGCAGTCAGACCTACACTTTCATTAATACTTTCTATTATTTTTTCCACTTTCATCATTCCATAGTATTGGATTGGCCAAAACATTCATACGGGTTAGGATTAGAAACACCCAAACAAAATTTTTGGCCAACCCAATACAATTTGGTCCCCTTCATGAATGACAGCCTTGTGTGGTGAAGGGGCTTGCATAGCTAAATAAAGCTATGGACCATGCCATGCAGGGCCACCAAAGACAGATGGATGGAGAGTTCTGGCAAATCGTGGTCCACTGGAGGAGGGAATGGAAAACCACTCCAGTGTTCTTGCTGAGAGAACCCCTTTAATGTGAACAGTATGAACTGGCAAAAAGACAGGACACCAGAAGATAAGCCCCTCCCCCAGGTCAGAAAGTGTCCAATATGCTACTGGGGAACCAATGATAGACTTTACTTTCTTGTGGCCCAAAATCACTGCAGAGGGTGACTGGCAGCCATGAAATTAAAAGACATCTGCTCCTTGGAAGAAAAGCTATAACAAACTTAAACAATGTATTAAAAAAACAAAGACATCACCTTACCAACAAAGGTCTGTATAGTCAAAGCTATGGTTTTTCCAGTAGTCGTGTAAGGATGTGACAGCTGGACCATAAAGAAGGCTGAGCACCAAAGAATTGATACTTTTGAAATGTGGCACTGGAGAAGACTCCTGAGAGTCCCTTGGACTGCAAAGAGATCAAACCAGTCAGTACTCAAGGACAAAAACCCTGAAAATTCATTGGAAGGACTAATGCTGAAGAGCTGACTCATTGGAAAAGACCCTGATGCTGAGAAAGATTGAGAGCAGGAAAAGAAGGGGGCAACAGAGAATGAAATGGTTGTATGGCATCATTGACTCAATGGACATGAGTTTGAGCAAGCTCCAGGAGATGGTGAAGAACAGAGAAGCCTGGCATTCTGCAGTCCATGGGGTGGCAAAGAGTTGGATACAACTAAGCAACTGAACAATGACAAAGTGACTTGTAGAGAATTTGTGTTTTATAAGCAACTACTGTTAAATCCACTTAGATTACAACTTAGAAAAATATGTTTAAAAATTCAAGAAAGATATTGAGAGACCAGGTCTATACATTAAGAAATACAAACTTTCAAGAGGTAGGAGTTTAATGAAGATAGGATGAAAGGAATACAAGTGAATAAAATTCAAAAAAGGCAGATGCTACAAGATTTCCATCACAAAGCAGCAAGTGCTGATTATGGGTCTCTGACGGGTTTTTTTGTTTTTGTTTTTGTTTGTTTGTTTTGTTGTTGTTGTTGTTATCTAAGGGATGGAAGTCTGTGATAAGTAGTATTCTTCCTTTCCTAGGGATTCTGAATATTTTGGAAAATAATACAAATATGAGAATTTTGGAGGCCAAACTAAGTTTTATTTCAGGTAATGCCTTGCTTGCAAGGTAGTGTTTGTGTCTTTGATTGCTCTGTTCTGCTCTGCTAAATTGCTTCAATCACGTCCTACTCTTTACAAAAAGGTGAGGGGGTTAACAGTCAGGTAGGAAGGTCAGAGGTCCCCAAGAGGCAGGAGGAAATAAACTGCAAGTGGCAGACAGTTTTTTCTTCTCTAAACAAAATTAAAGGAGGTTTCTTTTAATTCTGTGTTATCATGGAGACACCTGGTTCTGTCTGAACTTAACTTTTCTCAAACCTTGAGCTAACCCATGCATTTTTCTCATGGGAAATGCTTTTTCTTAAGCTATGCTAATGAACGATGTATTTGCTTGGAAATCTGCTTTCTTCAAGATTTGTGTCAATTGTTTTATGGCTGGGGATGACTCACTTTGTGCCAATGCTATCTCAAAATGCCTGTCATGGGATAGGGTCCTGGTGAAACTCTCTCAGTCTTGAGGTGTTTCTTTTATCTTATTAGCAGCTTACTAACAGGTATAAAATGCCTTGCAAAAAACTAGCAAGGAGATATCCTTTCTGTATCCTTCTGAGGTCTATGCCAGAAGCTTTCTCTATCTCTGTTATACTTTAATAAAACCTTACTACATAAAAGCTCTGAGTGATCAAGCCTCATCTCTGGCCCTGGATCAAAACCCTCTCCACCAGAGGTCAGGAATTCCAGCACAGCTCACGGCTCACAGTCAGCCGCAACCTTTCAAAGGGAAAGCCTGAGAAGATCACCTAGCTTCTCCGGAGACTACCCTGCCTCCTAGAGACTGCAAAGAAGACATCCATCCAAAGAGACTTAGCCCAATAGTTATTTATGCTTTTCTAAGAAGCCCATCAGACAAGTATCATTCATTCCCTCTTCACATGCTCCATTTTACAACCCCCCACACACATATATTAATAGTAAAAAGTTAGAGAGATGCTCAGGCTATTCTTAGATAAATTTATTTTTATGGAGCTATGTTCATTCCCCATAACACTATGCATATCCTGTATATCCATGCAGCTGATTCAGCTTCCATTAATGTTTTACCATAGTTACATGAGCCTTACTAAAGTGCTCAGTCTCAAGAAATAAGCCAAGCTCTGGGCTCCACCATGCTTGGAAGTCTTTTGTTCAGTCATTCAGCAGAAGTCAAATTTTTGCCACCTCTACTTGAGTCCAGATAGAGTTCAGGATACCTATATCTTTGACTCCTTCTATATGCTATGTAGTCCATAACTATTAGTATTGTATTTGTGAATGTGCACATGTACATTCAAGGGTTACCCAGGTGGCACGTGGTAATGAATTCTCTTGCCAATGCAGGAGATGCAAGAGACAAGGGTTCAATTCCTGAGTCAGGAAGGTCTCTTGGAGTAGGAAATGGAAACCCATTTCAGTATTTTTGACTGGAAAACTCCATGGAGAGAAGAGCCTGAAATGCTACAGCCCATGGGGTCACAAAGAGTTGGACTTGATAGCCCACACATACGTTTACACATATATTCAGAAGATATTTATCTGGGAACTCAGGGAAATAGAGTAGAGAGTGGATAGGACTAACAGTATAAATTTTGAGAGCCATTCTGACTAGATATCCTTCAGGAATATATATATATATATATATATAGAATATATATATATATATTGAACTATAGATGTTAAAACACACACACAATGCCATAATCACATGATTTTAATATGATAGATTGTACTTGTCTCTATATATCATGACTCTGAATATGGTAGATTAACAAAATGGGGGTTGATTTTACTTTTCCACAGAAGATGTAAGTATCACAAGGCTGGAACAGAATTTTCATAATACCAACAGTGGCTTAGGATTCTTCCATCTTTCTGCTCTGCTGTCCTAAACACAAAAATATTGTTTCCATGCTTCTGTGTGCATAAAGTTTGTTTCACTGATTTCTAAAGAAAAAAATTTCCCTAACCAGTTACAATTCTATTTTCATCCAGAAAGATTTCGGTGATATTTTAAAGTGAATAATATCATTGAAAGAAGCTTTAAGATCTTTCACATGAATTCCTTAAATACTGCATGTTTAGGTAGACATATAGCAATAGATGAGTTAACATGCTGTTGCTTTTCAATCACTAAGTCATACCCAACTCTTTGCAATCTCATGGGCTGTAGCACACCAGACTCCAATGTCCTCCACCATCTCTTGGAGTTTGCTTAAACTTATGTCCATTGAGTCAGCGATGCTATCTAACCATCTCATCCTTTGCCACCCTTTTCTCCTCTTGCCCTCAATCCTTCCCAGTATCAGAGTCTTTTCCAATGAGTCAACTCTTCACATCAGGTGGTCAAAGTATTGGAGTGGTAAAATAATTGACTGTATCCATCATCCAAAAATTAAACTTAGCTTGTTTGTGAAAACAAAGCAAATAAATAAATAAATAAGCTTTATTTGTTTAATTTATTGGAAAAAATCCTTTTCCACAGATCCTTTCTGGCATCACCCTATTCATTCTCGTATGCCCCCACCACACTTCTCAGAAAAAAAAAAAAAAAACAAAAACAGTGACTATCATAGCATTCAACTAAGCAGTTTTGAAGCAAAGCTACCAGGGAATGTAATAGGAGTTAACTTTGTAAATTTATAAATATTTTCAGCATAAAATTGTGTACCATAATATGAAATGGATCTCTTAATGTCTGTATTTCCTGATTAGCATACTCTTACTTGAAGCATAAAGATCTGTTATTTTCCCCCTTTGGAAAATGTGTTGAATTATTTTCCCTAAGAATTTGAGGCCTCTTTACTCACCTTTGTTAAACAACTCTCTACCCTGATAAGAATGTCATGTAATGATAAACCCAAATACGTGTTGAACTCAAGAATATGATCTTAATCCAGATCTGCTAAATTTGGAACTTTCTTTGATCATTATTATAATCATATTTTAAAATGCATTAATTTAACAAAAATAATAGTTTAGGTAAAATTAGGATAGAATAAGAAGTTGCAACTTCCCAGACTGTCTCTCTGTGAAATTCAAAAAAATTATAAGAAATTTATCCATATTTTTTATGACACAGGAATTTTCTCCTTAATCTATGAAGGTTAAATAATTTGAATAATCATATTCAAATTTAATGAATGAGGAAGATATTGGAATAAAAATGTTTTATTTTCAGAAATATATTAACTCTATAAAATATCTGAATGAAAGCCTTTTCTATTACCTGCGTATTTTTGGTTATTTTCCTTTTTATTAACTCTGATATGTTATTCAATTCATTGAGACTGAATAATCCAAAAATCAAGAGGTATGCAGTGCAGAGTAAGTGGTCAGTTATTTTGTAAAATATGAGTTATTCAATACAACAAAGGGTGCATTCCTATCAAATCAATTCAAGTAAGTTGAAAGGCATTGTAATCAACAAGTAGAAAGTGGAATATGAACACATTTCAATGGTCTAAAAAAGAAATCTAAGGTGACTAGGAGCAGCTAGTTGAACCAGGTGGTCATTTTCTCAGGAGAGTCTTTGTCATCATCTTCAGACAAGGAGTGCAGCAGTTTTAGATATTCTTGAAGTCTCACAATGTGAAAGCCATCATACATTATAACCAAAATAATAGGAAGTAATTAATAAACTTCATTGACTTACATAAGTTGCCAGATATATCTGAAACCCAAGCAAGTAAAACAAAGGTAACATAAGCCCATAAAAAGTGTCACAACAGTTTTATGACAGTTTAACACAAGGAGATTCATCCAATTGCAAAAATAATGTAATTTCAGAAAGAAATTGTTACTTAACTTGAGCATAGAATCAAATTCCATATTTTACCATGTAAAAAGCTTCATTTTTCTTGTATTCTAAAAAAAAAAAAAAATAGAAAACCAAATAGCAGCAGAAGTATGGGCCAAATATGTCAAATGCCTAAGTTGTATAAGCAAAGAATAGAATCAAAATAAGGTGAATGTAAAAATTAAATTCTAAATCAGAACTCTCTTTTTACCAAATATTTTTAAAAAGAAAGGAAAAGCAATTAACAAATATTTTTATTATGTTTCAATCCTGAAATCTACTTTTTTACTTAGTTAACAAGCTATAGTTTGATATGAATCCTTGGTGGTCATTTAAAATATAGATGTTAGGAAACTATGTTAGAATATATTGTCCTCTTTCCTTATGAGCAATCCAAATTTGGCCTAAATACAGTATGTAAATAATATGTTTTCTAAGGCATTAAGTTTTTATCAATAAGGGTACTAAACCTGTAGCCTGGTATTAATGTGAACATCGTGAAAATTATGGTCTGTAAATGCAACATTTTAATCCAATTCATCTCTCCCATCATTTTCTGTCTCCTACCACAGCATCATAAGTACCAGTCTTAGCCAAATTACTACCAATCAGGTTCTAATAACTAAAATATTTCTAAAATAAAACAACCATATTGTTATATGGTTTTTAAGAATAAGGTGATAATGGAGATTCTCAATTAGTTCTATAAGACACATCTTACCTCTGAAAAAATGTGGTCCATTAGAGAAGGGAATAAAAAACTATTTCAGTATTCTAGCCTTGAAAAACCCATGAGCAGTACAAAAAGGTAAAAAGATAAGACACTGAAAGATGAACTCCCCAGGTCGGTAGGTGCCCAATTGTCAGGGAATGTTTGACGGGAGGATTCCTACGTGCTGTCTCTCATGAGTCCTTTGTCCCTCTTCAAGCAGAACAGCACGCTGCTCCCAGGGACTGAGGTCATTGTGTGAGGCAAGCATGAGTCTCCTTTAGTAAACATTCTCCTTAGGACAAAACAGCTTAATCTCCTTCCCCTTACTTGAGATATAGATTGTCTCCTGACCTTGTGACTAACGTTACCCCTTGTTCCCTTGGTAACGGTTGCTGTACATTTGGTTTTCTGATCTCTATCATTCCCGAAAGAAGTTTCTTGTACTGCAGCCTATATATACTCATAGAAAAATCATTAAAGCACCTTTGCTCCACCAGAGCTTAGGTCCCCGGGTCTTTTTTGTCTCTCTCTCTCTCTCTCTTTCTCTCTCTTTCTCTCTTTCACTTTCTTATCGTCAACTCCGTACCACAAGGTTCCGGTCCATTAAAGGACCCCAACAAATGGCGCCAAAGAACAGGGACACTGGTATACGTGGCATATCGGGCGGAATGACTCAGGGACCTATTGAGGTCGGTAAGTACTAAGGCATGGGTTAAACGGCTGGCCAGCCCCATTATTTTTCTACTTTACTTCACCATTTGTTTAAATTTCAGGGACTTCTGGCTTCACGGCAATGAATAGAGGCTTGCCTTCAAACAGTAGTTGAACATAATCCTTAGTTTCCTGATAAATGCAGTTCTGATTTAGAAATTTGGCTCCAAGTCAAAGAAAATGTTAAATGAGCAGCCAAACAAGGAAAAAATATTCCAATTGATCTCTAGCCCCTATGGGCTCTTATTAAAGCTGTAATTCTGCCATTTCAAGGTACATTCTAGCCCTTCCAATATTCAGCAACAGATAGAACACTTATTACATAAATATAAATTAAATGATTAAACTTTACAAAAGGCCCAATTAAAACAATACAAAATATCTCAAAATTTTCTTACTAGCCCTGCCCCGGCTGCTCCAAATGCTTCTCCTCTGCCAACAGTCACAACTCCAAAAGTCTCTCATTTATTGGAACCTAATGAAAAGTTATGCTAATTTTTAAACTAGATTAGAAGCTGCTATTTCCCATACTGTAATCGGAGAAGAAACCAAAGAACAGCTAGAGAAATTACTTGCTTATGAGAATGCAAATCAGAGATGTCAAAGAGCTATAGCTGCAATTTGTGAGACTAGGACTATTATTGATTATTTAAAAGCTTATTGCAATCTAGGATCAGAAACTCAAAAGATGCAAATACTGATTGAGGCAATGGCTACTACCTTTAAAAAGGGAAATGAAGGATGATTTAATTGTGGAAATAAAAATCATTTAAAAAGGGACTGCCCTAAGAAGGCTAATAAAATACCAAAAAATTTGCCCTCACTGCCATAGAAGAATGCACTGGGCCAAAAGTTGTAAATTTAAATTTGATATTGATGGAAAACCTATTCCAGGAAACTCCTAACAGGAACAAATTCTATCTTTTCCCTCAAACCCTCAACATCCGGCAGTACTGCCGTCTATATACCAGCCCTAAATGATTTTTTCCTTTACCCTCAAAACAGTCCCTACTAGAGTGCCTACCGGACCTTTTGGACCCCTGCCCCCACAAACTTTTGGTCTTTTGCTTGGCCGATCTAGTCTGACTTCTAAAGGAATTACTGTTCACCCTGGAATAATTGATTCAGATTATAAAGGAGAGATTCAAATTCTGATGTCATCTCAGATTCTATAGCAATTCAAAAAGGGGGACAAAATTGCTCAATTACTTCTTTTACCTTACATTTCTATTAATTCCTCTAATAATGTACGGACAGATGGGTTTGAAAGTACAGATCAAAAACAGTCTTTGTAGACATCATTAGTATCTGAGTATGCCCGACCAAATATAAATATCAAAATTAATGGTAAAAGATTTTCTGGTCTCCTCGACACTGGATCTGATATTACTATTATTTCCAAACATTTATGGCCCAAATCCTGGCCTGTACAAAAAGTCTCCTGCCAAATTACAAGAATTTCTCAAACTAAAGTACAAGAAGTTTATCAAAGTGTTCAAATATACTCATGTGAGGGACCAGAAGGCCAACCTGCAACATTAAAACCTTATGTGATAAATGTACCCTTTAATCTAATAGGAAGGGACTTACTTATACAATGGCAAACTCAGATATGCATTCCACATTTTTCCTAGGGGCCACTGCTCATTTAACAAACAAAACAATTATTAAAATAACTAAGAAAAATTATGAGCCTATTTAGACAAAGCAATGGCCCCTTACGAAAGAAAAATTACAAGCTACTAAAGAACTTATAAACACACAATTAAAATTGAAACATATTGAAGAATCTTGCTCTTTTTTGCAGCCAGAGATCCCATCACCTATTACTATTCCTCAAAATTGGCACATTATTATTACTGATTCACAAGATTGCTTTTTAAATATACCTTTACACCCTTTAGACCGGGAGAGATTCACTTTCTCTCTCCCTTATCCTAATCATATCGGGCCTCATAAAAGATTTCAATAGACTATGTTACCTCAAGGTATGCTTAAAAGTCCTGCTACTGCTGCTGCTAAGTCACTTCGGTCGTGTCCTACTCCATGCAACCCCACGGATGTCAGCCCGCCAGGCTCCCCCGTCCCTAGGATTCTCCAGACAAGAGTACTAAAATAGGATGCCATTGCTGTCTCCATAACAGTCCTAGTATTTGTCAAAATTTTGTAGCCAAGGCTTTATTTCCTATGTGACAACAATTCCCTCATGCATATATCATTAATAATATACTATAGTTACAAAAAAGAAAAATGATATTTTTGACACTGAATGGCTATTATATTCTTTAGACTCCGGAGGAAACTGATGAAAATAAAATATTTTTTGAAATTGCAAAACCGGTTCTTCTTGCACGTGCAGTTAGGAAAAGGTTAACTTGTTAAAAAAATTTTTTTTGAGCTCCAGTTCTGCCTGGGAAACAAAAATAGGCCTAAGAAAAAACCTTAAGTTAACTCTTATCATGTCCTTGGGATACACAGCCCACTCTATCTAGGACTCCAGCCATTAACAAATTGGTGGAGCTCAAAATAAATAAATAAAACAAAAGGATATTTTAAATTTCAAACGGAGAACTATGCCTATGTAACTAAAATTATCTATGTCTCAATGTATGTCTTTGTTTTTAGATAGTGTGGAGTTAATGAGCTCTATTCAGATTCAGCTTTACATGAACTGAAGGGTATTCAATGTTGGGTATAATGTTTATTTAAATGTGAATGTGATTTAAATATAATTATTTGTTAATCTAATTGGGACATGTCTTGAGTCATCAACATTATATAATACTTTTATTATGCCTTGGTTTAAGGTAAACTAAGTTTGTCAACAAAAGGGTAACTCTTTATATATATATATATATATATATATATATATACATATATATATATATACACAAATATATAGATGAGATAAAAACTTTTAGATAAGCTCTATTAGAAATAATCGTATTTTTGATAGAATGATCTATTATCTATAATCTGGAGCCATCTCTTGGGATTGGAGTGACTTAGGTTTCTAGAGTTGTGCTGAACTAAGTAGTAGAAGTTTGTTGAATGGCTGGGTCGTTTCCAAATAAAGTAGGATTTTGAAGCGTTAATTGTTGAACATTGGCTTACTCTTAAAAGGGGTTTTTCTTGCAGAAGAGCTGAAGAGATTTTGAGCTGTTAATGAATATAAATATATATTTATATATGAATGGATATATATATAATATAATATGATTTGAGAAATATGTTCAATGGTCTATAAAATGCTAACATACAAGACATTTCATGGTTGCTATAGAAAAGTAAAATATATGCTTTTAATAGAAAGATATAAAAAATGGCAAATAAAATGATGAATACAAAAATATTTTTTTAATTGTTGAAACATTTATTATAGAATAAAGTGGTATTTACATAAACTTTACTAGACTAGTTTTTCATTGTCGTTCTAGCTACAGCAAATGTTCTTTCTCCAAATTAAACCAAATTGGAAACAAGAGAAAAATTCTGGGAAAACAATATTTAATAGAATTAACTTTGGTCAGCAGATACATTCAGACTGCAAATATATTAGAAAATGCAGTTGAAATGCTTGGGTGGATCACAATGAAAACCACAAAGTATAGTATGTTTATTTAAAATAAACATTGGATTTGTTTATTATGCTATCATACTTTGTTTTGGCCTTTTAACTTTTAAAGATATTTAGTGCTAGAATTTTTAAAAAGCTTATGACAAATGAAAGAAAATTTTATGGCAAATTGATGTAACTCATTGTCCTGAACTTTCTTCCTCTTCCTTCTTACATGTCTCGATCAATACAAATTCTTCTTTTCTAGGGGCAACACCTCTCTAAGGTAAGACTACACAACATGTTATAACTCACCTATCAACTTACTTCACAATAATGAGAACACCTAATTCTATAAAAACAGACAATGACTCTGCCTATATTTCTAAGCAGCTCAAACAATTTTTACATTCATTCTCTATTAAACAGATTGCAGACATTCCTTATAGTCCACAAACACAAGACATGATTGGACAAACACATTACACACTGTAACTGCAAATAAAAAATTAAATAAGAGAAAATACACAGGAACACTTTTGTCTTCCTTGTCCAGAGCAAACTTTGCTAGATTCTGGTGTAGTGTAGTCTTTAAGCCTATAACTATTGTTGGTGTGACTATTTCTGTTCCCAATGTGTAGGATTCTTAAAACAGGGCGAAAAAAAAAAAAGAAAAAAGACACCATTTCCCAAACAGATTATTTGTTCCTAAGAATATCAGAAATGTAGAATGTTTGCCTTCTTTTCAGGTCTGTCTTGGAAGTGTAATCATCCTCTTTAACACACTGAACAGTGAGATTCAACAGTTGCTAAGCTGCATTTCTTTTTCAAAGACAAGGTCAAATATATTTGGATGTGAGCAACATTTCATTTGTCAAGTTGTTCTGCATCACCTTTTCAATAATTTCACTTAGGAAAAAATATTTGAATGGTTACTCCTAATGCTTTGCCCCAAATAACACAAACCACAGCCAAATACCAGTCCCAAACAGATTTCTGAATGATTTTTTTTCTTTTAGACTGAAATATTTCCTGAGAATGTTTTCATCGTTATCGCTTTCCTCTCTTTTTATAACTGTTGTTAATATAGCCTTATTTGTTTTAAAGTTTTTAAACTTACCACAAAGAGATGTTTTGACAAAAGCAAAAAACAAACAAACAAAAAAAGAAGTTTTGAAACATTATAGGACACTTCCTTTCCTTTGCCCATTTGATATCAAGACAGGTTAACTAATCAATAGAAATCTAAGAAACTAATCTTACAGGGAAAGGATATGCTTCTATTTCTCCAGATGGATCCAACAAGCTCACATGACTTCCTCTTCAGAAGATTCAACCTAAGGGGGCCCCAGCATTCAGACTAGAGATGAAGCAGCAAAAAACCCAGGAAGAAAGAATTCCAATATAAGCCATGGCAACATTAAAAATTTCCAAAAAATGCCACACTCGACGTCATCAACCTTATGATCTCCCTACTTGGGGAGATAAAAACCCTTACTAATTAAACTGAAAACCTGATTTCTCAACAGGGAATGCCTCAGAATCCTAAAAATATTTTTCTTCGCTATGCTTGCTTTGCTTGCTTTTGCTTCCCCCGCTCAGGCTGACTTGATTGATCACACTTACTGGGCTTATATACCTAACCCCCCTTTTTTATTGTAGGTTGTAAAATGGACAGATATAGAACCAATCACATCCACTAATGAGTCAACACATATGCCTCCTCCTTAGAACTTGGAGGGACCCTCTCATCCTGAAGAAAAAGAAAAACTAATTAATATCGTTCTAGGTTATGAAGTCCTTCCTTTATGTATGGGCCCAGCAGAATTATGTATAAACGTTAGTCGACAAACTTGGGCTTTCATCCTGCCTCCAGAAAAGGATTTTCGGACACCACTTGGATTATTTACTGCCCTTTCTTTGTCAGTAAACCATGTTTAGAATTAGGGAAAGAACAAAGAACAACATGCCAAGGGTTTACTAATAAGAACTTTAAATATATTCCTGTTCACTGGGACAAATGTCAGGCCAAATCAGGAAAATTAATGTTTATAGCTAATCATACAATTATCAATTGGGGACCCCATAGTATGTGGTTATTGAACTGCTCAGATGATATTAACAATACTATGTATGATTATATTACTCAAGTAACATGGAAGGTTACTAATACTACAATAGAACATTACCATGACAGAGGACTTCTTGGCTAGCTTGATGATGGAATGGCCCCCGCCTCGTCCTCGAATCACCCTTGATAAACAGATTGGGCCTAAACAATGGGACATCTGAAAACTTGCTGCATACACCGAAGAACTTGGGACTTGGACCAGACATTCCACGGGGACCAATCATAGCTATAGCAATTATTTCTTTCACTATAATCAATCATATTTTATACAAGCCTATGTTCCACTTCCTTTTGTTGTAGCTATAAAACATTTACAATTCAATAAGACTATACGTTTTGTAACTTGCATAAATTGCAGATTATATACTTGTCTTAACTCCTCTATTTCCTTAAGATATGATTCTCTTTTAATTCTTCGATCTCGACGTAGTCTATGGTTATCAATAAATCTCCAATGGCCCTGGGAAGAAGGTCCCATGGCTGGACTTGCTTCCCGGTTGCTTACTAAATTGCTCTAGCGATGTAAACGATTCATTGGATGGCTGATTTTTGGCATTATAGGATTAATAACTATTTGCACCATTGCTGTCATCACTAGTGTTACTTTACAAACCTCAATTCAAACACATAATTTTATCCAAAATTGGACTAAAAATGCTCATACTATGTGGGCCACTCAGTCTCAAATAGATGAGGATATTCAAAAAGAAATACAGGAACTGAAAACAGCCATCGAATGGGTTGGAGATCAATTAACAGATGTACAAAAACAGGTGATGCTAAAATGTGACTGGAATTCTACTCAATTTTGTGTTACTCCTGTTCATTTTAATAACAGTGCCTACAACTGGGAACAAATCAAGTTTCATTTACAAAACATACATGATAATGCCTCTCTGAATGTACAATTATTACAAAAAGAAATATGTAAAACCTTTTCTAATAATCTGCCCTCTTCCACTAGTATGGGAACTTTAGCTATACAATTGGCTAATCAATTATCTGGGCTAGACCCGCATAGATGGTTTCAAAGCCTTACTCATAGCATTGGGTCTAGAACTATAATTTTGGTGATTGTCTTAACAATTATATTTGTTGTCTACTGTTGCCTTCATGCAAAGATTGTCAAAACTAAACAAACTCTGATGGTCAGAACTCTTCTTACAAATATTATAAATAAATAAGGGGGAATTGTCAGGGAATGTTTGACGGGAGAATTGCTACGTGCTGTCTCTCATGAGTCCTTTGTCCCTCTTCAAGCGGAACAGCACGCTGCTCCCAGGGACTGAGGTCATTGTGTGAGGCAAGCATGAGTCTCCTTTAGTAAACATTCTCCTTAGGACAAAACAGCTTAATCTCCTTCCCCTTTCTTGAGATATAGATTGTCTCCTGACCTTGTGACTAACGTTACCCCTTGTTCCCTTGCTAACGGTTGCTGTACATTTGGTTTTCTGATCTCTATCATTCCCGAAAGAAGTTTCTTGTACTGCAGCCTATATATACTCATAGAAGAATCATTAAAGCACCTTTGCTCCACCAGAGCTTAGGTCCCCGGGTCTTTTTTGTCTCTCTCTCTCTCTCTCTTTCTCTCTCTTTCTCTCTTTCACTTTCTTATCGTCAACTCCGTACCACAAGGTTCCGGTCCATTAAAGGACCCCAACACCCAATACCCTACTGGAGATCAGTGGAGAAATAATTCCAGAAACAATGAAGGGACGGAGCAAAAGCAAAAACAACACGCGGTTGTGGATGTGACTGGTGATAGAAGCAAGTTCAAATGCTGTAAGATCAATATTGCATAGGAACCTGGAAGTTAGGTCCATGAATCAAGGCAAATAGGAAGTGGTCAAACAGGAGATGGCAAGAGTGAACATCGACATTTTAGGAATCAGCAAACTAAATTGGACTAGAATGGGTGAATTTCACTCAGATGTCCATTATATCTACTACTGTGGGCAGGAATCCCTTAGAAGAAATGGAGTAGCCATCATAGTCAACAAAAGAGTCCAAAATGCAGTACTTGGATGCAATCTCAAAAAGACAGAATAATCTCTATTCATTTCCAAGGTAAACCATTCAGTATCACAGTAATCCAAGTCTATGTCCTGACCAGGAATGCTGAAGAAGCTGAAGTTGAACGAGTCTATGAAGACCTACAAGACCTTCTAGAACTAACACCCAACAGAGATGTCTTTTTCACTATAGGGGACTGGAATGCAAAAGTAGGAAGTCAAGAAACACTTGGAGTAGCAGGCAAAGTTGGCCTTGGAATACAGAATGAAGCAGGGCAAAGGCTAATAGAGTTTTGCCAAGAGAATGCACTGGTCCTAGCAAACATCCTCTTCCAATAACACAAGAGAAGACTACAAATGGACATCACCACATGGTCAACAACGAAATCGAACTGATTATATTCTTTGCAGCCAAAGTCAGCCAAAACAAGACCGGAAAAAAAGAAGAAGAAAAGAAACAAGACCGGGAGCTGACTGTGGCTCAGATCATGAACTCCTTATGGTATGACCTAAATCAAATCCCTTATGACTACACAGTGGAAGTGAGAAATAGATTTAAGGGGCTAGATATGATAGACTGAGTGCCTGATGAATTATGAATGGAGGTTCATAACATTGCTTAGGAGACAGGGAGCAAGACCTTCCCCAAGAAAAAGAAATGCAAAAAAAGCAAAATGGCTGTCTGGGGAGGCCTTACAAATAGCTGTGAAAAGAAGAGAAGAAAACAGCAAAGGAGAAAAGGAAAGATATACCCATTTGAATGCAGAGTTCCAAAGAATAGCCAGGAGAGATAAGAAAGCCTTCTTCAGTGATAAATGCAAAGAAATAGAGGAAAATAAAAGAATGGGAAAGACCAGAGACCTCTTCAAGAAAATTAGAGATACCAACGGAGCATTTCATGCAAAGATGGGCTCCATAAAGGACAGAAATGGTATGGACCTAACAGAAGCAGAAGTGGCAAGAATACACAGAAGAACTATACAAAAAAAAAAAAAAAGTCTTCACGACCCAGATAATCATGATGGTATGATCACTCACCAAGAGCCAGACATCCTGGAATGTGAAGTCAAGTGGGCCTTAGGAAGCATCACTACAAAGCTAGTGGAGGTGATGGAATTCCAGGTGAGCTATTTCAAAACCTAATAGATGATGCTGTGGAAGTGCTGCACTCAATATGCCAGCAAATTTGGAAAACTCAGCAGTGGCCATAGGACTGGAAAAGGTCAGTTTTCATTCTAATCCCAAAAAAAGGCAATCCCAAAGAATGCTCAAACTACTGCACAATTGCACTCATCTCACAGCCTAGCAATGTGATGCTCAAAATTCTCCAAGCCAGCCTTCAGCAATACATGAACAGTGAACTTTCAGATGTTCAAGCTGGTTTTAGAAAAAGCAAAGGAACCAGAGATCAAATTGTCAACATCCTCTTGATCATCAAAAAAGCAAGAGAGTTCCAGAGAAACATCTACTTCTGTTTTATTGACTATGCCAAAGCCTTTGACTGTGTGGATCAAAACAAACTGTGGAAAATTCTCCAAGGTCTGGAATGCCAGACTTCCTGACCTTCTTCTTGATAAATCTGTATTCAGGTCAGGAAGCAACAGTTAGAACTGGACATGGAAGAACAGACTGGTTCCAAATAGGAAAAGGAATACAACAAGGCTGTATATTGTCACCCTGCTTATTTAACTTATATGCAGAGTACATCATGAGAAACGCTGGGCTGGAAGAATCACAAGCTGGAATCGAGATTGCCGGGAGAAATACCAGTAACTTCAGATATGCAGATGACACCACCCTTATGGCAGAAAGTGAAGAAGAACTAAAGAGCCTCTTGATGAAAGTGAAAAAGGAGAGTGAAAATGTTGGCTTAAAGCTCAACATTCAGAAATCTAAGATCACAGTATCTGGTCCCATCACTTCATGACAAATAGATGGGGAAATAGTGGAAACTGTGGCTGACTTTATTTTGGGGGGCTCCAAAATCACTGCAGATTGTGATTGCAGCCATGAAATTAAAAGATACTTACTCATTGGGAGGAAAGTTGTGACCAACCTGGACAGCACATTAAAAAGCAGAGACATTACTTTGCCAACAAAAATCGGTCTAGTCAAGGCTATGGCTTTTCCAGTCATCAGGTATGGATGTGAGAGTCAGACTATAAAGAAAGCTGAGCCCTGAAGAACTGATGCTTTTGAACTGTGGTGTTGGAGAAGACTCTTGAGAGTCCCTTGGACTGCAAGGAGATCCAACCAGTTCGTCCTAAAGGAAATAAGTCCTGGGTGATCATTGGAAGGATTGATGCTGAAGCTGAAACTCCAATACTCTGGCCACCTCAGGCGAAGAGCTGACTCATTTCAAAAGACCCTGATGCTGGGAAAGTTTGAGAGCAGAACGAGAAGGGAACGACAGAGAATGAGATGGCTGGATGGCATCACCAACTCAATGTGCATGAGTTTGGGTAGACTCCAGGAGTTGGTGATGGACAGGGAGGCCTGGTGTGCTGCAGTCCATGGGGCCAGAAAGAGTCAGACACGACCGAGTGACTGAACTGAACTGAATTGAACTGAACACCTCCACCATTCAGAGATACCAAACTGCTGACTTCAGATTAAGGTTGGGGAACTGATGATTTTGAAACTATTACCCAGGTACCTAATGAGTAGTCAATTTCTGACATCAAATTAAATTTCTGTGCTAAAAATAAAGGAGGTACTTTTATTCATTTGTTGAGATAAAACTCTAAGTAAATAAGGTGAGAGTTGTACCATAAAAAGGCTGATAAGAATTGATGATTTTAAACTGAGGTGCTGGAGAAGACTCTTGAGAGCCCTTGGACAGCAAGAAGATTAAATCAGTCAATTCTAAAGGAAATCAACCCTGAATATCCGTTGAAAGATCTGATACTGAAGCTCCAATATTTTGGCCAACTGATGCAAAATGTTGACTCATTGGAAAAGAACTTGATGCTGAGAAAGATGGAGGGCAGAAAGAGAAGGGGGAAACAGAAAATGAGATGGTTGGATGACATCACTGAGTTTGAGCAAACTCCAGGAGATAGTGAAGGGCAAGGAAGCCTGTCATGCTACAGTCCATAGGGTCCCAAAGAGTTGGACACAACTTAGCAACTGAACAACAGCAACTCCAACTAGCACCAAAATGAATAATCACTGTCCTTTATGTTGCTCAGTCATGTCTGACTCTTTTCGACCCCATGGACTGTAGCTCACCAGGCTTTCTCTGTCCATGGAATTCTCCAGGCAAGAATACTGTAGTGGATTGTCATTCCCTTCTCCAGAGGAACCTCCCAACTCAGGGATCGAACCCTGGTCTCCTTCCATGACAGGCAGATTCTTTACTGTTTGAGCTACAGGGAAGTCCTGTCCTTTACATAACAAACTTAAATTTTAACAGAAAAAAATATATGTATATATATAGATATATATTTAATTATCTATTTTATCTATCACCTGTTAACTTTAGTGATTATTCTGCTTTAAGGGTACAACTGAATGGCTCTTAAGCCTACCTTCCAAAACAAAAACTAACTCCCAGATTCCTGAATGTCCTTCTAGTCCCTTAACTTCAGAATTAAGAAATCTATACTCATTATCATCTGAACTCAATTAGTTTCCCCTATTTTCTTGAAGCATCAACAGTCTTCCTGTTCATTCAGTTTTATTACCTGATTGAACTTTTAGGCTTTTTCTATCTTCATTCTTTCTAAATCACACAAAAATCACTTTAAGTTTCATTTCAAAATTATCTTTTAAGCAAATCTGGTTTTGCTATTTCTACCACCATCCAATAAAAAGATTCTTGTCCTCATTACTTCTCAATATAATTATTGCACCTACTGCCTCTAAATGGTAAGCTAAACATCATCAATTATTACACTCAGAAAAAGTTTTACTACTCATCTAAATGCAGATTGAACCCATATCATTATGTCTGTGTTTCAAAACTCTACACAAACAACAGTATGATAATTATTAAGGCAGGGTTCAAATCCCACTGTTTACCTGTATACTAATTAAAACTGCAAGTATTTTCCCAAATTTTGTGTGTGAACTTTGTGCAATTTCACAGTCTTTCATGGTTTTTTGTTTGTTTGTTTATATGTTTGTTTGTTTTTAATGCAAAGTGTTGGAGAAGACTCTTGAGAGTCCCTTGGACTGCAAAGAGATCCGACAAGTCCATCCTAAAGGAAATCAGTCCTGAATTTTCATTGGAAGGACTGATGCTGAAGCTGAAACTCCAAAACATTGGCCACCTGATGCGAAGAGTTGACTCAGTGGAAAAGACCCTGAGGCTGGGAAGGATTGGGGGCAGGAAGAGAAGGGGACGACAGAGGATGAGATGGCTGGATGGCATGACCGACTCAATGGACATGAGTTTGAGTAAACTCCGGGAGTTGGTGATGGACAGGGAGGCATGGTATGGTGAGATTCATGGGGTTGCAAAGAGTCGGACATGACTGAGCAACTGAACTGAACTGAACTGAAGGTCTCCTTAGAGGTAGTTTACCAGGGGAATTATTAATGGTTTCTAAAATGTGTTACTCAATTACTGTTTAATGAGGACCTAGTATGTTGGAATGAAAAAGTAGGAAGTCAAGAAACACCTGGAGTAACAGGCAAATTCAGCTGTGGAGTACAGAATGAAGCAGGGCAAATGCTAATAGAGCTTTGCCAAGAGAACGCACTGGTCATAGCAAACACCCTCTTCCAACAACACAAGAGAAGATTCTACACATGGACATCACCAGATGGTCAACACCGAAATCAGATTGATTATATTCTTTGCAGCCAAAGATGGAGAAGCTCTATACAGTCAGCAAAAACAAGACTGGGAGCTGACTGTGGCTCAGATCATGAACTTCTTATTACCAAACTCAGACTTAAACTAAACAGAGTAGGGAAAATCACTAGACCATTCAGGTATGACCTAAATCAAATCCCTTATGACTATAGAGTAGAAGTTAGAAATAGATTGAAGGGACTAGATCTGATAGGCAGAGAGCCTGATGAACTATGGACGGAGGTTCATGACATCGTACAGGAGACAGGAATCAAGACCATCCCCATGGAAAAGAAATGCAAAAAGGCAAAATGGTTGTCTGGGGAGGCCTTACAAATAGCTGTGAAAAGAAGAGAAGAAAACAGCAAAGGAGAAAAGGAAAGATATACCCATTTGAATGCAGAGTTCCAAAGAATAGCCAGGAGAGATAAGAAAGCCTTCCTCAGCTATCAATGCAAAGAAATAGAGGAAAACAACAGAATGGGAAAGACTAGAGACCTCTTCAAGAAAATTAGAGATACCAAGGGAACATTTCATGCAAAGATGGGCTCCATAAAGGACAGAAATGGTATGGACCTAACAGAAGCAGAAGATATTAAAAAGAGGTGGCAAGAATACCCAGAAGAACTGTACCAAAAAAAAATCTTCACGACCCAGATAATCACGATGATGTGTTCACTCACCTAGAACCAGACATCCTAGAATGTGAAGTCAAGTGGGCCTTAGGAAGCATCACTACGAACAAAGCTAGTGGATGTGATGGAATTCCAGTTGATCTATTTCAAATCCTGAAAGATGATGCTGTGAAAGTGCTGCTCTCAATATGCCAACAAATTTGGAAAATTCAGCAGTGGCCACAGGACTGGAAAATGTCCGTTTTCATTACAATCCCTAAGAAAGGCAATCCCAAAGAATGCTCAAACTACCTCACAATTGCACTCATCTCACACGCTAGTAAAGTAATGCTCAAAATTCTCCAAGCCAGCCTTCAGCAATACGTGAACCGAGAACTGCCAGATGTTCAAGCTGGTTTTAGAAAAGGCAGAGGAACCAGAGATCAAATTGCCAATATCTGCTGGATCATCGAAAAAGCAAGAGAGTTCCAGAAATACATCTATTTCTGCTTTATTGACTATGCCAAATCCTTCTACTGTGTAGATCACAATAAACTGTGGAAAATTCTGAAGGAGATGGGAATCCCGGACCACCTGACCTGCCTCTTGGGAAACCTGTATGCAGGTCAGGAAGCAACAGTTAGAACTGGACATGGAACAACAGACTGGTTCCAAATAGGAAAAGGGGTACAACAAGGCTGTATATTGTCACCCTGCTTATTTAACTTATATGCAGAGTACATCATGAGAAACGCTGGGCTGGAAGAAGCACAAGCTGGAATCAAGATTGCCAGGAGAAATATCAATTACCTCAGATATGCAGATGACACCACCCTTATGGCAGAAAGTGAAGAGGAACTAAAAAGCCTCTTGATGAAAGTGAAAGAGGAGAGTGAAAAAGTGGGCTTAAAGCTTAACATTCAGAAAACTAAGATCATGGCATCTGGTCCCATCACTTCATGACAAATAGATGGGGAGACAGTGGAAACAGTGTCAGACTTTATTTTTGGGGGCTCCAAAATCACTGCAGATGGTGACTGCAGCCATGATATTAAAAGACGCTTACTCCTTGGAAGGAAAGTTATGACCAACCTAGATAGCATATTAAAAAGCAGAGACATTACTTTGGCAACAAAGGTCCGTCTGGTCAAGGCTATGGTTTTTCCAGTGGTCGTGTATGGATGTGAGAGTTGGACTGTGAAGAAAGCTGAGCGCCAAAAAATTGATGCTTTTGAACTATGGTGTTAGAGAAGACTCTGGAGAGCCCCTTGGACTGCAAGGAGATCCAACCAGTCCATCCTGAAGGAGATCAGTCCTGGGTGTTCATTGGAGGGACTGAT
This sequence comes from Cervus canadensis, assembly GCF_019320065.1. Taxonomy (NCBI): domain Eukaryota; kingdom Metazoa; phylum Chordata; class Mammalia; order Artiodactyla; family Cervidae; genus Cervus; species Cervus canadensis. The sequence continues at coordinate 10,473,283 of NC_057412.1, read as the reverse complement.
GCTGAAGCTGAAACTCCAGTACTTTGTCCACCTCATGCGAAGAGTTGACTCATTGGAAAAGACCCTGATGCTGGGAGGGATTGGGGGCAGGAGGAGAAGGGGACGACAGAGGATGAGATGGCTGGATGGCATCATCGACTCGACGGGCATGAGTTTGAGTCAACTCCAGGAGTTAGTGATGGACAGGGAGGCCTAGCGTGCTGCAATTCATGGGGTCGCTAGAGTCGGACATGACTAAGTGACTAAACTGAACTGAACTGACTTGAGTATGTGACAAGTCTATCTAAATTGTGTAGACACAAGAGTCAACACATCAGACTAAAATTACTCCCTCAGGGATCTTACATTTAAGTTGACGAAAGCAGAAGTTAAACAAAGGACTAAGGAACTGTTTATTATGTCATCTGTTGATATGAAGAAAGTAATAAAGAAAAGATATAGTAAATGTCAGGGCTGTGGGGAGGGACTTTGAGAAGAGGGAGTAATACTTTGAATAAAGGAAACCAGGAATGGGATCAGTAGGAGAATAGCCTATGTGCGATGATTTGAGAAGAGAAGAAACCAATATGTGGATACGTGTGAGAAAAGCATGAGAAACACCAATTACCTGGGTTTGCAGTGTGGTTGGGGATAAAGAGAGACCATGGAGACAAGCTAAAACTGGAAAAAAAATCAATAAAGGTGGAACAAAAAGGAAATGAATTTAGAAATGTGAGCAAAAAGCTCAGAATCTCCTCTAAAAATGCACTTTTGCTCCTGACATTTTCTCTATGAAAAGGATCTTTTCAAAAAAGAGAAAAACACGTATTGTGTATTAACACATATATGCAGAATGTAGAAGCATGGTACAGATGAACCTATTTGTAGGACAGGAATAGAGATGCAGATATAGATAATGGACATGTGGACACTGGGGAGGGGTGGGATGAGTTGGGAGATTAGAAATGACATATATATATATATATATATATATATATATATACACAATACCATGTATGAAATAAATAACCACTGGGAAGTTGCTGTATACCTTAGTCAGTTCACCTCTGCAGTGTGATGTCCTAGAGGGGTGGGATAGGAACGGTGGCAAGGAGGAAGAGAAAGAATATATATATGTATATATATGTGTGTGTGTATATATATATGTGTGTGTGTGTGTATATATATATATAAACATATACATACACATATAGCTGACATATTGTACAGAAGAAATTAACACAACATTTGTACAGCAACTATACTGTCCCCAAAACAGACTTTTAACATTTTTATTCTTTTGAAATTCTAGATGTTCTTCAAGTTTTCAAAGGTTCTTTTTTCTGATAATCTTGTCCAGGTGATAGTTTTGTTGTTACTGTTCAGTCGCTCAGTCATGTCCAACTCTTTGTAACACCATGGACTGCAGCATGCCAGGTTTCCCTGTCCTTCACCATTTCCTGGAGTTTCCTCAAATTCAGGTCCATTGAGTCATTCATAACATCCAGCCATCTCATCCTCTGTCATCCCCTTCTCCTCCTGCCTTCAATCTTTCCCAGCATCAGGGTCTTTTCCAATGAGTCTTCCCTTTGCATCAGGTGGCCAAAGTATTGGAGCCTCAGTTTCAGCATCAGTCCTTCCAATGAATATTCAGTGTTGATTTCCTTTAGGATTGACTGGTTTGATCTCCTTGCTGTCCAAGGGACTCAAGAGTCTTCTCCAACACAAAAGTATGAAAGCTACTCATTAACAATATCCTGATGATTTGATTATACTTTTTATATGTCTCACTAAAGTCTGGCTACAACTAGGTAACTATCTCACCTGATAGACTCTTTCACAAAGGTACAAACTGAACTGTATCATTTTTCACTCAATATTAATTAGAACACCAAAAAACTCATCATATATGGAGCTATGCTTTTATATATACATGCATCTAACTAACCAAGATTCCATTTTATTATCTTACACTACAGCATAAGTCTTTTACTATAATCAGAATAATTGTTTTCTTATATCAGAGCATGTTAAAATTCTAGTTAATTATGCTCAGACTTGTTTAATGGAGACCATTAAAGTGAAAAATATAAATAGAAAGGTTTTCTTCAGGCTATAAATAAGAACTAATGAAGTGATTCTACTTCACAGATTTTTGTCCAAACAAAGTAATTATTGTGGTCTTTCTTTGACTGGCCTTTTACTAGTAGCAGTTTCAGTCTTCTTGTATTGAGAAACTGTTGCAAAGAAAAAGGAATTTCATGATATCAAAATAAAATGGGTTTGTGGAAAATTTTGCCTCTGTCTACACATTACTTTTTTCCTTATTGTAAAGTCCAATCTGGATTTAGAGCAAGACCCCAAGTGAGACTAAAGTTCTATTGGTTTCATTTTTCCCACAAAAATCTTTCAATAAAGAAAATATTTGATCAATCTGCAAGGATATCACTATTTCTCTCAGGGATGGGAAAGGATAAAAACAAAATTCATCACAGAAGAATGGCCAGCAGGGAAGTGCCCTCTTACACACCCCTGTCACATTCACAAACACATAGAATTGACCTAAAGGTTTTCATGGCCACATCACAGGTTGAGTGTGAAATCTTCTTTGGCCTAGAAACTATATAGAAGTAATTCCTTATAATACTGGTTAAAGCTTAATTTTTCGTAATTAGCTTTTTTTTTTAATAAAAGCAAGGATTTCATCTATGATCAAGTCATGTGATCAGGAAAATATTATCCCATGAATTATAATCCTTAAATGACATGACAGGAACCATCTAGTGAATTATTGTGTTAACAATATTAAGATGACATTAAAAATGTTAAGATGACATTCCCTTTAATATATAATAAACCCCATATAAGAGAGGTAAAAAAAAAAAAAAACTATTTTCTTCTAATTTTTAAATTTCTTCTTAATTTTTAAAATATGTTATCATGATTTTCCAGAAATTTATTCAAACACATACATGAATATATTGCTTTCTGTCCTATAAAACCAATTGCTCACAGCTTTTAAGAAACACTTCTTTCCTGAAGTGAGCAGTTTACTCCACTAGCTTGCTATGGGCATTAGATATCATAGCAATTACAGAGAGATGGTTCAGTGAATACTAATTGGTAAGAAAAATCAAGGAGACTTGGCATTGCCTCTTCTTGTAAAGACTATGGTTTCCCTGATAACATTATTATGACCATTATTTGGTAACCCTTGCTATGAATTCTGATTGATTTCTAAAATCTAGAACATAGCATCATTTACTTGGATTCTGTACTGCTTGGCATAAAAGGAATGAGTCTACTGTTGTGTTCCCTAGAGCTTCCTTCAGATTTTATATTATAAGAGCAGACTCTGTGTCATCTATACAATAAGAAAAAGAAGAGATTTCATTATAGAACTATTGGGTGCCATTTCTTAGCTTTATTTCTGAAATTTTATCAGGGAAGCATAATGACTATGAATGTTCTGAATAAAGAATTGCAGGAGGCCAATCACACACACTTGGAGGAAGAGATGGGAAGATAAGGTCTAGAAAGTAGAGCTAAAGGATCAGAGAAAAGTTACTCATCAATGCTTTAGAAGTAAGTTTAAGCTTTCTGGCTGGTTCAGAGACCCCAGAGGCACTACAAAGGAGAGCTAGTGGGAACTGCTGCCTCTGTACCCCTGGATGGGCCTGGGTCCCTTGTTGGTCATAAGGGCACCGGGGGAAAGGGCTGGACAATTGATAGGAGGAAGCTAAGACAAGCTGGAAACCACTAAGACCTCTGCATCTGGCTCTCATCATGTAACTGTGAAACCTTGATAAAATAGCTCCTGCTTCACTCCAACTTCCAAAACTCATGATGAAGTCTCTTAGATCATCTCTAACTCAGAACCAGACAGAGAAGTGGACAGGGTGAAACCTAGCTCCAGGTTAGACAGATGAGAGACTATCCAAAATCACCACATGAAGCATTATCAGCTTTCTACTCTCCTAGTGAAGTCTTGTAAATGTGTGTTCCAATGTGTAAATGTGATTTTCAGTGGCTAAATTTTTGTTTTGATTATGTTTAATAAATAGAAAATGTGCATGTATATGTGTGTATGTATATGTATATATATATATATATATATGTATATGAAAAATATATGAGAAGTAATTAAATTAACAGATAAATAGAAGAGAATAATGGAGAAAAAGATGAGATTTTGTTCCCAATAAAAGGAATTAAATGATTTTTCAATGGGCAATGACTATTTGAAAATAGATTAAAATCTTTTATAAAAATACATTATTATGAGGACTTAAAAATAAATAAGTGGGGTGGTAAAAAGACAAATTTGATAAAGGAAAGAAAGATAAAAGCAGGAAGGAAAGGCAGGAGGTAGGGAGGGAAGGGGCAGGGAGGGAGTGAGAGAAAAAGCGAATGAACAAAAAGTGAAACAAGGATGAACAAAACAAAGAAGGTAAGCAAGAAGTAAGAGAAAAATAAAGGAAAGTAGGAAGAGGGAAAGAAAGACAGTTAAAGTCACAGCAGTGACTAAAGAAGGAAAAATATTGGGAAATAGTGTGAAAAAACAAGCATGAATTTACATTTACAGAGAAAATGCAGATTAAAATACATGAATGATTTCCAGTTTGACTTAGATTTTAAGGAATGGAAAATAGTTTTTTTTGTTTTTTTGTTTTTTTTTCCCTACAATGCTATAGAAAACAAATACTTTATTTCATAGAGTGAAAGAATTCTCCAGGCCAGAATACTGGAATGTGTAGCCTTTCCCTTCTCCAGGGGATCTTCCCAACCCATGTATCAAACACAGGTCTTCCACATTGCAGGCAGATTCTTTACCAGCTGAACCACAAGGGAAATCCATATAGAAAATTAGAACAGACCAATATAGCTTTTCCAAGATCACTGTAGATGGTGATTGCAGCCATGAAATTAAAAGACACTTACTCCTTAGAAGGAAAGTTATGACCAACCTAGACAGCATATTAAAAAGCAGAGACATCACTTTGTCAACAAAGATCCGTCTGGTCAAGGCTATGGTTTTTCCAGTGGTCATGTATGGATATTAGAGTTGGACTATAAAGAAAGCTTAGTGCTGAAGAGTTGATGCTTTTGAATTGTGGTGTTGGAGAAGACTCTTGAGAGTCTCTTGGACTGCAGGGAGATCCAACCAGTCCATCCTAAAGGAGACGAGCCCTGGGTGTTCATTGGAAGGACTGATGTTGAAGCTGAAACTCCAGTATTTTGGCCACCTCATGCGAAGAGTTGAGTCATTGGAAAAGACCCTGATGCTGGGAGGTATTGGAGGCAGGAGGAGAAGGGGGACGACAGAGGATGAGATGGCTGGATGGCATCACCAACTCGATGGGCATGAGTTTGAGTAAACTCCGGGAGTTTGTGATGGACAGGGAGGCCTGACGTGCTGTGATTCATGGGGTCGCAAAGAGTTGGACACGACTGAGCGACTGAACTGAACTGAATGTAGCTTTTAGTGTTTTTCAAAGTAATTGTTCCAAGTTACACATGTCTATAGTAACAGTGAATTTTATGATCAAAAAGGAAAAAGCAATCATCCTTACAAACAGGGAACCAATTTTCTTTGTAAAATACAGTCCATTAACTTGAAGGAAAAGAAGAAATCAAAAGGTAAGGCAATATATGCCTTTGCCCTAACTCTGTACAGTTAAAATTACAGAATGATGTGGAATTAAGTATTTTTATTAGTATTTTGCAGTCTGTATGGATTGAGGTATTCAGAAATACCAATCATAAAAGCCTTACCTAAATTGGAAAAGTTATACACTGTAATGATGAAACTATTACCCTGCTGTTGTTGATGTTTTTGTTGTTGTTGTTCTATTTTGATCATTTCTCAAGGTTTTTGTGAAATGTCAGGTGAAGAGTTACATTTGTCTTAAAAGATTGATGATCCCGATGTCAAATTTCTTGAAACACGAAATTAAATGATAGATTTAAAAAAAAACAAAAAACTTAAAAATCTGAAGAAAAAAAAAAAGGCAGGGGAAGGGAATTCCTTGGTGGTACAAGGGCTAAGAACTCCACACTCTCAGAGCAGGGGCTGAGTTCAATCCCTGATCAGGGAGCTAGATCCAACATGCATGCCACAACAAAGACCAGGCAAGACCAAATAAATAAATCTGGTCCCATCGTAGAACCAGATTGGTCAGTTTTGTTTTTTTTTTTTTTCCTTCCATGAAGCAGAAGCTCCACTAAAAACATGAGAGTCCTCTTTCTCTTCATTCATTCCTGCCCAGAAAATGGCAAAATAAAATCTCACTAGCAACTTTGGACCTACTAAACTGGGCATGCTCAATTCACTTCCTATCTCTTCCTGCTAGAATATTCAGTCCAATTCATTTCAGTTCAGTTGCTCAGTCATGTCCAACTCTTCACAACTCCATGGACTTCAGCACACCAGGCCTCCCTGTCCATCACCCACTCCTGGAGTTTACTCAAACTCATGTCCATTGAATCGGTAATGCCATCCAACCATCTCATCCTCTGTCATCCCCTTCTCCTCTCACCTTCAGTCTTTCCAAGCTAGAATATTACCTGCTTTCAATTGGTGTTAAAATGTTCCTGCCCCCAGAAGTAGCAGAGGCAAAGGTGCAAGCCAGGGAGGGATGGGTGGTTTTGCTGTGAAGATAATGCTCTGTCCATGCCTGGCTGAGTAATTTATATGATCCTGGTTTGGATCTCAGGAAGGTTTCTTGCCCTCAAGTATAATCTGTATAATGCAGAATCATCTGTATCAATAATGATGATGTATTCTGCCCTTCATTATCTGACTATTATTATCCCTTGCTCATGACTTGTGTTGGGAAAGAGTCTGATTAACTGTTCTACGTAGAATCTCAAGTCATTATCACTCCAGTATTCTGGCCTGGAAAATTCTATGGATAGAGAAGCCAAGTCACTACAAAACATCTTCACATTCTATGATTTTAAGTAAGACTATTTTCAGAATGTTTGCTAGGTTTGCTCCAGACTGGGTCATGTGGAGTATAATCCTAGGAAGAGTTCATTGGGGAGTAAGAAAATGAGGTAGAAAAGAAAAAAAAGAAGAAGAAGAAGACAATACAAGGAGTGTTAAAAAGTAAGCTCCTGGGGTGGGCAACTGGGAATGGATCTGTCTTGGGCTGGCTGGGATACGGCATGGGGACTGTGTGTGAGGAGGAAAAGATGGCTATTTACTCACTAACTCCCTTTCCTTATTGTTCCAAGGAGATTCAACTCCATATTAACGCTTCAGCAACTCTGTCCTTTTTGCACATGCAGCTTGTTCTTAAGTCCAGAGAAGCCTGACTTCTCTCTCAGAAAGAAACCATTAGTGCACATACTAATGTGTGTGTGTTAGTCACTTAGTCATTTCTGACATTTTATGACCCCATGGACTGTAGCCCGCCAGGCTCCTCTATCCACGGTATTCTCCAGGTAAGAATACTGGAGTGGGTAGCCATTCTTTTATCCAGGGGATCTTCCTGATCCAAGGACCAAACCCAGAGTCTCTTAAATCTCCTGCATTGGCAGGCAGGTTCTTTACACTTGTACTACCTGGGAAGTCCTTGTATATAGTAGAGTGAAACTCAAAAAGCCAGAGACAGGACAGAGCTGCACCTCTTATGGAGAACTTTATTTCCTATTTCCCCCCAGATTTCTTCCACATAAAGCAGCTTTCCAGTTCAACTGTCTTATGATTAAGTGGGAAAATGTTACCTTATTTTATTAAGAGGGTTTAAAATTTTAGGGAGTTATTGTCTATAAATATTGAAATCTCATAAGTGAATTGAATTTGAAATAAAATTTAGTTTATGACCACTAGTTGCCAAGACTGTTTTCCAGGGCTACATGCTTTGCTACAAAATGACTAATACAGGAAAGAATACTAAATTTAAAAACTGAAAATTGATTGTAAATAAAATCACTAACATATCTATGAAAGTACGTGCTATTGTATATGCACATTGTGAAAACAAATTCAAGAAACTCATTTACCAATGTTTAACAGACAGAAATTTAAGTTCCAGTTCTTAGCCTCATTAGAAATGTTTTTTGAAAAGCTGTGTCCCATAAACACAGTTTTTATCTAAAAAAGTGAAAGTTTAATTAGCAAATGTCTATTTTCCTGTCCTGAAACATTTGCTATGTTTCAAAGAGGGCTTAATTTGTCTCAAATATTCTAATGATATTCAACCAGAACTATTTATTGAGCTCCCCTATGTGATCAGTCAGGCCAATTTAAACAAATTTAGCTTACAAATGATGCTTACAAATTTCCATAAAGAACAGTTTATGGGTGAAGAAGATGCTTAACTGAGGAGTTTTCTTTACAAACTCTTTTATATGAACCAAAATATTGCATATGAATTAGGAAACAATTTATTAATGTTGAGAATTAAAGTCAGAGAAAATAAATAACCACATTTATTACTTATCTTTGACCACATTATTATTTCTCTTTGACTCCCTTTTTAAAATGTGCTAAATGAGACAAAAAGTATATAGCTTTGTCTGTACACTTGAATTTTCACCAATTCAATGTGACTCAATGCTTAAAGACGTCACTCACATTGCTCTACTGGCAATGAGTTCTCTCTGACATTATGAAATACAATGAGTCCCTGATCTGTGTGACCACAGTACTTAACTTGTTCAATCATGCCTATAATAATTCTTTCAATACATGAGAAAAATTACTTAGGGATAATGTTCCCAAGTCACATTGCCCAAACTAACTGCTATTAGAGAGACCATTATTGCCCTTGCCTAGAGTAAGATTCAAGTTTATTAACAAACCCATATGTCCATGTTATAAATTGCTATTTTATGTATATGGTGAGGACTATAAAAGAGGAAAGAATTTGGATCTCTACTAAAGGATGTTGGTAGAATTCCTATTCCCTTTATTTACCTCATTCTAGAAACAATCTGTTAGGCATTCTGGGCAAATGCCAGTTCAGTCATAATTCTGAGTTAGAAATGAAGAAGTCATGGTTTATGGAAGGATTAATACTACTATAAATACCCACAACAGTGCAGGATCAAGAGTCAGGAAGTCACTGACTTTGAATACTTCAAAATTGTGACATAGACAATGCATTGATTGTAGAAAAGCCTAGCAGAAAAAATAAAATGGTGTCAACATATTTAGAAGAACATTTTAATTCTCAGCAGGGCTTTCTGCTTGTGGATAAAGGCTTAAGTCTTAAAAAATAAAAATGCTAATGATGATTATATCATTTTTTGTGTTTTTACATGAATAATAGATCAGAAATGTCAGCTAGCATGCCAGACTATGTATTTCTGTGTACTAACATTGTTTTATTTCAACTATAAAAACAAAATAAATGACTATTAATTTACTCTAAGTAGTTTGTGGGGAAAGTGAAACAATTCCAATTGAAATCAATTTGTTTTACACACAGCTTCTTCAAAGAAAGCTGATACCTGAGTTTCTGCTGGAAATTTACCATTGTATAGAATTTCTGATGTATGTATACAAAAACAGTGTATATCTTTTCAAATATTATTTTGTTTTTTCAGTATCTTCTATGGCACAAATAATTTTAAAGAGTGAAGGGATTTTATTCTTGGCAAAAACTGGCTATCCATTGGGAAATAGAGTGACAATTATTTCTGGATTGTCATTAATAATCTAAATTGCTTAACTTTATTATAACACCTCAATCTTAAAAAAAAAAAAGAAGGAATATCTTATGAAAGTTCTGGTAATGTGTATTTTTGTCTTCTAAGATTTCTAAACATGCTTGTTTATATGGATCTTTGGACCCAATAAAACAGTAAGGCCTCTAAATGTGACCATACTGATTTGATGTTCTCTGCAGGAATAAACTGTAGAAATATAAGTGAGGTGAAGAACCCCATACACCAAAGTATATCAACTAAACAAGGGAGAAAAGGAAAGAGAGAAAGTTAGATGAAGGAAGGAGGAAAAAGAAAGGAAAGAAGGAGAGTAGAAAAAGAAGAAATAAAAAATATGAACAGACTAATTACCAATAATGAAGTTGAATAAATAATCAAAAAAGTCCCAGCAAACTAAAGTACAACATCAGAAGACATCCGTAAAACATCTAGAGAAATATTAACATCTTTATTCTTCAAACTGTTCCAAAATATTGGAAAGAAAGCAATGCTTTTGAAATCATTCTAAATAAGACCAGCATCACCCTGATATCTAAACCAGGTAAAATCATACACAAACACAAAAAGAAAACAGCAGGCCAATATCACTGGTGAAGAGAAATGTGAAAAACCACAACAAAATGTTTGCAAGCTGAATTCAACAATACAGTAAAACAATTATTCATCATGATAAAATGAGATGTATTCCAGGGATGCAAGGATGGTTTAACATCCACAAATCAATGTGATACACCACACTAACAACTTGAAAAATAAAAATCACATAATCATTTCAATAGATTTGGAAAAAACTTTTGACAAAATTTGACATCCATTTATGAGGAAACCCTCAACAAAGTGGATATAGAGGGAACCTATCTCAAAATAATAAAGGGCATATATGATAACCCCAGGGCTAACATCATACTTAGTGATGAAAAGCTGTTAACATTTCTCCTAAGATCAGGAGCAAGACAAAAATATTAACTTGCACCACTTTTATTCAACATAGTATGGAAAATACTAGCTACTGCTATCAGAAAGCTAAAGAAATAAAAAGAATCCAACTTAAGAAGAAGGCATTAAATCTGCCACTGTTTAGATGACATGATACTGTACAAAGAAAATTCTAAAGACATTACTAAAAACATTGATAGAATTAATCAATTAATGTGTTAACTCTGTAGATTAAGAAATTAATATACAAAAATACATTGATTGTAGTTCTATATGCTAAAAATGAACTATCACTTGGGTATTCCAACACAAGGCCATAAGTCTGCATTTTAGATATATTAACTTATATTCATTTTTATCTCATTGTATAGATTTGGGGGATAAATAGCTTAAGTTAGATATTAACAAGGAGGAGTGGGAGAGGAATGGAGGGAGAGTTAGAAAAAAAAACAAAATAGTGAAGTAGAATGGATCCTTTAGTTGGTTCCTTGTTTACACCTAAAAAAAAAAAATTGCTTAAGTTAGTGATGTTGTTATTGTTGTTTAGTCACTAAGTCTGACTCTTTTGCAACCTCATGGACTGTAACCCAGAAGTCTCTTCTGTTCATGGGATTTCCCAAGCAAGAATATTGGAGTGGGTTGCCATTTCCTTCTCCAGGGGATCTTCCTGATTCAGGGATGAAGCCCCCACCCCCCAGCCCACCCCTGTCTCCTGCAATGGTAGGCAGAATCTTTATCACCAGGTCATCAGGGAAGCTCTAAGTTGATAATGGTTGGTCACGATTTCCACCTTTGCTATGTCCTTATCTTGAACATAAGTTTCCATTGCCTAAGAAGCACATCTAAAAAACAGCCAATTTTTGAGACTCTTTCTTCTCTCTCTCTCTCTTTCTCTTTCTTTCTTTTCAAATCAGAATGTGCCTGCCCTTTTAGCAAAACCAGCATTCAGTAGTTGATTTTTTCCCAGTATCTGTGTTATATCTTACATCACCAATAAGATATATTGTTTATCTTCTCAAACTTTTAGCTGTTCTCATGAAAAGGTTAAGTTGTACCACTTAATATTGCATGAGCTAATGAAGATCCTTAGTCAACTTTACATTCTATGCACACATTCTTAAGTAATCTTGTTCAAATGGGAGATGTGGGTTATTTTTTGTAGTAAAATGACAAAATCATAGCTGTAGTTGTAATAACTCAATTAGACACTTTTCATTCTTCATGTGTGAATATCACCCTAAGGCACTCTCTTGACATTGTTAATTCTAAAATACCTGAAAATTCAATTTCACGATACTTCTCTATCCTTGATGATGGTCTCTGCCCTTGACTACTGAACATTGTTTATGTTTTAGAGATGAAAAATGTTAGAGACACTTTTTCAGTTTCAAGTCTTCCTGTCTTTAGTCTGTCTTACAAAATTATTTTGTGGAAAAATGTAAATCAACAACTGGAAACTGGTAAATTTATTTAAATTTTAAAAACAGGTTCTCCTGTCCATGGGATTCTCTAGGCAAGAATACTGGAGTGGGTTGCCATTCTCTTACTCAGAGAATCTTCCCAACCCAGGGATCAAATCAGCATCTCTTGTGTCTCCTGCATTGGCAGACGGGTTCTTTACCACTTCACCCTGCTAGGCAGGAGTCCAATATGTATAGTAACATGACATATATATTATACATATACATGCATGCATAAATATAAATGCATGCCACTATTGCTAGATAACTAGAAAACATTAGAATCATATAAGGAGAAAATGCTGTGTTTACTTACATATATATTTCTTTATAGACTTCATCCCCAAAATGAATCAAAGCAGCAGAATTGATACCCTATTTGAATAAGGAGCTTTAATACTTCTCTACCACATTTTATTTACCTTTTCCAATCAAGTGAAATTCTACAAAAGAAAACTCATTTTCCTTTGTATTACAGCTTGTTTAATCTTCTTATTTATAACATGACTAGATACATCTACAGAATATTTTATGAAGGTCATTTAAATTCCACTAAGCAAATTAAATTAATTGACAAGGGTTGGCTGGGTATTTGTGAAGTATTATGAAGTACACAATTGGTATTACCTATTTTAAGATAATTGTTAAGAACTAAACATTTACCCCTTGTTAAATTAACAGGTTTAATTGAGAAATCATGGTTCATCTAATAGTCATCCACTTAGTTATACTCTGTAATTACTCTAGATGACAAAGCTACTAACACTGAAAAAAAAAAAAAAAAACACCAATAAGATAAATCTAAATCAAGCCCCCTCAAGGAGAGCATTTTGTTTTCAAATTTTCACGTAGAGCACTCAAAAATATATGTATTAAGCTTTTACCACTTAAATAATATTACATTTTTGGGATGAATCATATTGTTTTAATTTTCAAATTTGATTATTAGTCAACATATTCTCCTCTGTGATTAAAAACATTTAACTATTTAAGTTCTCTTAACTTTAATGATAAAGTTTATATTAGTCTTCTCATTCTTTATGATTCATTAATCACTCCAAAAGAGTGATTAATGATCAATCATTAAAGGTCAGTTGAAGAATTGATGCCTTCGAACTATGGTGCTGGAGAAGATTCCTAAGAGTTCCCTTGACAGCAAGGAGAGCAAGCCAGTCAGTCTTAAGAGAAATCAACCCTGAACACTCATTGGGAGGACTGAGGCTGAAATTGAAACTCCAGTGTTTTGGTCATCTGATGCAAACACGTGACTCATTGGAAAAGTCGCTGATGCTGGGAAAGATTGAGGGCAGAAGGAGAAGAGGGCATCAGAAGATGAGACGGCTGGATGGCATCATTGATGCAATGGACATGAACTTGGGCAAACTTTGGGAGCTGGTGAGGGACAGAGAGGCATGATCTGTTACAGTCCATGGGGTCACAAATATTCAGACACCACGGGGTGACTGAGCAATAACAACAAAAACAGTAACTCTAAAAAATTGAAAAAAATCAATCTACTCTTGTAGATTCAAGAAATGATACAAACTGGATGCAACATCATAAGGCTATATAATGTATCCCAAATATTTTAGATACTAACAACATATCCTAAGTGATGTGTGGTAAAATACACTTTCTGAAAACAAATGCTTTTAGAGAGTGATTGCCTACCACTTAATATAGACTAAATATTTGGGTTCCCCCTAAATCCACAGGTTGAAACCTTAACCCCTAATGTGGTGATATATGGAAGTGAAAGCTTTGGAGGTACTTAGATTTAGATCAGGTCTTTAGGGTGGAACACCCATTATGGGGTTAGTACTTTTATCAGATGAAGAAACCAGAGGTCTCTCTCTCCATGTGAGAAATCAGCAAGAAGACAATGATCTGGAAAGCGGATAGAAGGCTCTCACTGAGTCGGACCACTCTGATATCTGAGTGTGGTGATCATGGAGCTGATCTCAGACTTCCAGCCTCCAGAAATGTTAGAAATAAATGTTTGTTGTTTAAGCCACACACTCTATGGTATACTGTTATCGCAGAATTCGAGAACTAATAAAATATTCACATATAAACATCCTATTTAAGGTTAATTTGCAAACTTTTATTCCTGATTGCCTGATGCTCTAATACTTGATTCCATGCATGCACGGTAAGTCTCTTCAGTCATGTCTGACTCTTTGTGACGCTGTGGACTATAGCCCACCAGGCTCCTCTATCCATGGGGTTCTCCAGGTAAGAATACTGGAGTGGGTTCCCATGCCCTCCTCCAGGGGATTTTTCTGACCCAGGGATCAAACCCCTGTCTCAGGTCTCCTGCATTGGCAGGCAAGTCCTTTATCAGTAGCACCACCTGGAAAGCACAATTCTTGACTACCTAGATTCTGTTTTACATGTGTGAACATGTCAATCACCCAAAAGTATGTTTAAATAGAGTGAATGTGTGCAAATATAAAATGACAGTTCCTAAGAATTTAGGTATATATTAGGATATGTTCACAAATTTGATAAAAGTTTTATTGCTATGGTTGTCCTTGCAAATGTTGAAATGGAAGCAACTGTAAAAAATCAAGTTTTACAATCAGTCAGTCAGTCAGTTCAGTTGCTCAGTCTTGTCCGACTCTTTGTGACCCCATGAATTGCAGCACGCCGGGCCTCCCTGTCCATCACCAACTCCTGGAGTTTACTCAAACTCATGCCCATCAAGTCAGTGATGCTAAACAGATTTAAAGAGGGCAAAATTGATTATATCATTTTTTGACTGTTTTAATAATATCTTGAAAACATGAGTTTTGTGTTTGTTTGCTATTGATTTATATAGCAAAGTGATAGCTATATGGAGGCTTTCATTCAAAATCCTAGCCTTATGTCAATCAGATTAACAATTTTATTTTGATGTCTGAAAGACTAACTTTTTTCTCAGTGATATTTTCATATTAGTGGTAAGCTAAATAGTGCCACTCCCCACTCTGAAACAAAATATCTAGGTCCTAATCCTGGAATCTCTGAGTCTTATATGCAAAAAGGGTCTTTATGATGTGATTAAGTTAGAAATATTGAGATGGAGAGGTTATCCTCCAGCAGGTCCTAAATGACATGATAAGTATTTTTGTAAGAAGAAGCCAGAAAGAAATTGGACTACAAGTAGAAGAGAAGAAGTCATGAAAAAGAAGCAGAAGGAAGCAGAGTCCAAGAGAAGAGATGCTACCTATGGTCCTGACTTTGAAGATGGAGGAAGGCACTGTGAGCCAAGCAGTAGAGCTCTACATATTGGAAAAGGCAAGACGCAGATTCTTTCCTGGAGCCTCCAGAGGAAGCTCAGCCTTGACAGCAGCTTGTTTTGTGTCCTTGAAGCCATATTTCAGATTTCTGGATGCCAAAACTGTAAGAGAATACATTTATGTTGTTTTAATACACCCAGTTTGTGGTAATTTGTTACAGTAGCCATAGGAGAATAATGCAGTATAGAAGTAAAAATCCATCATTTTCCAATAGTTTGTGTTGGAATACCAATGCATATTACACTTTAAGAGCTATAAGTTTTCCTACTATTCAAGCAGAAAACTTAGAGGCCATACAATATGCTCTTTCCTTGTCCTTAAAATATCCTCAACAACATATAAAATTTTTTGATAAACAAATGCATTTGACAAATATTTTAAAATCAGTCTATAAGGGAAAAGTATTTATATGTTTACACTCTATATATATGTATATCTACATAGAAACTCTATGAATCAGAATCAAAGATGCTTAAATCCACATCAGTCCTTCAGAGCCCAGTTTTGAAAGACATTTTTAAATGTGTGCTGGAAATTCTCAGGATCTGAGACAATGCTTATTTAGGTAAAAACAGGCCACTTAACCGATGATAGAGGTTATTCTGATACATAACAAGAAGTACTTAAATAGTATCCAACAACCCATCTCTTTGAATTACTGCTTCACCCAAAAGCAGTAAATCTCTTTTTGTTTCAAATGGAGTTTCAAGCCACTGACAGCGTTACTATTGATCCATAGCTGCAATTTCCTTTATGATTGGAAAATTGTTCACATTTCTCATTTTAAGAGCATTATCAGAGTACAGATAAGGTCTAAATCCTTTTTCTCTTCTTCTCTGATCATAGTATTAGATTCATCCTTAGCCCAATAGCTGGTATTTACTGAGTATTTATGATATGGCAGGCACTATTACAAAACTTTTACATGTATTGATTCATCATATCAGTCTTATAATATGCGTGATAGCTATGATACCACTGATGTTTTACTGGCTGCAAAACTGAGGAATGGAGGTCAGAAAACTTGCTCAGGGATCCATAGTTAGTAAACTAAAAGAACAGTCTATTTGCAGAGGCAGAATCCTTAGTCACAAGGCCACTGACCTAGTAAGTGTCTGTCAGCTGGAATTGCACAAGCCACTGTTGACAAATCATCTAGTGAAGACAGCAAGAGAGTAAATATCTCTTGGCTGATGCCAAGCACATACACTGGTGTACACACATTTAAATTTTTTCAAGTGTCAAATATAATATGCATCTACAATGAGCTGGACTAGCTGACCACTTATTGGTAAATAGCATAACCCTACAGCAATCTGCATAGTCTCCACTTATAAAACATTAGACATTTTGGTCTTATGTATGGTGGCAGCGGTTTAGTCACTAAATCGTGTCTACTTTTGCAACCCCATGGACTGTAGCCTGCCAGACTCCTCTGTCCATGGGATTCTCCAGGCAAGAATACTGGAGCGGGTTGCCATTTCCTTCTCCAGGGGATCTTCCTGACCCAAGGATCGAACCAGGTCTCCTGCATTGCAGGTAGATTCTATACATAGGCAGTTCTTATGTATAGGGGATACACAAATTAACAAGATACAATCTGTAGGTTCCACCTCTATTTTTTTTAATTTAATATGTAATCCAGATATATGTACTTATCTCTAGCAAATGTATAAGTGGTATTGTCTGATCCATAAATTCAATGTGAAAATATGTCATGTAAAAAGTATAATACACATATATATTTTAAGATTTTATTTAAAATTAAATTTTAAACAGTTGTATGTTTAAATTTATTACAATGATAAGAAGAATTTTGTGGAATATAAATATTTTTCTCTTGAGTCTTTTAAACTCTGCTGGGTTTAAGTAGTTCATAAACCCAAGTAACCAGAATCAGTTTAGTAAAAACTGTTTAGCAAAAACAATTTAGTAAAAACACATCCCAGCTTATCCAGGATGAGTTACTTTAGACATCTCACTTTCATAAGATACAACTGTCAAAACTGGTTTTATACAATCTGATATATGATACATACTTTATGCATTTTTGTTCCCTGCTTAGATCTCTCATAGGTATTAATGACAGGACAATTTTCCCTCTGAGTTACTTGTCCAAGACTGCCTCTCCCCTAGGCTTCCAGTATTATTGGGTTAATGGGGGTTAGGAGGAAGACTGCTCCTAAAGTTTCCACTGCTCCTAAAGTTTCCATCTAAGCAGAAGAGTGCCCATTAATTGGGGATTCTTGTTCTTTTTCTTCCTTCTTTGTTTACTCTCTCCAAGCAAGTGGTCAGTTTATCTATCTGTCTAACCATCTGCTGTTGTTGTTATTCTTTAGCTGCTAAGTCATGTCTAAATCTTTGTGACCGCATGGACTGTAGCCCGCCAGGCTCCTTTGTCCATGGGATTCTCCAGACAAGAATACTGGAGTGCATTGCCATTTCTTTTCCAGAGAATCTTGACCCAGGAATCAAACCTGCCTCTCCTGCATTGCAGGTGGATTCCACCAGCCAAGTCCATCTATCTGTATGTATGTAATATACATGACTCTATATGCTATTATAGGGCTTCCCTGGTGGCTCAGTGGTAAAGAATCTGCATGCAATGCAGAAACCACAGGAGATGCAGGTTTGATCCCTGTGGGAAGATCCCCTGGAGGAGGAAATGGCAACTCACTCCAGTATTCTTGCCTCAGGAAATCCACGGACAGAGGAGCTTGGCGGGCTGCAGTCCATGGGGTCGCAAAGAGTTAGACATGACTGAAGCAACGAGCACATATAAGGTATACTTAGTACATTCCTTTTCCTTTATATTTTCCATTAATGTTTGTCTACTCATTGTTGTTACATATTATGTTTTGCATGTTGCCATGTCATGTTATACTAAAATGAGCATGTTTCAAGCAACTGTGTGTCTTGAGAATGGATAAAGCATACTCATATTCATGTGCAAAAACCAGCATGATAATAGTCAACAAAATTTATTCACAGCTTTGTATTTTAAAATGTAGCTACAATAAAATATACACTTAGTGGGGAAAAATATGTCCTATGTTTTGACTGGTCTCGGATAAGATTAATGGTAAAAGTTCAGTCTCTATGGTCTTCTGCCCTTGGAGGGTGAACTTCTTAATACTAGGTTGCTTGTAAAGCCTGTTTTGGAAATACCTAACACAAATTCTGTAGTCTAGTCTTTCTCTTTAAATAAAGGTATTTCATTTTCATCTGCCTAACTTTGAATATCTCCCAGGCTGTTACTTAACTGTGCTTACACTTAAGAAAAAAAATGATAAATTGTAGGCGCTTTTTTTTTTTAATGTTCCCTTCCTGTAATTTTTTTCTTATTTCTTTTCATTCTATTCATGTACAGCTATGTATCTCTTTTTATTCCAAATAAATTAATATGAAACCCTTCTTACCTTTGAATAAGAATTTAAAAAAAAACTCAAGCTTTATTTTATTTCTCCTTATCTTGACAGAAGAGCAGATAAAGGGGTCAGAGAATGCCTTCCTAGGGCTGAGTGGGGTCTTATATGGATGACCTGAGCTCAGCTGTCTGTTTTAAACTTTTGTGATCTGACCATTTTCAGGGCTTCACTATTCTCTGTTTCATCCCTTAGGAAATGATTTTAAATGCATTGAGATTTAAATTGTTGTTAAATTTTATGTCTTCATTATATTTTTGATATCATTGTTTGGCTGAACTTAACTGCTTCTTTTATAAGCTGTAAAGGTTGAAATATTCTGGAATTTAGCTATATTGTCAATGTAATCCTTTGTGAATTCCATCCACCAAGGTTATAGACATAGACTAAATAACTCTTAGACAATGGCTTTAAAATGCTGCATAAAGATTCATGGCTCTTAAGATAGGGATCCCAAAGTATAACTGGAATAAATTAGACTCATAAACTCAAAATGCCACATCATCTGCTTTTTTTTTTTAATTGAAAATAGTTCCTCTGCATATTTTATCATGAGCTCTGAAAGGGAAAAGCCACAGGGTGACACCTAGGCTGACCTCCAAGCTCCTGTTGCACAGACTCTGGAGCCTGGTCCGTGTTACCATTACTTCTCTTTGTCACATACAGTGGGTCCTGACAGCTAGTCCACTGATGGTCCAGAAGCCTGGTCCCCATGAATATTTGGAGGAGATTGATGCCATTCTCTCAACACTTACACTTTTAGAGTTTCCTGAAACACAAACGGCGGTGCCCTGCTTGTTCTGCACTGTGTAGTCATTCCCCAAATCATTGGTCACTGCCAGGTACCTTCGTTTAAGCCTGGTTTAAACTACAGGTTCAACCAGAGACGGTGTTGATCATCCAGGAAATACTTGGTAATGCATGGAAACTCTTTGGTTGCCGCAGCTGGGTTAAGAGTTTGCTGCTGACATCTGGTGGGTAGAGACCAAGGATGTCATGAAATATACAGTGTTGTTTTGCTGTTGTTTAGTCTCTAAGTCATATCTGACTCTTTGTGATCCCATGGACTGTAGTCTGCCAGGCTTCTTTATCCATGGAATTTTCCAGGCAAGCATACCGGAGTGAGTTTCCCTTTCCTTCTCCAAGGGATATTCCTGACCCAGGAATCAAGCCTGTGTTTCCTGCATTGGCAGGTGGATTCTTTAACACTGAGTTACCTGGAAAGCTCCTAAACATACAATACGGCCCCCCAAAATGATGGGGTTAATCTAGCCCAACCTGTAAATAGCACTGATGTTGAGAAACCTTTTTTTAAAACATTGTAAATCTGAAGTTAAATCTCTGAGCTCCAGATAACATTATTTTTCAACTTCTTTTCAGTCTTAATAATACCAAGTGTCTAATTAAATAAATTTCATTTCCCAGTCACCTGAAATATCTAAACATTTTCATTAGTGTAGCTAATGACATCCATACACATTTCCAATTATTCATGGAGGGTAATAATTGTTATTACTAAAATGTTAGTTCCCTAATAAGATAACAATGACTGAAGAAGCCATCTGGAAACTCTCACCAGAACAGAAAAAAATTTTTAAAATACTTATGCAAAGAATACCACTGCACAGATAGGGAAGAATAAAATTAGTGCTAAAATAAGAATGCAAACCAAATACTTGAAGAGTACATCAGAAGAAGTTCACACATTTGCATAATCTGATTTTGAATTTAAATTTGATTAGCAGGTGTTTTAGTAGCATTGTGATTTGTAACCTTCTAAGATTGACTCAGCAACTTCAATTCACCTACAGAAGCTGTTTCAGCATTGATTTTCAATAAAACCCTTGTCTCAGCATTGTGCAAAGAATATCATTGATAATAATCAGCTAGCTTTAATAATGTAACAAGCCATACATTAGTATCCTTGTTCCTTATTCAACTGGTAAATAAACAGAACATATAGCATCTGTAGCCTGCACTTTATGAGTCCCAAAATTCTCACCACTTTTTCCCCATGAACAAAGAGCAGGTGCATCCTATGGAGCTGAGATGCTGTGAGTAAGAGGGCTTACAGCCAATGCTTATAAAGAACAATACTTGACTCTGATACTGGGGAGATTAAGTCAGAAATAGGAAAGAAAACATGTCCCTGCCCTCCAAACATGGGTTTAAAAATACCAATCGGCACAAGGTTTGAAAAGTGCATTGATTTAGAAGAAACAGTTCTTCTAAGTTCCAAGGTTTAAATTCCAGTTATGCTAGTTAGTTATCTATTATCACATGAAAGAACAGACAAAATTGTAAACAGTTTAAAATTATCCTCGGATTATTTATGTAAATATAAAATCTTGAAGATCATCTTATAGCAACTAATATATTTCAAATGTTGTTTCACAAGAGTTTTTACCTTGAATATTTAGTTTAATTTATCTTAGACATTGTTTCATGATAAAGAAACTTATATTAGCTATTGAAGAATAATATTAAATGAATGTAGGACAAAATGTCAAAACTCAATAATTTTCTGATTCTCTTTCAATGAAGGAAGGTGTCTTATCCTATGTTCTTAAGCAATGGAGAAGATGTAGGAACATCCTAAAGAGAAAGAATCCTAAGGTTCATGGTCTAAATTTAGAAAATGTCTAGGTCCATATGGGGAGGGCTGAGGCTAAAAAGGTCATATGAGAATGAATCACTTACGTGGATGAGATGCTCTGGCTGTTCTCACACTCTAACTGGATATAAGAAAATTCAGACTTCCTGGCTGAAGATTTACTTTATCTAGAAAACTTGGAAACTATTCAGTTAATAGTTGTTCATGACCCCAAAACAGGGAAAGACATTTATTATCTAATATTTAGGGTTTTTTTTTTTTAATATTTTATCTTCTTGCTTTCTGAGTGGTGCTAGTAGTAAAGAACCCAGCTGCCAATGCAGGAAACATAAGAGATGTGGGTTCAATTCCTGGGTCTGGAAAATTCCCTGGAGGAGAGCATGGCAACCCACTCCAGTATTTTTACCTGGAGAATCCTCATGGGCAGAGGAGCCTGGTGGGCTACAGTCCATGGGGTTACAAAGAATCAGACACAGCTGAAGCAACTTAGTATGCACTTTGTTTTTACACTGGCCATTTCAACAAAACCCCTAGGAATTCAAATGAGATAGGATTATAGAATCCATGTTACTGGCAATCCATGTTGATGGGAAAACCAAAGCAAGATCAGACCTGACATGTGAGCTAACTTCCTTATGAGCATATTTCCTTTTACAATAATATATCATCATAGTTTAACCTCTATAACCCAATTGTAAAGAAAATCTTTTAAGAATGTCTTCCAGAACCCCTATTCTTTCAACACAGGACTTGCCTCCCTGCTTTCCCTCTATCCTGAGTACCAGGATCACTGTGGGAATGATGCTCTTAAGTGACTGAACACAGTCGTTGTTGCTGTTGTTGTTTTTGAGAAATGTGCACCTGACTCAAATTCGACCACCACCTAATTCACACAGTAAATTTGTCTAGAGATAATTCGATTCGTGTAGAGCTAATCTGTCCTTTCCAAGGAGTTTTTGAATTTGGCAACAAAGAAACCATTGTAAAAGTCTTTCTTTAATGATATAAACTGTGAATTGCAAAATGTGAACACTATGGATGATCAACTATGTGGGTATTCTGGCCACTGTGTAGAGAAAGCCATTGTGTACTGAAACGAAAGGAAGCCCATATTCTGAGAGAAATACTGGCAGGATATTGAGAGATGTCTGACTCATGTTTTGGCAAATCATTGCATCTTAATTTATTTAGCAATTCAAATACCAACTCCTTACTTTAAGCTTTCTCTATCAACATCATGTCAGTACCCAATTACCACTTTTTATTACTACTCAGCTGCATCCTTCTCCTTCTTGTTATTTTGCTGATAAATCCATCCTTGAATTCTATATACTAATATAAATTTCTCTTTCCACTTAAGTCAATTTTAGTAAGTATTTATCTGCCAACAAAAGAGCCTAAGTAATACAACTGCTACATTGAAAAGCTGAAAGTGTTGAAAGTGTTTTTCACTCAGTCACGTCCAACTCTTTGTGACCCAAACACTGTAGCCTGCCAGTCTCCTCTGTCCATGGGATTCTCCTGGAAGAATACTGGAGTGGGTTCCCATTCCCTTCTTTAGGGGATGTTCCTGACCCAGGGATTGAAGTCAGGTCTCTTGCATGGCAGGCAGATATTTTTTACCATTTGAGCCACCAGGGAAGCCCAACTGCTACATTAGATTGTTTTATTTCAATTTTTTTTTAAGAAATTTAATAATCCTCTTCACAATATCAAAATCTGACTTTCTTATTTCAGTGCTACATAATCAAATTTTCCATATTTTTTAGTCAGATCTATTTCCATTGTTTACTTGACTTAATTAAGCAATATACTTTCCTTTGATGCATTTATTCTATATCAGTCATGGGCTGCAGTCTCTCAACTTTTCTGAAGCAAGGTGAAGTCAGGCCTAAAGTGTAAGAGTGAGTAGAAATGTCCTTTTTCTTGAATTGCAGATTGAAGATGAACTTAGGCATATATGCTCTTTAGTGTTATGTCAATAAATGAGAGGCAATGTAAAATATTAAGAACATTGATGAGGAAAAGGATGTGATGGACAGCAACATTAAGAACATTAACTGTATCTAAAGTGAAGATTCCACTAGAGTCAGTAGAAAAGTTGGATCTAATATCTCATACGGAAGATCACATGATTGCCCAGAACCATCTTAACTGCGAATGCCTTTTCCTAAAGCATTGATATTGGGCCTATTGTATATAGAGCAGATATTGACAAACACCAAACAATTTAGACTAAACCTTCACATCAGATTTCTGTTTTCAGAAATCTGAGTCATGTTGATGACTGAAGCTATGTACTCATGTCTGATTAATTTTTCAAGGTTTTATCTTTTTCTTTCTCCCCTGTTGTCTGCATATTTAACTTGAATGATGAAGAAGAGATTCCTTGATGGTCTTCTCATGGAGTCAATTTGGTTCACAAAACAGGAGACTTCTGTTTTCCCAAGTGAAGGGGTGGTAGAGGATGGTGTCATGTCTGTACCCACCATCTTACCTGGGTCTCCGCAAGGTGGGAGAGGAGGCTAAAGATCCCTGGCTATTAGAGTATTATTGGGAGACATTCCCCAGTGGGCAGCCTTACAAAGGCCTGAACACAGAGTATGAATCTGTACTCATCCTCTCCTACTTTCTGCTTTCACGCATGTAAGAACCTCTTGAATTGATGCTTTCCACAGAATAAGCAGTTTTGAAAAGGCTAACTTCATCTCCTTATCCCCCTTGGCTCTCTGTGTCCCTGACAAGCTCAGAAATTTCTCTGTTCCTGTTGGAGACTAGGTAGATGTCACCCTACACCCTCCATCATGCTGCTGGTTGAGGAAACAATCTTATAGCCAACTTGGCAATCCATTGCTCTTTCCAGCCCTCTCTTTTGCTCCTTTTTACTCAACATGCCAGAGTTTAAATTCTAAAATTTTAGAGTGGGAGACAGTTGAATCCAAAATGCATTTTTCCAAATTATCTTTTACCAGACAGCTTTGTTCAGAGGTTTTTGAATGCTTGTACAGACCAGATTTTTACAGATCTTGTTTGGCTATAAATAGTCCATCATTCCAATCCACAATGAAATCAAAAGTTGCATGTGTCAACACAAATAATCAATACAATAAACAATTGATAATAGGAATGGGCTTTCCATGTGGTGCTAGTGGTAAATAACCTGCCTTCCAGTGCAGGAGACACAAGAGACGTGGGTTCAGTTCCTGGGATGGGAAGATCCCCTGGAGGAGGAAATGGCAACCCAATCTTGCCTGGAGAATCCCATGGACAGAGGAGACTGATAGGCTATCATCCATAGGGTCGCAAAGATTTGGACATGACTGAAGTGACTTAGCAAGCATGCAATAGAAAGAGAAAAGGGTTTTATTTTAGTCAAACCGAGGGATACAGCCCAGAAAAGAGTCTCTTAGGTACCTCTGAAAAATTACTCCAGAGAAGTATGGTTTTCAGGTTTTCAGTCCAACTTTATAACTTGTCAGAACAAAGAACATCAAACAACTCAGGAATACATTCCTTCAAGGTTTTTGTTTTTTAGGTTTTTTGTTTTGTTTTGTTTTGTTTTTGTAAAAAGAGACCAGCATGTACACAGTGAGTCAATATGACCTTGGCACCTTGAAAGGGAGTCTTACTATTCTAGTAGTAACAGCATTGGTGTCCCAGGAAGGGAGAAGTTTCATCTTTTTTTAAATTAATTTTTAATGGAGTATAGTCACTTTACAATGTGGTATTATTTTCCACTGCACAGCAAAATGGACCCAGCCATACATATACAGTATCCCCTCTCTCATTTGGACTTCCTCCCCATTCAAGTCACCATTTCACATTAAGTAGAGGTCCCTGTGTTCTACAGTATGTGCTCACTAGGCATCTATTTTATGCATAGTATCAATCTTTGCTTTTAACAAAGACATTATTTCTGGCCAATGTTCCTTTTTATCTTTAATAATTAAAGCAGATGTATAACATATGCCTGACAGACCACAAATGGGCTGCTTTAGTTAGTGTAAAAAGTCAAGTTGACACATGTATGAACCAGAATGACTACTCTACACCTCAGCATGTGAAAATATCTTTCATCACATGACATATCAAACTCCTTACATTACTTGATATGAGAGCTAGTCTTTCATTTTAGATATTCCAAATGTGTATCATGGGAGAGAGTTCCTTTAACCTAAACTTTTACCAGAGTATAACTCATTTAGTCATATAAGTAAGGTGTGACTCCCTTCCCCCATAGAATTGGGGCAAATTTTAGGTGACAGCAGAATAATCCCTCGTAATTGGTTTAGGAATGAAAGCATTGTGAAGCAGAAGGTAGAAAATATATCATCACCAGCTGAATAATCCTTGCAGAAATCATTGTCCACATCTCAGAGAATTCAGAGCTTCTGACCAACTGCCTTTTGAAAAACACTGCTCTAAGACTTGTGATTGCAAGATTAAGTCCTGTCTTTATAATTTTATGCATATAATTTTATGGAAAAGATAGAACTTCATATCATGGCAGATTATCAGACTGACCTCCTTTCAGAGGCTGTGAATCAGAGCTGTTGTTATTTTTGCCAGATAAGAAGTGGACTGCCTGGCTTCCTTCAGGAAAGAGGTCACCCATTGCCATATTTCCACATCCAGAGGCAAAGCACCAGAACAGAAAATTAAATGTGCTCCTATGTACTCATATTTACTATAAAATGAAATTTTGAAGCTGCATGCTAATTCACCTAAAAACAATTTAGGGGCAAGTGGGAGATCCCCATGTGTAGTGCTCCAGGGCTGCGGGCAGGAACAGAGTAGTTTTCACTGACTGGTGCGGGATCAATTGTAACTACCCTTGAAAACCATATCAACTTATATTTTAATCTTATACCCCATGAAACAATTAATTCCATGTAAGGAATTAATTCTAAAGGTGAAATAAGCCAAAACATTAAAATTATATGAACATAAAAAGTATTTCTCACAATGAGATATTAAAAGATATTTTAAGTTTAGACACCTAAGGGGAAAAAAAATTACAAAAGGAAGACTGACACATTTGATAGAAAACTGTTGTTTTTTCCTTACTTTCATTTTATCCATGGAAAAATTGATCATCAGAGGCACAGACAAAGTCAGATGACTGCTGGAGACAGAATTAAGACGAACACTTCGAGTAGCTCATTAAAAATGTGCCTGGAGCAATTATTCAACTTATTAGCAAGAATGAGCCCCAGCCCTCCAGTCTGAAATCTACTCATCAGAGCCATCACATGGCAGAATCACAGACAGGAGCAGTGACCCCAAATGAAGCTGACCCAGATTAAAGAAGCCCTGAATAAAACATGTTGGACAACAACACAAGCTAAAACATTTATGACAGCTCTGCTATCCTATGTCAGCTTCCTCATAGAGGCAATTAATTTTCCCATGGAGCAGGCAGAAGTTGTGACAAAATCAATGATATTAATTATTCAATGAGTGGTGCCAAGGTGAAATACATAAAACCACAAGTCAGATATGTTTATCATCACGCAACACTGGTAATTAAATTTATTTCATAATTAAGTTCAATTTTTGTTTATACGGCAAAATCTTTAGTAGAATAAAACAGAAAAATGTTCTAACCTGATGGTAACAAGAGCACACCTATGGTTCCATTAAACAGTTTTCTGAGGAGGAGGGGAAATGTCGATCTTTATGTTTTCCCAATATGTGCACCTGACATAATGCACAATCATGTCTAATTGACTTTATGACATTGGCTTTAATAGATGTCTCTCACATGCCAATAAAGGTTTATAATATCTTTTTTAATTTAAGCATCCTCAACATACTATTCTCAGGTGGAAAACATATTTCTATTACTTTCTTTTAAAGCCATTGGCTTTTAATATTTATTTTTCATTAATAAAACTCACTGATGTCTTAGAGTACTGACAAACAACATTTCTTCTTCATAATGACTACTTCATTGCATTCAGAAGACGTGGTTTTACATGTTTTCCTAACTGAAAATTCCATTATGATGGTCCTCACGACAGAAGCACTGAGGGGTAGAGGAGCATGCAGACAGTCCAATATCTCATTGTGAAGCTAGACACAGCCCTCCCCACAGACACACATTTGTACATTCACAGATTGCCGAAATTTTAGAGTGATTGGTTTTGCAATTTAAAAATGCACACACACACACACACACACACACACACACACACACACACACATATATATATATATATATATCTTGGGCTTCCCTGACGGTTCAGTTGGTAAAGAATCCACCTACAATGCAGGAGACCACCTGCAATGCTGGAGACCTGGATTCAATCCCTGGGTCAGGAGTAATCTCTAGAGAAGGAAATGGCAACTCGCTCTAGTATTCTTGCTTGGTATATCCCATGGGCAGAGGAGCCTGATGGGTTGCAGTCCATGGGGTCACAAGAGTAGGACAGAACTTGCTGACTAAGCTAACAACATGTATATGTATGTATATATAGATGTGTGTGTGTGTGTGTGTGTGTGTGTACATATACGCCTAAATGGAAGCTTGAGGTATTTTACTGAGACACAGAAGTACTATATAGGTATTTTGTGTTTGCCCAGAGGACTATGTTCATATATTTTCTTGTATATGTATATTTCTGTGTCTGTATATACATAAGAGAGAAAGAATGATAGAAAGAGAGAGCTCATTTCAGAAAACATTTCATCTCAAGGGAAAAGCAGCTGAGCTCTATATTATGCATTAAAGGTAAAGATACAGCTTGGAGTGGGGAACTAATACTAAATACAGGGCACATTACTCAAGTTTCCTTTTAGCTTATGCCAAGTGTCCTTGTGCCTCAGTCTTAGAGACATGGGTTTGCCTTTAATGAATAAGACACTTAAAAAAAAAAAAAAGTTATTGTTAATAGCGTCCTCATGGGATTTTGAGTCCAAAGTGAGTGTGCGTTTCGGCTGTTGACCTTAGGAGGACTGGCAACCATGCCAACGCTTTTAGGATTGTTAGGGAGAGTGCCCTCCCCACAGACGCCAGTGGCATCTGCACAGACGGTCCCTGGGCAGCAGTGCTGTGGAGTTCCCAAGTTGCCAGGTGCCAGCACTTTAGCAGGACTCCGGACGTAGAAAACCACAGGGAGAGTAGGCGAGGAAATTGATACTTGCCACAAAATAACCACAGAAACTGACGCATGAGACGATTTCAGTTCCTAGAATTTTCTGGGTTTTTGAGATGTGTTTAGTAGGGGCAGTAATCCTCATAAAGCAAGTAGGAGCAGAACCAGAGAAAAATATCTTTTGTGTTTATAATTATCTTTAACCCCTTAGTTTTGCAGATTTTCCTAGCCATGCCTTATTTCTCCATTGTCTAGGAGTCCTAGAGGCCACAACTGACATTGAATCATCCTGTGTGTGTGTGCATATGTGACTATGGTATACATGACTCATATCACACAGTATCTACCTATAGAAATCATATCACAGTTGTTTGTATAGGTGCTGTCAATTTATTTTAAAAGGGATATTTATTGAATTTAAATATAGTAGCTACTAACTTAATATTAAGAAAATATTTTATTTTTATTTTAAATTGGTTGGAAAATAATCATCTATTAAAAATCTCTTTATTTTACATATAACATTCTATTTCACAGATTCTAAAAACATCTCTGCTTACAGAATTCTTTAGATTTAACTTTTTTTTTTTTTTTTCCCCCAAAGCACCACTGGGCCAAAGGGAATCCTAACAGTTGCATTTATATTAGTTAAGCCTAACAACTTAAAGGGCTTCCCAGGTGGCACTAGTGGTAAAGAACCCGCCTGCCAATGCAGGAGACATAAGAGAAGTGAGTTCGATCCTTGGGTCAGGAGGATCCCCTGGAGGAGGGCATGGCAATCCACTCCAGTATTCTTGTTTGGAGAATCCAATGGACAGAGGAGACTGGTGGGCTACAGTTGGGGTCGCAAAGAGTGGACACAACTAAACCAAAACAAAACAACTTAAAGAAGTTCTTAAGAATTATCAGCACAGAACCACTTAAACCTCCACTCAGACTGCATGCTGTCATCTCTGTTTTCTCTTCTACATTGTTTTTCTCTGTGTTACCTTAGTCCTCACTGAAGAGGCAGTTTCACAATGGTAAGACATCACAGAAAGAAATTTAGCAATCTGATGTTTAAACTATAAATTGCTTTGTGTTCAGTTTTCACAGCCTCCAGTAGATACCACTGTGTTTCCCTCAGATAATTAAAATGTCTTAAATTTTATTCTTTAATTTAATTCAATCATTTAACAGAATCATTTAAAAATTTCAAACAACCTCATGAATTCACTGTATTACTCTGAGTGAATTTCAGTGTTTGGTTTGGAAAAAGCAGACGTATTTAAAAGTCATTACAAATGCCAGAGTAAAAATATAGTAGTTCCAGATACATGTACTAAAATGTTTACCAAAACAGGGAACACTGTTGGCAATGTTATTTGTCATTATAGACAAAAGCAAATAAAAGTTGATGTTATCAAAGTAAATTAAATGTTCAGTGACTATAAACCTTATTATCATATATATAGTTCTAGGCTAACATTTGCAAGATAATCCTAAATTTTAAAGGCTTTTCTTTATTTCAGAAGACATTAATATAATATTATTTAAAGTTTACATGGTGAAAGTGAATTTAAAAAAAAGATAAGAAGTGTTTTCACTTTGGTATCAAAGAAGCTTTTTGCCTAAGAATTATTTCCATAATAATTATTTTCCTATGCATTATTTCTCTGTAGTTTGAGATTTCATCAGCATAATACCAAGCCATATTAATAAGTCTTTCATATTCATATCAATAAGTATGTAGCAGGAATAAGAAATTTAATTAAAAACCCTCAAAAATAAACGTTCAGTACAAGCAAAAAGCTGTTGTTTTGTTCACAAATAAGCAGGCAAGATATCCAAAAATAAATAAAAAGCAAATGTCAAATATTTTCTGAATAAAAATTTACACATTTGCATATACATTATTTTTCCAATACATTATTTCTATGTCTAAGATATATTCAAGTATCATTAACAACTTTCATTTCTATAATTTAGTACTTCCTCTTATATAATAGAATGCTAAAATCAAGCATATAAAATGGCAAATACATAGAAGGCATTAGAGTAATGCTAAAAATGAATAGTAGCTCTGTGGGGGGAACATGTATGCTTTCCTTCTTCTACAACCAGCCTTCTATGTCTGCTTACTCTGTCTGAACGCCCACACTCCTCACTACAGCACCACATTTTAACCTGGTGTGTCGAGGATCTTATCCCTGGGAATTCTGCAGATCTAGCTCCCATGTTGGCATGTGACTTAGGCAAGGCCCAGCTGTAGAAGGTCCTTGCTCACTCCAGCATCCCAGGAAAGTGCAGTGGATAAACCTGCTTCTCAGGGGTCATGAGATTCTAGCATTTGTTTTTAAGGTTAAGATTTACACTGTACATCAACGTCCAACTGAGAGAGCTTCATGAGGTTTCAAATCAAAAGATTTAGAATACATATTGTGTTTCCTAGTTTCTGCCCTGAACCCCAGCAGTTCTGTCCCAGTCCCATGCACAACTATGCATTGCAATTCTGATTCAGATTCATAGTGGTAGATATCTTATTTTTGCACATGATTGGTTCCTATTTCCATTTTATCTAAATTTTGTGCTTGAGAGAATAAAAGGTAGTTGTCTGTCGCATAAAATAAGAGCACAGACTTTGCTAGAGGTCTGCAAAATAGGATTAAAAAAAAGTTCTGGTCTTTAAAATGAACAAAGGGTGAAAATATATTAAAGACAATACAGTTGAATTAATTTCTTATAACTTCTGAAACAGGGTAAATAAAAGTCATAAACTGGATCACAAAAGTGGGAAAGGAATAAAGAAAACAGAGGAAGGTGATAAAGGTAGCTCAAATAGCAAGGTGTGAGAAAAGGAAATTTTATATTCAGAAATGATCCTCTCTCAGGATAATAGATTTCAACAGAAAGCAAATGTGAACAAATTGGAAACAGCTAAGTGAAAATTCAGGAAAATGACTTTAATCCAATTAGGAACTGCCTGTCATAAAAGCTTTATATCAGGGCTGGACAGAAACACCTGGGCACTTTTGACAGGCTAGTTTAAGGCCCTCATTCAAAATAAAGATTAAAAAATGGATATTTAGTAGGAGAGAGAACTTCTCTCCACAAATGTTCGTATTACATTCATTTTGAAATAAAGGATTAATAACCAATAATCAGATAAAGGATCAGTAACCAAAGTCCTCAGATATGCAGATGACACCACCCTTATGGCAGAAAGTGAAGAGGAAATAAAAAGCCTCTTGATGAAAGTGAAAGAGGAGAGTGAAAAAGTTGGCTTAAAGCTCAACATCCAGAAAACTAAGATCCTGGCATCTGGTTCCATCATTTCATGGGAAATAGATGGGGAAACAGTGGAAACAGTGTCAGACTTTATTTTGGGGGCTCCAAAATCACTGCAGATGATGATTGCAGCCATGAAATTAAAAGACGCTTACTCCTTGGAAGGAAAGTTATGACTAACCTAGACAGCATATTGAAAAAACAGAGACATTACTTTGCCAACAAAGGTCCGTCTGGTCAAGGCTATGGTTTTTCCAGTGGTCATGTATGGATGTGAAGGTTGGACTGTGAAGAAAGCTGAGCACCGAAAAATTGATGCTTTTGAACTGTGGTGTTGGAGAAGACTCTTGAGAGTCCCTTGGACTGCAAGGAGATCCAACCAGTCCATCCCAAAGGAGATCAGTCCTGGATGTTCATTGGAAGGACTGATGCTGAAGCTGAAACTCCAATACTTTGGCCGCCTCATGCGAAGAGTTGACTCATTTGAAAAGACCCTGCTGCTGGGAGGGATTGGGGGCAGGAGGAGAAGGGGACAACAGAGGATGAGATGGCTGGATGGCATCACAGACTCGATGGGCATGAGTTTGAGTAAACCCCGGGAGTTAGTGATGGACAGGGAGGCCTAGCGTGCTGCAATTCATGGGGTCACAAAGAGTTGGACACGACTCAGCGACTGAACTGAACCGAACCGAACTAAACCAAAGTTCTCCCTATTGACTCAGAAAGAAAGAGTCTGCCTGAAATGTGGGAGACCTGGGTTTGATCCCTGGATAGGGAAATATCCTGGAGAAGGGAATGACAACCAACTCAAGTATTTTTGCCTGGAAAATCCCACGGACAGAGGAGACTGGACAGAGACTGGCAGACCCCAATCCATGGGGTTGCAAAGAGTCAGACAGGACTGAGCAACAAACACACTAATCCTGTATGACTCTGTGACCCCATGGAAAGCAACATGTCAGGCTTTTCTGTCCTTGACTATCTCCCAGAGCTTGCTCAAACTCATGTCCAGTGAGTTGGTAATGCCATCCAACCATCTTGTCCTCTATCATCCCCTTTCTCCTCCTGCCTTCAATCTTTCCCAGCATCAGGGTCTTTTCCCATGAATCAGATCTTCCAATCAGGTGGTTAAAGTATTGGAGCTTCAGTTTCAGCATCAGCTCTTCCAACAAATACATAAGGTCAATTTCCTTTAGGATTGACTGAATTGATCTCCTTGCTCTCCAAGGTTTTCTTGAGAGTCTTCTCTTGCACCACAATTGAAAAGCACCAATTCTTCAGTGCTCAGCCTTCTTTATGGACCAACTCTTGCGTCCATACATGCCAACAGAAAAAAAACATAGCTTTGACTATATGGACCTTTGTTGTCAAAGTGATGTCTCTGCTTTTTAATACTCTGTCTAGGTTTGTCATAGCTTTCCTTCCAAGGAGCAAGTGTCTTTTAATTTCATGGCTGCAGTCACCATCTGCAGTAATATTGAAGCCCAAGAAAAGAAAACCTGTCAGTATTTCCACTTTTTCACCTTCTATTTGCCATGAGTGATGTGACCAGAAGTCATGATATCAGTATTTTGAATATTGAGTTTTAAGCCAGGTTATTCACTCTCCACTTTCACCTTCAAGAGGCTTTTTTTTTTTTAACTATCATTGCTCTTTGCTTTCTGCCATTAGAGTGGTATCATCTGCATATCTGAATTTGTTGATGTTTACCTGGCAATCTTGAGTTCAGCTTGTGAGTCATCCATCCCAGATTTCTCATGACACAATCTGCATAGAAGTTAAATAAGCAGGGTGACAACATACAGCCTTGACATACTCTTTTCCCAATTTTGAACCAGAGCATTGTTCCATGTCCAGCTCTAACTGTTGCTTCTTGACCTGCATACAGGTTTCTCAGGAGGCAGGTAAGGTGGTCTGGAATTTCCATCTCTTTAAGCATTTTCCACAGCTTGTTGTGACCCACAGAATCAAAGGCCTTAATGCAGTCAATGAAACCGAAGTAGATATTTTTCTGGAATGCTCTTGTTTTCTTTATGATCCAGCAAATATTGGCAATTTGATCTTTGGTTCCTCTATTTTTTCTAAATCCAGCTTCTACATCTGGAAGTTCTCAGTTCACATACTGTTGAAGTCTAACTTGAAGGATTTTGAGCTTTATCATGCTAGCATTATATTCAGTATTAATTTTTTACCCATCTTTCAAGTAGAGTGCCAAAGATCAGATGCCAGCATCTTTCCATGGCACTACTAATTTAATTAATTGCAATTTAAAAAATTAATAATACCTGTTGCAGTTAATTTTGTGTGTCAGCTTGACCATGGAGTTCCCAGATATTTGGTCAAACATTATTTTGGGTGTCTCTTTGATGGAGTTTTTGGATAGGATTAGCATTAAAATCAGTGGATTGAATAAAGCAAATTGCCCTCCCTAATGTGTTTGAACCTCAATCAATGAGTTCAAGGTCTGAATAAAACAAAGTGGCTAACCGAATATTTCTCCCCGAATAAGAGAAAATGCTTTCTGCTTGATTCTCTACTAATCATCTTTTGACTGGAAAAACAACTCTTCCCAAATCTTAAGCCTACCAGGGTCTCCAAGAGTCAAACACAACTGAAGTGACTTAGCCCTTACAATGTCTAGTGTCTCAGGACGTTACCTTACTTGGAAGTAGGTTTGAGGCAGGAGCTAGATGGGCCCCAGGCTGAGCAGCTGAAGTCCAGGCCCTGTGAACAGATGTGTGTGTGGTCACTTCAGCCCTGTCTGAGTCTCTGTGACCCCATGGACTCAGCCCACCAGGCTCCTCTGTCCATGGGATTCTCCAGGCAGACCACTGGAGTGCGTTGCCATTTTCCTCCTCCAGGGGATCTTCCATACCCAGGGACTGAACCC
The DNA here is from genome assembly GCF_019320065.1 of Cervus canadensis. Taxonomy (NCBI): domain Eukaryota; kingdom Metazoa; phylum Chordata; class Mammalia; order Artiodactyla; family Cervidae; genus Cervus; species Cervus canadensis. The sequence continues at coordinate 10,438,656 of NC_057412.1, read as the reverse complement.
CGGTGTCTTGTGTCTCCTGCATTGGCAGGCAGATTCCTTACCACTCACACCACTTGGGAAGCCCCTCAGTGTGACTGGTATCCATAAAAAAGAGGAAGAAGATATGAAGACAGACAGACAAGAGGCCTTGTCATGTGACAACAGAAGCAGAGATTGCAGTGCTGTAGTTGCAAACCACAGAATGCCAAGGATGGCCAGCAAGCCAAGAAAGACAGGAAGAGGCAAGGAGGACTTCTCTTTTACAGACGTCTAGGTATCATGACTCTGCTTACACCTTGATTTTGGACTTCTAGCTTCTAGAAGAGTGAGACAATACATTTTGTTGTTTTAATCCATCCACTTTGTTGTACTTTATGACAACCTAAGGGAACTAAACACTGCAAATATAATGCAATTATTTTAATATATATCCTTTTAATTGTTTTCAAGTTTTATATCCAAGGTTATTCTATTAATATGAAAACAATCAGATAATCATTTGTAAGCAATAGCTTATTTTTTTAGAAAAAAATAGATCCCAATCTTTATTAATATGGGACAAAGGATGATTTTATTTAAAGCCAAACGTAATAAAAAGTAAACGTTATAACAGAGATCTGAACTATTGGGCTAGTTTGTATATTCATGGTTCCCACAGAAAATTCCATGCATGCTATTCTAAAAATAGGGATGCAAACATAATTACCTGCTGATTTTCTTTTTGCCACAATTATCCTCTGTGTTAAAGGCTATAACCAACCCTATTCAATTTATTTTTATATTCAGAGCTCCACACAAAGTATCCAGTGATATCTAACAGTGAAATAAAGCCATGAAAAATACCTCATTTTATTGGATGCAATGTCTTACATCAATGGAGAGAAGATCCTGTCTGCAGATAAGCTAACATGTCCTAAAAGAAAATCAGGTTTGATGGCTGCCTCTAATTTAAAGTCCTTGCAAACTTTATTTGCAGAGGGACTATTTAGGCATAAAAAGTGAATGCATTTTTTAACATTAAAGAAATTTTTTTTTCAATTCCCTGGAAGAGAAATTTTGTTCTAAAATTTCAGGAATCATCCTTGCTTCTTTTTATTTCAAGTCCCACATACATATAGGTGAATTGTTGACTGATAGAGATATAGAATAAATATCTTCTGAACTGGAAAGAAACTTCGAGACTGAAAAATGAAGCAGTCAACTCCATTAAGTGCAATTGCGGGGCTTATTATGAGTAACTTACAAGCAGGCAGAATAAGGAGGAGGACAATCTAAAGGCATTTGCAGCTGCATTCCTGGGCTGAAACTGGGAGAGGGGGATTTAAAGGAGCCAAAGCTAAAAATAGAACCTGACTACTAAGGGAGAAGTATGTCTGCATTCACTGGAACCAGGGTGTTTTTCCTCCCTTCCGAGCATCTCACAACAATTATTCCTCATGAGCTGTTAACTATCTCTGCCAGCCAAAGGCATTTTTATAGTTTTCATATCAGGCGAAGGTAAGGTAAAAGCTGATAGGGAAATTATCTGGCTTGGGGACCTTCTTTTAAGTAGGTTGAAGCTCAGCTATGCACAAAGGGGAGGGGATAGGACTGTGGGCCTCAGATGGAGCTAATAAAATTGAATCAGTATGGTTCAGCCGCATATGAACATAACACTGAACAGCATATCTTTATGATTTCAAAATATATCCAGAATGGACCCGAGTGTCTGCACCACACATCTGTCTCAAGTCACCATCATCTTTTACCTGAATGACTACCTGAGCCTCTTAACTGGTTTGCTGTTTCCTATGTTGCCCTCCCAAATAATGCAAATGAAGAGTGATGTTAAACATGTGTGTGTGCATACTCAGTTCCTCAGTTGTGTCAGACTCTTATGACCCCATGGGCTGTAGCCTGCCGGGCTCCTCTGTCTATGGGATTTTCCAGGCAAGAATACTGGAGTGGGTAGCCATTCCCTTCTCTAGGGGATCTTCCCAACCTAGGAATCAAACTCACGTCTCCTACATCTCTTTCATTGGCAGGCAGATTCTTTACCACTGAGCCCCCTGGGAATCCTGTTAAACCTAATTCAGATCCTATCACTCCTCAACTAAAAATGTGCAATGGTTCCCCGTTTCACTCTGAGGAAACACAGACACTCTCCCAGGACTTGCCAGGTCCTACGCATCTTGTTCTCGGTCTCTTCTCTAAGCTCACCTCCTTCTAGACACCCATTCCCTTACTCTACACACTGGCTTCTGTGGTGTTTTTAGAACACATCATGGGCAGTTCCACTGTGGGGTCACTGCACAAGCTTTTCCCTTTGAATAGCAAGCTCTTTTCCTGTTTATCACCATGGCCCACTCCTTCGCTTTATTTGAATCATTGTTCAAAACTCAGCTTCTGTTATGGTTTGGGTTGTGTTCTACCCAAAATTTATGTTAAGTCTTAAGTTCTAGTACCTCATAATGCTACCATATTTTCAAAGAGTCAAGGCAAATATAATTAGTTCAGATGAGGTCATACTGGAGGAGAGTGGCTCCTAATCCAACATGACTGGTATTCTTATAAAAGAGGAAGTTTAGAGATCGACATGGCAGAGGGAAGACTATGTGAGGAGATATAGGGATGACACCAAGTGAAGATAGAGATGGATGCATCCACAGTCCAAGAAGAGCAAAAATAGCCATCAAGCATCATAAGCCAAGGGAAGAGCATTGAACAGAATCTCCATTATTACAGAATCTCAGAAGATGTCAACTCCACCAATACCTAGATCTCAGATATTTCTAAGCATCACCAGGGGACTTCCTTGGTGGCTTGGATGGTAAAAAATCTCCCTGCAATGCAGGAGACTCAAGTAGGATCCCCAGTCAGGAAGGTCCTCTGGAGAACGGAATGGCAACCCACTCCAGTATTCTTGCCTGGAGAATTCCATGGACAGAGAAGCCTGGTGGGTTATAGTCCATGGGGTCACAGAGTTGGACACGACTGAGCAACTAACACACACAGCACCTAAAACTCAGATATTTCGCCTCCAGAAACGTGATACAATACATTTCTGTTATTTAAGTCACCAGTTTGTGGTTCTTGGTTACGGCAATGCTTGGAAAGTAATACAGCTTTTCAATATGTTTTACCCTTCCTATTACAATATTTCTGTATCATGCATCTCCACACTCATACTCACCTTACACACCCTGTTACTTTTTTTTTCTGTATTATTCAAAATAGCTTACTCTTTCCACATTAACTGTTATTATGTTCTTTCTTAACTAGAATTTAGGCATCACACAGGCAAGTTTTTTGTTCCATTCACAGGTGTATAGCAAGCACTTTGAACAAAGCACATGCCACAAGTTTTCAACATGTTGTTAAAAAAGTGAATTAATATAATGTAAGAGATCATTCTAGGGTGTGTGGGTGCTCAGTCACTTCAGTCATGTGTGACTCTTTGTGACCCTATGGTATGTAACCCGCCAGACTCCTTCGTCTATGGGATTCTCCAGGCAGGAATACTGGAATGGATGGCCAGGCCCTCCTCCAGGGGATTGTCCTGACCCAGGGATCAAACCTGTGTCTCCTACATTGCAGAGTCTTTATCACAGAGCCACCAGTGAAGTCCCCAATAAATTATTCCAGATATCTGTATAAATTAAGAACACTGAGATATTTAACCTTAGCAGTATAATATATCACATTACCTGTGGAATTAGTACCTTGAGTTTTAAAGTAAGCATGAGATGCTATTGTGTCGGTATATATTTATACATAAAATAACAGATCATGGAAAACATTTTTATAAAGGCTTAGTATAAAGTAATTATACACACACACACACACACACACACACACACACACATATATATATATAAAAGATAAAATTTCTGACAGGTTATTATGAAGCTGTACTATAGTATTCTCTATCAACAACCAGCAAGTAATAATTAAACTCCTTCTAGTATTAATCAACGCTGTTCTAAGATCTGAAGAGATAATTATAACATTGGCATGGTTTATGGATCCAAGTATCTCTTAATGTATCTAAACGAAAACAGCTAATACAGTAAAGCAAGTTATAAAACAAATAATTGTGTGACAATAAGCACTAAAATCATTAAGACAAGTACATAATTTAAAAAAAAAAAAAACAGCTGGAAAAAGTCATTGCTGAGCTAGTAAAACTTGAAGTGAATCTTAAAAAACTGTCTAAAATCTATGCCCAAGACATGTTAGAAGAATATTTTTAATAGTTTTATCTACACTTATATTTTATATAATATTTCAGATCATTTCAGTTCAGTCACTCAATCATGTCTGACTCTCTGCGATCCCATGGACTGCATCACTCCAGGCTTCCCTGTCGATCACCAACTCCCAGAGTTTACCCAAACTCATGTCCATTGAGTCGGTGATGCCATCCAACCGTCTCATCCTCTGTGGTCCCCTTCTCCTTCTGCCTTCAATCCCTCCCAGCATCAGGGTCTTTTCCAATGAGTCAGTTCTTCACATCAGGTGGCCAAAGTACTAGAGTTTCAGCTTCAGCATCAGTCCTTCCAATGAACACCCAGGACTGGTCTCCTTTAGGATGGACTGGTTGGATCTCCTTGCAGTCCAAGGGACTCTCAAGAGTCTTCTCCAACACCACGGTTCAAAAGCATCAATTCCTCAGCGCTCAGCTTTCTTTATAGTCCAACCCTCACATCCATACATGACCACTGGAAAAACCATAGCCTTGATTAGACGGACCTTTGTTGGCAAAGTAATGTCTCTGCTTTGTAATACGCTATCTAGGTTGGCCATAACTTTCCTTCCAAGAAGTAAACGTCTTTTAATTTCATGGCTGCAGTCACCATGTGCAGTGATTTTGGAGCCCCAAAAAATACAGTCAGCCACTGTTTCCACCATTTCTCCATCTATTTCCCATGAAGTGATGGGACCAGATGCCATAATCTTAGTTTTCTGAATGTTGAGCTTTAAGCCCACTTTTTCACTCTCCGCTTTCACTGTTATCAAGAGGTTCTTTAGTTCATCTTCTTTTCCTGCCATAAGGGTGGTGTTATCTGTAAATCTGAGGTTAATATAATATTTACTACTATGTAAATATGTACAATATTTACAACTATATATTTCATCTATAGAAGCATTCAGGGTAGAACATTTTAATTGTATTGTTATTAATATAAATGACTTTATAATGTTACATTTAAGAAAATTAAAATTCGAGATCAGAACAATTGGGAAAGCATAACATATATTGTGTGGCTCACAAACTATTATATTGACCACCTTAAAGTTCAGATAATGCAAAAAAAAAAAAGTATACACTATATATATTATATAACATATAATATAGACATGTTTGTGCTTGCGTGTTTGTGCCTATTCAAATCCGAACATATCAGTGGCAGAGAAGATATTTTATACCTCTTTTGATCCATAGAGACCAGGACATGTCCAAAAATGATTTTTTCTAATGTGTGTGTGTGTGCCTGTGTGCTTATGAGAAAGAGTAAGAGACCAGTGACTCAGCAATCATAAAATAATTTTTAACTTGTTTTCATTTTGGTGTTTTTAAAATAAATTGCTTCCCAGGTGGTGCTAGTGGTAATGAACCTGCCTGACAATGCCAATGCAAGTGATGTAAGAAACACAGTTTTGATCCCTGGGTCAGTATGATCCCCTGGAGGAGGAAAGGGCAACCCACTTCAGTATTCTAGTCTGGAGAATCCCATGGACAGAGGAGCCTGGTGCGCTACAGTCCATGAGGTCACAAAGAGTCAGACACTGCTGAAGCGACTTAGCATGCATGTAAAGACCAAGCCATCAAATCACTGCCTAGAGTGAGAGGATTTCTAAACCTATGATACAGGAGAAGTGATAATTTCACAGAAATGGTCCTGGAATTTAGGGCCACTTCTCTTAATAAAATTGTCAATTTCAAGTGATGAACATGAGGTTGAGAAGCTAAGCAGAGCTTTAAGTAGTTATATGATACTGGACACAAGAAACAATGGTTTTAAGAACACAACAAAGGTATTTTTTTTTGGGGGGGGGGAAACTACAGAATAATAAGACCCCTGCATCCCATAAACAAAGGTGAATGTGATAAAAATCAATCGCTTCATAAACTAAAGTCCCCCTTGGAAAAAGTTCAACCCCTGATTGAATTAAAGCAGATATGAGATTACTTATTGTGTCTTTGCAACAGAACTATATACTTCATGATAAAAATAAACATTGTTTTTAATCTTAGTTTCTCTGTAATTTTCACATACAATCAATCACTGAATTAGAAGTTGTCATAAGAACAGAAAACCATTAGGAAATACAGATATTATAGGAAACAAATATAAGAATAGATTTTCAAAAGTATGAAAGTATGTTTACAAATTATAAACCAATGTTTATTCCAGAATCCCCCCCAAAAAATTGACATGAAAACTCAGTATATGCTTATAACCGCAGATTACACACAGGTGAGGATAAAGTTAATGAACAGAAATGAGTATCAGAAGTAAGTAATCAGAGAAAAGTACAAAAATCAAAGGAAGGAAAATTAGAATAGAGTGAAAGAGCACATGAATATAACCAAAAATTCTAACATATATTTAACTGAAGAAAGAGAAGCAAGGTAGCACTTTAAGAAGCAATAATTGAAGAGTTTATGTCTGAAAACTATAAAAAAAACTGGAAATAATATAAAGCTACAGATAAAAGAAATATACATAAACTCTTAAGTAAGAAATTAAAAGAATACTAGACTTCAAAATAAAACAACAAAAAACATAGCACAACTGGCATTAAAAAGCAGAAGATATAGAGTAAAGCTTAAAAGACCCAAGATTTGGGGTGCAGGACCAGGAACAGGGTCATAAAAGGAATTCTACCTGCAAAGTAACAATATGAGGGCTTACAGTTAACATTTCAGCAGCAACAGTAAAGCCAAATAATAATGCAAGAATATTTTCAAAGAATTCAAAGTAATTGTCAACTTTAAATACTCTACACTTCCAAAAATATCTTCATTTTTAATTTCTTTTATCTTTTTAGTGACTTCTTTGTGCTCCCTCTAGGCTTAATTCACATACATTTATTGAGCTGATTTGTTTATATTCTTAATTCACCATGGAAAATTTGTTCTATGTCTGTATTTTATTTAGTGTGAGCATTTATCACAAGGTCTAGCCTATCATAGCCCTAAGAAATGTTTTAATTATATGTGTAAATGCTGGACTATCTCTTGACAATATTCCTTTTTAGTAGTTAAGCTTCAAAATTACTCTTTAAATAGGATTAAAATCTATTTACACAGCCCTGTGACTCTGGGTAAAATAGTATAGCTAGGTAAGCAGAAGTGCTATTTTTCTTTTCTTAGTAATATGATCTCCAAACTCTGACAGACAATTTTCCCCTCACAGCCTTTCCTGGGAAATGGAATGTCTGACCACCTAAAGCCCATCTCTTTATCTCTAACACCGGGAAAAGAGAAGACAATTTTAGAAAACAAACATAAATAAGATCTTGAAACCATGATTTTCAAATAGGGAGGCTATTTTCTTATTTTACAATGTGATGTCCCATGGATTTGCTTTTATTCATGACCCAGTGATTGAATAATGAATGTAATTATAGCAGTAGGAAATCTGACAAAACAATCAGGGACAAGCTGCAATTATAGATACTAGTTTACTACAGTAACATATTTTTACCTTTGTAAGTTGAAAATCATATTTCCAAAAAAGTAAGGTCTAGCATTAGAAAACCTAGATGGAATATTATAGAGAATCTATCAGTTTATGTAAAAAAAAAAAAGAGTTATTCTATTGTATATACATAGATCCATAACCAAGGTGACTGGATAGTCAGGTTTACTCAGGACAATCCTTATCTATATTTATTGTCCCAGAATTGTCCATACCATTTCTTTTCACTCTCAAGATTGTCCCAATTTGATAAAAAGTTATATGGCCATTGAACTGGTAACTGAATGTGTGTATTTCAGGGGCATTTTAAAACTGTTGGTTTGAAAGTGAAAGTGAAGTCGCTCAGTCCTGTCCAATTCTTTGTGACCCAATGGACTGTATTGGGTCCTGTATTCCTCCATCCATGGGATTTTCCAGGCAAGAATACTGGAGTGGGTTGCCATTTCCTTCTCCAGGAGATCTTCCTGACCCAGGGATTGAACCCAGGTCTCCCACATTGTAAGCAGATACTTTACAGGCTGAGCCACCAGGGAAGTCATATTAAAAAAACCCATCCTTTTTCACATTAATTCCAATCAAGTCAAGAGGGGCAGAACATAAAATAATAGGTGTTCTATAATAAATTTCCAAAATTTATTTTTAATTTTAAAAATGAGTTTTTATGCTATTTCTCATGTAACTTTTGCCATTGTTTATTGAACTGTGTGGGATGCTCAGGAACTTTTCTAAGTCATTTTAATAGGTACAGAACAGCATAGGCTATGTCGAGAGCAGATAATAGCATGGAGTTTCCCAAAACTTTTGAATCCTGGCTGATTCAAAATCATTCAAGTCTCCTGTGCCTGGTTTATAGTTTGCAAACTAAGGATCATTGGATCATTACTGTGCTTACTTTGAGTTGCTATAAAAACTAAATGAGTGATAAAGCTTTATATATTATCAATATAAATTAGATAAAGTATTTGGCATTTTGTGACCACAAGTTTGGGTAAACTCTGGGAGTTCGTGATGGGTGGGGAGGCCTGGCGTGCTGCGGTTCATGGGGTCACAAAGAGTCGGGCATGACTGAGTGACTGAACTGAACTGAACTGACCATGATGTAAAGTCTTTAGATAAACATAGATAAATAAAGATAAAGAATAAGAGGTATATGCTGGTAGTTAAAGAGGAATTTGTGTATCTTCGTAAGTCTTCTATAAAAGTTAGATTTTTCTTGGTAGAAGGTGGGGGGGAGGATGGAGTTCTCAAGCACACTTTGAGATGCCATACAAGAAAGGAGAAGCAAAGATATGGCCAAGGAAGTGATAATAGCCCTTCAGCTCTCTTAGGACTCTGCCCCACACATACCTAAGACAATCCTCTTCAGAACTCAGCACCTCACGGATCTAGGATAACTTGTAGGAATGTGGCATGATGCGACTTCTAAGAGTGCTGAATGTGTTTCTTAAAATAGCTGAAAATTAAAGTAGAAAGAAAAAAAACATTTATCTTTCTTGTTACTTCTCTCTATGCATTCCATGACTCAGAAGCCAGCAAGTCTTACTGACATTGCCTTTACATAATTTGAAAATGTGCATATATATGTATGTACATATTCATTTCCACTTCTACTACCCTGGTTTATACCAGCATCACTTTTATTTCAACTACCTACTTATTGGCCTCTTTGTTTTACCCTCATCCTTCATTCAGTATATTATTTCCCAATATTCTCTCAGATTCACTGATAAAGAACCCAAAATGCTAGGAAAGATTGAAGGAAGGAAGAGAAAGGGATGACAGAGGATGAGATGTGTGGATGGCATCACTGACTCAATGGACATGAGTTTGAGCAAACTCTGGGAGATGGACAGGGAAGCCTGGCATGCTGAAGTCCATGGGGTCACAAAATTCAGACAAAACTTAGTGACTGAACAACAACTCCCAGTAGCAAGAGTTATTAGTTAAAGCAGAAGGCACAACTTATCTCTGAAACCAACCAGTCGTTTCCCAACCTATCATAGTAAGAGTAAAAGGTTTTTACAGTTATACAAAGTCCTATGTGATCTGATCCCTGTAACCTCTTTAAATTATACCCATTAATACTGTTTTCCTTATGTTTGCAGAAGCCGCACTGACTTCATGCTTGTACTCCACAGGTATATTTATGCATCAAGGATTTGTACATATTTTTCCTTGAGCATGAAAACTCTCCTCCCACATAGTCATGTGACTCAAATGTTCACCTCTTTCAGGTTTTGGATAATATTTCTTCTTTTAGTAAACCTTTTCTTGACTCTTGTGAGAGAAGGACATTCTGTCTGTTTTGGCCCCTGCTTCCATAGCCAGTATCTGGGATGGTTTCTGACATATAATAAGTCCCCAATAAGTATGTGGCAAATAAATAAGCATTTCATTAGCTATTTTATCAGTTACCTTTTTACAGATAGATGATATCTATTAATATATTAATTCAATATGTCAGCTATGATTTAAGTTAAGAGCCAAATTTTCATTTCAAAATGAATTCCAACATCACTCTTCTTTCTACTGTGAAACACATTTTACTAACATATAGCTGCAGAAATTGGAATAAATTGGATTTAAATACTAGTATTATCTAGATGATTTTTGTGTTTTAGCAGCCCTTAATGATAATGAAGAAAAGAATAATAGAGAATATTCTATGTAACAGAATAGTAAAAAATAATGTACCAGTAAAATTCTTTGTAAACTGCTAATAAAAAAAATAAGTGATTAATTATAAAGTTACGGCTACTGAGCTGCACATTTGACCCTTGCCATTTCAGCAAATGATTGTTACTATCCCCAAACTTGTAGGGATGCTGTAGATTCTAACTCTGCAAAGAAGGTGCAAAATGCTTCCCCATTATTTTTACTGAGTAGGAATTATTTATCTCTTAGAATAAGCATTATATGCATTAACCACATATTTATTTTAATACACCCTTCTCAATCAAGAGGGCTTCACTCAGTGTTAGAGAATCCGCCTGCCAATGAAGGAGACGTGGGTTTGACCCTGGGTAGAGAAAATCACCTAGAGAAGGAAATGGCAACCCACTCCAATATTCTTTCATGGGAAATCCCATGGACAGAGGCGACTTGTGGATTAAACTCCGTGGGGTCGCAAAAGAGTTGGACTTGATTGACTTAGCAACTAAAACAACATCTCATGCAAGAACATCAATACTGAATGCTAAATATCCAGTAGGACAAGACTTTTTTCTCCTTTAAATTAACAGTATTTCAAGAAATGTAGAATGGGTATGTTTCCAATACTGTCTTGAGGCTTCTTAAATCTGGGTCATGTTGGGATTATTTGTGTATGATTAAAAAATATACAACACGAAAAGACATAGAAATACTGAGGAATTCAGCTCTCTGCAATAAATGATTGAGTTTTCCAGTTTTCTAGACCTAACTTCACATTTGGATTAGGAGAAGAGGAGGTTCCCCATAGTTTAGAGGTCCATTTTTCCCTCCAAGTAGAGAGTGTTTCTTGGCAGCCCTTTCATTAGTAGGCCAGCCATTCTAAAGACACATTCTCCAAAAGTGTCTTTCCAAAACTGTCTCTTCTCAACATTTGATCAGTGGCCATTTATTATACAGCATACTGTAAATTGAATTCACAAGCATATTTAGCCAGAAAGTTCTTTCAGCATTCTTTGCACTACAAGACAAAAAAGAAGACAATATCTTAATAAAATAAGAATTATCTAGAGAACATACTGTTATCCACAATATAGTAAAAAATGTTAACCAAAGTGTTAGGTGTATGGCCATAGCATGTTTTCATAAATACTTCACATGATTAGTAGATGTGTCTCCCCAAAATTTCATAAAGCAATATTCTAAAATATACTTTCTGGAGCAAGCGAAGCACAGATATCAGTCTAAAGTCTGTTAAACAAAAGAAGGGATCTATGTAAATTCATTCATCTAATCTAGTTAGTCACTCAGTCGTGTCCAACTCTTTGCAATCCTGTGGACTGTAGCTCACCAGGCTCCTCTGTCCATAGGATTCTCCAGGCAAGGATACTGGTGTGGGTTGTCATTTCCTTCTCCAGAGTATCTTCCTCACCCAGGAGTTGAACACTGGTCTCCTACACTGCAGGCAGATTCTTTACCATCTGAGCCATCAGGTAAACCCACTAAATTTATTAATATTGATATTTTACTCAGTTCAGTGTTGTTTCTGTTTCTCTGGCTTCTTCCTTTTGCAAAATGATTACTTAGGTCTCTCAGATGCCATATGTTAAATCTGAGACATGAGATAATGAAATGGAATCAGATATTTTAGGAAGTCAGTTTTAACAATAGCTTCAAGTGCCAATTATTTTAATACTGAATTTTCTGCATTTCCATAAGATAAAGGAATATCTGTATTAATAATGGATCGAAATTTAACTGTTGATTTGCTATGTTAACTCATCACCTATATGTGCTTTACTTTGGAAAATGCAAACATGTTTATTTCATCAAAACTTGCTCTGATAAGAAAGTAAACAACATAAAGCAAACTCAAGCCAAGGCAGCGCATTCATCTATATTCATTTTCAAAGTGTCCTTTGCATCTAACTTTCTTCGTTTAAGAAACAAAGAACAATACTCTAAAGAAGCATTTTATTTACCCAAAGTAATACCCTGGACAATTCTTATGTAGGATTTAATTAGGCAAGATGTCTTCAAGTGAATAATTGGTTCACTCACCAGATGATTTCTGAAATATTTCTCTGAAAGCAGACCTATTATATTTCACCTTCAGGTACCAAGGGGCCACATGTCTAATTAATGCTTCTGATAAAACTGTTCTGCTTTCACAAGCATAGTACCAGATCGACAGCTCATCAAATAAAATGGATGCTTTTTAATCAATTGTTCAATGAAAAGTGTTATGCAGAGTTTTGATTTTCTTAAAGCAAGTTTAAATGTTTTATGGCAAAAATGGAGAAATATAAATGCACTGAATCATTTTGCTAGAAGAAAGATACCAATAAGCAGTTTTATGGGGAAAATATCAGGCTTCCTATGTGGTGCAGTGGTAAAGAATCTCCCAGCCAACTGAAGAGATGTAAGAGATGCGGGTTTGATCCCTGGATCAGGAAGATCCTCTGGAAGAGGATATGGCAGCCCACTCCAGTATTTTAGACTGGACATTCCCATGGACAGAGGAACCTGACAGGCTACAGTCCATGGGTTGCAAAGAGTCAGACAAGACTAAGTGACTCAACACACACACACACATACACACACACACACACACACACACACACACACGGAGAAAATATCAAATATGATTATTTTATAGAAAACTACTGAATAAGTACTCTGCATGTAAGTTAAATAAGCATGGTGACAATATACAGCCTTTACGTACTCCTTTTCCTATTTGGAACCAGTCTGTTCTTCCTTGTCCAGTTCTAACTGTTGCTTCCTGACCTGCTTACAGGTTTCTCAAGGGGCAGGTCACGTGGTCTGGTATTCCCATCTCTTTCAGAATTTTCCACAGTTTATTGTGATCCACACAGTCGAAGGCTTTGGCATAGTCAATAAAGCAGAAATAGATGTTTTTCTGGAACTCTCTTGTATTTTCAATGATCCAGTGGATATTGGCAATTTGATCTCTGGTTCCTCTGCCTTTGCTAAAACCAGCTTGAACATCTGGAAGTTCTCGGTTCACGTATTGCTGAATGAAGCCTGGCTTGGAGAATTTTGAGCATTACTTTACTAGCATGTGAGATGAGTGCAATTGTATGGTAGTTTGAGCATTCTCTGGCATTGCCTTTCTTTGGGGTTGGAATGAAAACGGACCTTTTCCAGTCCTGTGGCCACTGCTGAGTTTTCCAAATTTGCTGGCATATTGAGTGGAGCACTTTCACAGCATCATCTTTCAGGATTTGAAATAGCTCAAATGGAATTCCATCACTGCCACTAGCTTTGTTTGTAGTGATGCTTTCTAAGGCCCACTTGACTTCAAATTCCAGGATGTCTGGCTCTAGGTGAGTGATCACACCATCGTGAATATCTGGGTCATGAAGATCTTTTTTGTACAGTTCTTCTGTATATTATTGTCACCTCTTCTTAATATCTTCTGCTTCTGTCAGGTCCATAGCATTTCTGTCCTTTACTGAGCCCATTTTTGCATGAAATGTTCCCTTGGTATCTCTAATTTTCTTGAAGAGATCTCTAGTCTTTCCCATTCTGTTGTTTTCCTCTATTTCTTTGCATTGATCACTGAGGAAGGCTTTCTTATCTCTCCTGGCTATTCTTTGGAATTCTGCATTCAAATGGGAATATCTTTCCTTTCCTCCTTTGCTTTTTGCTTCTCTTCTTTTCACAGCTATTTGTAAGGCCTCCTCAGACAACCATTTTGCCTTTTTGCATTTCTTTTCCATGGGGATGGCCTTGATCCCTGTCTGCTGTACAATGTCACGAACCTCCATCCACAGTTCATCCTCTCTGTCTATCAGATCTAGTCCCTTAAATTTATTTCTCACTTCTACTGTATAATCATAAGGGATTTGATTTAGGTCATACCTGAATGGTCTAGTGGTTATCCCTACTCTCTTCAGTTTAAGTCTGAATTTGGCAATAAGGAGTTCATGATCTGAGCCACAGTCAGCTCCTGGTCTTGTTTTGCTGACTGTATAGAGCTTCTCCATCTTTGGCTGCAAAGAATATAATCAATCTGATGCAGATGGTGACTGCAGCCATGAAATTAAAAGACGCTTACTCCTTGGAAGGAAAGTTATGACCAATCTATATAGCATGTTAAAAAGCAGAGACATTACTTTGCCAACAGAGGTCCATCTAGTCAAGGCTATGGTTTTTCCAGTGGTCATGTATGGATGTGAAGGTTGGACTGTGAAGAAAGCTGAGTGCAGAAGAATTGATGCTTTTGAACTGTGGTGTTGGAGAAGACTCTTGAGAGTCCCTTGGACTGCAATGATTTCTAGCCAGTCCATCCTGAAGGAGGTCAGTCCTGGGTGTTCATTGGAAGGACTGATGCTGAAGCTGAAACTCCAATACTTTGGCCACCTCATGCGAAGAGCTGACTCATTGGAAAAGACCCTGATGCTGGGAGGGATTGGGGGCAGGAGGAAAAGGGGACGACAGAGGATGAGATGGCTGGATGGCATCACCAACTCGATGGGCATGAGTTTGAGTAAACCCCGGGAGTTTGTGATGGGCAGGGAGGCCTGGCATGCTGCGATTCATGGGGTCGCAAAGAGTCGAACATGACTGAGTGACTGAACTGAACTGAGCTGAATAAGTAGCACTGATTATACATTATAAGACTAAATTTTGCATTATGTTTAATAGAACCCATACTCTTTTTCTTTAAAGAAATGAAATATTAAAGTTATTTTATTGAGGATTCAACCCACCTAACGTATGTTGTTTAGCATACAAGTAGATCCATACATTCTTGTTCCAATTTGTATAAATTATAAGTTTAACACAAAATTGTTTGCATTTTAATGTCAAGAAGACAAACCTTTCAAGTGGTAAATTCATCCTCTTTATAATCTATAAGCTATAATAATATGTAATCTATAATCTATGTAATGTAATATATAGTCTATATTCTGAAGACATTATGTGATATCCTCAAAAATTATGAAAGCTTGTATACTCATGAAAATTACATGTCTATACACAAGAAAAATAATATATTCAGTTTACCATACTGATAAATTAGTTTACAAGTAGGAAAAAGTTTTAGACTCTTCACAGTTTTGGACAGTGTTGGCGATGAATATGATGCTGAAAGATCATATTTGAGATGGGACCCATTGGTGAAAATGGCAAGGGTGAAAACATTATATGGTCAACGTGGATATAAATGGTCCTCAATCTTATTGTCTACAACTTAAGAGAAATTGGATGGACTGCTGCAATCCAAACACCACAAAGCAAAGCAAAGACTTTGCTCACTCTCGTGTGAGTAGGGAGTTCTACTTGCCAACTGGAGGTCAACCTGTGGTTCACCACATTGTAAAACTAGTATCAAGATCCATCCAAGGTTGGCAGAAAATCTGAACACTTTTCCAATGTAGTTACAAAGAGGTGCACTTACACTGAATATAAAATGAGGGAATGTAACACTGCTATGGGCAGAACATAGGCTTCCCAGGTGGCTAAATGGTAAATAATCCACCTTCTAAACAGAAGATGTGGGTTTCATCCCTGCATTAGGAAGATCTCCTGGAGAAGGAAATGGCAACCCACTCCAGTATTCTTTCTTGGGAAATGTTATGGACAGAAGAGCCTGGTGGACTACAGTCCTTGGGATTGCAAAAGAGTTGGACGCAACTTACTGACTAAACAATGGGCAGAACCTAGGCACATGATCACACTTCTGCTGGTTCTCTTGGGAGAGAAGGAGTGAGATATGAAACACTTATGACAACAGTTGGGACATCTTAGGGCTCAAGACCTCCTACAGTCCTTAAATTTATTAAGAGGTAATACTAAAGCATCTCAGAATAAACACAGTGACTCTTAATTGCCAAAAGGGCACTTTGGTTCTCCTAGGAAGATTTTCTGTAAAGAGACAAAGTCCATGGGAAAATTCTAGATTTCACCATTCTTGTAGCCTTTGATTGGGTCATGCCAATGATGGTGACAAATTAAAGGATGTGAAAAGTCAATCTAGGTATATTCTCATGTTCATATCTGTTTGCATTGCAAAATTCCCTTAAATCTTGTGCAGAAACCTGCAAAACCTTATATATATGTGTGTATATATATATAAGAGACCTTATCTTGGCAATATGCCAGCAGATGGCCCAGATTAAGGTAGACTCCTAGAAAAAGGTCATATCTGTGTAAGCCAAACCCCGGTTACCCAGAGGTGCACACTCCTTGGCTCACACACCATGGAGTGTGTAGCTGTTGGTTTTAAATCATGAGATCTTCAAACCTGAAATAGACAGTGTCAGTAATGATGTCCACAGTCTGATACAGGAGTCATATATTTGATTAAAGCTTTGACTTCACTGGTGGCTCAGATCGTAAAGAATCTGCCTGCAATGCGGGAGACCCAGGTTCAATCCCTGGGTCAAAAGATCCCCTGGAGAAGGGCATGGCAACCCACTTCAGTATTCCTGCCTGGAGAATTCCATGGACAGAGGAGCCTACAGTCCATGGGGTCACAAAGAGTCAGATATGACTGAGCAACTAATACTTTCATTTGGAAACTGAAGGCAAGTGCATCCACATACTGGCAACGAGCCACCCCGCAGCACTGCATAACCTTCTATCTCAGCTCAGATGCTTTAAGGAGAAAGGTGATGAAGGGTGGGACCAAAATCTCACTGGCTCCAAAGCAGATTGAAGCTTTAAGACTGTATTTGAGTAGACAGGGAAACTTGCCCCAGGAGGCTGACAAATGAAGGTGAGCCCCAGCAGACCATGAAGAGTACCACACAGGAACAATTTCAATGAACCAGGCGCGAGTGTTCATGCACATGTGCATCTGATGCTACATAATTTAGCTCTCTCTCCATTCTGGCCATGTTGAGTCTAGGTATTAATACAGGTTGCAGGAAGGGCATGAACCCAGATCAGCTGAGGAAAGACTGGACATCAGAATCTGGGGAGATACTCAAGAAAAAAGCAGCAAACTGTTACAGGGAGTTTAAGCATTCAAGAAGCTTGTAAATGGAGGGGAAACACAAAGAACCAGCCAGTCTCAGAACTCGCCCTGGTGGAGATGGCAAATCAGAGACTAAAGGAGTGAGGATGAGAACTTTAAACAAAGCATCCAGCAGCACAGGATACAGGTAACAAGTAAATAGTACTCTGCTGCAGTAAGATAATTCCCACAGAGTTAAGAAAAAAGACTTTGAAGTCTTCAAAGCTTCTCTTTATTCTTTGTATTTATATACCCTTCCCCTGTCCCCAACTCCTAAGCCCCATGCTACCCATGTCTTCCTTTATTCTGGCTTTTGACTATGTCTTTCCCATAACTGAGATGATTTTATGGGCAATTCTTTACTTTTAACACTTTCTTAGCTGGTGTAGGAAGTATTCATAGTCTTTTCTCTTCCTCTATCCACAGTAGTACACAGTCTCCCACCACCGCTGACTTCTCCCACAGGAACATTTTCTCTAAGGACAAGCTATCAAAATATGAGGAACAGAAAACAAGTATGACAGCCCAAGTAGACCACGTTAATACAGAGAGAACGTTTGATTCAGTCAATTTCATTTTATGTGCATTTTGGGAGAACATTTACCAACCTTGTTTAGGCTGAAGTTTGAGCCAAAAATATAATTACTTTGTTGTAATTATAGCCAGGGCAGAGCCAGATAAGATAATGTATAACACTCTGGGTAGGAAGAGAGGAAGATTCTTGCTTTTATTATATTTAAAAACTCTAATCATGGATATAAAAACTCTTGAACCATGAACAATTACTGAACCGTGTATTTGTATAGCATCTGTTTCCATGGAATCTAAGTGGCAAATTTTACCTACAGAATATATAAACGCAGATTTTTGTATGCACAACATCTTTCACAAATACATTTTCTTTCCATTTAGGTAATAGCCCCAAGTTGAGCCAGATATGCAACAATATTTTCACTGAGGGTCTGTATGATGTAGAAAAACAGTGTTGCTTTCCTCCTGTTCAAAATGTAATATACTTTTTCCCACTTAATTCATGGGATGCTTCATTTTCAATGAGTATTCTTTATTCTCCAATAATAAGGAATGCATTCTTGTTCATTGCCAGCTTGTTTGTACATATCTGAAATGAATATCAGAAATGAGCATACATCAGATTCTTCGGGTTGATTCTAGAATATGGTAGTACATCATTTGGGTGCAATTTCTCTAGAAAAACCTCCTAGAAAATCAAGGTCTATTGCATAGATTGGCTAAAATAGAGAAGGAATTTCAAAAATTGAACAGTATTTGCTAAACTTGATTTTAAAATGCTCTACTAAGTAGCTGTTTTTCTTATCAGATTATTAAAGATAGTCACTTAATTGTGTTCAACTCTTTGTGACTCCATGGGCTACAGCCAGAAGGCTCCTCTGTCCATGGAATTCTCCAGGCAAGAATACTGGAGTGGGTAGCCATGCCCTTCTCCAGGGGATCTTCCTGACCCAGGGATCGAACCTCTGTCTCCTGCATTGCGGGTAGATTCTTTACTATCTGAGCCACCAGGGAAGCCCATTGAAGATAACAGTAATCAGAAAATATAATCAGAAAAGCAGGCCATTCATGATTTAGATAAAAAAGTAAATATCTCTCAGAAGGGAAAAAAACAAAATAGAAGACACAGAGACTTCAAAATACTGAGAGAAGCATTTTTCTCATTTCTCTTTAACTCCAGTCTCTAGAATTTGCCTACCATCAGTTTGACAGCACCTAGGAGACCTTTTAAAATCTATTTTAGGTTGTTATTAATGTTACTAAAGCATTATCCTAAAGCCTAAATGCTTTACTAATTAAATTGAGAATTTATTTCTTCTTGGATCCAAATATCTTTAAAAAGAAAGGAAAAATAATAAACTGAAAAGACTGAGTTCAGGCATAATGGGATTGATAACAGATTTCAAATAACACTAAGCTAGTTTCACAAAATTCTCCTGCAAGTTTTATTTTATTATTGTTATTTTTTTGATATGGGTAACTTTTTATTTTAGGCAGTGGCAGGGTGCACTTAGATTCTATTGCAACAAGAAAAGGAGGGATAAATATGATGTTTAAGGCAAAGTTTCTAAGAGATTAGATGTTAAATACCCCCACCACAAAAAAGAAACATAAATGATATGATGTGATACAGGTGTTAGCTAATGCTAAAGTGCAATTTATAAATGTATCAAATAAACATGAACACTTTATGTTTCACAGTGTCCATTACATCTTAATTACATGAAATAAACATTCAGAACTCAGAGTCTGCCAGTACAGTCATCACAGGGTATTAATTTATCACAAACCTATCACCATGAGCTATATTAACAGAAGATCACAAATGATTATAGGCCAAGTTCTAACAGATAAAAACAATAGCATTAATATAAATATTATAAGTAGGAGAGAGGAGAGATTTAATATTGACAAAAAGCCAATAATATGTGGTGACGATAGCATCATCAGGTGTTAGAACTTCAACAGGTAATTTTGTGGAGGCACAATTTAATCCCTGACAATAACTTTAGAGGCTAGGTTATAATAAACTGTGCAGATTTCCCCTTTATTGCATGAAAATTTTATTTTATAGCCTTGAGTTGCCATTTAAGAAGTACAACTGGCAAAACTCTGTAAGGAGGCCTTAGGCATATACATATATAGCCATGTTTCCTGAATGTGAAAATATTGCAAGATGGTATTGTTGACATTTGGACTTTCTATACTGTGGCTATAACTGGAATGCCTGGATCCAAGAAGTCAGATAATGTAAAACTGAATTTGAAAATCAGTGCATCATAAAATGAATTTGTGGATCCTGTAATGACTCAGGGCTGGATTCTGGGGTTTTTTTTCCACCTGCTTTTGTTCTCTAGATGATATCATCCAGTGATGTGACTTTGAAAACATTTCTATTCTGATGACATCCAAAATTGCGTGTCTAGCATGTTCTCACCTCTAAACTTCCACTGAGATTTCAAATGTCCAGCCCACACAGTTTCTCATCCCGTTTTTAAATCAAGTAAATGGTAACACCTCAAATAATATGCAAGAGGCATCATTTCCCCTCACACTCAACCATGAGAAGCTTGTCCAGACTCACTCTAAATGTGTGGCTCCTTACCATATATATGCTGAAAAGACTATCCCAAGAAAAGATCTTTTCACACATTGAACACTACAATTTCATCCAAATAGATCTTTCCTACTTTATCTTTTGCCCCTCTATCCATTGAGTGTCCAAGGAGAATTAAAAAAAAAAAAAACAGAATTAAAAACAAAAACATCATTTCCATTTCCTTGCCAGAACACTTCAGTGGCTGCCCACTTCAGTGGAAACAAACTCTAACTCCATGGTTTTGTTTTATAAATTCTTAATTTAATTGATTCCTGTCTTTCCCATCATTCAACCCTCATCTCCAATTTTTTTCTCTTTACCGCATACACATTTGCTTTCTTTACTATCTCCGTTGTACTAAGTTTGTGTCTGTAACTGATCAAGATATTATGAGGCCATTCCAAGGACAGATCCCCTCCCCATATCCTCTGTTTCAGATCCTTTGTAACATACCAGGATAACGATATCTGATGCACATTTCCTCACTTGATTTACAGATGCTAAAATCCCCACCAAATGGAAGAAATAATACATCCCCTCCAGAGACTGGCCAGAACCAGGAAATAGTTGCAAAAACTTGTCATTTTTTTACCTTACCTCAGCATCAACCGATCAGAGAATTATGTTGGTATATGAGCTGATCACATACTCAAGGACTCTGTTCTCTTAACTGACTTTCAAAAATGCTTTGCAGAAGCCCACTGGGGAGTTTTGGCTCTTTGAGCACTAGCTGTCCCAGACTCCATGTATGCCTTACAAAACACTGCACTTCCCTTCACCATCACCAGGTGTCAGTAGATTGCTTTTATTGTATTCTGGCGAGTGGATTCAAGTTTTGATACGGCAACATGTCTACTTTAGGGCAGCTGTATCCCAAAAAGCCCTCTTCAAGATCCCTAGGCAATCTGTGTCTAGTCACTTAGGTCTCATCTTAAAATCCCCTTCCTATTCCAAACCTTATTTAAACATGCAATCAAAGACACTCCATGTATTTTGCTAATATACCACCAAGCTTAACTTTGACAGTAGTATTTCTCTATCATACTTCTTAGTAGTCTCCTACTTATTTAAACATTTATTATTCCTCTACCCTCTATCACCACCATTAGGATAAAAGTTCCATGAATTAGGGCTTCTTTCTTCCCTCTTTATCACTATATCAATCATGCTTATAAGCATGCCCAATCCATGATAGGTAAGCAATAAATATATATTTAAGAAACTAACAGCTGAGGACCTTCAGCCACTATTTAGAACTAAGAACAGACCACTAATACACCTTCTAATTTCCTCTAAGTGTTTTATTTCTACTAAAAAGAGGAATTGTTATTGGGTCACTAAGTTGTGTATGATTCTTTTGCGACCCTATGGACCATAGCCAGCCAGGCTCCTCTGTCCATGGGAATTCCCAGTCAAGAACACTGGAGTGGGTTGCCATGTCCTTCTCCAGGGGGTCTTCCTGACCCAGGGATCAACTCCATGTCTCCTGCACCGACAAGCAGATTCTTTATCACTAGCGCCACCTGGGCATCCCCCAAAAGAGGACTACTCAAGACATATCCTGGCTTACTTGAGATTAACTTCTTAAAAACATGAATTTTAGCATTTAAAAAGTAACAAATTGTTAGTGAGAGTCCAAAATAAAAAATCTTCTCATACTTAAACCTCATAAAGAGAAGAGAAAGTTATATCAGTGAGAACTACAATTTATGAATTTAGAGATACAGTGATTATTTTTATTCTTCACACTTTTATTAAATTAGAGTAATACCCATACAGTGGCTGTATTTGTAGTAGACATGACAAATATTTTTTTTTTTAAATAACAACATTCCATGTGGAATAATTCTTCTCACTCCTCTGCACACAGTGGAATCAGGGACAGCTAAGTTCTTTTTTTCCAAGGGAAAAAAAAAATGGAAGAAGCAATTTTTTTTTTTAATTGCAACATTTTGGCTAAGGTTTCTAGGGAAATAAGCAAGATGTTAACTGTGAATTCTATCATTTCCAGCACCTAAATGTTGGCCAACATATAGCAAATGCCTCAAGAATAGTTGTTTTCAAAATGAATAAAAGAATAAGTAGATTATAGTGAAGACACGTTTATGTTTTCTTATCTGTTGACCATACTGTTTGGATCCATGTTGTTACATATTTTATCTCTCTAATTTTTTCTATAAATGTATGGACTGAATTGTGTGTTCCCCAAATGCATGTATTAAAGCTCTAACCCCCAATAAGACTACATTTGAAGACTGGACCTTTAAGGAGGCAATTTAGGTGAAATAAAGTCTGAAGGGTGGGACCCTAATCCACTAACACTGCTATCTTTCTAAGAAGAGAAAGAGACACCAGAATCTTTCTGCACACACAAAGGAAAAACCATGTGAAGATACAGGGAGAAGATGCCTCCTACAAGCCAGGAAAAAAAGTCTTACCAGGACCATTCTTGCTGGCCTTTGTCTTGAACTCCCAGACTCCAGAAGTATGAGAAAATACACTTCTGTTGCTTAAGATACCCAATCTGTGATATTCCATTATGCAGTCTGAGCAGAATAATACAATGAGTCTTAGAATAATCACAATCACCTAATCATTTTATATTTTTGCCACCTAAGATAAATAAACAATAAAATTCATAAAATAACTACAATGTATCTCATTGTTATTCCCAATTGTGTAACTTGTCCTGGATCACATGGATGTGCTCAGTCACGTCCAGCTGTTTGTGACCCCATGGACTCTAGCCTACCAGGCTCCTCTGTCTATGGAATTTCCCAAGCGAGAATACTGGCGTGGGTTGCCATTTCCTATTCCAGGGCATCTTCCAAACGCAAGGATTTAGCCTGCATCTTTTGCGTCTCTTGCATTGGCAGGCAGATTCTTTATTTCTGAGCCACCTGGGAGGTGATTGACTCAAATTTGAAGAAAGCTGTTAGATCTCAAGCTCACTGTCTGATCCATTATATCAAATAATCTCCCTCTCTTTAACATATTTTCAAGTAAACTAATATAAAATAGTATGCTTGTGAACATATTGTAAAGTATGTAAGTGACTTTTGGAAGCAAAGAGAGCTATCAGAGAACTTAGCTTCAACTGTTAGTTTTACCACATACTAGTGAAGTTTTGAGTTTCTTAGAACACTGTTTCCTTTACAAGTAAAGTGAAACAACTAATACTTTGATAAAGTAGTTAAATCGTATGTGGATTAAATATATGAAAAAAAATCCTGTAGTCTAATCCCCCAGTTCAGTTCAGTCACTCAGTCATGTCCAACTCTTTGCGACCCCATGGACTACAGTACACCAGGCTTCCCTGTCCATCACCAACTCCCAGAGCTGTCTACCTTGTACCATATAAATATAGGATATTTTCAATATTTTAACAATATAATATAGTATAATTTTATTGACTATTTGCCAGAAAGTAGAAGCAAATAAAACCAGGGTTTAAATAGCTTTCAGTAACTCTTAAAATAATGTATCTTGAAATGTGTAAATTATTTGTTCTGCATGCTTCATATTTCATTACATTTTTATTTAATTGCATCTTTTAATTTAATTACATCAATAAGACAAATAAAAACATTATGTAACACAAATATGCCATGCATAACACTTATATTTTAATATTTGTAGTTATTAAATAATCAAGACTTGAAACAAATTTGCAAAACTATTTGAATTTTATAAAATACTTCTACTTTATTTATTATCTATAAGAATCATTGAAAAAATGTTGATCCATTATTTGGTTTGCTTTAACGTCAGTGACAAATCTCAGAGTCTTAAAAAATATGGTTGTTTTATCATTCTGCTCACAAAATTTATTCATCATAATCACCTCAACTTTTTCTGTACCTTGGCATATGGTAAAGAAAATATTATTTTTCCAAAATAGCCTCATACAAAACAGATATCAAGGAATAAAGGCCAGAAACATAATAGCCTTTTCCTTTAATCAAAAGTACTAAAATTCTTTTATAAAACTACACATACATATTAATGGATTCCTAAGCATAAACTTACATTTATTTTTATGAGTAACAATTTACTAGGACTATTATAAATGTACAATTTGACTATCTAAAGGCAGATGATTTCTGTGTAATACCATGCAAAGGAACAATTTTTAAATTCAGTTTCATAAAAAGCAGTCTCTGTCACTTAGATGAATCTTTAAATACCACAACATAAACTAAGCTTGCCCATACCAAACATTTAGAATTAGGAGTATAAAACAATATCTTATGAAATAAAGTGAAAGATAAATTTTCTATTCTCCATTTCTGTGTTCTTTCTTTATCCAGAGTAATGATATATTTTATATAACAGTACTCACTAGGAATAATTGGCTTAACTAAAACTGAGAGAGAAAAAGGAGCTATGAATTTCATCTTCTCTAAACTGCATTCAAATGGTTAATTATAATATATAAAACCAGCTAAAAAATTATTAGACTCCACATGATAACTGTTCCCAGAGATCAAGTCATTTACTTCGCTTCAGCAGCCACTCAAAGTGAATTTGTTAAGAATTAAACACGCCAGGTTTCCTTGGTGGCTCCGTGGTAAAGAATCTGCCTGCCAACGCAGGAGACATGGGTTTGATCCCTGCTGTGGGAAGATCTCATAGGCTGCTGAGCGTCCAAGCCCACGTCCACAACTACTGCGCTGCGCTCTACAGCCCAGGAGCCACGACTACTGAACCTACGTGCTACAGCTACTGACGCCAGCATGCCCCGGAGCCTGTGCTGCGCAAGAGAGGGCGCTGCAATGAGGAACCTGCGCTCCGCTCCTGGCGAGCAGCCCCAGCTTGCCGCAGCGAGAGGACAGCCAGAGCAGCAGGAGGCCCAGCACAGCCAAACACGAATTGGCAAACAAGAATCAAACACGCCAGTGAGTACTCAAGGAAGAACACTACAAATCCACATAATAGTTCAAGGTTAATATGACTATTTCCCCAGAAGAAGTATGAATACAAATAAATAAAAGACATATCATCTAGTGAATGATTAGAATTGCTTGCTTTGTTCAAAAACTATAAAAATCCATATAATATTGGATTTATAATCCATATAATATTGGATATAGAGGTGAGATGGTCAAAAACAAATGAGTAGTCCATCCCCAGATATGCTGCATTGACTCCCCTAGATCCCAAGGTAATATCACACATGTTATGAACATCTTGTACTGCAATCTGTCACTGACCACCTCCTCTAACTCCGAGTTTGTGTGTGTGTGTGTGTGTGTGGGTGTGCATATCTCTGAAAAAGGCAGATGTATCAGAAAGAGATATAGACCCAATTTTATAGAAAGAAACACAGTAATTTTAACTTTTGAAATGCTAAAATACTGAGGCTAATTCAAAGCACAAGTAGAATTACATCTGGAAACATTACTTCAAAGCTTACAAAAGCATACTATAATACAAAGTGCTTTTCTGTAATAAATGTTCTTAACTTTTCCATTAGATTCTTCAATTAATTTCATGTGGTTTCAAGTTGCAATTATTTTAAAGTGTATGGTGAAAAGAATACTAATTGTGATCAGCTCTACTTTCCTCTGTTCTTTAACCACAGGCAAAGCACTCTGTAATGAAAGAAGCAATACTTCAGGAGATGTCAGTTATATGTGTTGATTCAGTGGACAATTGTGTATGTTTTGATGTGAATAGATACTGTCAAAGAGCTGCTCAAAGGAATAGTACCAATTTTCCCTCTCAATAGCACTGCATGAGAATTTCAGTTGCCCAAAGTATCCTCAGAAATTAGCAGACTACAACTTTGTAGGATTCATTGTAAATATATTCAAAGACTTAAGATAAATATTCTTCAAGAGATGGAATACCAGACCACCTGACTTGCCTCCTGAGAAATCTGTATGCAGGTCAAGAAGCAACAGTTAAAACCGTACATGGAACAACAGACTGGTTCCAAAATGAGAAAAAGAGTATGACAAGGCTATACATTGTCACCCTGCTTATTTAACATATGCTGAGTAGGTAATGTGAAATGCTAGCCTGGATGAAGCACGAGATGGAATCAAGGTTGCCAGGAGAAATATCAATAACCTCAGATATGCATATGACACCACCCTTATGGCAGAAAGTGAAGACGAACTAAAGAGCCTCTTGATGAAAGGGAAAGAGGAGAGAGAAAAAGTTGGCTTAATACTCAACATTCAAAAAACGAATATCATGGCATCCGGTCCCATTACTCCATGGCAAAAACATGGAGAAACAATGGAAACAGTGACAAACTTTACTTTGTTGGGCTCCAAAGTCACTGTAGATGGTGACTGCAGCCATGAAATTAAAGATGCTTACTCATTGGAAGAAAAGCTATGAATGACCTAGACACAATATTAAAAAGCAGAGACATTACTTGACTAACAAAGGTTCATCTACTCAAAGCTATGGTTTTTTCCAGTAGTCATGTATGGCTGTGAGAGTTGGACTATAAAGAAAGCTGAGCACCAAAAAATCAAAGCTTTTGAACTGTGATGTTGGAGAAGACTCTTGAGAGTCCCTTGGACTGCAAGGAGATCCAACCAGTCAATCCTAAAGGAAATCAGTCTTGAATATTCAATGGAAGGACTAATGCTGAAGCTGAAACTCCAATACTTTGGCCACCTGATGTGAAGAACTGACTCATCTGAAAAGACCCTCATCCTGGGAAAGATTGAAAGCAGGAGAAAAAAGGGGATGACAGAGGATGAGATGGTTGGATGGCATCACCGACTCGATGGACATGAGTTTGAGCAAGCTCTGGGAGTTGGTGATGGACAGGGAACCCTGCCGTACTGCAGTCCATGACGTCGAAAAGAGTCAGACACAACTGAGCAACTGAACTGAAGATAAATATTCTCATAATGAGTGGATACATGTAGAATATCAAAAGATAAAAAGAAGCTATATGAAAGAGCAAATGTAAGTTCTACAACTTAAAGAAAGCAGCATCACAATTTAAAAATTAACTGGATTGGCTTACTCAGATTGGAAATGCCAGAAAATGGTCTGATAATTTGGTGGTGCAGTGGTAAAGAATGTGCCTGCCATTCCAGAAGATGCAAGAAATGTGGGTTCGATCCTTCTGTCATAAAGACCCCCTTCAGTAGGAAATGACAGTCCACTCCAGTGTTCTTGCTGAGATAATCCCCTGGACAGTGGAGCCTGGCAGGCTACATTCTTTGGAGTCACAAAGATTCAGACATGACTGAGTGACTGAGCACACAATTTGAACATAAATCAGTAGAAACCATCTAACTAGAACAGAGAGGAAAAGAAAATAAATGAACACTTTGTAAAAGGTGGGACTATATCAAGAAATCTAACATATGCATATGTGAAGTTCCATAAATAGAAGAGACAGAATGGGGTTTGGGGGAAAAAAAAAGTGTAATTAAGAGTGGCTAAAAATTCCCTAAATTGGGAAACATCTTACATATTGAAGAAATCCAGCAAACTTCAAAGAAAGTCTCACCTAAACCCATCAGAGTCAAGCAACTAAATCCCGAAGGCAAACAGAATGTCTGGAAAACAGCCAAAATTAAACAACACATTACATGAAGAGATGGAAATAATTTCAGTTGAGTTATAGTAAACAATAGATACCAAAAGATACTAGAACAATATCTCTAAAGCCTGGGTAGTGGAGGGAAGGTGAAAAAACTACATTTTAGATTTCTATATTCAGTGAAAATATCCATTAAAAAGGAAAAGAAATAATCTTCCAATACATGAAGACAGAGAATTATCAGTAAAACTTACCACAAAGCATGCTAAAAGAATGTCTTCAGATTGACAGAAAATAGAGGAAACACTCAAAGACTTAGAAAAGTTGTTCAATTATTTCAGAATTTTTATGTGTGAAGATCATATGTGTGCTCTATTACATAGTGGAAGAGCTTAACATGAAAAAACTATATTTGTAATTGTAATTTATCAGGCCTAAGGTAAAGTAATTAAGCTACAGAGAATACAACTGTTAAAGGTAACTTAATTATTTCCAACTGTATTTATTTAATGTTAATCAATGAGAAGTAAAGATTAATTAATTAGATTATTAAAAACATAATAAAATATATTTTGCCTTTAAAATCTCATACAACCAAGATAATTTGTAACTTTGTTTGGATGCTAATTTTAAAGACCAGCAATTCTAAAGAGATCTGTTTTCCACATATATGCGTGGGTGCATGCACAATCATGTCTGACTTTTGCAACTTCATGCTTACTAGGCTTCTCTGTCCATGGAATTTTGCTGGCAAGAATACTGGAATGGGTTGGCATTTCCTCCTCCAGGGGATCGTCCCAACTTGGAGATTGAACCTGCTGTCTCCTGCATCTCCTGCATTATCAGGCAGATTCTTTACCACTGAGCCACCTGGGAAGCCCCTTTTCCCCACATACTGAACTTTAAAAACTTCACACTAGCTCAACTATCAAAAAGATGACAACAGATCTCAGGGAGATAAACAATAATGTATTGTCTCCAAATATTTAGTCACTACTGTACACTATGGATATGGATAGAGAAAAAAATATCAGCAGGACATCTTATAAAGTGCAGTGTAAAAATATTCCATAAGCTTGATAAGTTGAACACTGATCACAAGTAATTCAACTCATTTAAAATTAAAGAAAACTTTTCTTGGAGTATAGTTACTTTACAACTTGCTAGTTTCTGCAGTACCGCAGAATGAATCGGCCATAGGTACACATATATCTCCTCTTTTTTGAATTTGCTTTCCATTTAAGTCACCGCAGACTATTGAGTAGAGTTCCCTGTGCTACACAGTAGGTTCTCATTAGCTACCTATTTTATACATACCAATGCCTATATCGGAGAAGGCAATGGCACCCCACTCCAGTACTCTTGCCTGGAAAATCCCATGGACAGAGGAGCCTGGTGGGCTGCGGTCCATGGGGTCGCTAGGAGTCAGACACGACTGAGCGACTTCACTTTCACTTTTCACTTACATGCATTGGAGAAGGAAATGGCAACCCACTCCAGTGTTCTCGCCTGGAGAATACCACCGACGGGGGAGCCTGGTGGGCTGCGGTCTATGGGGTCGCACAGAGTCAGACACGACTACAGTGACTTAGCAGCAGCGGCGGCGGCAGCAGCAGCAGTGCCTATATGCTAACCCCAGTGACCCAGTTCATTATCTACCTCTGAGCCACGAGGGCTAAAATCCATTGCACAAAAGAGATGTGCGATCTTTTCACACTTGGATTCTATGAAGCTCAGTGTTCCAGTCTACCTTTGGCCGCAGCTTCAGCACAGTGAGTCTATTTTATTCCATAGCACCTTCATTCTTTATGAATCATTCCCAAACTGCCCTCATATGTTCGGAAGAGGTTATTTGGTTACAGAAAATGCAGCTCTCACAATTTGACTTTCAGTTCAAAATGGTGTAAATGTAAAGTCTGTAAGAATTAAAAGAACACAGTCAATCGAAAAGAAGTTATGAGTATTTTATCAAATATTAAAAGGTCAGAGAGTACCATATTCCTACATTGGGAAAGCTTATTGAAGAAAATTCAATCTACTGTGAAGTCTTATCTTTGAAATATTATAGAGGTCACAGGACAAATTATTTAAAATCATCACAAAAGTAGCAATATTTTAAAAATCAGTTTGATCTTTGTTCTCCTCTCTTTTTTACCATATAGTTACTGCTCCATATGCTATATCTCTCTCCCACTGCCATGAAATCACATTTCAAAGATAACTGATAACCTACTTACTGAGTGTAACACCCTTTTTAATTTCTCACCCAGCTCAGTCTCTTACGGTATTTTACAGTATTTGCTATCACTTCCTCTTTGAAGATTTTACATCTCTGGCTTTTTTAATTTCTTTTTCATCTCTGAGTGTATCTCAGTCTATTTGCTGCTACCTCCAAATCCAATTCCTGAAACCCCCTAGTGTGTTCTGTATGATGTTGTTGTTGTTGTGTAGTCTCTGAGCTGTGTCTGAACTTTTGTGACCCCATGGACTGTAGCCCACCAGGCTTCTCTGTCTATGGGACTTCCCAAGCAAGAAGTGGGGAGTGGGTTGCCATTTCCTTCTCCAGGGGATCTTTCTGATCCAGAGATTGAACTCACATCTTCTACACTGGCAGGTGGGTTCTTCACCACTAGCACCACCTGGGAAGCCCAACAATGAGGAGGGATTATTAAGTACACTTAGAAGAAAGCAGGGCTGTTTCTGACAGAATTAAGAGAGAGAAGCCAACATATCCAAGTCTTCTGCTTTCCAGAAAAACCACAACTTGTTAGATTGGAACAACAGTTTTCTGCAATAATTACAGTCTTTTTCAAAATTATTAGTCTAGAAAAGGAGGGGAAATCTGGATGTTTGGGTAGAAAGACACTGAGCTTACCTCCCCTAGCAAACACATCAAAACCACAACTACATATAGAACAACCTGAGCTGAGAATAACCTGAAGACTAGCAGAAGGGAACTTCTACAACCAAGGCTGTAAAGAAAGCTTAGAGTGGAGTAGGATTCTAGACTACATGGAGTCTAGTAGGAGTGGAAGAGAAGCAATCTACACATGACCCACTCTCCTAGCTGGCAACCCAGAAGAGGAGGGTGATATTCCAGACCTCGGAATCCTTTGTAAGGAGTGAGGGTTTTAAGTCACCATCTGATGCCCCAACCCTTGGACCTGATATTGGGAAGATAATCTCCTTAAATGGTTTCAAATGCATGTGTCTTACAAAGCCTGTGAGAAACCAAGACTCCACTCTTGAAGAATACACGTGGACTGGCTTGCTCCTAGTCCCAGCACGCTGGGGCAGATTGTAAACGACTTGGTGCTCTGGCCAGCCTGTCAGGACCATCACAGTACTCTCCCGAGTACCCATAGGCTCTGGCTCCAGCACCTGCTACTCCAGCACTGACCCCTACTAAGACAAAGACTGTCTTTGCCATTGCACACACATGCACCTGAGAAAAGGCAGAGATAGCTCAGAAATGTGTCTCCATCCCCCAGGGACCAACCCCACCTTTAACCAAGGCAGAGACTGTCATTACTGTTGTGCACACAAGACAATGGGGGAAAAGTCAAGTCAGCTTAGAGGTGTGGCTTCAAACCCATCATCCCTGATCCTGCACCAGCAAAGGCAATGGTTAGTTTTCTGGGAGAAGCTCAATTCCTTCAAGACTTTGACTCCAGGCCTCAGCTCTGGCCCTCAATAGGGCGTGCATGTGCTAATTCGCTTCAGTTATGTCCAACTCTTTATGACCCCAGGTTCCTCTGTCCATGGGATTATCCAGCCAAGAATACTGAAGTGGGTTGCCATACCCTCCTCCAGGGGACCATCCTTATCCAGGGATTGAACTTGCATCTCTTATGTCCCTTGCACTGGCAGGTAAGTTCTTTACCACTAGTGCCACATGGGAAGCCCTTCAATAGGGTAGAAAATGAGCCTAGGATAAGCCCCAGCTAACACCTGGCTCTGGCTTTAGCCCCTCAAATTCCAGCCCTATCTCCCACCATGGGGGCAGCTGCCAGTACACCATGGGACAAGATTCAGTTCATACTCACTTCCAAACTAGCCGTCACATCAAAGTCACCAGGCACATGTAGACTGCATAGAGACACTCATACTCAGGCACATGTCTTCAAGAATAGGATAACTGAAATATCACATAGTTTTATAGAGACAGAGAAAGTCAAACAAAATGAGAAGACAGAGGAATATGTTCCATGGAAAAGAAAATATCAAACCACGGAGGGGGGGGGGGAATAACAATATAGAGATAAAAAGCAAAGCAATTGTAATAAAAACACTTACTGAGCTCAGGAAAAGAATAGAGGAACACAGTGAAAACATTAACAAGGAACTAAAAAATATAAAAAAAAAAACTAATCAGAGCTGAAGAATATAATAACAGCAATAGAAAATACACTAGAAAGTATTAACAACAGATTCAATAATACAGAAGAACACATGAATGAACTAGAAGATAGATTAGTGGAAATAGCCCAATCAGAAGAACAAAAAGAAAAAATAATAAAAATAAGAATAGTTTAAGGGGACTCTGAGCCAACATCAACCATACTAACAATTGTGATATAGTGTTTCCAGAAGGAGAAGAGAGAGAGAAAGAAGCAGAAAATATACTGATAAAATTATGGATGAAAACTTCTCTAACTTGAGAAGAATACAATATCCAAGGTTCAGGAAACACAGAGTCCCAATCAAGAGGTATATGAAGAGACACACACCAAGCTATATCACAACTAAAACAGCAAAACTTAAATAGAAAATTTTAAAGGCAGCAAAAGGAAAACAAATAATCACATACAAAGGATTGCCTTGAAGGCTATAGGCTGATTTTTCAGCAGAAACTTGGCAGCCCAGAAGAAAGATGCAGAATATATTTAAACTGGTGAATAAATTACAACCTAAGATACTGTACTCAGCAAAATTATCATGCAGAATGGAAAGAGAGATAAAGAATTTTCAGACAAGTAAAAACTGAGTTTATCAATACTAAACCAGCCTTATAATTTAAATATTCCTTAAACAAAAAAGTTAATGCTATAAGAATAAATAAGAAAATATGTAAGAGGAAAAATCCACTGGTAAAAACACACATATAGTAAAGCCAGTGGATCAGTTACTTCTTAGTATGTATCTTAAAAAAAAAAAAATTGTAAAATCAACTGTAACTAGGAGACTTTAACACCTCATATCAATGGATGCATCATCAATTGGTTGATGAAGAAATCAGAGTTAAGAAGAAAATATTTTGAAAAAAATAAAATCACAATTTGCTAAATGCAAAACATTTCTAGGAGAAAGTTTTTATCATGATACAGGCCTTCCTCAAGAAACAAGAAAAATCTCCAAAAACTTTCCATCTAAAGGAATTACAGAAAAAGAACAAACAAGGTGCAAAGTTAGCAAAAAAAGGAAATAAATATCAGAACATAAATAGAAACAAAAATAGCACAAGAAAGATCAATTAAACTAAAAGCTGAATTTTTAAAAGATAAATAAAACTGATAAATTTTTAGCCAGACACACCTATCAAAAAAGAGATAATCCAAATAAACAAAATTAGAAATTAAAGAGACTGTTACAGCCAATATCACATAAGTAGCAAAAATAGAACTGTGGTGCTGGAGAAGATTTCTGAGAGTTCCTTGAACTGGAAGGAGATCAAATCAGCCAATCCTAAAGGAAATTAACCCTGAATAATCACTAGAAGGATTGATGCTGAAGCTGAAGCTCCAATACTTTGACCACCTGATGTGAAGAGCCGACTCACTGGAAAATACCCTAATGCCAGGAAAGACTGAGGGCAGGAGGAGTAGGGGGTGATAGAGAATGAGATAGTTGAATGGCTATCAATGGACAGGACTTGGAGCAAACTTCAGGAGATGGTGAAGGACAGGTAAGTCTAATGTGCTGCCACTCATGGGGTCACAAAGAGTCTGACAAGGCTGATCCACTGAACAACAGTTACATTCTTACAAACTAGACAATCTAGAAGAAATTGTTAGTTCCTAGAAACATACACTCTTCCAAGACTGAATCAGGATGACATAGACGCTCTAAAAGACAGATTACTAGTATTGGACTCAAATTGTAATAAAAAGAAAAACTCCCCACAAACAGAAGTAAAACACTGTTCAGGTTCACCAGGAAACTCTATCAAACATATAGAGAATAGTCAATACCTATCCTTATCAAATTATTTTTAAAAAAAAAACTGAGAAAAGGGGAATACTTTCAAATTTATTCTATAAGACCAGCATTATTCTCTTTCTAAAACCAAAGACACCAGTATCTAAAATACAAAAAGAATCTATACAACTCAATATATATTTTTAAAAAAACTGATTAAAAATAAGCAGAGTACATAAGAGGCATTTTCCAAATAAAACATATAATTAATTATATATCTATAATTAATCATTAGGAAAATTAATGACAGTTAATCTTCAGGAAAAATGCAAATTAAAACCACAATGAAACATGACCTCACACTTGAGAGAATGGCTATTACTGTATGGACTACAAATAACAGCTGTTGCCCAGGATGTGGAGAAAAATGAATCCTCACCCACTGTTGAACCCTTACCCACTGTTGGTAGAAACATTGAGAGACCTTATTTTCTTGGGCTCCAAAATCACTGAAGTTGGTGACTGTAGACATGAAATTAAAAGATGTTTCTTGGAAGAAAAGCTATGACAAACCTAGGCAGCACATTAAAAAACAGAGACATTGCTTTTTCAACAAAGGTTTGTCTAGTCAAAGCTATGGTTTTTCCAGTAGTCATGTATGGATGTGAGAGTTGGACTATAAAGAAAGCTGAGTGCTGAGGAATTGATGCTTTTGAACCGTGGTGTTGGAGAAGACTCTTGAGAGTCCCTTGGACTGCAAGAAGATCCAACCAGTCCGTCCTAAAGGAGATCAGTCCTGGGTGTTCATTGGAAGGACTGATGCTGAAGCTGAAACTCCCAATACTTTGGCCACCTGATGCGAAGAGCTGACTCATTTGAAAAGACCCTGATGCTGGGAAAGATTGAGGGCAGGAGGAGAAGGGGACAACAGAGGATAACATGGTTGGATGGCATCACCGACTTGATGGACAAGAGTTTGACCAAGATTTGGGAGTTGGTGATGAACAGAGTAGCCTGGTGTGCTACAGTCTATGAGGTTGCAAAGAGTTGAACACAACTGAGTGACTGAACTGAACACCAAAGACAGTGAAGCATAAAGGAGAAGCCAAGAAGAGTCTAAGTTATTAGCATGTATTAAAAACGTGTCCAGAGTGAGAAATATGGGGGAAAAAAGTGTGGCAAAACAACCAACAGAGCTAGCCATACTTCTATAGTTCATCCTATGTTTTGGGAAACTATAGCTTCAAAAAATAAGATGCACTCCATAACTCATGGGAAAAAAAAAAAAGAACCAATGGGACTAGACCAATGGAGGATTCTATTTTGACCCCAACGCTGGGAAAGATTGACTCAGGAGGAGAAGGGGACAACAGAGGATGAGATGGTTTGATGGCATCACTGACTGAGTTTGAACAAGCTCTGGGAGTTGGTGATAGACAGGGAAGTCTGGTGTGCTGCAGTCCATGGGGTCACAAAGAGTAGGACACGACTAAGAGACAGAACTGAACTGGCAGTCACTATGGAGAACATAAAGAGGCCTCAAAAAATTAAAAATAGAACTACCACATGATCCAGCATTTCCACTCCTGGGTATTTACCCAAAGAAAACAAAAACACTATTTAGAAAAGATATATGTACTCCAATATTCATAGCATCATTAATTACAGTAGAAAAGATATGGAAACATCCTTAGTATCCACTGATAGATGAATGGGTAAAGAAAAATGTAGTGTGCCCTTGTGTGTGTGTATATATATAGTATCTTGATATATATATATATATCTTAGCATCTTGATGAATTATTAAGGCTTATTAGATATTATTAATACCAGCATTTTGGTCTCCTGATAAAGTGTTAATGACTCAGCTGTGTCAGGCTCTGTGTGTGTGACCCCATGGACTGTAGCCTGCCAGGCTCGTCTACCATGGAATCCTCCAGGCAACAATAATGGAGTGTGTTGTCATTCCCTGATCCAGGGAGTCTCCCCGACCCAGGGATTGAACCCAGGTCTCCTGGCATCGCAGGTGATTCTTTACCATCAGAGCCACCAGGGAAGCCCATTTTTGTCTACTGTTGATACTAAGTAATTGTACAAGGTTAATGAATTTTAATTTGTATATCATTTGTTACTCTGTCTGCTTTTTCCTCTCTGCTGCAGAAAACCCAATCTATCAAAGCTCAGTGTGGGGGAAAGACACAAGGATCTGTTTTGTAATTGCTGACTGATAATGTTGTACAATATTTGGTCCAGAAGAAATCAGAGTGAAATGCCACAAAGTTTATTGAAGAATATGAATCAGAATTTGAATAAGAGAAGTCACCCTGGTGATAAAATAGTGAGATTAGGTTTACCCAATTGGTAGCTGTATTGAACCACTTAACAGCATTCATCTCAGGCAAATTAATGAGCTTACGCTTCTCCAAAGTCATTCAGCAAAGATTCCAAATCATTGGAGAAACCAATTAAGCCGTAATAGAGGAGCCCATTCTGATCAGTTTGACCATATATTATACACTGCAGAGTCTCCTAAGCATTCTTTTATTATGCATAGCCACATAATTTAAGGTGGAATCATGACCAGAATAGGATAAAGAGACATTACTGGGATAACAGGCAAAATTTTTCAAGGTTTTATGTATGGAATGGGTGGATGAAATTATTTACCACTGATTATATGGTGAGGTGAGGAGTATGACAGTGTTTTGTCTTTTCTTGCAACTTTAATGTATATTTAAAATCATTTCATAATGAATTATTTTAAAAACTAAGCTCCATCAAATAAAAATTTCAAACAGTAAATAATAATAACAGCAAGTAATTTAACAACCAAACCTGTCATCATAATTTTATTTTCAATCCTCATAGTGTTAGTCGCTAAGTCGTGTCTGACTCTGTGATCCCACAGACTGTAGCCCGCTAGGCTACTCCGTCCATGGGATTTCCCAGGCAAGAATACTGGAATGGGTTGCTGTTCCCTTCTCTAGAGGACCTTTTCAACCCAGGGACTGAACCCAGGTCTCCTACATTTCAGGCCATGTCTCCTGCGTTGGAGGCAGATTCTTTACCATCTGAGTTACGGGGAAGTCCCATTTTCAATTAAATCAACATTAAAATCAAAGAATAGACAGGAACATAAAAGTATCTTTGTGTTTATTTTTGACCAAGTAACTCTCAGTGAATATAATATTAAAGAATACATAGTAATATAAATAAGGATAATATATTTAGAATGTCTAAGAAGCAGGTCTTGATATAGTTTTATTTAAAAAAAAATAAAAGAAAAACCTAAGTCTCGTGTTGTACAATCAAGGCAGTGCCTCACACAAAAATCTGTTTGTTTTTGTTTGTTTTTTCCTATTTAATTAGTTAAAAACAAAAACTTTTCTGATCCCTGATAGCTGTCAGTTGTAGTTGCTCAGTCACGTCCAACTCTTTGCAATCCCATGGACTGGAGCACGCTGGGCTTCCTTGTCCTTCACCATCTCCCAGAGCTTGCTCAAACTCATGTCCATTGAGTTGGTGATCAACCAACCATCAACCCAACCATCTCATCCTCTGCAGCTATCAGGGGCTGCTTCAAATGATAGGGTCAAGGTTCCCATAACCAAGGGACTGGGCAGGCCCTAGTTAAGAAAATCTTTCTAAGGATCCACATAAGTCAGGACTGTAGCTGTCTCATTGGCAAAAGCATTTACTCAGCCAACTTTAACAGAGAAGTATGGCTTGCTCAGAGTCATTACTGCAATATTCAATGGCCACAAGTGGGCATTGCCAATCAGCTCTCCAAATTTCTTGTAACAATGTACTTCCTTGTAAGTATAAAAAATATTTCTCTTGTTCCTCAGTCTCTCCACTACTTTATATTTCAAACTGAAAAAGTTTAGTTGTATGTCTAAAACTGTATCTAATTGAAATTTTCTTTTTCATTTTCCTGAATACTAGATAATTTGAATACCTTTTTGCTTATTTATAATTTGTATCATCTGTTTGAATATACTTAATTCATAACTTTAGTTTTAAATTGGTCTTAAAAATTTAACCTTTAACTGATTAATAGAAAATATAAATATACATATATATATATGTTTGTGTATTGATTGTTATATATGTTTTAAATAGCATTTCTATTTTTCATGTCTTTTCATGTTTAGCAGGGAATTTTGATCTAGATAGGTTTAAATTTGTTATGAAATAAAAGGTATCAATCTTGTGTTTTCTTTAAGAAATGGTTTTCATTCCCAAGTCATAAAAATATTCTCCTACAGTTACCTCTTATGTTTTCATTTTCATGTTTAGAAAGCATGGGTCTCAGTCAGTAAAGATTTCACCTGCAATTCAGAGACCCAGATTCAATCCCTGGCTCAAGAAGATCCCCTGAAGAAGGAAATGGCAACCCACTCCAGTATTCTTGCCTGGGAAATCCCATGGACAGAGGGGTCTGGCAGGCTACCTACTGCCCATGGGGTCACAGGAGTCAGACTGGGCTTAACAACTAAACAAGAACCACCAACTAGTTGCTTTCTGATGTTATGCTTCTGCTGTATGATGAAGTGAATCAGCTATGTGTATACATATATCCCCTCCTTCTTGGACCTCCTTCACACTCATGTCACCCATCCAGGTCATCAGAGAGTGCCAAGCAGCTTCCCACTAGGTATTTAATTTCAGTTCACTTCCATTCATTCGCTCAGTTGTGTCCAACTCCTTGTGACCCCATGGATGACTGCAACAAGCCAGACTTCTTATCCATCACCAACTCCCCAGAGCTGGCTCAAACTCATGACCATTGAGTCAGTGATGCCAACCAACCATGTCACCCTCTTCCGTTCCCTTCACCTCCTGCTTCAATCTTTCCCACCATCAGGGTCCTTTCCTACTGGTCAGTTCTTCATCAGGTGGCCAAAGTATTGGAGCTTCTGCTTCAGCATCAGTCCTTCCAATGAATATTCAGGACTGATTTCCTTTAGGATTGGCTGATTTGATCTCCTTGCTGTCCAAGGGACTCTCAAGAATTTTCATGTGGTATATATGGGCTTCCAGTTGGTGCTAGTGATTAAAAAAAAAAAAAAAAAAAACTTGCCTACTAATACAGGAGACATAAAAGACCCAGGTTTGATCCCTGGGTTGGGAAGATTCCCTGGAGGAGGGTATGGCAACCAACCCAATATTCTTGCCTGGAGAATCCCAGGGACGTAGGAGCCTGGCGTGCTGTAGTCCATGCGGTCGCAAAGACTTCCACACAACTGAGCAACTAAGCGCAGAGCACATACATACTGAAACTCTGTTACTAGGTATATTGAGGTTCATTTATAATTACATCTTAGTAAATTGAACCATGTGTCATTAAAAAGAAAACTTGCTTTTACTTAATTATACTTTTTTCCTTTTTCTTGTTTTAGAATCTAATTTGTTCTTACCATAGCTCTTTTAGATTGATTTGTGTTCATCTTCAGTTAATATAACTTTATTTTATATTTATTTTACTTTCTAGCCATATCTTTTATATATGATATGTAACATTACATATCCTGTGTTTACTGATAATTTAAATACAGATACATTTATTGTGTTTACTGTCAAGTTTGGATTCTTTTCTATCATTTTGCAGAGCATTTATTTGCTCTTTTCCTTTTTTA
This sequence comes from Cervus canadensis, assembly GCF_019320065.1. Lineage (NCBI taxonomy): Eukaryota > Metazoa > Chordata > Mammalia > Artiodactyla > Cervidae > Cervus > Cervus canadensis. The sequence goes on along the minus strand of NC_057412.1, from coordinate 10,398,923 downwards.
TACATTTGAATTTTTAGAATTTATTTTAACGTGTAGTTTATAGAACGAAATAAAATTTCTCCAATATGTCATTTTACATAAATATCAGAGAAAAGTTCCTACTGTTTCATTTCAAAATTTCTATTACTTGATTTACTATTTGATTCAATTCAGACCATAAAGCCAAAATAAATGTATGGAATTCCTTACTCAGGACTTGAGTAAAAATTCTACTAGTATAAACTGGGACTAAAACTTAATTCCTCATTTTCTCACTTATCTATTTTTTTCTCCTTTAATGCTGCAGAATTCTTATATTTTATTAATCTACTTCCCAATCACCTATGAAAAATGCTATAGGAGTTGTTACTGTTTGGTTCTTCAGGGGCCTTCCTGTCTGAACTGAAACTCCTTAGCAGCATGTAAGGGAGAAAGGAAGATGAAAGGTGATGAGTTGTAGGTGTGGGGAAAAGATTCAAGAATTGAGGGGGTGATATTAGATGGTCAGTCAGTGCAAAGAGGGACTTTACTCCGGGGTTGCTAGGTTCCTGTTCTTTCTCACAGGGACAGAGGTAACAGTGAACGACTCTACTTCCTAAATCTTCTATACTTTTTCTAGGTTAACTTTTGTGTTCTCTAATTTCCTCCTGTCACGTAATCAAGTTTCATTCTATTATTTTTGTTTTCTGCTAGGAAATTGTAATGGCATTTTTGTTTATGAATGACTATCATTTAAACTTCATATTCACACTTCATTGAGCAGCCAAACTGAATCCTCCCAAACACTAAATGGAAGCTTATAGCTGATAGCTAGTCACAGTCTACTAAACAGTTGATCATAGTACTGTAATTTCTTTTGCTTATTTTATTATCACAGAGGTATTTTGCTTTTTATTTCTCAGGTATCCTCCTTCCTTGAACTACTTTAAAGATGTCTCTTTTGTAGTGTTTTGCTGTTTTATTACAATTTTCCCAAGCTTGGATGTTATTTGCTATCATCCATTTTGAAACTACAATTATTTATTAATCTCGTAATTTATGTGTGTGCTCAGTCTCTAATTCATGTCTGACTCTGTGACCTCATGAACTATAGCCTGCCAGGTTCTTCGCTCCAAGGAATTTTCCAGGCAAGAATATTGAAGTGGGTTGCCATTTCCTACTCCAGGGCACCTTCCTGACCCAGGGATTGATGGGTCTCCAGGAATGCAGCTGGATTTGTACCAGCTGAGCCTGATGCTGGGAATGATTGAAGGCAGGAGCAGAAGGGGACAACAAAGGATGAGAATGTTGGATGGCATCATGGACTCAATGGACGTGAGTTTGAGTAAATTCCCAGTGTTGGTGATGGACAGGGAGGCCTTGTGTGCTGCAGTCCACTGCAGTCCACGCAGTCCACGCAGTCCACGCTCAGTCCACACGACTGAGTGACTGAGCCGAACTGAACTGAACCAAGCCACCAGGGAAGCCAGATTTAGGTAAAATTAAGACAAATTTTAAAATATCTTATATAAGATATATATATATATTCACATTTTGGAAGATTAAAATTGCCATCATGTGTAATTTATTTGCAATAAATGATCAAAAATAAATAAGGAACTTTCATCAGAAAGCTGCATACATATTGTCTTAAAAAGGAAACAACAGGTCACAAATGGAGTCTCTTTTGCTAAGTACCGGGCTTCCTATGTTGCACCAGTGGTAAACCCTCCTGCCAATGCAGGAGATGTAAGAGACATGAGTTCAATCCCTGGGTTAGGCAGATCCCCTGGAAAAGAGTATGGCAACCCATTCCAGTATTCTTACCTGGAGAATCTCATGGACAGAGAGCCTAGTGGGTCCATAGGGTTGCAAAGAGTTTTATGCTAACGAAGCGACTTAGCATGCATGCTAAGCCCCAGGTCAGCAAGACTTAATACCTAAATCATCCCTTCCCAGGAACATGACTTTTAAGTCAGTCTGGAATTTCCTGGCCAGCACTAATGAGTCAATCCACCACATAGAGTCCTGCCTTCTCCCAAAGGAAGGTGACCTTGCCTAAAATAATTCTCTTTTATCTCAGGCTTCCTTGTCCCATCTGCTTTATGCTGTTGAAAATCTTCCATTTACTATGCCAGTTTCTATTTTTCAGATGGGATGCTACCAAATTCATGAATTAGTGAATAAAGACAATGATATTTACACTTACTCAGTTGAATTTTGTTTTCTCACAGTGTAATAGCTTTAAATTGCTCATTTAAAATAATAAACAAGAACCAGAGTGTTTCTGAGTTGAATTTTAATAATACATTAAAATATATTAGGTCTGCATAGTTCAGTTTAAAAACTGCCTAAGTGAAAATACTTACTATGAAATGTCAACAACAAACATTAACAATTTTCAACACTGCTATTATATCCTCAGTTTTAATTCCACATGATCTCTCTTTAGAAAGAATTTCCTATTTAAATGGTTAGGTGAAATAATAAATTTGTGGAGCTTTTTCAAAGTATTTATAATTACGGCTGTGTTAGCACTTCATGGAGTTTGTAAATCTTTAATGGCATGCTAACTCACATGTAAAAAATCACTAAAATATGTGCATTTTAGTTGACGATTTTTAAAAATGCATTTTAATGCTATTTTAATATAAACTGACTTAGCACATTCTATAAGCCCTGTTCCATCAGCCAAAAGTTATTTTTAATACTTGTTCCTTAAGTATATTGATTCCCAGGTACTTGCTTAGTGACATGATTCCATAATGATTTGGTCTGAAAACCACACAAGTTTCAAAAATTCTCTGAGATTTGTTAATCTCTTATTCCTGGACTGATGCATCATTGGCATATGAGCATGGCTTAAGGCAATTTATATGCAGGCTAAGTAATGCAGAGAGTGAGGCAATTATCCCAGTTAGTTATCTACATTGATTAGATTCACCTTCAAGCTGCTCTTGTCTTGAATCATTTGATGAACCATGTACACAGGTAAAGGATTCAGTTAAAATTGCAATTCCCTCAATTCCCAGGGTAATACCTTTCTTCTTTCTTAGAAAGATAACTCATCTGAAAGATCATGATTGGAAATGAGTAAAAGCCTTAGGTCAGTGATTCCCAACTTTTATAAATATCAGAATCATCTAGAGAGCTTCTTAAAAAGGAGATTACTGGACTCTATTCCTACAATTCCTCTTTCTAGGGTTGGGCCTTAGAACTTGTGTTCCCAAATGATGATAAGTTCCCAAGTGATGATAATGTCCCCAGGTGTTCTAGTGAGAGGGAAATCAGAGTTCTTGTCAGAGGAGCAGAGGAATGGAATCAATGAACACACAAACACTCATAGTCACAACAAGTAAATAGGATGAAAGAGGGGGCAAGTACAAAGCTCTCAGCATAGACACTGAGAGGGGATAAAGAATCCGCTCAAGGTGGGACTTAAAGCAGTTTTTATATCCTTCCTTAAATCACATCATTTCTAACCAATCAATTTAAAGGTCAAGATACTTAACACCTTTATGGCTTCTCTTGATCCTTGGATTAAGTCACCATCCTTTGTCATGCCCTCTGGCCATTTTACCATGGACCAGGTGTATAGGCTTAAGATTAATGATCCCCAGTTGTTTTTCCCACAAGCATGCGGAATAGAATTTAATTACTGCCCTTCCCTGGATCCGGGTGCTGATAATTTATCAGACTAAAGACACATTCCAGGAATTCAGGACAATTTACTGAAAACAAGACCACAGTCTCAGAGCTCCATACTGACTGCCTAGTAATTTCTACCTCACTAGTCACCACAGTTTAAGAATCATTGACCTATGCTGCTATTAGAAACTGATCATGTATCTGTTAAGTTAGTGATCTACATTCCTATTGTATTTCTCCAGTTGTGTATGATAGAGTATTGACTGAAATAATCACTTGATTAGAGTTCATGACCTACAATTTTTTAAATGTTGAATCATTCCTATTCAGAATATTGCCTATTTTTAAAAATGTAACTTAAACCAAAGCTGTTTAAGAAAATCTGTGGGGTAGCTTTTCTGAATCAGTTAGTTATATGGGCCAAGATAGTGAGAGATTATGGTGTACAGTGTCAATTCACGATCTCCAAAGAAGATTTAGCTTCAGGATCAGGGACCAGGCTTACTCACTCAGAGCTTTTGTGTGGCAGAAGTTTTATTACAGGAAAAAAGGTCAGAGAAATCTTCTGGCATAGACGTAAGAAGGGGGCAAAAATTGCTCCCCTCACTGGTCTTATCAAGGCCTTATATACTTTACCAGACTCACTCCTACAACATACATCTTAGATTAACAAAATTAGAACTAACGAAAGGTTTTACCAGACCCACTTCCAGGATATAAGATAACAAGATTAGTCAGAAGATTCTTATTAAGAAGGAAAAACATGTCTTCCAACAAGATACATTGTTGTTATATAATCATTAGAACAGAACTTAAGGGAAAACATCCCCTTGAGGAAGGTGAGTTGTTTTGTCCTATAATCATTAGCTCTGGGCTTAAATAAAAGTTATTCTTAAAGATTGTTGTCATAACAACTCAAAGTTTAAGAAAAAAATGTCTTATATGACTAAGACAAAGTAATGTAGAAAAAAGCGTTTGTCCCTTTCCCCTCCTCGAGAGTCCCAGACCCCGTTATCCTCCTTGAGGGCCCTGGACTCCTTTTCAACCTACCTGAGAATTAGCTTTCTCAATAGCAGCACTCTCATGTGTGTCCTCCTGACAGAAGTAATTGACCCTGTGGCCTGCCTAAGAAAGCAAAGCTGATTCTTCTAAACAAGTAACGACACATTTACAACTGTGAAAAGAGGCTGAGAGTGAAGGAAAGGGCCCATCTACCCAGGATGAAGAATTCTAATGTTGCATCAGAGAATGTTCTAGGTTTCATTTGTTCTGGGACTGCTCAGGTTTTTTTTCAATTTCAAGTTGCCGCGTAACATACAGAATGCTCAGTTAAGTCAAATTTTAAATAAATGAGTATTACAAATATTACATGAGGCATAATTTACTAGAAAGCATTAGTTATTTATCTGAACACTAAATTTACTTGGATGTTTTTATTTACTAAATCTGGCAGCTATATTCTAATTGGACTTCCTAGTATAAAAAGATGGCAGAAGCAGTGTGGGTATATATATCTAGTTATGAAAGAAATATTTCCCTTCTACCAAATATGTCATTGCATGATGCAGTGTTTACCAGAGAAATGAAACTCTTTTGAGCATTAACACCTTACACATTTGCTAGAGAAGCTGAGGAAGGAAAGCTCCCAAAGGGTAAAGGTTGTTAAGCAACCTCATGAAACACTTGTGTAGTTGGAAAAGTCAAAACTAGCAAGAAAATCTGGTAATCTAGGCATATACACCTGCCAGCGAAGGACTGTGAAAGAACCTTGGTGGAGACGCTTATAGAAAACTCTTGTCTCTTCCACTGGAGGTGAACTTTTGGAAAACAATGATGTCATGGTCAATTTGTGATTAGAAATACAGGATAAGGATCAAGAGGTAAAAGATACATTATAGAATAAGAGACTGAGATAGAAGGGTGCTCCTATCACTGCTCTTATCACTGTTGTAAGTTGTCAAATTGTTAACCTCCAGATAGTAAGGAGACCAGCTTGAGTCTTCACATTGTATCTGAGATTATTAATTCAAAACACTGAAGCTTTTAACCTTTTTTTGTTCAGTCAAAAAGTCTCATCCAACTCTTTGCGATCCCATGGACTGCAGCAAACCAGGTTTCTCTGTCCTCCAGTAGCTCCCAGAGTTTGCTCAATTTCGTGTCCGTTGGTGATGCTATCAATTCATCTCATCCTCTGCCACCCACTTCACCTTTTACTTTCAAGCTTTCCCAGAATCAGGGTCTTTCCCAATGAGTCAGCTCTTCACATCAGGTGGCCAGAGTAGTAAAGTTTCAGCTTCATCAACAGTCCTTCCAATGAATTTTCATAATTTATTTCCTTTAGGATGGACTGGTTTGATCTCCTTGCCATCCAAGGGACTCCCAAGAGTCTTCCCCAGCACCACAATTAGAATGCATCGGTCCTTTGGTAGTCAGCGTTCATTAAGCTTTGCTCTATAGTAAATTGGTTTGAATCAAAGTCAATAGGAAAAGTAGAAAACAAAGATAGGGCCAACTGTTTTTGTTTTGTTTTGTTTCTTTAAGGCAGGGGAATACTTAATTTTTTTGTACTATCATAACCTATGCCTTCTTATGGAGACAAGATTCAAAGAAAGTGAGGTAAAGACATTTAACCTCCTTACTGGAAGATGTTTGTGCATGAGTGCTAATTCCACTCAGTCATGTCCAACTCTTTGCAACCGTATGGACTGTAGCCCATGAGGCTCCTCTGTCCATGGAATTCTCCAGGTGAGAACACTGGATGGGTTGCATGCCTTCCTCCAGGGGATCTTCCTGACCCAAGGAATGAACCATTGTCTCTCATGTCTCCTGCACTGACAGGCATAGTCTATTGATGAAAGAAAGAGTCTCTGTGCATTTTCCACTTTTAAAAACCTTTCCATCTTAGCATAATGCCAAATGAGTAGTCTACATACATAAACATAATTTAAGGCTATAGTCTATTGAAAAGTTTCATTAAATTGACTTATCAACCCAAACAACCATTAAATCAGGCAACCAGTCTGTATTTCCCTGCTGTCTGAGCAGCCAAGGCGTTTTGTCATAGAAGACTAGCCAAACACAACAATGTTCGTGGTCATTTGGAGCTTGCAAATTTAGTCCATTCAATTTACTCTCTCAAGTAGAAAATTCAGTCAAATAATAAATTACTTCATAGTTAAATTGCAATCAAAAAACATCTGCAAACTTAATCCTCTGCATTTTTTAACTTTTTAATATGTGTATGTGTTTAATTGCCCAGCCATGTTTGACTCTTAGACAGTCGGTGGACTGTAGCCCACCAGGCTCCTCTTTCTGTGGGGATCCTCCAGGCAAGAATACTGGAGTGAGTTGACATGCCCCCTCCAGGGGATCGTCCCAACCCAGGGATCAAAACCAGGTCTCCCCGATTGCAGGTGGATTCTTTACCAGTTGACTCACCAGGGAAGCCCAAGAACACAGGAATGGGTAGCCTAACCTTTCTCCAAGGGATCTTCCCGATCCAGGAATTTAACCGGGTCTCCTGCATTGTAGGTGGGTTCTTTATCAACTGAGTTACCAGAGAAGCCCTTTTAATATATAAAATATTTACATTCCCTAACTAAAATGCACAGATTTCACAAAGTTATTAAAACATCTAGTAGTTTTATCTTGTACAAGGGCCCAGGAATAGATACCATTTAAAGAAATATTAAAACTGTTAAGATGATAAGAATAGCAAGTACTTATGTTTATTGAGTTTCACACTCTACTCTTCTAAATAACTATACATTTTTTTAAACAAAAACAAGTTTCTCAGAATAAGGAATGACATTTTAAGGGTAGAGTCTTTAGTGGTGCATAATTTGAATCACCTGATACTTCAGTGACCGAGAGCATATCTTCAATTATATTCCATCACTTAGAGTAAAAAGAGCATGCTTACAAAATATTCCATTTATTAGTACTGATTCACGACTTTCTATATAATTTGAAAAATTCTGTGGAATGAAACATCGGTTCTAAATTGTCTGCATCACTGCTTTCTACCATAATGTGATCAAAGAAATGTCACAGAAAAATTAATTTAAAAGATAATATCAAATTATTAACTTTTTACATACAACATTTCTGAAATATATTGTCTCTACGTTTGCTCATACAAATAAGTACACTATTGCCCTATGTACTCAGTTCATTTCAGTCGCTCAGTCGTGTCTGACTCTTTGTGACCCCCTGGACGGCAGCACGCCAAGCCTCCCTGTCCATCACCAACTCCGAGAGTTTACTCAAACTCAAGTCCATTGAGTCGGTGATGCCATCCAACCATCTCTTCCTCTGTTGTCCCCTTCTCTTCCCACCTTCAATCATTTTGAGCATCAGGGCCTTTTCAAATGAGTCAGCTCTTCACATCAGGTAGCCAAAGTTTTGGAGTTTCAGCTTCAACATCAGTCTTTCGAATGAACATCCAGGACTAATTTCCTTTAGGATGGACTGGTTGGATCTCCTTGCAGTCCAAGGAACTTTTAAGAGTCTTCTCCAACACCACAGTTCAAAAGCATCAATTCTTCTGCACTCAGCTTTCTTTATAGTCCAACTCTCACATCCATACATGACTATAGGAAAAACCATAGCTTTGACTAGAAGGACCTCTTTTGGCAAAGTAATTCCTCTGCTTTGTAATATGCTGACTAGGTTGGTCATAACTTTTCTTCCAAGGAGTAACCGTCTTTTAATTTATGGCTGCAGTCACCATCTGCAGTGATTTTGGAGCCCAAGAAAATAGTCTCTCACTGTTTCCACTGTTTCTCCATCTATTTGCCATTAAGTGATAGGGCCAGAAGCCGTGATTTCTAGTTTTCTGAATGGTGAGCTTTAATCCAACTTTTTCACTCTCCTCTTTCGCTTTCATCAAGAGGTTTTTTAGTTCTTCACTTTCTGCCATAAAGGTGGTGTCCTCTGCATAACTGAGTTATTGATATTTCTTCTGGCAATCTTGACTCCAACTTGTGCTTCCTCCAGCTCAGTGTTTCTCATGAAGTACTCTGTATCTAAATTAAATAAGCAGGGTGACAATATACAACCTTGACGTACTCCTTTTCCTGTTTGGAACCAGTCTATTTTTCCATGTCCAGTCCTAACTGTTGCTTCCTGACCTGAATACAGATTTCTCAAAAGGCAGGTCAGGTATTCCCACCTCTTGATGAATTTTCCAGTTTGTTGTGATCCACACAGTCGAAGGCTTCGGCCTAGTCAATAAAACAGAAGTAGATATTTTTTGGAACTCTCTTGCTTTTTTGATGATCCAATGGATGTTGGCAATTTGATCTCTGGTTCCTCTGCCTTTTCTAAATCCAGCTTGAACATCTGGAAGTTCATGGTTCACATGCTATTGAAGCCTAGCTTGGAGAATTTTGAGCATTACTTCACTAGTGTGTGAGATGAGTGCAATTGTACGGTAGTTTGAGCATTCTTTGGCATTGCCTTTCTTTGGGATTGGAATGAATACTGACCTTTTTCAGTCTTGTGGCCACTGCTGAGTTTTCCAAATTTGCTGGTGTACTGAGTGCAGCACTTTCACAGCATCATCTTTCAGAATTTGAAATAGCTCAACTGGAATTCCATCACCGCCACTAGCTTTGTTTGTAGTGATCCTTCCTAAGGCCCACTTGACTTCACATTCCAGGATGTCTGGGTCTAGGTGAGTGATCACACCATTGTGATTATCTGGGTCATGAAGATCATTTTTTGTATAGTTCTTCTGTGTATTCTTGCCACTTCTTCTTAATATCTTCTGCTTCTGTTAGGTCCATGCCATGTCTGTCTTTTATTGAGCCCATCATTGCATGAAATGTTCCCTTGGTATCTCCACTTTTCTTGAAGAGCTGTCTAGTCTTTCCCATTCTATTGTTTTCCTGTATTTCTTTGCACTGATCACTAAGGAAGGCTTTCTTACCTCTCCTTGCTATTCTTTGGAACTCTCCTTTCAAATGGGAATGTCTTTCCTTTTCTCCTTTGCTTTTTGCTTCTCTTCTTTTCACAGCTATTGGGAAGGCCTCCTCAGACAGCCGTCTTGTTTTTTTTGCATTTCTTTTTCTTGAGGATGGTCTTGCTCCCTGTCTCCTGTACAATGTCATGAAACTCCATCCAATGTTCTTCAGGCACTCTATCAGATATAATTCCTTGAGTCTATTTCTCACTTCCATTTTATAATCGTAGGGATTTGATTTAGGTCATACCTGAATGTTCTCATGGTTTTCCCTACTTTCTTCAATTTAAGATTGAATTGGCAATAAGGAATTCATGATCTGAGCCACGGTCAGATCCCAGTCCTGCTTTTGCTCACTGTAGAGAGCTTCTTTATCTTTGGCTGCAAAGAATATAATCAATCTGATTTTGGCATTAACCATCTGGTGATGTCCATGTGTAGAGTCTTCTCATGTTGTTGGAAGAGGGTGTTTGCTATGACCAATGTGTTCCTTGGCAAAACTCTATTTACCTTTGCCCTGCTTCATTCTGTACTCCAAGGCCAAATTTGCCTGTTACTCCAGGTGTTTCTTGACTTCCTACTTTTTCATTACAGTCCCCTATAATGACAAGTACATCTTTCAGGGGTGTTATTTCTAGAAGGTCTTGCAGATCTTCATAGAACCATTCAACTTCAGCTTCTTCAGTGTTACTGGTAGGGCATAGACTTGGACTACTGTGATATCGAATGATTTGCCTTGGAAATGAACAGAGATCATTCTGTCATTCTTGAGATTGCATCCAAGTACTGTATTTCAGACTCTTTTGTTGATTATGATGGCTACTCCATTTCTTCTAAGGGATTCCTGCCCACAGTAGTAGATATAATTGCCATCTGAGTTAAATTCACCCATTCCAGTCTATTTTAGTTCACTGATTCCTAAGATGTCAAGATTTACTCTTGCCATTTCCTGTGATGTTTATAAGTATATTCTCAGAGCATTTTTTTTTCTATAAGATTTATTAAACAATCTATTAGTCTTTAAATCAATATAGAATACAAGGAAAAGGATATATGTACCCTGAAGGCTCAGTTGGTAAAGAGTCTGCCTGCAGTGCAGGAGACCTGTGCTAAATCCCTTTATTGAAACAATCCCCTGGAGAAGGTAATGGCAACCCACTTCAGTAATCTTGCCTGGGAAATCCCATGGACAGAGGAGCCTGCAGGTCCACAGTCCATGGGGTCTCAAGAGCTGGACATGACTGAGCAACTAAACCACCATCCTTTGTATAATACACCATTCCTGTAACTATTTCCAGTCTGTTATCTCAGACCAAATAATAACGTGTTAAAGTAGCAGCAGTTCATTGAACAAACTACTCTAATCTGTACACGTTTGCTATTGATTACCAGGAAAAGAACAACTCATTTTGGAGATAGAAAACTTTGGTTACTTAATAACAAAAGATTAAATTCAAAGATTCGAGATAATGGACAAAAGATAAACACAGGTGTATATAACTAAATTCCATAAAATGCTTGTTTGAAATAGAAAACTGTAAACTGTAGTGAAGTCTACTAACTGCCCTGAAGCTTTTTGTTGGGAGATACAATTCATCCCCTGCCTTCTCATTACCCCTAATTCATGGATCCCCAGAAGCTCTTCTCTAGGCTGTTAGGTGAGCAAGTGAAGATTTGCCTTCCTATATATGTTTCTTCTGAAGACCTATGCCTCCCTGAAGTGAGAAAAAGTCAAATGGGTTTCCCTGGTGGCTCAGTGGTAAAGAATTCACCTGCCAACGCAGGAGTCACAAGTTTGACCCCTGGGTCAGGGAGATCCCATGGAGAGGAAGAGAACTCTTACTGCATTTGCTGATTCTCAATTGGCTTCAGCTCAAAATATTTCTTATACCAAAGTGGCATATTTTTTCATGACATGTTCTAGACCCCTTAAACAATTTTCTGACACTTACTTTAAATTATGAAAGCTCCTTATTAGGAGAACACAGGATACTATTCTAAAGTCTAGCATCAAAGTAACTTTCGCTATTTTTGTTATTCCTGGCATATACCTTAATTTCTCTCCTCTTAAATAATGTTTGCCTATTTTCAAGTTTAGCTATATTCTTTTTAATTTTCTTTATTATATGCTTTAGTTCACTGTATGGCAGTATAGTTTTACTACTGCCATATTTTAAAGTGTTTTAAATATGCTCTTTCCACTTAGAGATCATCTTGGCCCAGGTTCCCTAGAAAACAGATTCTGAGGTGGGGGAAGGAAAATACAGTATGTGTTATACGTTAACATTTTAATGGGACTGCAATCACAGGGAAGCAGGAGAGTGAAAAGGGGAAATGAGGCAGAAGTGAGAAAAGGTTAATTGAAAAAAGGTTTCACCTATCTGCTCATGACTTTGTAATAAGAATGCATTCCAATTATATCAACTGGCTTTCACGGCGTCCACCATGAAAGATGTTAAGGCAGTGCACTGATCCCCACAGTGCAATGAAATGAGTTGTATATCTAAAGCAAATGAATAAAAACACGGAGGAATTACTGAAGTATAATGTTAATATTTTTTCCTAAACAGAATAATTATCATTACTTCAGCAATTAAAAATATCTCAGAATAGAGATTAGTGAGGAAAACCTTCATAATATCTATACTCTACCATCCTGAAGGAGATAAGTCCTGGGTGTTCATTGGAAGGACTGATGCTGAAGCTGAAAACTCCAATACTTTGGCCACCTCATGTGAAGAGTTGACTCCCCTGATGCTGGGAGGGATTGGGGGCAGAAGGAGAAGGGGACAACAGAGGATGAGATGGCTGGATGGCATCACTGACTCGATGGGCATGAGTTTGAGAGAAATCCGTGAGTTGGTGATGGACAGGGAGGCCTGGCATGCTGCAATTCATGGGGTCGCAAAGAGTTGGTCACGACTTAGTGACTGAACTAAACTAAACCATTCCTAGAAGGTAATATCACAGTGTCTTGAAGCTGAGAGCTGCATGTAGAGCTAGAGCTAGAAGTGTGCTTTTTGTGAACAATGCAAGTATACAAAAAGTCAAAAAGAAAACGAAGTCCAATTGACCCTCAGCTTCAAATGAGTGTTCAGATACCTGTGCATATTAAATTATATTGGCTAATTTCAATCATTTTGGGGGGATGTGCTTTTAACTAATACATTCATAATTTCCTTTTAATTTAGAAACTTTTAAAATAAATCACCAGAACCTTAAACTGTTGAGAAGTTAAAAAATGTTACACAGGGGATATACTTTCTTAGCAAAGTAACTATAATTCCATAAACATTAGTAGAGATACCAATTTTATCAAACACCAAAATCCAAGAATGCTGCCTTTCAATCAGTGTTTTTTTTTTTTTTAATTTATAGTTCATGGAGCACTGTAATTACTATATTTATGATAGTAGAAATATAAATGAATAAATAATTATCTAAGTAAGTAAACATTAGTCACTCAGTCATGTCTGACTCTTTGCAATCCCATGGAATGTAGCTCACCAGACTCCTCTATCCATGGAATTCTCCAGGCAAGAATACTGGAGTGGGTAGCCATTTCCTTCTCCAGGGGATCTTCCTGACCCAGTGATTGAACCCAAGTTAAGCACTAAAATATAAAGTTATAAACTATAAGCAAGGTGAAAAGACAGCCTTCAGAATGGGAGAAAATAATAGCAAATGAAGAAAGACAAAGGATTAATCTCAAAAATATACAAGCAACTCCTGCAGCTCAATTCCAGAAAAATAAATGACCCAATCAAAAAATGGGCCAAAGATCTAAACAGACATTTCTCCAAAGAAGACATACAGGTGGCTAACAAACACATGAAAAGATGCTCAATGTCACTCATTATCAGAGAAAGGCAAATCAAAACCTCAATGAGGTACCATTACATGCCAGTCAGAATGGCTGCTATCCAAAAGTCTACAAGCAATAAATGCTGGAGAGGGTGTGGAGAAAAGGGAACCCTCTTACACTGTTGGTGGGAATGCAAACTAGTACAGCCACTATAGAGAACAGTGTGGAGATTTCTTAAAAAACTGGAAATAGAACTGCCATATGACCCAGCAATCCCACTTCTGGGCATACACACTGAGGAAACCAGATCTGAAAGAGACACGTGCACCCCAATGTTCATCGCAGCACTGTTTATAATAGCCAGGACATGGAAGCAACCTAGATTCCCATCAGCAGACGAATGGATAAGGAAGCTGTGGTACATATACACCATGGAATATTACTCAGCCGTTAAAAAGAATTCATTTGAATCAGTTCTAATGAGATGGATGAAACTGGAGCCCATTATACAGAGTGAAGTAAGCCAGAAAGATAAAGACCAATACAGTATACTAACGCATATATATGGAATTTAAAAAGATAGTAACAATAACCCTATATGCAAAACAGAAAAAGAGACACAGATGTACAGAACAGACTTTTAGACTCTGTGGGAGAAGGCGAGGGTGGGATGTTCAGAGAGAATAGCATTGAAACAAGTATACTGTCAAGAGTGAAACAGATCACCAGTCCAGGTTGGATGCATGAGACAAGTGCTCAGGGCTGGTGCACTGGGAAGACCCAGAGGGATGGGACGGGGAGGGAGGTGGGAGGGGGGATCGGAATGGGGAACACATGTAAATCCATGGCTGGCTCATGTCAATGTATGGCAAAAACCACTACAATATTGTAAAGTAATTAGCCTCCAACTAATAAAAAAAAACAACATGTAAACTTAACAATGTATAATTAGGGGAAAAAACTGACTTCATAAATTATTAATATGATGTGTAATTACAATAGTATTGTTTCCTAAGTTGCTTACTATTTTAGGGGTATTGAACATCCAACATAAAATTCTCATATTTTATTTATATAATTCTGATTTAGTTTCTTTAATGATAGTGCAAAATTCTAGTCTTATGTCTTTGACTTTTTAATTTTTAAATAAATATATTTGAATAAATAAATACATTTTAAAAATATTGTTGATGCCACAATAAGATGTGCAACTCTCAACTCAAAGCAGAAAAATATAACAGTCACTTGTATCTGGGATTAAAATGTGGAAATTTTTAACTTTAAGGATGAGTTTTCCCACAACCCAAACCTGGCTCTAATTGGAAAGTTATTGATAAACTGGGCTTTCCTGATGGCTCAGATGGTGAAGACTCTGTCTGCAATGATTGCTTTACAGAAATGCTCTGAATATGTGTTCTGATATTAATATATGCTGCCTTGTAGTCTATAACCATGCAGAGGCAAATATACTTGAGATAGCCAAGAGATTTTAATAATTCACCTGTTGAAGACATAAGCAAATTAAAGTAGTATTCTATTGACTTGATATTTGAGATAAAAATTATTATGATGTTTCACAATGCACTGACTACAAAGCCCAAACACCATGACTGTTGAAGTGTCAGACTGCAGCGAATGTCGTTACTATCTTTATTTTTCTTTTCACTCAACTTTTATAATTAAGAAAACACACTCGGCACTTGTTTTTACTTTCTTGACAATATATTTATTAACAAAAAATGCATGATGCGAAAAATATCTACCTCTTAAAAATACTATTTGCTGTCATGGTTAAACATGCTTGACCAAAACTTTTCAGATGGGATATATGTATATGCCTAAGTAAGAGGCATTAAATTTGATGGAAGCATTAAAATTGTCCCAGCTTCAGTTGTGTGTGTGTGTGTGTGTGTGTGTGTGTGTGTGTGTGTAATTAATTAATTAATTTAGCATCTTTTATAAAATAATTGATGTTAGAGATGAAGGAAATATTGTTTGAGAAAAGAAAGAATGAACGTATTTATTTTCTGCGTAGTTAGCCACTATTAAATTCGTCTTTGGAAATACTAGAGGAAATGATACAATTTCACATGAAGGCAATAACGTAAAATCTATCGTTCTTCTGTATTTTCAGGTTTGTTTAGGGCTGTTTTTAGCATCACCATTTCAAGTACAAAGGTTTAAGAAAGAATTATCTTTACACATGAATTAATTTTAAGAAAGGTGCATTATCCTCCAGGAGCAATGTTTTTACCTAAGAATTGTGAAGTTTATTGTATTACTAATTGTTTAATATACTGAAGTTAAAAATGTTACACAGGGAATATACTTTCTTAGCAAAGTTAACAGTATTTTAAAATCCTGTTTCAGGAAGTATATTGTCTGTGTGTTGTGAGGGAGGTGTGTTCCAAATGTGTCTTGCAGTAATGTAATTCAAATATGGGAATCTTTGGATGGGAAAGTTGGTGTTTTGTTTTCTTTTTTTTAATGTTAGGAAGTAATTATGTGGAATAACATTAAAATTATAACTTTTGAAAAGTATTAGATTTTCCTGAAATAAAATCTGATGGTCCAAATCAATGTTTGATTATTTGTTTTTAATTCTTAGAAGAATTTAGAAAAAATAAACCTAGTTAAGCAAGTTTTTAAAAAATTTTGTTTCTTAATCCTCAGAAGATTAAACGTTGTTTATGGAAAAAAAATAGTCAAAATAGTCAATAGTCATTATTGAATAGTCAGTCTTGAGAGAGAAGAATAAAGCTGTAAGTATTATGCTCCCTGTTTTCAAACTATACTACAGAAGCTACAGTCATCAGAAGAATATGATATTGTCACGAAAACAGACACATGGATCAGTGGAACAGAACAGAAAACCTAGAAATGAGCCCACACTTATATGAGCAGTTAGTCGATAAAAAGGGAGGCAAAAATATACAATGCAGAAAAGACCACCTCTTTAATAAATGGTGCTGGGAAAACTAAATACCCACATGCCAAAGAATTAAATCGGCTTACTTTCTCACACCATGCATGAAAATAAATTAAAATGGATGAAAGGATTAAATGTAAGATCTGAAACCATAAAACTTCTAGAAGAAAATAAAGGGAGTGATATTTTTGACATTGGTTTTAGTAGTATTATTTTTTGGATCGGTCGTCTCAGATAAGTAAAACAAAAGCAAAAATAAATTAGTGGGACTACATCAAATTAAAAAGCTTTTGGAAAGTGAAGGGAACTGTCAACAAAATGAAAAGGCAAGCTACTGAACGGGATAAGGTATTTGCAAACAATATATCCAACAAAAGGTTAATGCCCAAAATGTTCAAAGAATTCATACAATTCAACATCAAAAAATTTTTAAAAAGCTTGATTTAAAGATGGATAGATCTGAACAGACATTTCTCCAAAGTAGACATATGGATGGCCATCAAGCCCATGAAGACCTTCAACATCATTACAGATCAGAGAGACGCAAATCAAAACCGCAATCAGATATCACCTCACATCTGTCGGAATGGTTATTATTAAAATGATAACAAATAATAAGTGTTGTCAAGAATGTGGAGAAAAGCAAATCCTTGTGCACTGTTTGTGGGAATGTAAATGGATTCAGCCACTATATAAAATATTATGGAGGCTTCTCAAAAAATTACAAATAGAACTATGATTCAGCAACTCCTTTCCTGGGAATTTATCTGAAGAAAAAAGAAAACACTAATTATACATGATATATACACCATTTCCTTGGAGCCTCTGTTTATTATTTATTATGGGGAAAAAAGTGAAAGTGTTATTAGTCTCTCAGTCATATCTGACTCTTTGTGTAGCCCATTAGGCTCCTCTGTCCATGGAATTCTCCAGCCAAGAAGACCAGAGTGGGTTGCCATTCCCTTCTCCAGGGGATCTTCCTGACCCAGGGATTGAACCCAGGTCTCCTGCATTTCAGGCAGATTCTTTACCATCTGAGCCACCAGGGAAACACCAATAATCATTGTATGCCATATGAAAGAAAATAACAAGGCATTGAAGTTCAGAATAATGTGACGTGACAGTGCCTACTTTAAGAAAATGATTGGAGAGGTCCTCTCTGTGGAGGTAATCTTGAATGAGAGATTTAAAAACTGGGAAGGATATAGTCATAGAAACCGTGAGAAAGCAAAGCAGAGCAGTATCCTTTAACTTATGTGAGGAAGTTAACAGAAATTTGGTTTAGATGGATACTAGGTTAGGATTAGATGGCATTAGACATAGATATGACTTTGTATTTTATATCAGGTAGAATACGGAAATGGAACAGTTACGTTTGCATGAAAGATAAGTGATGCAATTTATAGTTTTTTAAAGCCAATCATGTTGCTGTGTTGCTATTGGAAAGTTGTAGAAGTGTGGAAACACATTACAAGGCTGTTTGAGGAGACTTGGCAGTGGGTTTGACTCGGGTAGCAGAGAAGTTTATGAAAAATAACCAATAATAATAAATGTGATAGCAATATTAATGATAATACTTCATAGTGGTTGAGGAGTTTTGAAAGAGGGATGATAATGTTAAATATAGAATCTAAGTTAGATTCTATAAACAAATAAGAAAATGATGTCAGAGGATGCTTTGTATCATGAAATTATTGTGAGAATAATGCCCTAGAATTTCAATGAAATTGGATGATTGTGGGATTAAGCTTCTTGAGCAAATGAGATGGAGGCTAAGATATTTGTGGCCGGGAAGCAATTTTTTATAACAAAACTTCAAAAGTGACCCAAAATCGAGATGAAAATCTGAAGAGTGGTCAGAGCAGTAGATAGTTGAACTGGAGGGGAAGAAAGGACATCTGAAGATAAGATAAACTGAGAGACCTGAGTGTTAGATGGCTAATCCCTGTGGAAGTTGAATTCACAATGATTAATGCCAGGAAAGGGGAGGGAGGAGGACAGAGTCTCCAATGAAATAAGTGAAGTTGTTGTTCTGTCTCCAGGTCATGTCCGCTCTTCACGACCCCATGGATTGCAGCACTCCAGGTTTCCCTATTCTTCACCATCTCCTAGAGTTTGCACAGGCTCAGGTCCATTGAATCAGTGATGCCATCCAGTCATTTCATCCTCTGTCACCCTCTTAGCCAAAGTACTGTAGCTTCAGCTTCAGCATCAGTCCTCCCAAAGATTATTCAGGGTTGATATCCTTTAAGATCGACTGGTTTGATCTCCTTGCTTTTCAAGGGATTCTTCAGAGTCTGTTCCAGCATCACAAAAGTAACAATTCTTCAGCACTCCACTGTGTCCAGCTCTTATGTCTGTACATGACTACTGGGAAAATGATACCTTGATGGTACAGACCTTTGTTGGCAAAATGATGCCCTTGATCTTTAACACACTGTCTAGGTTTGTCATAACTTCCCTGCCAAGAAGCAGTCATCTAATTTCATCACTGCCGTCACCATCCACAGTGATTTTAGTGAAGTTACCATGAAGTTAAAAGTATAAGGCTGTTGGACTTTTAAACTGAATTATTCAGCTTTAAAAACAATCTAGAAAGTGAAGTTGTAAGGAAAAACTACAGCTGCTCAGTGAATAACTCTAAAACAAAACAATCTCATCTCTAACATAGAGATTCTTTTTATTTGAGATTCTATAAACTAAAGCATAATTACTTCAATCTTGGCATGATAAAACTCTTCTAAAGCCTTAGAAAGAAAATGATGATAATGTAGAAACTATCTCCAGTATAGATGCCAGCTTGACCCCAGAATCTCTAATTGGAATGCATTTTATTCTTCTAGCTTTGTTATTTTGAGCAATTGTACCACAACACATAATTCCATTTAAATAGATATATGGCGCTTAATAAGAGTTCAGAATTGTTTGCTATGCCTTATTGACCTAAGCAAAAGGAAAAAAACAAAGCAATGTTATCCCTAACAAAGTGATAAATAAAAGATTGTACAAAGGAAAATACTGTTTCAGTACGTGTTCCTTGCCGAATCAGGTAATTAAAACATACTAGCAAATTGCTAAATGTTTTTCACGATAATACAAATACTGAGATAGAAGACATACAACTTTGGGAAGACTAGCGTGTATCAAGAGTTGGGCTTAATGAGGAAATGCCACCTGGTGTCTCTAGTTTTTTTGTTTAATTTTTTTGGCAGTCAGGCGGGGGCCTTTATTGGCTGATACACATCTACCTGCTGTGGCCGTCACAGGCGGTTGTGGGAGCAGGCGGTCCCCTCCTCCAGGCCCCTGGGGGGGACTGAGGATTCAGGGGTCAGAAGTGACACAGGAGCCCTGAACACCCAGTCAGATCAGGTAGCTTGACCTCAGGGTCAGGAACCCAGCACCGGAAAACAAGGAGAGGAGGGGTGCAGGTGGGCTCCGAGGTTTGGCTGGGGAGCGGGGAGGCCGAGACTGCCCGCCCTCGTCGTCCCGGCATGTGTGCAGGGCCGGGCAGTTGATGAGACAACAGAAGCTCCAAACCTGCCGTCCCTGCCGCAGACCTGCATCACCCCTTTTCACAGAGGGAAACTGAGGCCCAGGGCCCGGAGCCCTCTCACCTGGGCCACGCCTCCCTCTCAGGCCCCCGTCCCTGCTCAGCCTCATAGAAGGCAGACGCGCACCGGGTACCGGGACGAAGACCACCTCCCAAAGGCCTAGGTGGCAGAAGGGACCCTGAGGATATTAATAAATATGGACGGGCAGACCCCAGAGGCAGTCGGCCCAGTCCAGGCTGGGAAGGGAAGCCTGGCCTGGCCCTCCACATGAGGCCACCAGCACCCTCAGTCTGTCTCCGCTCCGCTCCCAGGGGCCAGGATCCGGTAGCTGGCCGTGTGTCCTCCCTTTTGCCCTTCAGGAGGCTCGGGGTGCCCCTGGGGGTGGCAAGGCTTGTACCCGACCCCTCTGGTTCCACTGGGTTCTTCTCACCAAGGTCTCCTTTGCGGCCAGGTTCTCCCCACTGCCCCCATGGAGCCTTGGGCTCCCCTTGCAGTCCTCTTTCACTCTTCTCTCCAGGATGGCCTGAGGCTTCTTTGGGTCAAGTGTGACCTGGGGGGTCCCATACATCCAGGACTCCCAGGAATGTCCATGGGACCAGGAAGTCCAGGAGGTCCTGGGGGGCCTGGGGACCCAGCCGGTCCTGGGGGCCAGTGGCTGCTGGTCTCAGTGAAAGTGTTGGACAGAAACGGGTCCTCAGTCTGGGAGATCCAGGTGCAGGGTGGTCCAACAGGATCTGGGGGCCAGGGGGGCCAGGGGGCCAAGAGGCCTAGGGGCCCTGGAGGCCTCCTCTTTCCAGGGGTACCCACAGCTCCGGCCTGACCAGGGCTTCCTGGGGGCACGGAGCTGATGACCTGCTGGACCTCTCATTCCCATTGGGCCCCCGCTGCCAGGGTCTCCCTTTGGGGGCAGTGGGCCCAGGAAGCCCCCGGGCACCAACTCCATCATCTCAAGGGAGCAGAGGAGGCCTCTGGTTTTCTCTGGCTCCCGGCAGCCCTCAAAGGCCGCCATCCCCAGAGCTGCCCTGGGCAAGTGGAGAGCCCCAAGGCGGGTCAGGGTCCTCAGAGGGGCAACTGGAGTCGGGGGCAGTCAGCCCTGCTACCTTGGCCTCCAGCACCTTCAGGCGCTCGGTCAATTCTGACACTTCGCGGCAGTTGAGACAACCAGAGAAGCCTGTGGGCCCGAGGGGCCATCCGCCAGGTGGCGCTGCCCGATCACCCAGGCGCCAGGAAACCAGAGGAGTCTGCCATTTCCTTGCAGCTCGGCGGCGAGGGCCCGAAGGCCGCATCTCCACTGGCAGGCGGTCACCGTCTGGTACATCACCTTGTACGTAGGTCTCACCCCCGTCTTGTAGCTCTCACTCAGTCGTGTCCGACTCCCGTGACCCCATGGACTGTAGCACGCAAGACTCCTCTGTCCATGGGATTCTCCAGGCAAGAATCTGGAGTGGGTAGCCATTCCCTTCTGCAGGGGATCCTCCCTATCCAGGGATCAAACCGGGTCTGCTCTATCACAGGCAGACTCTTTACTAACTGAGCCACCAGGGAAGCCCCTGTCGCTGTTCCCAGGGCCGCTCATCGGCCAGGGGCAATTCTGCAGCAGCCTCTGCAGGTCGGTGCCGTTCTGCATGTGGCAGGAGAGGGTGCGGGTCACCGCCTAGGAGCACCAGTTAGTTCCTGCGCACAGAGAACCGAGCTCCTCCCGCCATCCCCGACGCTCCAAGCGGTGCTGCCTCGCAGGTGGCCGGAGCCCTCAGCAAAGCAGCGCCCAGGCCTGCGGGCGCCCATGCTGCTCCCGGAGCCCTCCCAGGCGGGCCCCTCGCAATAGCTCCCAGCCTGTTGTGCCGGCTCGCCTGCCTGCCCACCGGGCCAGCCACCCCAGATGCGAAGATCCTGGTTCCCAGCACAGCAGCGAGCGGGCTCTAGTTTGTTATATAACTTAACTATGATTAAATTTATCACAGACAAATCCATGAAGCATAGGATTTTTAGAAAGTTCAAATTATGAGTGATCATAGAGCATTTGATGCTTTCGAATTGTAGTGCTGGAGAAGACTCTTGAGAGTCCCTTGGACTTCAAGGAGATCAAATCAGTCAATCCTAAAGGAAATCAACTATGAATATTCATTGGAAGGACTGATACTGAAGCTCCAATCATTTAACCACCTTTCACAAAGAGCTGACTCATTGGAAAAGACCCTGATGCTGGGAAAGGTTGAAGGCACAGGGTGAAGGAGGCGGCAGAGGATGAGATGGTTGCATGGATTCACCAACTCAATGGACATGAATTTGAGCAAACTCTGGGTTAGATAGTGGAGGACAGAGGCGCCTGGCATGCTGCAGTCCATGGGATCACAGAGTCCGACGTGACTCAGCAACGGAACAGTAGCAACAGCATAGAGCTTTAGTATCACCTGTGAGTAAGAGAGGCTTCTGATCTAAGAGCCTCCTGTTTCAGAAATGCTCTGATTTTTGTGTACTGTTTTTCTCCCTTCTCACAGTTTGTATCAGTCCAGCACAAGCCATCATCTGCTTGAAGGACGAAAGAGCAAGATGAAGAAATCCTGAATACAGAATCTAAAATGAGTGAGTGAGTTACCCATAATTTAAAATTTTGTTCATTTTCTTTGGGTTCCTGTTAAAATACTGGCTGGTGTTAGGTAGTAATGTAACACGAAATATGTAGTGAAAAATATGTTCTCATTGCCTAATATACATTCTTGGAATCCTAGGCTGAAAGACAGTGATATAAATCATATATATGTATATATATACACCCCTTTCCTTTCCATATGACAGTAGACAGATTTCAACCTAGCAAAAGAGGATATCTCCCACTTTTATTGTTTAGATTACAACAATGAAACTTAACTCAGAAATTTATCAAAGGAAGGAAATACAATCTGAAAATGTGTGATGAAGTTATGGAGACTGGTTCAAATTTTAATTAAAATAGGATTGACATCATATAACTCTAGCAACAGTGTTATATTAGAAACCATCAGATAAGATTGTTGCTTTCAATCAGAAGCATGAGTATGAGGGAGAGCTGTCTAACAAATGTGCATCTGTCAATCTTAATGCTTTATGATTGCTACAAATACATAATTAAGTGAAGAACTTCTAGTTTTCATTTGTGGTTAGTAGATAGACCATAAAATTAAAAGTATGGAATCAACTTGACAGAGTCTGGAAGAGAAGAATGCCATATTAAAGAGGTCTCATACTGAAAAAGGTAAAATTAAACTTTTCTAATTTTCCCACTTATAAGATATATAATTTTGAGAAATTCAGTTAATTTATCTAAATCTCAGATTCTTTCTTTGTAGAAATATTATCAAACCTATAGATTTGTAAAAATTAAATATGTCTCATATATAAAAGAGAACTTGACTTGCAAGAAGTAAACCTCAATGAATTATGTTTGCATAATAGTATATGTATTTATATGTATATATATATGTATATTTTTAAATGCCCTCATATGACTAGATGGATATTCAAAATAGGTTTAGGTTTTCTCATTTAATATCCATTGCCAAATCATATCCTATAAAATAGCTTACTCCATTAAAAGGACACATGCACAACTCAAAATAAGAGAGTTGTTTCTCAAGTAGCATTCTAAGTACATGCAGGAAACTTATCACCCACACTAGATTCTATCTTACAAATTTCAGAAAACAAGATCAAAAAGTAAGTTGGCAAAAGGAATTGAACTTACCAGGTCAACACACTGTGAATCTAATCTTTTACATTTTGTATCTACTTTGCTGCATGTTTTTTTGGATTATACATTTGTATGCTCCTAGGTCACTACAAAATAGAGAAGTGCCTGCTAAACTACATTAAATTGCTCTAAATATAGCTTTAAAATATGCTGTAATATTGCCTTAATCAGACTGCCTCAATAACCTTAGCAGCTCACTGTAGAGCTGCTGGATAAAAGAATCTTAGTCAACTGCTTCAAAATTTAGTTGATTTCAGACTGTGCACATCTAGGTGACTGATCATTTTCTAGAAATGGTGTCTGTAAATTTGGAAGCTCACAGACTCACCAGGCCTGTAAATTACTTATGTGATTAAAATAAGTAGCTGCTTTCTTTAATGTGCAATTTTATGAGGAAGTAACTATTAATACTATATTAATGCAGATCTGTGTAAGAAATGTTTAATGTCACTGTGAGCACACCTTGTCTTATTTTTTTTATAGAAGAGTTGCACCAGGTCTTAAACAGCAAACCAAATTAAAAATTTCCTCTAATATCACATTTCACATAATAAAATGAGACAAACACATGACTTTTATTATGGGAAACAGTGGAAACAGTGGCTGACTTTATTTTTTTGGGCTCCAAAGTCACTGCAGATGGTGATTGCAGCCATGAAATTAAAAGACGCTTACTCCTTGGAAGGAAAGTTATGACTAACCTAGACAACATGTTAAAAAGCAGAGACATTACTTTGTCAACAAAGGTCCATCTAGTCAAGGCTGTGGTTTTTCCAGTAGTCATGTATGGATGTGAGAGTTGGACTATAAAGAAAGCTGAGCACCGAAGAATTGATGCTTTTGAACTGTGGTGTTGGAGGAGACTCTTGAGAGTCTCTTGGACTGCAAGGAGATCCAACCAGTCCGTCCTAAAGGAAATCAGTCCTGGGTGTTCATTGGAAGGACTGATGTTGAAGCTGAAACTCCAATACTTTGGCTACCTGATGTGAAGAGCTGACTGGAAAAGACGCTGATGCTGGGAAAGATTGAGGGCAGGAGGAGAAAGGGACAACAGAGGATGAGATGGTTGGATGGCATCACCGACTCAATGGACATGAGTTTGGGTAGACTCCAACAGTTGGTAATGGACAGGGATGCCTGGCGTGCTGTGGTTCATGGGGTTGCAAAGAGTCAGACACGACTGAACTACTGAACTGAACTGAGGAGATAAATTATTTTCTTCTGCACAGTGATATGCTTTTAGGATACTTTATAAATAGCAATCAGTTTCACATTCTATAGTTTTCTTCTGTTGTATACTAGTGGTTTTCAACTCTGGTGAGGCAACGTCCTACCTAATAACAATCAGCAAAGCATAAATTAAAAGAAAACTGTACCATCAAAGTGCTTCCCAGATAGCTCAATAGTAAAGAATCCACTTGCTAATGCAGGAGACACAGGAGATGCAGGTTCAGTTCCTGGGCTGGGAAGATCCCCTGGAGGAGGAAATAGCAATCCACACCAGTATTGTTGTCTGGGAACTCCCATCGTCAGAGGTTCCTGGCCAGCTACAGTCCATGGGGTCACAAAAGAGTCAGACATGACTTACTGACTGAGCATCCATACACATGCTATCAAAAATTGAGAATACGAAGTGTTCCTAAGAAAGTATTGATATAGACATTTAATAATTTTCCCCTTAATATTTTTCTGAGATTGTTTTCATAGGAAGCATTCTCAAGTTTCTAAGCACTAGAATTCTAGCATTTGGTAGCAGAAGAAAAAAACAAAAAACAAAACAGGTTTTGGAAGCTTCAGCTTACAATATTGCAAAAGAAAACTACAGACAGAATTAACAAGTAAAATATGGAACAATTGTCGATTTTTTATTGCATCACTTGCAGACTCATAAATTTATTAATAATTTATTGACAGATAAAACATTTATCTCTTGTTTTTCAGATTTTGTGTTCTATCTAAATCATAATAGACATTACTTATGTTCAGGATCTAGGTAAAAATATTTGTCATATACCCTTTTATGGCTACAGAATATGCAATATTTTCTAAGCATCCACTAAAGACAAATGCTATAATTCTCAGTGTTACCAAAGTAGCAAGTGCTTATGTTTTTATACTTTAATTTCTTTAAAGGCTACCAGCTCTTGAAAATAGGACTCAGTTTCAGTATGGTAAAATTTGAAGACTTAATTTCGGCAATTGGATTTTAAAATTATTAATAAGCCATACATGCACATGATTATTGCCAATAGGTTAACATATTCCTTTTGCTGGTTAAAATAAAATCCATTCATGCAGTTATATAAAATAGTTATTCTGAAGTCACTATCCTAGTGATCTTATCATTAACTTGCCCAACTATTACTGAATTTAATCCTATAATGTTAATTAGGAACTTGGTCTCTCTAGCAGAGCTAGAAATTTTATAATGTGGGACCATTATGGTTCTTCACGTCATGGATGATATGTCTCTTTCCCTAAGGGAATGTCAGGAGATAGTTCATGGCAGGGATGCCATTATCCATCATCTATGAGTTAGACAAATTGCCTTGGAACCATGGAAAAACCCAACTTCTACAAATTAAAAACAAACCTTTTCAAATTATTATAATTTATATATGACATATAATATTATTATTCTCTGCAAAAGTTGAATTTTTAGTACAGTGTCAGTTTTATTAATAAATCTGGTTACCCAGAAACACAGAAAAATCTTGGTAAAATAATCCAAGGACAGAGACTACTAAAGGGAAGACATTTTTAACTGAGTAGGGTAAAGTAGAAATTACCACTTTTGCAAACTAGAGGTAGTTAATTGATGATCATTTTAAAGAATATTTTCAACTCCAGCTGTCTCATTGAAATACCTCTCAGACCAGGAACTGTCATCTCTACTGCGTATTTCCTCCTCAATACAATTGACAATAAGAGCAAATTTAATAATGAGACATTTAATATTTATCTGTATGTTAATAACAGAAATTATGAGTTAACATTGTATCTTTGTGGATTTTTTTTATGCAATACGACAGTAGCAATAACTTGGTAATGTCTATCAATTTCAGTGAGGTAGTAGTATTTATTATTCATCTGAACTAGGAGTCCAGAACAAAAATTCCAGCTCAAACAGTGAAGTAACTAGCATTTCCCAAGATCCTTGCTTTTAGGCATAACTGTTGACAGTGATCATCAGGTGATTTTCTTCAAGGGAGTAGAGGGGATTAGCAGTCTTGCCCAATTCCTACGCTGTTTCAAGCAGGGAGACTTTCATGCTGAAAAGTCAGCTTTGTGCTCTGACTAGTGAATGAAGTAAATAAGATCTATACATAATCTATGGGAGGTGAGAGGAAAGTGAGAAAGAAAAGAAATTACTGTCTCCTATCTGGAGAAGGAAATGACAACCCACTCCAATACTCATGCCTGGAGAATCCCATGGATGGAGGAGCCAGGTGGGCTACAGTCCATGGGGTCGCAAAGAGTTGGACATGACTGAACGACTTCACTTTCACTTATTGATAGGCAGGACTGTTGCCCCACTGGAGACTGTGTTAACCACATGCTACAGAATAGAACTTATTAAGAGCAGGTTTGAATAATGTAGGAATGAATTTGTTTAAAATTTCATTTTAGTGGTCAGCAGGAAGAGATTAAATTTGAGGGTTGACCAACTGCTAACATGGTCTTCTTATCTGTCATCACCACCAGAGTGAAATTCAAGAAGTGGGTTACTGGTCATGTTTCTAATGATTAAAATAAATTAATATTGCAAAATTGGTTAATAGGTGCCACTGACATTTTCTAATATTTAGAGCATAGATCGAAGATGGTAGATCTTGGCACTTGACAACCAATTAATAGATAGCAGAGCATAATAAGGCTTTTCCAATGAAGATTTAGTGATGTTTTTAGTTGAAAGTCCTTAATAAGAATCAGATTCCCAGACATTTACCATGACATTGTTTGTCCAAGTCAACCTGTGAAAAGAATTCTGTTGACTCATTTTGATACTTTGGAGATATAGTGGCAATGCTTACCAAACCAAGACGACAGTGGAATGCTGTGAACAGAAACCAAATTGACATGTTTACAGTAATGAATAGAGATAGCTTTCCTGATAGAGGTATGGAAAGAATGATGTGAATTTCATTGGTATTTAGGTATTAGGTATTTAGGATCCAATTTAGGTAAATTGGATCAGAGTTTATAATGGACTCTATAAAAAAAGAAAAAATATAAAATGAATCATGACTATGAATATTCTGACTTGTAGGTATTTACCAAAACAAGACACACTGTGAAAAGACCAGGGGTGGCTATTTTATTTGTTCACTCTTTTTCCTCCATTGGGATGGAATTAATGAAATTATGAATTTCAATTTGGGCATGTTGAGCCTGAAGTGACTTGGAAATATCCAAGTCAACATCTTATAAAATCTGTTGAATACTCTGACCTGAAGTTCAAAAAAGACAGAAAGGAGAGGAGAATGTGGGTGGCAGAAATACAGCTTGGTGGAAGGGTTTTTTTGTTTTTTTAACACAATGAGAAAGGCTCACTTGAGAAGAAGGTAAATATCAAGCAAGAAAATGAATAATTATTAGATGGGAAGACAGGATGTGATGGGGAAAAAGACCTGTACTCAGAAAACTGTAAGATGCTGATGAAAGAAATTAAAGATGACACCAACAGGTGGGAAGATATACTGTGTTCTTGGCTTGGAAAAATAAGCATTGTTAAAATGATCATACTACCCAAGACAATCTATATATTAAATACAATCCCTATCAAATTATCAAAGGCATTTTTCACATAACTGGAACAAAATTTGTATGGAAACATGCAAAACCCTTAATTGGTCATAACAATCTTGAGAAAGAAGAGTGGAATTGGAGAAATCATGCTTTCTGACTGACCTTTACTGAAAATCTACATTAATCACAATATGGTGCTGGCACAGGAACATATATAGATGGAATAGGATACAGAACCCAGAAATACACCCACATGCTTATGGTCACTAATCTATGACAAAGGAAACACGAATATACAATGGAGAAAGACAGTCTCTTCAGTAAGTGGTGCTGAGAAAACTGGACAGTTTCATGGAAAAGAACAAAATTAGGATACGCTCTAAAACTATGTTAAAAAATAAACTCAAAATAGATGAAAAACCTGAATGTAAGATTGGAGGCTTTAAATTCCTAGAGTAAAACATAGGTGCTTGTGCACACACACACACACACGTGTGTGTGTGTGTGTGCTGAGTCATGTCCAACTCGTTGTGGACTCCTGGACTGTAGCCCACCAGGCTCCTCTGTCCATGGAATTTTCCATATAAGAATACTGGAGTGGGTTGGCACTTCCTACCCAGGGGATCTCCCCCACTCAGGGACCAAATCCACATCTCCTGCATCTCCTGCTTTGGCAGGGAGTTTCTTTACCACTGAGACACCTGGGAAGTTCAAAAACATACATGCTCTTTGATATAAATGCAGCAATATTTTTTTCAGATTCCTCCCCTGACCTAGGGTAATGGAAATAAAAATAGACAAATGGGACTTAATAAAACTTAAAAGCTTTTGCACAGCAAAGAAAACTGTAAACAAAATGAAAAAACAGCTTATGGAACAGGAGAAAATATTTGCAAATGATGTTACCAACAAAGGATTAATTCCCAAAGTATAAAAAAACTCATACATCTCAATATCAAAAAAAAAAAAAAAAATCAAAAGATCGGCAAAATACCTAAATAAAAAGTTCTCCAAAGACATAAGGATGGCCAACAGGCACATGAAAAGATGCTCAATAAAACTAATAATTAGAGCAATGTAAATCAAAACTGCAATGAGGTATCACCTTCAACAACCAGAATTTCATCATTCAAATGTCTACAAATGATAAATATTGGAGATGGTATAGAGAAAAATGAACCCTCCTACAGCATTAGTGGGAATGTAATTCATGAAGCCCCTATGGAATACGATATGGAAATTACTTTTAAAAACTTAAGATAGAACTACCAAATAATCCAGAAATTCTACTCCTGGGCATATATATGGAGAAATCTCTAATTTAAGAAGTTAAGTACACCCCACTGTTCGTAGCAACACTATTTACAAAAGCCAAAACATGGAAACAATCTAAATGTCCATCAAAAGAAGATTGGATAAAGAAGATGTGGTATATGCATACAATGGAAAGTTAACTCAGCAAAAAAATGAAATAATGCCATTTGTAGCAACATGAATGGATCTAGAATTATCATATTAAATGAAATAAGTCAGACAAAGACAAATATCATATAATATCACTTATATGTGGGAATTATAAAAATAATACAAGTGAACTTATTTGCAAGGTCAATCAAGACTCACAAACACAGAAAGCAAACCTGTAGTTACCATATTGGATAGTGGCAGTGGTGTGTAAGATAAATTAGGAGTTTGTAACTAACAAACACATTGTACTATATATAAAATAGATAAACAACAAGGACCTACTATATAGCACAGAGAACTATGTTCATTATCTTTTAATAACCTAAAAATGGAAAAGAATCTGAAAAAGAATAGCTATAGAACTAAATCACTTTTTTATACATCTGAAACTAACACAACATTATAAATTAACTACACTTCAACTTAGTTAAAAAAATAAATAAAAAGGATGGTTTTGATGGAAATAAAACCTGGATGGAAAAAGCTGGTTTTGATGGAACCAGTATATAACAGCCTTAAAAGCAAGCATTGAATTTGGATTAGTTATGATTGTTAGTCAGTTTAAACCATCTTGATTTCTTGAGCACAGGGACTTGATGTTGTTCAAGTTGAACCCAGTGAAAAATTAGTGTAGTAGAAATTGGAAAAAAAATTGAAAACATGAAAGTTGGGAGTTATGTAGAACATCTAGATTTCTATTATAGAATTTCATGTAAAAAGTAACAAAGTCATGAAATAGAATGGAAAAGGGTAGGCAGGAGATAGATAGCAACAGTTGTAACCAGACATGGAACAATGGACTGGTTCCAAATTGAAAAAGGAGTACATCAAGGCTGTATATTGTCACCCTATTTATTTAACTTATATCCAGAGTGCTGCTGCTGCTGAGTCACTTCAGTCGTGTCCAACTCTGTGCGAACCCAGAGACGGCAGCCCACCAGGCTCCCCCGTCCCTGGAATTCTCCAGGCAAGAACACTGGAGTGGGTTGTCATTTCCTTCTCCAATGCATGAAAGTGAAAAGTGAAAGTGAAGCCACTCAGTCGTGTCTGACCCTTAGCGACCCCATGGACTGCAGCCTACCAGGCACCTCTGTCCATGGGATTTTCCAGGCAAGAGCACTGGAGTGGGGTGCCATTGCCTTCTCCATATATACAGAGTACAACATGAAAAATACCAAGCTTGATGAAGCACAAGATGGAAACAAGATTGCTGGGAGAAATAACAATAACCTCAGATATGCAGATAACACCAATCTTATGGCAGAAAGTGAAGAGGAACTAAAGAGCCTCTTGATGAAAGTGAAAGAGGAGAGTAAAAAACCTATCTTAAAGCTCAACATTTGGAAAACTAAGATCATGGCATCTGGTCCCAGCAGTTCATGGCAAATAGATGGGGAAACAATGGAAACATTGAGAGACTTTATTTTCTTGGGCTCTAAAATCACTGCACGTGGTGACTGCAGCCACAAAATTAAAAGATGCTTGCTCTCGAAAGAAAAGCTATACAAACCTAGACAGCATATTAAAGAGCAGAGATACCACTTTGCTGACAAAGGTCTGTATAGTCAAAGCTATAGTTTTTTCAGTTGTCATGTATGGATGTGAGAGTTGAACTATAAAGAAAGCTGAGCACTGAAGAATTGATGCTTTTGAATTGTGGTGTTGGAGAAGATTCTTGAGAGTCCCTTGGACTGCAAGGAGATCCAACCAGTCCATCCTAAGGGAAATCAGTCCTGAATATTCATTGCAAGGACTAATGCTGAAACTGAAACTCCAATACTTTGGCCACCTGATGAGAAGAACTGACTGAAAGATTGAAGGCAGGAGGCGAAGGGGATGACAGAGGATGAGATGGCTGGATGGCATCACCAACTCAATGGACATGAGCTTGAGTAAGCTCCAGGAGTTGGTGATGGACAGGGAGGCCTGGCGTGCTGCAGTCCATGGGGTAGCAGAGTCTGAGAGGACTGAGTGACTGAACTGAACTGAGGCAGGAGATGATTATGAACTTCATTCTAAAGTATTTTCTGTTGTTTTTGCATAATTTATTTAAAAATTTTCTATTCAGGCTTTTGGAATCAGATATCCAAGGGTTATTGTTTTGTTTTCCTGTTGAGTCTGCCTGCAGAGGGATCCAGATGGGAAGATACTCTCATTAAGAAGCTTGTTGAACCATTTGTCTAACTGGAAGGCTATTTTCTGTGTCTCTAAGTAATGGTAATTACTTTGAACTTTATTTCTGAAAGAAGGAGTGAAAAAACTAATTCTTCTGTCTGAAAGAAGAATATTTGCAGTGGTAGGATAGCTTTGCTTTGCTTCGTTTTTGGTCCCTCTCCGTCAATTAAGTAACACTAACCAATTAAAAAAAAATTAAGGTGTTTTTCTTACAAAAAATGAAAATAATGAAAAAAAAAAAGAAAATAATGGAAGCGTTCATCAACATTCCCTCCTTCTACCTAAATGTGTTTTTTTGTTTGCTTTTAATCCACTCAGTTTTTTCTCATACATTATGTATTATAAACAAATTGGAACAGAAAAACAATATTATTTTAAAACAACTTGTATTTTAAAAATTAATCTAAAAACAATTTTTATTCTACTTTGTGCCATGTTGAGCTTTCTTCTTGTTTATCTCTTAAATGTTTGGCTTTAGAACTTTCATATAAGAAAATTAGACTATACTATACTATATTACTTGAAATTATACTCACAATTTTCCACAGCTGTGGAAAATTCTTCAAGAGATGTGAATACCATAACACCTTACCTGCCTCCTGAGAAACCTGTGTGCAGGTCAAGAAGCAACAGTTAGAACCGGACATGGAACAACAGACTGGTTCCAAATTGTAAAGTAGTACTCCAAGACTGTGTATTGTCTGCTTATTTAACTTATAAGCAGAGTTATTGCTGCTCAGTTGCTCAGTCACATCCAACTCTGTGACTCCGTGGACTGCAGCATGCCAGCTTCCCTATTCTTCTGTTGACTCAGATGATAAAGAATCTGCCTGAAATTCAGGAGACCTGGGTAAGATGGCAATGGATAAGTCATCAGATGACAGTATCAGAACCAGAACATTAACGAGAACTGACATTAAAGGATAGAAATGCCAAATACAGCAGCAGCTATGATTGAGTGCATATTCCAAAGACTGATTCCAGTGACAATATCTCCAGAGTTCAAGGAATTTTCCCAGTGCTGACTTAGTATAATTAGAGGAGAAAAATAAGTATCATTAAAATTATGCTACTCTAGAGATGATTTCCTAGTAAATCAGCTTATATTTAGAAAATGATTAATTTGAGCTTCTTCAGTTTTAGTTATCTGTTGTTTAAAAATGATCATGATTTAGTTTTCTAAACAGAAGTTATTAAGATGCATATACTCCATGCATTAGAAGTTTCAGGTGCCTCTTCGCAGCTTAAAGAAAGAGAAAAATCTAGTATATTGTTAAGATTAGGTCAAATATGACATGCCAAGAGTAAAACAAATAGCTAATATGATTCCTGTATCTATCAGACAAACACAGAATTGGTAAAATGTGTGTATGTGTGGTGTGCATAAAGACATTTATTTCAAGGACTGATCTTGGCTTACACAAATGTAGGGTCTGGTTAAGGAAGTCTGAAATCGACAGTGCAGGTTGGCAGGCTATTTACCCTCAGATAAGAGTTTATGTTGGGGTCCACAGTTGGGATTTCTTCTTCCTCAGGGGAAAGCTATTTTTCTCTTAAGTTCTTTTGACTGATTATACAAAGTCCACTCAAAGTATGGAGGCTAATCTACTTTAATGGAAATCAACTAATGATAGATATCAATCACATCTACAAAATATCTTCACAGCAACACCTAGGTTAACAACAATTTTATTAGTGTTGCATAATTGAATGCTTTAGTCCCAGCCAAGTGGACACATAATAATTAAAATTCCCAACACTCATCTGTTTCCAGAAGCATTTCTTCTTAATAATGAAAACTTTTTAAATCCAACCTTTTCGGGAAGTGTTGTCTAAGTCTTAGCAGTTAGTTCCTCCTCTATGAATAGTCCTTGTGCAAACATAAATATGAAATGAAACAGAGTAAAAGAGAAAAAAAGATTAGACTGCTGCTATTTCACTTCTAGACTTGCTATAAATAAAGACAGTGTTGTACTGGTGAAAGAATATACAACTACATCAATGCTACTGAATAGAGAATCCAGAAATAAACCTCTATAAATACAGTCAACTAATCTTTGACAAGAAGCAAAGACAGTACAATGGAACAAAGATAATCTCTTTAATAAATAGTGCTGAAACAACTGGGCATCCACCTGCAGAAAAATGAATGACTTTACATGCCTCAAAAAATGAACACATGATCCTAGATATAAATGTAAAAATGCAAAACTATAAACTCCTAGAAGACAGCACAGGAGAAATTGCAGATGACCTTGAGCATGACAATGTCTTTTTAAATACCAAAGATGGGAACCATGAAATAAATAATTGATAAGCTGAAATTTATTAATATTAAAATTTCTTCTTTGCAAAGCTCAATGTCACAGACTGGGAGAAAAATATTTGCAAAAAAGCACACTGATGAAGGACTGTTACCCAAAATAAAGAAACCTTAAAATCCAAAGTAAGAAAGAAAAAAAAAAACTCATTAAAAAATGAACCAAAGACCTTAACAAATATGTAACCAAAAAAAGATATGCAGATGGAAAACAAGCATCTGAAAAGATGTTCCACATCATAAGTTCTCAGGGAAATGAAAATTAAAACCCCAATAAGATACAACTGTGTAACTGCTGCTACTGCTAAGTCGCTTCCGTCGTGTCCGACTCTGTGCGACCCCATAGACGGCAGCCCACCAGTCTCCGCTGTCCCTGGGATTCTCCAGGCAAGAATACTGGAGTGGGTTGCCGTTTCCTTCTCCAGTAGAATAGCACAAATCTGAACACTGACACCATCAGATTCGGGGAGAATAGAGAGCAGGAGACGCTCACACTTATTGCTGGTGGGAAAGTAAAATGGCATGGTCACATTGGAGAATAGTTTGATGTTTTATTACAGAATTAAATGTACCCTTACTGTATGGTCTAGCAATCATACTCTCTGGTATTTATGTACAACGTTAGAAACTTACATCCCCATATTGATTTTTATAGCAGTTTTATTCATGACTGCCAAAACTTGAAAGCAACTAAGATGTCCTTCAGCTAGGTGAATGGTAAACTCAACTGTGGAATATCCAAACAATGGGACATTATTCATTACAAAAAATAAATAAGCTATCAAGCCATGGAAATATATGAAAGAGGCTTAAATGTGTTAATATGTTGCTGAGTGAAAGAAGCTAATCTGAAATGTCTACATATTGTATGATTCCAACTATGTACCATTCTGGAAAACGAAACACAAATTATGAACACAATGAAAAGTTCAGTGGTTGCCAAAAGTGATTTTGGCAGGGAGGAAAGAAGGATAGACAGAATATAAAGGATTTTTGAGGGCAGTGAAAATACTCTGTATGATACTATAATGATGGATATAAGTCATTATACATTTTTCCAAACTCCAAGGGTTGTACCCTAAGGTTAACTGTAGACTGGATGATTATGATTCGTTTATACAGTTACATCTTCAAGGCAAATGTACCATTCTGGTGAGTGATTTTTTTTTTTTCAATTGATTAAAAATTGACATAAGCATTATGTAAGTTTAAGATGTACTTCATATTAATTTGGTGTATTTACATACTGCAATATAATTTCCACCATAGAGTTAGCTAACATTTCTGTGCAACCCCATAGACGGCAGCCCACCAGGCTTCTCTGTCCTGGGATTCTCCAGGCAAGAACACTGGAGTGGGTTGCCATTTCCTTCTCCAAGCTGACATCTTGTCACATAATTATATTTTTTTGTGTGTGATGAGAACAATTAAAATCTAGTCTCTTAGCAACTTGGAAAATTATAATACCGTATCGTTGGCTATAATCACTATGCTATACATAGGCTTGCACTGTAAACATTTCCCCAATTTCGCTATTTTTGTGCCCTGATAACCACCATTTTACTCTCTCTCTCCATATGTATATATGCACACACACACACACATATAATATATGTATGTATAAGTTCACAACATAAATATATATAAATATATCTATATAGGTTAACAACAAAACTGAGAGGAAAGTACAATTTCCCATAAAGCCCCTCTGCCCATACATGTATAACCTTCCTGTATTATCCCCTTCTATTTCATAGTAACAAATATTTTCATGATGTAACATTGTGCTGTTGTTCAGCCACTAAGTTGTGTCCAACTCTTTGCGAGCCCATGAACTTCAGCATGCCAGGCATTCCTGTCCTTCACTGTCTGCTGGAGTCTGCTAAAGTTCATGTCCATTGAGTCAGTGAGGCCATCATGTAGCATCATGAAGTCACCAAATGTTGTGATTTTTGATGGCATACATTTCTTTCAGTTTTGTTGTTGTTGTTGTTTTTATTCCACGCCGTGGTATGGAGCTAAGGTCTGTAGTCTGTATTCTATGAAGTCTTGAAATTTCCTGCTGCCTCTGCCTTCTGCCCAGGTGGCAGAACTGGCAGCCCTCTTGGAGAATGTACACTCACATATTAAAAAGCATCAGCTAGCATCCTTTTCATGATGCTCTTGGGCACCTCTTGGCTGAGAAAAATTGTGAAAGTAATGAGTTTTTTCTTACTTCTGGAGAAGCTAAACTTTTAATGGTACTTATGTTACCTTCTACTCAGCCTGTTAAAAAAATACTTTTTCTGCCTAATAACACAGCTGAAACTGTGGTCATTCCTCATTCTCAGACTACTCTCACACTCTACTTCACCAGCAGAGCAATTTCCCTTGGTAACTCTTTCAGATATTGCCTTTTTCTAAATTAATTAAAAACAAATAAACAAAAGAGGGAAGGAAAGGCAAAGAAACTTTGATGTAGAGACATTCAGTATTTTTTTATTTTCCACATAGATCATCACTGATGCTCCCCAGATAGTCAGTCAATATATAAAAGTATTTACTCCTTATTTCCATAATGACACCCCTTCCCTGGCACATGTTACAAACAGGTGATGCTAAGAAGAACTGAACATGATTGATACATCCAAAGTTTCTACAGCAAGACTCTAGTAATGTAAGAACTGCTTTATTGTCAACTACACAAACTGTTTAAGGGGTGGACACTCAAGACAAATAAAGTGGCTCACTTCCCTCCTCACCATCTTTTGGAGATCATATGGAGACCATAGGATCAGGATCCATTATTCACCTGAAAAATCTTGAGAGTTTTTATGATATTCAGAATGTTTAAAGTATAACCATGAGCAAAAATGTGAGTGACCATTGGCAAGATTCTTCTAAAATATTTTGAATTATTAGTCAGTTCAGTTCAGTTCAGTTGCTTAGTCATGTCTGACTCTTTCGCAGCCCCATGGACTGCAGCACATCACATCTCCCTGTCCATCACCAATTCCCGGAGTCCACTCAAATCTATGTCCATTGACTCAGTGATGCCATCCAACCATCTCATCCTCTGTCATCTGCTTCTCCTCCTGCCTTCAATCCTTCCCAGCATCAGGGTCTTTTCCAATGAGTCAGTTCTTCACATCAGGTGGCCAAACTATTGGAGTTTCAGCTTCAGCCTCAGTCCTTCCAATGAATATTCAAGAATGATTTCCTTTAGGATGGACTGGTTGGATCTCCTTGCTGTCCAAGGGACTCTCAAGAGTCTTCTCCAACAGCACAGTTCAAAACCATCAACTCTTTAGCACTCAGCCCTTATGGTCTAAATATCACATCCATACATGACTACTGGAAAAACCACAGCTTTGATTATACAGACCTTTGTGGGCAAAGTGATGTCTCTGCTTTTTAATATTATGCTGTCTAGGTTTGTCATAGCTTTTCTTCCAAGGATCAAGCATTTTTTAATTTCATGGCTGCATTCACCATTCACTCTGATTTTGGAGCCCAGAAAAATAAAGTATTTTACTGTTGCCATTGTTTCCCCCTCTATTTACCATGAAGTGAAGGGATGGGAGGCCATGATAGTTTTTTGAAGGCTGAGTTTTAAGCCAGCTTTTTTACTCTCCTCTTTCACCTTCATCAAGAGGTTCTTTAGTTCTTCTTTGCTTTCTGCCATTAGGGTGGTGTTATCTGCATATCTGAGATTATTGCTATATCTCCTGGCAATCTTGATTCCACCTTGAGCTTTATCCAGCCTGATATTTCACATGATATACTCTGCATATAGTTTAAATAAGCAAGGTGACAATATACAGCCTTGATGTAGTTCTTT
The DNA here is from genome assembly GCF_019320065.1 of Cervus canadensis. Lineage (NCBI taxonomy): Eukaryota > Metazoa > Chordata > Mammalia > Artiodactyla > Cervidae > Cervus > Cervus canadensis. The sequence continues at coordinate 10,360,809 of NC_057412.1, read as the reverse complement.
CCCAATTTTGAACCAGTCCATTGTTCCATGTTTGATTCTAACTGTCAATTCTTGTCCTGCATTCAGGTTTCTCAGGAGGCAGGCAAGGTGGTCTGGTATTCACATCCTTTAAGCATTTTGCGCAGTTTGTTGTGATCCACACAAGCAAAAGCTCTAGCATAGTCAATGAAGGAAAAGTAGGTGTTTTTCTGGAATTATCTTGCTTTTCCTATGATCCAACAGTTGCTGGCAATTTCTTCTCTGATTCCTCTGCCTTTCCTAATTCCAGCCTGTAAATCTGGAAGTTCTTGGTTCATGTACTGTTGAAGTCTAGCTTAGAGGATTTTGAGCATGACCTTGCTAGCACGTGAAATGAGTGCAATTGTGTGGCAGTTTGAACATTCTTTGTCATTTCTCTTCTTTAGGATTGGAATTAAAATTGACCTTTTCCAGTCTTGTGGCTGATGCTGAGTTTTGCTGGCATATTTAATGTGGCACTTTAACAACATCACCTTATAAGATTTGAAATTGCTTAGCTGGAATTCATCACCTCCGCTAGCTTTGTTTGTAGTAATGCTTCCTAAGATTCACCGGACTTCACACTCAAGGAAAAAGTACAGTAAAAATATTACTTTCTAATTTTAACAAAATTCAGTTGTCAATTTGTGAAAATTAAGTGGTGTGGATGAAAATGAAGAAAAAAGACCTAAGAACAGAATGACCAGCCAGAGGCAGTTTTCTGCAATGAGAAAGGCATTGGTTAATTTCCCCATTACCTATTAGTTAAGGTGTCTAAGCTCTCAGGGCTGTAATTTTTCTGTATATAATGGGGAATATTCTCTTACAGAGATTCTGCAAGTATTAGGATCAATATATGTGAAGTGCTTGGCATATAATTCCTAGGTTCTCTGGTATGAATATTAAAGGTTCTTTTTTTTAATATTTTTAATAATTTTTTGCTCTTGGGCAGAATTAGTTTCTCTCTTGGGTAAGCTACTGCTATAGAAAAGCTAATAGAAAAAAGTAATAACCTATAAAGCACTTATGAGACTGAAGATGTAAAATAGAGAGGTTTAAGCTCTATATTTTAACATGGTTTTCATATTATTTCAAATTCTTGAACTATTATATTGGTGCAAAAGTAATTGTGGTCTTTCACTGTTGAAATTTGCCATTTGATATTGGGATATATGGAGAAGGCAATGGCACCCCACTTCAGTACTCTTGCCTGGAAAATCCCATGGACAGAGCCTGGTGGGCTGCAGTCCATGGGGTCGCTAAGAGTCGGACATGACTGAGCGACTTCACTTTCACTTTTCACTTTCATGCATTGGAGAAGGAAATGGCAACCCACTCCAGTGTTCTTGCCTGGAGAATCCCATGGACAGGGAAGCCTGGTGGGCTGCCGTCTATTAGGTCGCACAGAGTTGGACACGACTGAAGTGACTTAGCAGCATTGGGATATATTCTTAAATGTGGTCATATTACACACCACTTTAATGCACATTTCTTGTTTTATGTTTTTTCTAATGACTTGTTACTGCATTTTTAAAAAATTTTTTCGTTCAGTTCAGTTGCTCAGTTGTGTCCAACTCTGTGCGACCCCATGGACAGCAGCATGTCAGGCCTCCCTGTCCATTATCAACTTCTCCATGACAACACCAGACCACAGGTCACACAACAAGTGCTTCAAAGTTGAGTGACTTGGACTACAAACTCTTGCCTCATTTTAGGCTAGGGAAATACTGTTAGACATAAAGCCAGTTTGACATTTTCTTATTTGAGTTCAAAATGGGTCATGAAGCAGTAGAGACAACTTCCAACTTCACAACAAATTTGGCCCATAAAGTGCTAATGAATGTACAGTGCAGTGTTGGTTCAAGAAGTTTTGCAAAGGAGGCAAGAGCCTTGAAGAAGAGGATCGTAGTGGTTGGTCATCAGAAGTGGCAACAACGGATTGAGAGCCATCATCGAAGCTGAGCCTCTTCCAGCTACATGAGAAGCTGCCAAAGAACTCAGTGTTGACCATCCTATGGTCATTCAGCATTTGCAGTAAACTGGACAGGTGAAAGAGCTCAGTAGGCGCCTCAAGAGCTGAACGAAAATTTTAAAAAGCCATCATTTTAAAGTGTCATCTTCTCTTATTCTGTGCCCCAACAATGATCCATTTCTTGATCAGGCTGTGATGAAAAGTGAACTTTATATGACAGACAGTTGGTGATGATCAGCTCAGTGGCTGGACTGAGAAAAGGCTCCAAAGTCCTTCCCAAAGCCAAACTTGCACCCAAAAAGGTCATGATCACTGGTGGTCTGCTGCCAGTCTGATCCACTATAGCTTTCTGAATCCTTGCAAAACCATTACATTTGAGAAGCCTGCTCAGCAAATCTGTGAGATGCACTGGAAACTGCAATGCCTGCAGCTGGCATTGGTCAACAGAAAGGACCCAGTTCTTCTGCATGACAACACCAGACCTCAGGTCACACAACAAATGCTTCAAAGTTGAATGAATTGGGCTACGAACTTTTGCCTCATTTGCCACACTCATCTGGCCCCTAGCCAACTAACTGCCACTTCAAGCATCTGGACAACTTTTACAGGGAAAACACTTCCACAACCAGCAGGAGGTAGAGGCTGCTTTCCAAGAGTTCATAAAATCCTGAAACATGGATTTGTATGCTACAGGAATAAATAAACTTATTTCTCATTGGCAAAAATGTGTTGATTGCAAAGGTTCCTATTTTGATTAACAAGAATGTGGTTGAGCCTAGTTATAATGATTTAAAATTCACGGCTTGAAACTTCAATATTATGTGTTGGATAATGTTGAAGTTTTCTAAGAATATTTTAAGCAACTTGTGCGAAACAATCCTTATGAATGGTATAGCAAAGAATAAGTTTAATGGAATAACTCCATACAATTATTACTGTTTTAAAAAATAAGCTGGGATTATTTTAAAGGAGAATAATATATTAGTTTACACACACTATAGATAGATATTTAGGTAGATGATAGACAGATGGATAGATCAATAACAAACTTTGTGTATCTGTGTCTTTTCCATAGTGGTTAAGTATAAGATACACAGAATATGCAAACTAGGTCAGATTGGATTAGTAAAGTTAATGAGGAAAATCAGTGAGTAAAGAGCTTTACAGTTTTTCATTATGCTACATTATAACTTTGCTATGTACAAAGCTATTCTTCCCTACTTACATGGTTGCAAACCTTTTTATATGACCAAATTTTAATCTGTGTTTTTAAATTAGACATTGCTATAAATTATACAAGTTTCCTGGTCAAATGTCTAAGAGTTACAGATGTAATGAAAAAATGTTTGAAAATTAAAAACGGTGGTTTTTGTGTTGTTTTATCAGATAGTTTGCAACAAACACTTAGGATTTATCTGGATTCAAATTTTAGTTATATTAATAACCTTTCTTATTGTTATGTGGCGTCATAATATTACAGGGTATTGGGGGTTTTAAGAAAAGAAAATTACAGCAAATAATGCATGGCCATTATAGTAAGTCCTTATTTTATAAATAAATTAATTTTAAGACCAATACATTTTGCATTTCAATTGAGGATAAAATAAGATTTGGAGTCTCCTTACCAATGCAATGCAGGAGACTCGGGTTCAATTCCTGGGTTGGAAAGATCCCTTGAAGAAGGGAATTGATACTCACTCCAGTATTCTTGCCTGGAGAAGTCCATGGACAGAGAAGCCTGGCAGGCTACAGTCCCTGGGGTTGCAAAGAGTCAGACATGACTGAGCAACTAACACTTTCACTAACAATTTACCAACAAGAAATAAAACACTTAGGGGTTCTCAAGTCAATAAAATAATGTCATAGAAAAAGTTATAAAATGACATCATTAGGTAAAACTTCTAAAACCAATAATCATAAAGTGGCATTTTATGTTTCTGTTCAGTTTAATTCAACAACAATTTATTGAGAGGATAATATGTACCTAGCTTTGTACTATACTATCCCACAAGTGCAGAGTAAGAAGATGTCAAATTTTGCCTCTGTTAACTATTGAGTTAGTAGAAATGCAATATTTGAGCATTGAATCAATAATCTTCCCAGAGGTGAGAATATAACTTAATTTGAGAGCAAAAACTGAGAAAGGCCTTTCACAATGCTTGATTCCAAATATACGTGTCCTGAGTAGTCATTAAGATGAAAGGATAATATCTGTTAAAAACATGTGGGTAGGTCTTATGATGAAGCTGGGACCCATCCTAATTTTGAAGAGTCATCAGCTTAGGAAAAACAAAACATACATCATTTAAAGAACAAACACAAAACTATGAGCAAATCTACAGATGAGAACATGGAGACTGTGTACAGATTGATACAAAGAAATAGACAACTGAATAAGAGAAAACAGACTTTCAAAAGTACTATCATAGGAGATGAGATAAAGTTATACAACTGTGAATGATCACATGCACTGTGAATATTATTTGGACTTTTCTGAAGGGCATTGTAAATCTTTATGAGTTTTTGAGCAAAGGTGTATCTGTTTCTGCACTCTACTGTAAGTTTGAGTCAAATATGTAGTAAACATATGTAGTAAAAATATGTAGTAAAAAATTCACGTTACATTGGCTAACATGCTGAAACATTGCCTTAAATTCATTGTATACTTCTGAAGATAAGGGGACTCTCTGCATTCCCATAGACCACTGTCCACCAGGTGACTGTCTAAGGCCACATGGGACAGTAGGTTGGCAGTGAGTCACCTGTACTCTGCCTCACTAAAATAATGGTCTGTAGAAATTGTTTCAAAGACTACCACAAAGATTTGCCCATTTTCCTAGTCATACTTCCATTAATCTGAAAGCAGTGCATGTTTATTTTGTGGGTTTAATTATGAAAGCCTATGGTAACACAGACTTTTTACTATAATTTTTTTTTTTCTTTCAAATCTACGGTAACACGTGTTGGCTAAATTAGGTTAGTATCTTAGAGTAATTTCTCTAACTCAATAATCTCTGAAGCACAAGTATTGATGAATGACTTATAATGCAAAGAACATTTTTTGAACTTTCATATATTATCATCCCTGAAGTTATTATATGCTAATTAGAACCAACCTCTCTTGTTATTGTGTTAACTGAAGATCAATTTGCTAATCACTAAACGTCACAAGAGCATTACAGGAATAATACAGATCACCCCTGCCTTCTACTGTCAGACTTGGTTTATGTCTTAGACTTTGTCAGGACATCTGCACTGAGACTCAAGGACAATGAATACAGTAGACCTCTTCAATATGGCAGGAAAACTGCCATCAGGAAAGACAGAATGGTGAGCATCATTTGCTGTCACATGCAGTCGCTTCTTGAGAAGTAACACCAGACCCTTTAGCTTGCTTTTGAATTTTTTTTTTCTCCCATGAGATATCTCTATACAGCTGGTGCTGGGACTGACACATCCCTTACTTTCTGTTAAATATCCTGAAATATGTATCTTTTTTTTCCCTCTATGCTGACTTAGGAAAGGAAAACATGTTGCATGAATGTTTACTCTAGACATCAATTTACTTTGAAAAAGTGCAGCAATACAAAATTCTCATATTTCCAAAATACAGAAGTTACAGCAAGAAAGTAAAAATCCCAATAAAATATCTATGTGAATATCATGAGCTAAACTTATTCCTGCTCATGGAAACAATATCTCAAGTGAATACAGTAGTATTTGTTTGTTGATATTGTTACTATTTCAATATCAAACAAAAGGTCAAGGGTTTTTAACTTCATGAAATATCCACCCATATTATTAGATCATTAAGTCAAATATGTTATTCATTTATTCATAATACAGATGAGAAAAATAAGGCACAGGGGACATATGTACCATCTTCTATAAGTGATAAATTTCTTCAATGCCTATTTCATATTAAGTAGATTTAATTTATTTCAAAATAATTCTGACCTGAACCTATTCGGTCCATTAAAGCTATCTAGTACTTATTCACTTATGAAATATTCATGACCTTTCAGGTGCTATTTTCTAAAATTATTTTAGTTTGAGTTTCTCAAGACTGATACAGTTGTTTTTCCTGAATGTAATCTACAAGGATTTTTTTTTTCTTGGATAATAGTTTATGAAAATAGAGTTATAGAGAAAAAATAAGGTTTAAGGGAATGTTGAGAAGTTAATTTTCTCAAATTACTATTAAGTGTGGTAAGAGAAATATGATTTTAAAGGATTATGATAGTCATTGATGAGGACTGGAAGTATTGCTCTTTAGAACTTTATTGACAGCATATGCATTAAAAGGTAAAAAAATAAATATGTGAAGTGACTGATGTATTAATTAATTGATGGTGGGAATTCATTCAATGTGTGCTTAGTCACTCAGACTTGTCCTGACTCTTTGTGGCCCCATGGACTAGCCCTCTAAGCTCCTCTCTTCGTGGCATTTTCCAGGCAAGAATATTGGAGTGGGTTGTCATTTCCCTCTCTAGGGGTTTTCCTGACCCAGGGACTGAACTGTGTCTCTTGCATCTCCTGTATTGGCAGTAGACTGATTACCACTAGTGCCACCTGGGAAGTCCTCTTACAGTAAAAAAGTGCATGAATTATCACATTGTCCACTTTATATTTATTTAAATTTTATTCATCAATAATACTTTAGCAGAAGGAAACATTGAAATTTAAAGGAACAAGACAACAACATGAGCAAACATAGGAAGCCTCTCATACTGTCTCCTTTCTTAATGATTCTAGACCTTCAATTCTGTGTCACATTTTTTATTACATAAGTGGAAAACTTTGGGAGTGTCTTAGTCACAGTTATCCAGAGAAACAGGAGCAGTGGAAGAGATAAAGAGACAGAGACAGGGAGAGATTATGGAAACCGAGAATTCCCTCCATCTCCTGTCTCTAGGAAAGCCATCTGCTGTTCAGTCGCTCGCTCATGTCTGACTCTGCGACCCCACGGACTGCAGCTCGCCAGGCTTCCCTGTCCGTCACCATCTCCTGGACTTTGCTCAAACTCAAATCCAGTGAGTCGGTGATGCCAGCCAACCTTCTTGTTGTCTGTCATCCTCTTCTCCCCCTGCCTTCAATCTTTCCCAGCATCAGAGTCTTTTCTAATGAGCCCACTCTCCACAACAGGTGGTCAAAGTATTGGAGTTTCAGCTTCAGCATCAGTCCTTCCAATGAATATTCAGGACTGATTTCCTTTACAATTGACTGATTTGATCTCCCTGCTGTCCAAGGGATTCTGAAGAGTCTTCTCCAACACCACAGTTCAAAAGCATCAATTTTTTGGTGCTCAGCCTTCTTTATGGTCCAGCTCTCACATTCATACATGACTAATGGGAAAAAAGAACATAACTTTGGCTAGAAAGATCTTTGTTGCCAAAGTAATGCCTCTGCTTTTTAATACACTGTCTAGACTTGCCATAGCTTTTCTTCCAAGGAGCAAGCATCTTTTAATTTTATGGCTGCAGTCACCATGTGCAGTGATTTTGGAGCCCAAGAAAATAAAGTTTCTTACTGTTTCCATTGTTTCCCCATCTATTTGCCATGAAGTGATGGGGTTGGATGCATGATCTTAGTTTTTTAATGTTGTTTTAAGCCAAAATTTCAGTATTGTAATTGAAAAGGTCAAAGAGCCAGAGATCTAATGGTTAAATCCCAGCCTGAGTGTGAGGTCCTAAGAACCAAGAGAACCAAAGCCAGGTGTAAATTGATATTCCAGCTCAACAGTCAATCAGAGAACAAAATTAACCTTCACCTGCCTTTTGGTTTGATTCAGGCCCTCAATTGAAATGGATGATGCCCACCACATTAAGGGAGTGCAATCTGCTTTACTCATTCTACACATCCAAAGTCTAATCTCTTCCAAAAACATACTCAAGACTCCCTTGAAAATAATATTTCACCAGCTGTTTGGGCACCCCATGGCTCAGCCAAGTTGATACATAAAGTAAACCATCACAAAGAGATATTGGGAAAATAATATATAACCATCAGCAGAAGCATATCTATATTAATTTTAGGGAATGTTTCTTCTCCGTACCAAATTCTGCACTGCTCTCTGTGTACTATTACATTATATCTGTGTCCCTTGCCCTCTTACTCTGCTTTATTTTTCCATTAGTTCATATCACTCTCTGACAGATCATGAATGTGTATGTTAACGTCTTTCCCCTTCCCCACCCATAAGAGAATGTAAAACCTAAAAGTGGAGAGCTTCCTTTTCCACCAGTGTCTCAAGAATCTGAAATAGTCATGGTGCACAGCACAGGCTCAGTAAATATCTGTTGAATGAGTGAATGTTCATTTATCAAATGAATTAATAAATTATTCTAAAATTATCATGTGTATCACATTCCTCCATTATTGACATTTTAGTTTCCTAATTTTTCTTAGAAAATAAATATGTTTATATATTGGCACTGTTCTGCTTTTTTTGTCTGCACATTAAATGGAAAATTTAAAGAACAAAGAATAAAGTGACTCAGTAGAGGCTCATGGCCAATCATTAGTGGAGAATGTAACAAAACTGAAATCTGTAGCATTAGATTTTGTGAGATAATCTAGGTGTTCGGCAGTTTCCATCTTACTATTTACGCATCGAGTGTCCTCTAGATCAGGAAGTAATTTGCTTGTGGCAGCTCAAGGTTGTACTTTCTAAAGGCAGACACTCTTTTGCTCTCCTTTGCTGACTTAAAAAAATAAAAAGCACAAAGTGAAAGTTGTAAATTAAATTTCGTTTGGGGCAAAATGAGGACTGCAGCCCAGGAGACAGCATTTCCGATAGTTCTAAAAAAACTGCTCAAAGGAGCTGATGGGCATGCCAGGATATATAGGAGTTTTTCAACAAAGGGCAGGTAGTTGAAACATCAAAAATTTGCTGTTAGTTAAAGAAAACCAAATATCTCAAGGAATTTAGTGCCTTTCTATGTATGGGAAGATGCAAGCGTATGAGCTCACTGAAACCATTTCTTTGATACGGACCTCAGCTGTCTGAGGCTAGTATCCTGTGTTTTCACATCCTGAGTTTCCTCAGGGCTCACTGTAGGGAGTATCTGCAGTCTGATGGTTGCTAGATGGCAGGTACAATTTTCCTTTCTAAGTTTCCTCAGGGTTCACTGGCTCACATGGAGGGCTATAATTGCTGATGACTATGACATTCGTACTTACTTATATAGAAGGAGATAGTCCATTCCTCATCTTTCTGCACTTGATGTTGTGTGCAAAAGATACAGGGGAGAAAAGTGTTATTGTTGCCTCACAACTTGAGTCATCCAGCACATCCTCTGTAGAATTTCAAAGACAAGAGGGAAAAGGAAAATTCAACTCTTTTCTATCTTCACTAGTTGTACCAAGCAGTAGTGATCAGAAGTGATCACTAGTTGTACCAAGCAGTAGTGATCACATGTCCTGAATCAGAATTAAACAGAGAATACATTCCTGATGTGAAGAGCCGACTCACTGGAAAAGACCCTGATGCTGGGAAAGACTGAAGGCAAAAGGAGAAGAGGGTGACAGAGGGTGAGATGGTTGGATACCATCATGGACTCAAAGGACATGAATTTGAGCAAACTCCAGGAGATAGTGAAGGGTAGGGAAGCCTGTCATGCTGCAGTCCAAGGGGTTGCAAAGAGTTGGACACAATTTAGTGACTCAACAACAACTACAACAATACACTGGTGGTCCATGGGGTAGCAAAGAGTCAGACATGACCGAGCAACAGATCATGCACACACACACTAGCCTAATTGGGCATTAGGTTTCTATAGCATAAGCTGAGCAATTAAGGGCTATATAAAATGTAAGAACTGAAAGCCTTACAAAGGCAAACTAATTTTAGGACACATCTTCTAAAGTTATTAGGTTCATTCTCCACATGTGCTACAGATCAGCAAAGTCTGTAATTGCTAAAAGGTCTCTCTATGGATATTTAATTTCAACTTGCTAAAACACAATAGATTGTGTCCAGAAGTGTATACAAACTAGTTGTGAAAGTCAAGGTGGTGAGATCAGATGAATAGAGTGGGTGGGCAAAGACAACATTCTTTCAGTCGGGATGCTGAAAAGAGTTATTTCTGTCTAAGCCCCCTTTGTTTGGAAAGGACTGAAAAGCTGTATTCCTACTTTATTACTATTGCAGCCTTTGCCTCTGCTTCCAGAGTTGGCAGATTCTGCTGGTTTCAAGTGTGATTCAGCCAAAGTTGCTTCTATTCCTTTTATTGTGCTTTGGCTTACTGGAAACTCTATGGGAAACAGCCCAAAACTGCACATACACCCAACCAGTGGTGCCAAGTTCCTCCTAAATGCCCATCCCTGAATGTTTTTACCCTGCTCTAGTATGTGCAACTGAGCTTTTAGGTACAGTTCCAAGAAAACCCAGTTCCAATCTAAAAGTCTGATTCATTTAATTGGATGATGAGTATCCTCATCTTAATTTTTTGTTTGCAATGTTTGATTGGAGTTTTATTTCTACTACCATGTTCTCTATATATAGATATGTGCTTAGAAGTTGCTGGATAATTGACTCCAAAATTACACAATGACAGACCACAGAAGTAGATCATGTTGACAAGCAAAAAGCCTAATTCCACCTCCTAGACTTTATACAAGGCTCCACAGATACATTTACCTTATGTTTGCTTTATTAAAACATCTTGCTTCAGGAGAAAATGGTTTAACGTAATTCTAATTTCCATTATCTTTCGAAGTCTCTGCTGTTTGGAAATTCACCTACGTCTTTCCAGTGACCTGATCATTAGCTTCATGTTTAAACCCCTAACCCCGCTGTAAGATTTCTGCAATTTTCTTTTATCCATTCTCTCTCTAAACATGACCTACCAAAATAACATTTCCTTAGTTGCAAAGTGTGCCCTAAGCTTTCTTTTTTTACTATTAAAAATTTCTTGTTTTTGTGATTTCCATGATTTCAAATATAACCTAAAATAGTTTTAAACTTATTTTTACACAATAGTCATTTCAGTCACAGAAGTACTCCTGTGCATTCTTAATTGTGAGGCAAAGGATTTTAGTTGCAGTTGGAATGTAGATAGATTGGATTTCATCATCTCTATTGGAGCTTCCAGTTAGTTCTCTATGCTTATCAGTTTTTACCTTTTATAATTTATTGACTTCTCAGGTACAGTTGTTGTTCAGTCCTTAAGTCAGGTCACTAATGGTTTCCCCATGAAACTTGTAGGATCTTCTGTCCTCCAGTATATCATGGAGTTTGCTTAAATTCATATTTAATGAGCCAGTGATACTATCTAGATATCTTATCCTCTGCAACCTCCTTTTTCTTTTGCCTTCAATCTTTCAGGGTTTTTTATTTTTTCCCCCCAATAAGTTAGCTCTTCATTTCAGGTGGCCAAAGTATTGGAGCTTCAGTGGCAGTCCATCCAATGAATATTTAGGGTTGATTTCCTTTAGAATTGACTGGCTTGATCTCCTTGCAGACTCTCAAGTCTTCTCCAGCACCATAATTCAAAGGCACCAATTCTTCATGGATCAGCCTTCTTTATGGTACAACTCTCACATCCATACATGACGACTGGAAAAACCATAGCTTTGACTATATGAACCTGTGTCAGCAAATTGTTGCCTCTGCTTTTTAATACACAGTCTAGTTTTGTCATAGCTTTCCTTCCAAGAAGCAAGCATCTTTTAATTTTATGGCTGCTAGTCACCGTCCACAGTGATTTTGGAGCCCAAGAAAATAAAATCTGTCACTCTTTCCACTTTTTCTCCTTCTATTTGCCATAAAGTGGTGGGACCAGATGCCAGAGTTTCAACCCAGGTTTTTCACTCTCCTCTTTCACCCTCATCAAGAGGCTCTTTAGTTCCTTTTCACTTTCTGATACTAAAGTAGTACCATCTTCCAATATGAGGTTGTCTACATTTCTCCCACCAATCTTGATTCCAGCTTGTGCTTCATCCAGCCTGGCATTTCACATGACTCACTCTGCACCAAAATTAAATAAGCGGGGAGACATTATACAGCTTTGACATACACCTTTCCCAATTTTGAACCAGTCAGTTGTTTCATGTCCAGTTCTAACTGTGGCTTTTTGACTCACATACAAGTTTCTCAAGAGGCAGGTAAGGTGGTCTGGTATTCCCATCTCTTGACGAATATTCCACAGTTTGTTGTTATCCGTGCTGTCAAAGGCTTTAGCATAGTCAATGAAGCAGAAGTAGATGTTTTCCTAGAATGTCCTTGCTTTTTCTTTGATCCAGTGAACGTTGGCAATTCGATCTCTGGTTGCTCTGCCTTTTCTAAATACAGCCTGTACATCTGGAAGTTCTCAGTTCATATACTGCTGAAGTCTAGCTTGAAGCGTTTTGAACATTACATTGCTAGCATGTGAAATGAGTGCAATTGTGCAGTAGTTTAAACATTCTTTGGCATTACCTTTCTTTGGGATTGGAAGGAAAACTGACCTTTCCAGTCCTGCAGCCATTGCTGAGTTTTCCAAATTTGCTGACATATTGAGTGCAGCACTTCAACAGTGTCACCTTTGAGAATTTTATATAGTTCAGTTGGAATTCCATTACTTCCGGTAGTTTTGTTCATAGTAGTGCTTCCTAAGGGTTACTTGACTTCACACTCCAGAACATCTGTGTCTAGTGAGTGACCACACCATCAGAGTAATCCAGTTCATTAAGACCTTTCCTGTATAGTTTTGTGTATTCTTGCCGCCTCTTCACAATTTCATCTATTTCTTAGGTCCTTACCATTTCTGTCTTTTATTTTGCCCACACTTGCATGAAATGTTCCCTTGATATATTCAATCTTCTTGAACAGATCTCTAGTCTTTCCCATTCTATCGTTTTCCTCTATTTCTTTTAAGAAGGCTTTATTACCGCTCCTGTCTATTCTCTGCAACTCTTCACTCAGTTCAGTATACATTTCCCTTTCTCCCCTGCCTTTCACTTCGTGTTTTTCTTCAGCTATCTGTAAACCCTCCTCAGACAACTACTTTGTCTTCTTTCATTTTCTTTTTCTTTGAGATGATTTTGATCACTGTCTCCTGTGTGATGTTATAAACATTCATCCATAGTTCTTCAGGCACTCTTTCTACCAGGTCTAACCTTGAATATGTTTATCATATCCACTGTATACTCATAAGAGATTTGAGGTAGGTCATACTTGAATGGCCTAATGGTTTTCCCTGCTTTCTTCAATTTAAGTCTGAATTTAACAAGAAGGTGCTCATGGTCTGAGCCACAGTCAGCTCCAGGTCTTTTTTATGCTGTTTCTATAGAGTTTCTCCATCTTTGGCTGCAAAGAACATAAATAATCTGATTTCGGTATTGATCATCTGATGATATCCATTTGTGAAGTAGTCTCTTGTGTTTTGGAAAAGGATGTTTTCTATGAGCAGTGTCATCTTCACAAAATGTTAACCTTTGCCCTGCTCCCTTTTGCACACTAATACAAACTTGCCTGTTATTCTCGGGATGTTTGACCTCCTAATTTGGCTTTCCAATCCCCTATGATGAAAATGGCATTCTCTTTTCTATTAGTTCCAGCAGGTGTTGTAGATCTTCATAGAACCATTCAACTTCGGCTTCTTCAGCATCAATATTTGCGACTTAAACTTGAATTACTCTGATGTTGAATAGTTTACCTTGGAAAAGTGAAGTCACTCAGTCATGTCCGACTTTTTGCGACCCCATGGACTGTGGCTACCAGGCTCCTCCGTACACGGGATTTTCCAGGCAAGAGTACCAGAGTGGGTTGCCATTTCCTTCTCCAGGGGATCTTCCCAACCCAGGGATCGAACCCAGGTCTCCTGCATTGCAGGCAGATGCTTTACCCTCTGAGCTGCCTTGTGGCTCAGAAACAAACACAGATTATTCTGTCGTTTTTGAGACTGCACACAAGTACTGAATTTTGGACTCTTTTGTTGACTATGAGAGCTACTCCCTTTCTTCCCAGGAATTCTTGCCTACAGTAGTAGATATAATGGTCATCTGAATTAAATTCGCCCATTCCCATCCATTTTAGTTCACTGATTCCCAAGATGTAGATGTTCATCTTGCCATGTCCTGCTTGACCACATGCAATTTACCTTGATTCATGGACCTAACATTCCAGGTTCCTCTGCAATATTGTTTTTTACAGCATCGGACTTTACTTTCACCACCAGACACATCCACAAGTGAGCCCACTTTCACTCACCCAGTCACTTCATTCATTCTGAAGCTATTAGTAATTGACCTCCATACTTCCCCAGTAGCATATTGGACACCTTCCAACCTGGGGACGGGGTCATCTTTCAGTGTCATATCTTCTTGCCTTTTCACAGTGTCCATGGGGTTCTCTAGGCAAGAATACTGAGTGGATTGACATTTCCTCTTCCAGGGTACCACATTTTGTCAGAATTCTTCACTGTGACCTGTCTATCTTGGGTGGCCTTACACAGCATGGCTCATAGATTCACCAAATTATGCAAACCCCTTGGCCATGACAACTCTGTGATCCACAAAGGCAATTGAACTCATATCTTCTGCACTCGCAGGCAAATTCTTTACCATTGAGCCGCCTGAGAAGTCCTCTTCCCAGTATGCAATTGGATAGATATATTTACTTCTCTCCATTCAAAATAAATCAACTACCCCCCATTATGTCTCAGTATTTATTCTAGGCATTAAGATAAAGAAATAAATGAGATACACTAGTGCACCTGATGGAACCTAAAATCTAATGGGAAAATATAAAAACAGAACAAGAGAGATCCAGGGCTTGGAAAAAGTAAAAGTGAAATCTTGAAGTGGGAATTAACATGGAATTCTCGAGGAATATTAAAATCAACATCAGTGACTTTGATGGAGATAAAAGTAGATTTTTATATTTTTCTTTACTAGTTAACATTGTATTTATGTTGAGGGCATCAGTTACTGAATTCTTTTATCTTTCTCAGGGAAGGTTTTTTCTAAATTAATATTTCAGCCTTAGAATTTATCTAAGGCTTACCCTTTTAATGAACAAGTTTCGGGGGAAATAGGATCAAATGAGAAAGTTGCTGTGAAAGGGTTTTAAAAGCATGTTGTGGTATGAAAAAAAATAAAAGTAGGATTTCCTAAAAACTACTATACTCACTTCCATTCTCACTCAAATATAAGTACTTATTTCAAAATTCATTTCAGTAAGATTTCATTCTTGAACTTTGTTCAGCTTTGCCAAATATGTCCAATTAGCATTCCTGGAAGTTCACAAGTAGAGTGCAATTGTTAGGGGTGCATTTAGCAGAACCCAACAATCTCTGGGAGTACCAGACAGTTACAATACTGGCTTTCCCTCACTCAAGCTACCTGGGCATTCAACCTTCATTTCCACAATGTTAGCAACTACAAATGCATACAGATTTCTCAGGAGGCAGGTCAGGTGATCGGGTATTCCCATCTCATTAAGAATTTTCCACATTTGTTTAGTTTTGCTTTTATTTCCAATATTCTGGGAGGTGGGTCATAGAGGATCTTGCTGTGATTTCTGTCAGAGAGTGTTTTGCCTATGTTCTCCTCTAGGAGTTTTATAGTTTCTGGTCTTACATTTAGATCTTTAATCCATTTTGAGTTTATTTTTGTGTATGGTGTTAGAAAGTGTTCTAGTTTCATTCTTTTACAAGTGGTTGACCAGTTTTCCCAGCACCACGTGTTAAAGAGGTTGTCTTTTTTCCATTGTATATCCTTGCCTCCTTTGTCAAAGATAAGGTGTCCATAGGTTCGTGGATTTATCTCTGGGCTTTCTATTCTGTTCCATTGGTCTATATTTCTGTCTTTGTGCCAGTACCATACTGTCTTGATGACTGTGGCTTTGTAGTAGAGTCTGAAGTCAGGCAGGTTGATTCCTCCAGTTCCATTCTTCTTTCTCAAGATTACTTTGGCTATTCGAGGTTTTTTGTATTTCCATACAAATTGTGAAATTCTTTGGTCTAGTTCTGTGAAAAATACCGTTGGTAGCTTGATAGGGATTGCATTGAATCTATAGATTGCTTTGGGTAGAATAGCCATTTTGACAATATTGATTCTTCCAATCCATGAACACGGTATGTTTCTCCATCTGTTTGTGTCCTCTTTGATTTCTTTCAGCAGTGTTTTATAGTTTTCTATGTATAGGTCTTTTGTTTCTTTTAGGTAGATATACTCCTAAGTATTTTATTCTTTTTGTTGCAATGGTGAATGGTATTGTTTCCTTTGCACTACAAAGGAAACTATAAGTAAGGTGAAAAGACAGCCCTCAGATTGGGAGAAAATAATAGCAAATGAAGAAACAGACAAAGGATTAATCTCAAAAATATACAAGCAACTCCTGCAGCTCAATTCCAGAAAAATAAATGACCCAATCAAAAAATGGGCCAAAGAACTAAACAGACATTTCTCCAAAGAAGACATACAGATGGCTAACAAACACATGAAAAGATGCTCAACATCACTCATTATTAGAGAAATGCAAATCAAAACCACAATGAGGTACCATTACACGCCAGTCAGGATGGCTGCTATCCAAAAGTCTACAAGCAATAAATGCTGGAGAGGGTGTGGAGAAAAGGGAACCCTCTTACACTGTTGGTGGGAATGCAAACTAGTACAGCCGCTATGGAAAACAGTGTGGAGATTTCTTAAAAAAACTGGAAATAGAACTGCCATATGACCCAGCAATCCCACTTCTGGGCATACACACTGAGGAAACCAGATCTGAAAGAGACACGTGCACCCCAATGTTCATCGCAGCACTGTTTATAATAGCCAGGACATGGAAGCAACCTAGATGCCCATCAGCAGATGAATGGATAAGGAAGCTGTGGTACATATACACCATGGAATATTACTCAGCCATTAAAAAGAATTCATTTGAATCAGTCCTAATGAGATGGATGAAACTGGAGCCCATTATACAGAGTGAAGTAAGCCAGAAAGATAAAGAACATTACAGCATACTAACACATATATATGGAATTTAGAAAGGTGGTAACGATAACCCTATATGCAAAACAGAAAAAGAGACACAGAAATACAGAACAGACTTTTGAACTCGGTGGGAGAATGTGAGGGTGGGATATTTCAAAAGAACAGCATGTATACTATCTATGGTGAAACAGATCACCAGCCCAGGTGGGATGCATGAGACAAGTGCTCCGGCCTGGTGCACTGGGAGGACCCTGGCGAATCAGGTGGAGAGGGAGGTGGGAGCGGGGATCAGGATGGGGAATACGTGTAAATCTATGGCTGATTCATATCAATGTATGACAAAACCCAAAAAAAAAAAAAAAGATATCTCAAAAAAAAAAAAAAAATGGAATGATGAATGTGAAAGAGCTTTGGTAACTTGAAATCTATGGAAATGTTATGTGTTATTAAAACAGCTCAATAAAAAAAAATAAAAAAATAAATATAAAAGAAACAGTGAACAAGCAAAAAAAAAAAAAAAAAAAAAACAAAAGAAAACAAAAAAAAAAAAGAATTTTCCACATTTGTTGTGATCCACAGAGTCAAAGGCTTTGGCATAGTCAATAAAGCAGAGGTAGATGTTTTTCTGGAACTCTCTAGCTTTATTGATGATTCTGCAGATGTTGGCAATTTGATATCTGGTTCCTCTGCTTTTTCTAAAACCAGCTTGAACATCTGGAAGTTCACAGTTCACATATTGTTGAAACTTGGCTTGGGAAATTTTGAGCATCATTTTCCTAGCATGTGAGATAAGTGCAATTGTGTAGTAGTTTGAGCATTCTTTGGCATTGTCTTTCTTTACGATTGGAATAAAAATTTACCTTTTCCAGTCCTTTGGCCACTGCTGAGTTTTCCAAATTTGCTGGCATATTGAGTGTGACACTCTCACAGCATCATCTTTTAGGTTTTGAAATAGTTCAACTGGAATCCCATCACCTCCACTAGCTTTGTTTGTAGTGATGCTTCCTAAGGCCCACTTGACTTTGCATTCCAGGATGCCTGGCTCTAGATGAGTGATCACACCATCATGATTATCTGGGTCGTGAAGATCTTTTTTGTATAGATCTTCTGTGTATTCTTGCCACCTCTTCTTAATATTGTCTGCTTCTGTTAGGTCCATACCATTTCTGTCCTTTATTGTGCTCATCTTTGCATGAAATTTTCCCTTGGTATCTCAGATTTTCTTGAAGAGATCTCTAGTCTTTCCCAATCTATTGTTTTTCTCTATTTCTTTCCATTGATCACTGATGAAGTCTTTCTTATCTATGGCAAATAGATGAGGAAACAGTGAAAGACTTTATTTTGGGGGGCTCCAAAATCACTGCAGATGGTGACTGCAGCCTTGAAATTAAAAGACCTTTGCTCCTAGGAAGAAAATTTATGACCAACCTAGACAGCATATTGAAAAACACAGACATTACTTTGCCAACAAAGGTCCACCTAATCACAGCTATGGTTTTTCCAGTAGTCGTGTATGAATGCGAGAGTTGGACCATAAAGAAAGCTGAACGCGAAGAATTGATGCTTTTGAACTGTAATGTTGGAGAAGACTCTTGAGAGTCCCTTGGACTACAAGGAGATCCAACCAGTCCATCCTAAAGGAGATCAGTCCTGAATATTCATTGGAAGGACTGATGCTGAAGCTGAAACTCCAATACTTTGGCCACCTGATGCGAAAAACTGACTCATTGGAAAAGACCCTGATGCTGGGAAAGACTGAGGGCAGGAGAAGGGGACAACAGAGGATGAGATGGTTGGATGGCATCACCGACTCAATGGACAGGAGTTTGAGTAAACTCCAGGAGTTGTTGCTGGACAGGGAGCCTGGCATGCTACAGTCCATGGGGTTGCAAAGAGTCAGACATGACTGAGTGACTGAACTGAACTGAGCAACTACACCTCAAAAATTTCATGTAGAATTATACTTAAATAGCTTCAGATATTAGTAGGTACTTATATATTATAGGCCAAGGATTGTACAGTTCTATTAATACCCTGTAATTTATTTCCAAGAGAAGCTCATGGTGCAGTGGTAAAGAATCTGCCTACCAATGAAAGCTAAACACTCCAGTATTCTGGCCTGGAGAATTCTGTGGACTGTATAGTTCATGGGGTCGCAAAGAGTCAGACACCATGAGCAACTTTCACACACACACACACACACACCAATGCTGGAGATGTAGGTTTGATTCCTGGGTCAGGGCAATCCCCTGGAGAAGGAAACAGCAACCCACTCCAGTATTCTTGCCTGGGAAATCCCATGGACAGAGGATCCTGACAGGTTCACGGGGTCACAAAAGAGTTGGACACCACTGAGCGACTAAACAACACAATTACTTCTAATTTATTTTTATTTATTTATTTGAGTCATATAGAAATATTATAACAGTCTCTTTTTAAAAAAAATAAAAGTTTCATTACTTATTTTGATCTTACCCATATGGCAAAAAGTTTTTTCCACAATTTTGGATAATTTTTGCTATATTTTAAATGATCTGTCAAAATGATAAGAGTTTTGATAGCACTTTTATAAATAGCATTATCACATATTATACTTGAGGTTGTATTTTCATTTAAAATAAATGGTGTACTTTAAAAGCCATACTTTCTCTTTTAAAGCAACTCATTTTTACATTTAGTTTGGGATCTTTTCAAATAATAATTCTTCTGTATTTAAGCTTTTTTTTCGGTTTTAAAGTATTTTTATTTGTAATTTGAGAAATAATAAATTTAAAGTTTGATATTTTTATTTGAGTCAATGTTGCTGGTATTGCTTAGCTTTCTAGTTTATTTTAATAGTAAAGAACTCATACTTACTCTGCATGATTATTAATTAAATCCAAAATTTTCATTAAGAAATTCTAGTTTGTAATAACTTTATTAAATGTTTAGCAGGTTAGTTTTCTACACAAATTCATTTGTATATTTATTATAATTTATTGTTAGGCATTTCTTTAGCCACCTCCACATACTTAAAATTACTTTACCCAGATTTTAAAGGTCAGCTTTATTGAGACATAATTTTAATACATTAAAATTTACTATAAATTTTCAGTAAGTTTTCACTGTAAATGTCAGTATATGCATTCATTTGTTAGCAACTAGCAGAAAATTTCCATCACTCCCCAAATTTCATTTCTTTCCCTTTTAACTGGCAATCCTTATAATTTTTACTCCATTTTTAAAATAAGTTATTTTAGTATTTTAATATAAAGTGCCTCACAAATCTTTTGCTACTGTTTTTTTTTAATTCATCATATACATAACCCTTAAGCTATTAATAAATAATATATACACATAACCTCAATGAATCTCTAGGATGAGCCTATGAGATAAATGCTGTAGATAGTTACACTCTGCAACAGTAGAGAGTGAGGTTTAAAATTGTTAAATTTCTCCAAGGCCCTGCAGCTGTTTCACAAACAGTGGGATACAAACTCTGTTCTCCGTGATTCTAGAAACTGATCTGGTAGCAGCTACATGATACTACCTTTATTAAAAGTAATATAAGTAGAGTAAACATAAGTCCAGTTTTGCTTCATATCTGTTATTGTGGATTAATTTTTACAGTGCCCATTTATGGATACTTGCAAAAAATTGCTGCTTGTTTGGTAAATTGTATTATCACCCTATTTATAATAGGCATTATTGACTGACATGATTTATACTAAGTATGTGAAACCTAGGGAGAGATTTATAGAGTTGAAGGAGATGAAGTCTGTAATGTCATTTACTGATGCTTCACTGATTTTTATAACTTTGACTTTTAGAGAAAAATGACATAATGCTGACACTTACCAGAGAGTTGTTAGAATTCAGCAATTTGTTACCTAGCAATTCCAATTCTTCTGCTTGGTGCCAGATGAGACAGATACCTGAGTACAGAGATTAAATGAAGGAGTGAACTTTGTTGAACACTCAACACTCCTTTGCTTCCTCTGCTTTGACTTAGAAATACAATCATTAAAATTTTTCACAGAAACCTATAATAGAGTGGCTTTTGGGGGGATGGAAATATGGATCAAAAAATATGATGACAGCAGAAGAAAATAAATAGAAGTAGTATAAAAGAGAGGTAAATAGCCAACAAAGTTTTTATTCATGCCAGATCTATACTTTAAAAAAGAGAGATAGAGAATGTTAGACATAAAAACAATCCATTCCTTCATTTCAGTCATTCTGAACAGATATAATGAAATACTGAGTATTATTCTATGCAAATGTGAAAAAGATGGTGAAAACAAAGTAGAAAATATTCCCGGCATAAAGGTCACTCTGTTATTAAAGGATGTCTAAATTACTTTCTCTGTGATGTCAAGAAAAACACTGGAGTTTTCAACAGAAGAAGGTACTGAATGACATGTTCAGCTAAAATGACATGCTGGTAACTGATAAATAGTTCAGAGACAGTCATGGAGTAAATCGGATAAAACTGCCTACTTTGAGGTCTCTGTAATGCCATTTCTTTTGCTTGAAAATCTTCCTCCAGTTATACATATGGTTTTCCTTATCTCAATCACTGAAAAGTCACCTGCTTAGTGAGGACTTCCACAGTCACCGTATTTAAGTCGCTAAATCCTGTACGCATACGCATATACACATGCAACACTTTCTAGCCTCCTCTCTGTATTTGCCCACTTACCACACCATTCCACCTGTTACAATATATATTTTTTCTTATTTTTCATGTTCATGATCTTGATTCTACTAAAATCTGAAGGTCATGAAAGCGGGGATTTATATTTATTTTGTCTACTACTAACCACCAAAACACAGATCAGTACCTGGTAGGTTTAGTAGATTTCAGTCTCATGCATAAAGAATGAAAGAAGAAATAATTCTACTTCATTCCAGATAGTTTTACAAAGTCATGGGGAATAAACTGGAGGGTAGCATGTTAGTTCAATTCAGTCACTCAGTTGTGTCCGACTCTTTGCAACCCCATAGACAGCAGCACGTCAGGCCTCCCTGTCCATCACCACTTCCCAGAGCCTGCCCAAACTCAGGTCCATTGGGTCGGTGATGACATCCATCTATCTCATACTCTGTCATCCCCTTCTCTGCCTGCCCTCAATCTTTCACAATATCAGGGTCTTTTCAAATGAGTCAGCTCTTCACTTCAGGTGGCCAAATATTGGAGTTTCAGCTTCAACATCAGTCCTTCCAATGAACACCCAGGACTGATCTCCTTTAGGATGGACTGGTTGGATCTCCTTGCAGTCCAAGGGACTCTCAAGAGTCCTCTCCAACACCACAGTTCAAAAGCATCATTTCTTTGGTGCTCAGCTTTCTTTATAGTCCAATTTTCACATCCGTACATGACTACAGGAAAAACCATAACCTTGACTAGAGGGACCTTTGTTGGCAAAGTAGCATGTTAGGTTCATCACATAAAATATTGGCATGACAATCTGTCTTTTTATGAGTTAGTAGTTCCTCAGACCATGACTACAACATTCCTGAAGTGACTAGATTAACTGATCATAATACCTTTAAGACTCACAGATTGGATGAGAGGTTGAATTTTGTTTTCTTCAGAGAAACTCTGATGAAGTAGGGAAGGTATAAAAATCACTACAAATTACAACAATAAAATAAAGATGTCTATCCCATTTGATCTTAGGGCTTGCTAGTTTTCTGTTATTGTATCTAACCTGAAAGATTTGCTTCTGTGAAATCTGAAAGACAATGACTGAACCAACAGGAAGGGTAAAGAATGTCTGGACTCTGGGAGTGAGAGTGGAGGACACTAATTATGTAGGAGGAGCAGTAGTGCTGTGTGTTTTTTAGTAAAACAGGTACAGTTTAGAACACAAACATTTGTACCAAGTGGGGGAAAAAAAGTGTTGTTTTATATGTCTATTTCTTTAACAGTTTTATAGATACAAAACCATTTTTTTGGTTTTTAAATATGACTCTAAAATTTAACTGACTCAGTGAAAGACTTTGAGAAAATGAAATAATTTGAGCTCAACAGCACAACTTGAAACAGCAAAGACCTGCCTGTATTGTTGTGTCAAATTCACTTGATAAAATCAGTCAGTTCAGTCTCTCAGTCATGTCTGACTCATTGCAACCCCATGGACTGCACCGTTCCAGGCTTCCCTGTCCAACACCATCTCCTGCAGCTTGCCCAAACTCATGCCCATTGAGTCTATGATGTCATCCCCCTTCTTCTCCTGCCTTCAAGTTTTCCCAGCATCAGGGTCTTTTTCAGTGACTTAGTTCTTTTCATCAGGTGGCCAAAGTATTGGAATTTCAGCATCAGCACTTCCAATGAATATTCAGGACTGATTTCCTTAAAGTTTGATCTACTTGTAGGCAAAGGGACTCTCAAGAGTCTTCTCCAACATCACAGCACAAAAGCATCAATTCTATGGTGCTCATTTTTCTTTATATTACAACTTTCACATCCATACATGACTACTTGAAAAACCATAGCTTTGACAAAATGGATCTTTCTTGGCAAAAAAAAAATGTCTCTTCCATTTAATAAGCTATCTAGGTTTGTCATACCTTGTCTTCCAAAAAGCATGTGACTTTTAATTTCATGGCTGCATTCACCATCTGCAGTGACTTTGGAGTCCAAGAAAATAAAGTCTTGACTGTTTCCATTGTTTCCCCATATATTTGCCTTGAAGTGATCGGACTGGATGCCATGATCTTAGTTTTTTCAATGTCGAGTGTTAACTCAACATTTTTCACTGTTCTCTTTCACTTTCCTCCAGAGGCTCTTTAGTCCCTCTTAAATTTCTGCCACACAGATGGTGTCATCTGCATATGTGAGGTTATTGGTATTTCTCTCAGCAATCTTGATTCCAGCTTGTGTTTCATCTAGCCTGGTATTTTGCATGATGTACTTTTCATAGATGTTAAATAAGCAGGGTGACAACATACAGCCTTGACATACTCCTTTCCCAATTTAGAGCCAGTCCATGTTCCATGTCTGGTTCTAACTGTTGCTTCTGGACCTGCATACAGATTTCTCAGGAAGCAGGTCAGGTGGTCTGGTATTTCCATCTCTTGAATTTTCCACAGTTTCTTGTGATCCACAAAAGGCTTTGGTATAATCAATAAAGCAGAATTAGATGTTTTTCTGGAATTCTCTTGCTTTTTCTATGGTCAAATGGATGTTGGCAATTTGATCTCTGGTTCCTCTGCCTTTTCTAAATACAGCTTGAACATCTGGAAGTTCATGGTTCACTTACTGTTAAAGCCCGGCTTGGAGAATTTTCAGCATTACTTTGCTAGCCTGTGAGATGAGTGCAATTGTGTGGCAATTTGAACATTCTGTGACATTGCCTATCTTTGGGATTGGAATGAAAACTGACCTTTTCCAGTCCTCTGGCCATTGCTGAGTTTTCCAAATTTGCTAGCATATTGAGAGCAGCACTTTCACAGCATCATCTTTCAGGATTTGAAATAGCTCAACTGGAATTCCATCACCTCCTCTAGCTTTGTTCATAGTGATGCTTCCTAAGGCCCACCTGACTTCACATTTCAGGATGTTTGACTCTAAGTGAGTGATCACACCATCATGGTTATCTGGGTCATGAGGACATTTTCTGTTTAGTTCTTCTGTGTATTCTTGCCACCTCTTCTTAATATCTTCTGCTTCTGTTAGGTCCATACCATTTCTATCCTTTATTGTGCCCATCTTTGCATGAAATGTTCCCTTGGTATCTCTAATTTTCTTGAAGAAGTTTCTAGCCTTTCCCATTCTATTTTTTCCTCTATGTCTTTGCATTGATCACTAAGGAAGGCTTTCTTATCTCTCCTTGCTATGCTTTGGAACTCTGCAATCAAATGGGTATATCTTTCCTTTTCTCCCTTGATTTTCACTTCTCTTCATTTCTCAGTATTTGTAAGGCCTCCTCAGACAGCCATTTTGCCTTTTTGCATTTCTTTTTCTTGGGGATGGTTTTGATCACCACTCCCTGTACAATGTCACGAACCTCCGTCCACAGTTCATCAGGCACTCTGTCTATCAGATCGAATCCTTTATATCTATTTGTCACTTCCACTGTATAATCATAAGGGATTTCATTTAGGTCATACCTGAATGGTCTAGTGGTTTCCCCTACTTTCTTCAATTTAGGTCTTAATTTGGCAATAAGGAGTTCATGATCTGAGCCACAGTCAGCTCCTGGTCTTGTTTTTGCTGACTGTATATAGCTTCTCCATCTTTGGCTGCAAAGAATATAACCAATCTGATTTCAGTACTGACCACTTGGTGATGTCCATGTGTAGAGTCTTCTCTTGTGTTTTGGAAGAGGGTGTTCGTTATCCAGTGTGTTCTCTTGGCAAAACCCTGTTAGCCTTTGACCTGCTTTGTTTTGTATTCCAAGGCCAACTTTGTATGTTACTCCAGGTATCTCTTGACTTCCTACATTTGCATTCCAGTACCCTATGATGAAAAGGACATCTTTTTTGGGTGTTAGTTCTAGGAGGTCTTGTAGAATAATCTGATACAATAGCTTTGCCAATTTACTTGGAAAATGTGCAGGTGTGGACTTCCAGACCATCTTAAGAAAGAACTTTGGGATGTCGCTTCTTACAAATCTTCCAGACCATTATTTCTCCTACTTCTGCTTCACCTATAAAAATGTTTTGCTCTATGCTTTTCTAAAACACACAAAAGCAAAATGAGTTATATGTCTAACATCTTAAACATTCAGGAAAATGAAGCATTAATTGGTTTTCCCATAGAACTATTTTATGTTAGGCTCCATTCTTTTTATCTAATAGACAGTATCTGATAGATTATAGGTGTGTCTATCATTTTCCAACCAGGCCAAGAGCAAAACATTAGGTGATTCACTACAGGAATGTGGGTCTCCTACCCTACATATTTTTAGGTGGGGAAGAACAGCCCTTTCACAATAAAGCAACATTTATCATTACCCTGAGGTGAATTTTGCTTCCATTGTATTAAATTGAACAAAGAGAGATTGTATGTCAGACGTGGTAAGTTCTTTAAGAGGAAAATAAACGTATTTAATTTTAAGGTGAACTTTTTGACTTGAACTTTTATTTCTGACATTTAATAGTCTTGGAGGATAACAGTTTCATGATGTTTAATAAAATGTACATGTTCAATAATGTGTTGTCACTGCCCTTCATTTAATTTCTAACAACATGGCATGTACTGTGGAGAGTGAAACTTGCATACATAATTTTTAATTCTCACAGCAACTCAGCCAAAGAGATATTACAATCTTTGTTTTATGCAATAAGGTTAATTTGGAGGAGATCAGATAATTAAAGGAAAAATGATCAGCACTGAAATTGTGTCTGGCTGATTTCATCAGTTAAAGCATTTTTATAAGTAGTGCTCTTATATTATATTTAGAGTGAAAATTAGAGACAGCAAAGAAAGAAGTATTATAATAAAGAACCTAGAAGTACAAGCATATGTATATGTATACATTTAATTAATTGTTATGTCGTGTTATTAATTAAATGCATAAATTAAAATATATATTTGTAAATTATGTAGAAATTAAAGGGGAAATTTTCCTAGAAAGAAAATCACTCTTCTGATAAAAGCCACGCATAAAGCCATAAATATTTCACAACTCAGCTCAAATATTTAATTTTGCTTCCAAGTTGAAGTTGCTACCGAAATTTCTCTAAATGTCTAAATTAGAAAAAAAAAATGAACATTACTAGAAATATATTGAAATAATTAACTAATTTATACTACATTTAACATGCCAACTTAGAAGTATAAATCAAAAATATATATGAGAACTGCCACAGGAATATAGGCACAAATAAGTTTATTATAGATGACTTAAAGGTGAAGAAGAGGTGATACCTGCTACCGCATGTAAAGAGCTTTGAAGCCATCACTTCTGTTCTCACTGCAGATAAAGACTCAAAAAACTGAAAATCTACAATCCTTCTTATATCCACTAGAATATTGAGGTCATGGATAAACTGCCAATAAGAAAAAGTGAAGAAAGAGACAAATACAGAGGATCACAGCGTACTGTAAGTAGAAGGCTCTGGAACTAACTGAATGGAAGATTTACATAGTAATTAACAAATTGCTGGAGATTCAGTGTGAACTAGAGTTTAAACTTTTGAGGCCCTTTTGTGAGTTTTACCTCCAGGAGCAATATCAGATTATCACAGATAAAACCAGAAAAATATCCCCTTATGCCCAGGCTGGCAGAGGTGAAAAGTAATCATTTTTTTAACAAGTTAAGGGGAAGAGTAACCATTTTAATATAAGCTTAGAGTGTTCTGTTTTCCTTAGAAAAAGCTCACACACCTAACTGTCCATATCCTGAGAGATAGTCCCATTAGTAGAATTCCTGTTTTTCAGTTTAAAAAGCCAAAATAAATTTATCTACTTATTTATCTATGTGTGTTTTCAAATCCCTTGGAAAAAAGTCATATCTTGAATCACATTTTTTTCCTTTTTTTCTAAAACATGATTCTGATGTTTAACGTAAATGCTATGTAATCTGTAGTTTAAGTAAGCAGTGAAAGAAGTTTGTGAGCAAAAATTGCAGTCAAATTGCCTTCTTCCTTCCAAATCATATTCTTCCTTTTCCTAGTTGTATGACCTTGGTCAATCTACTTGACTTGTCTGTGTCTTATTTTCCTCATCTGTACAATATGATGTACAGTGTACATCAGTTCAGTTCAGTTCAGTCACTCAATCGTGTCTGACTCTTTGTGACCCCATGAATCGCAGCAGGCCAGGCCTCCCTGTCCATCACCAACTCCCGGAGCTTACTCAAATTCATGTCCATCGATTGGTGATGCCATCCAGCCATTTCATCCTCTGTCGTCCCCTTGTCCTCCCACCATCACTCTTTCCCAGCATTAGGGTCTTTTCGAATGAGTCAGTTCTTCACATCAGGTGGCCAAAGTATTGGAGTTTGAGCTTCAGCATCAGTCCTTCAGTGAACACCCAGGACTGATCTCCTTCAGGATGGACTGGTTGGATCTCCTTGCAGTCCAAGGGACTCTCAAGAATCTTCTCCAACATCACAGTTCAAAAGCATCAATTTTTTGGTGCTCAGCTTTCTTCACAGTCCAACTCTCACATCCATACATGACCACTGGAAAAACCACAGCCTTGACTAGACGGACCTTTGTTGGCAAAGTAATGTCTCTGCTTTTTAATATGCTACCTAATGTCAGTCATTTTGGGTTTAATTGAGTATGAATATTATGTGTACTCATACTCAATTAAACCCAAAATGACTGTCATGGCCCATCAGCCTGTCATATTTTTCCAAATAGTATAGCATAGGTGTCCTGTCAGCTTTATGACAAGTTTGTGGCAATTATGCATCCTCTGGGAAGTTTGCTATAACTGTTTAAATCCCTTACACATAAAATCCTAAGAAGTTCTCCAAAAGAAAAACAAAAACAAAAACAAAATCTTTCTGCCTTCTATTCTCTGCTTTATCTTCACATTTTTGTGAATCTTGATTTAGTAAATGTGTCATTAATCTTTAATATAACAACTCAAGAACACAATTAAAGTCAAATAGAATAATGAGTGTCATTAAAGGAATACAGAGGAGCACAGAAAAGAATGCATTCAACCGCTCCATATGCTGCACAGTTACACACACCCACTAATTTGCGCAGATCCAGAACTTTTAATTCTTTTTATAAAGCAAGGTTTGGCAAATCCTTTCTGCAACAGGCCATAAAGTAAACAGGTTATGTTTTATGGGCACAGTAATCTCTGTTATAACTACCAAACTTGTGACATGAAAGTAACCAGATAGTACTAGAGTGAATAAGAATGAATTTCCTAATAAAACTTTATTCTCAGACACTGAATTTTCATTACATATAATTTTAATATGTACCATATATTCTTCCTAAAACTGTTGTCCACTATTAAAAAATACATATTATTCTTCCTAAAAATCTTGTCCACAGAAGCAATTCATAGCTCACAGGCCATGCAAAATGTGTGACAGCCTCAATTTGGCCCATAGGTTATTATTTCTTGATGCTTGATACAAAAGAACCAGAATGCTTTAAGGTGAATTATTTAATCTAATGGTGAAGGAAATGGCAACTCAATCCAGCGTCCTTGCCTGGGAAATCCCATGGACAGAGGAGCCTGGTGAGCTCCTGGTGAGTCCATGGGGTCGCAAGGGTCAGACACGACTAAGTGACTAAACAACAACATTTAATCTAAATTTTGCAACCAAGACCTAAATCAACTAGCAATATAAATGTCTCAAAGCATGGATTATAATATCAGCTTTATTTTCATGATTTATTTTGTCAGGTTTCACACTTTGACATCAGAGATAACAGATTATAATTTCACAACTACCACTTACTAGTTTGAAAGCCTTGAATGAAGACATAACCTCTGGAAATCTCTGTTTCCAAAAATTCAGAGTAGGGCAGATTAATTACATCAGTAGTGCCAAACTATCACCAATGATCAGAATCATCTATGGAGAAATCTAGGCCTACCACTGAGAGATGTGTCTTCACAGGGTGATTTCAACCTACAGACAGGGTTGAAAACTATTTGTTATGATATCTAGATCTCTTCTTGCTCCATAATTTTAAATATTTACCTTCTGTATATTTTACATTAGCACAGTATTCAACAGTGATATAGTATTACTTCAGAGAATATTGATGCAAATAATGAGTAGAAACCCTCTGCAAAACATGTAGAACTATTTAATTCCTCTTTCTTTATGGTGGCATAAAAGAAAAACATATTTCATTACTGTTCACTTATTAGTGAAATGAATAGAAAAGAAAGATTGAATAAATTCAATCAGTACAGTTCACTTCAGTTGCTCGGCCATGTCCAACTCTATGTGACCCCATGGACTGCAGCATGCCAGGCCTCCCTGTCCAACACAAACTCCTGGAATTTACTCAAACACATGTCCATTGAGTCGCTGATGCCATCCTACCATCTCATCCTCTGTCATCCCCTTCTCCTTCTGCCTTCAATCATTCTCAGCCTCAGGGTCTTTTCTAATGAGTCAGTTCTTTGCATCTGGTGGCCAAAGTATTGGAGTTTCAGCTTCAGCATCAGTCCTTCCAATGAACACCCAGGACTGATTTTCTTTAGGATGGACTGGTTGGATCTCCTTGCTGTCCAAGGGACTCTCAAGAGTCTTCTCCAACACCACAGTTCAAAAGTATCAATTCTTCACCACTCAGCTTTCTTTATAGTCCAACTCTCACATCCATACATGACTACTGGAAAAGACATAGCTTTGACTAGATGGACCTTTGTTGGCAAAGTAAAGTCTCTGTTTTTTAATATGGTGTCTAGTTTTGTCATAATTTTTCTTCCAAGGAGCAAGCATCTTCTAATTTCATGTC
This sequence comes from Cervus canadensis, assembly GCF_019320065.1. Classification (NCBI taxonomy): domain Eukaryota; kingdom Metazoa; phylum Chordata; class Mammalia; order Artiodactyla; family Cervidae; genus Cervus; species Cervus canadensis. Next base: position 10,330,535 of record NC_057412.1, on the reverse strand, counting down.
TGCAGTCACCATCTGCAGTGATTTTGGAGCCCCCCCAAAATAAAGTCTGTCACTGTTTCCACTGTTTCCCCATCTATTTGCCATGAAGTGATGGGACCAGATGCCATGATCTTAGTTTCAATAGAGACATTGAATATTCTAAGAATAGATTCCATAGAAAATGAATAAGCAAAACAAAGCAACAACCATACATATTTTAATCTCAATAAGTAAACCACAGAAATCTTAGAGGAGAAAAAAGCAACAGCCATCTAAAAATCTGTGTTTCTCTGAAACCTGTATTTCTGCACTTTAGAGTTCTTTGTAACTGAATGATTGCAACATCATTTTCTGCTCCCATTATCCCTATTCTAAAGATAGTTTATTCTAAAGATATGCCAAAAGGTAACATACAACACCACAGTATGGATTGCTTCCTTTTAACTTTCAAGCTTTCCACTGTAAATATCTTGTCTCTGCTTACCTTCTTGAGTCATTGTCAATTGTCAAATTTCCAAAAAAAATGATCATCATGAAAATCAGATGATAAAGCAGAGCTTAGCCTTTATACTTCTTATAGTAATGGAGAAAAACAGGCACACAAAACACCCACATGCACATACACACACACTCCTTAACAGAGCTTCAGTAATGTCACAAGTTCTGGATATTTGGGAAAGAAATGTTCAGGATTTTTATTGTATGAACTGAGTGACCTTAAGATGTATCTTCCAAAGCAGGAAATTAGTTGAATTAGGGGAGAAGTTGTAAATTAATGGCTTTGAACAGTGAGAAATGAGTCTTGAAAGGAGTTTTAATAAGCATGCTATCACTCTTGACTAGTTATTGAATTTGGTTCACAGTCTTGGCTTAAAAATAAATATGAATAAATACCTAAAGTTTGTTTTGCTTGCTTTCAGCATTCTTTTTAACACAGAAGCATGTAAATACTCTTAGCACCTGCATTACACAAAGACAGAAAAGTATGCCTGGTTTGAAACAAAAAGAGAAAAGTATGCTCATATTAATTCCCATTGACTGTGTTGGTGATGTTTTAGGCTAAACTGGAATATATCTCATTATATTATGGGGATATAGTTACTAGAGTCCAATGCCACTGTTTGCTATATCTCTGCAGTAGATAGAAACACTCCCCATTCCCCCAAAGATGTCTACTTCTTAAACTCCAGAACCTGTGACTATGTAACATTACATAGAAACATGTAGCTTAAGGTTACATATAAATTTAAATTTGCTAAATAGTTGATCTTAAAAATAGCATGATTATTCTGGGTTATCTAAGTAGGCACAATATAATCTTCAAAATAGAAGAGAGAGAAGACTTCCAGGATGACAGTGTGAGGAGCTCCAGCACCCTTGCCTCAATGAAACTAGTGACAATTATTTAAAGAAAAAGACTTCTTGATGAGTAACACCATAGATATAGCAATGTTGAGTGAGGGATACAGACATCACTAATATAATTCAGCCCTGAAGTGGGGGAGACCAGTAGTATCCAAAGTTCTTATAATACATTATTTATAATGTCCACTTTGCAAGAACAAAATATAAGGCATGCAAAAAATCTGGGAAGTAGAGTACATACATTGGAACAAAAGCAGGCTGTGTCTATGAGCAATCAGATATCACATTTAACAGGAAAAGACTTCAAGGTGATCATTATAAATATGTTCTCATAAATAAAGGGAAAGATGAAATAAAAAGTAAAGGAAGATATGATGACAATGTCACACCAACAACAGAATATCAATAAAGAGATAGAAATTATATAACAGGAAAAAATTGAAATTTTAAAGCTGATAAATGTCCTAGCTGAAGTGAAGTATACATCAGATGAGCTCAATTATTTATACTTGAATTGACAGAAGAAAGAATCAGCAAATTTGAAGATAGATTGATATGGATTGTGCTATCTAAAGAAGAAAGAGAAAAAGAAAAGAATAAAAATGAACTGCCCCCCACCTCAGGGAAATGTGGCACACCCATTAAGTGTATCAACATACATGTTATGGAAACCATAGAAAACTAATACAGACCAACTATGATGGTTATTTAGTATGCCAGCATGGATAAACTATAGTGTAAAGTTAAATTAGGTGTTGCTGTGAAGATATTTTGTAGAAGTAATTATAGTCAATAATCAAGTGACTTTAAGGACAGAAAATTATTCTGGATCATTCGAGTGGGACTGGTTCAGTTCATTACAAAGCATTTAGGACAGAGCTGTGCCTTCTCTGAAGAAGAATTTCAGTCTATGCCTGAAAGTTTCAGTCTATCCTTTGTGGAAACCTGACTACAGATTTAGGACTTGCCTAATCAACTCCCACAAGCACATTAGCCAATTTCCAATGATCCAACTCTCAATATACATCTACTGATTCTACTTTTCTTAATCAACTCTAATGAATATAGCCACATATGAAGTGTTCATGGTAGCTCTTCTAACATTTATTTGGGAAAAAACTAATCATTTGTTAGAAATTCTCATGGGATAACAACTGCATAGCATTTTTGACAATGACTGAGAAATGCCAGTTGACTACAGTGGCCAACTTATCCTTAATGATAGTGAAAGATTTCATTTTTTTTTAATTTGAGATTCTCTGGTGCCAACAACTGGCCATCCTGAAAGTGCCAAGAATATTCTCTTTTAATTTGTGAAGATTCTTTTTCCAGTATCCCTTTATCTATCTTAGTGAACAATGAAATCTGACCTGGGCAGATTTTTACATGGTAAGGAGTCATGTTCTAGGGGTAAGTCAAGATCTGTTGAGGTATATCTGACCTGATAATTCTTTTATCAATCTTAAACTATGACCCATCAACAAGTGATATTAAATCTGGATTTCTTTTTATAAGAATTTCTAATAAATCTGTTCAGAGCCAGGAAGTTTTTCAGATAAGTGCTAGAAAGTTATGAGTTTTTCATTGTTTAGGAAATGGGGAAAGACTTGAAGATTTAAAGTATTATGAATGAAATTTATGAAGAGAAAAATAATAGGATTTTATAGGATAAGTGTGTCATATTTTTGAGGAAAAAAATGTGTATTTTCAGTGACTAAAATAGATTGTAAATCACTAACAGCCATGTAGTTTAGCAAAAGCTTTAAAATAAGGCAGCATTGGGTTTCACTAATTTAGATTTAGCTGCTATTTCATTGAAACAAGTTGGGGAAATTTCTGGCACTAGTCCAAATGAAAAGCTGTAGTAAGTTATTGATTATTGATAATTTCCATAAAGTTGTCATTATATCAAGTGCTTCTCCAGACCACTCTACCAAAAGGTAGACAGATCTGTAATTATAAGGCAGACTTGAATCTGAGAGTTGTTGGACGTGCTAATTTTAAATTGCGTAATCTTTAATGCTCTTTTAGTTCCTAAGGAAGAATGTTTACTATACTTGACTGTGCTAAGTCACTTCAGTCATGTCTGACTCTTTGCAACCTTATGGACCATAGTCTTCCAGACTCCTCTGTCCATCAGATTCTCCAGGCAAGAATACTAGAGTGGGTTGCCATGCCCTACTCCAGGGGATCTTCTCAACCCACATCTCTTACATCTCCTGTATTGGCAGGCAGGTTCTTTACCACTAGCACCACCTAAGTCAAACATTGCCATTATAGTTGCAGAAAAGTTGGGAACCCATTTTCTACAGGAACCAGTGGGATTCAAAAATTGTCTTAATTATCTGTAAGAGATCAGGAGTGTTTGAATTGTTTGTAATCTGTCAGAAGTGAGGTGAGTATCTCCTTTGGCTATACCAAGTCCTCTTGTATAAAAATGTAAAGTTTCCTTTGAAAATTTTGAATCCTTCTGAAGCTCAAACAATAAGGTGATAAATATAATCAATGTGCTCATTCCACCATTAGAACATAACAATTAGACATACACATAAGTATACTTATTCTTGAATAATTCTTTATCTTGGATAAAGAATTGTGAGGAAATGCCTTAGTAATTCAGATATGTTGATGCTCCCTGGAAAAGGCAAACAAGTATTATGTATTTACCTGAAGGAGACTAAAGAAGGCAGAACATAGGTTGACAATTATAATGCACCCAAAAGGATAAAGAACAATTTACATTCAACACCACAAGAAAGTGTAGTATGACTATTTCAATATGGCCCTGGGGTGATTACTATTACAAGCCTCTTCAGATGAGTTTCTTTGCTGAGAGAATATAATTACATAGATAAGTGCAAAGGATGACCTTCAACTCTGCAAGGCTTTCAAATATTGGTTTTCATTTCAGTCAGTTCAGTTGCTCAGTCGAGTCCAACTCTTTGCAACTCATGGACTGCAGCACGCCAGGCCTCCCTGTTCATCACCAACTTCCAGAGCTTACTCAAACTCATGTCCACTAAGTCAGTGATGCCATCCAACCGTCTCATCCTCTGTCATCTCCTTCTCCTCCTGCCTTCAATCTTTCCCAGCATCAGGGTATTTTCAAATGAGTCAGTTCTCCACATCAGATGGCCAAAGTATTGGAGTTTCAGCTTCAGCTTCAGTCCCTCCAATGAATACTCAGGACTGATTTTCTTTAGGATGGACTGGTTGGATCTCCTTGCAGTCCAAAGAACTGTCAAGAGTCTTCTCCAACACCATAGTTCAAAAGCATCAATTCTTTGGTGCTCAGCTTTCTTTATAGACCAACTCTTCACATCCATACATGACTACTGGAAAAGCCATAGCTTTGACTAGATGGACCTTTTTTGGAAAATTAATGTCTCTTCTTTTTAATATGCTGTCTAGGTTGGTCATAACTTTTCTTCCAAAGAGCAAGTGTCTTTTAATTTCATGGCTGCAGTCACCATCTGCAGTGATTTTGGAGCCCAAAAAATTAAAGTCTTTCACTGTTTCCACTGTTTTCCCATCTACTTGTCATGAAGTGATGGGACCGGATGCCATGATCTTAGTTTTCTGAATGTTGAGTTTTAAGCTAATTTTTTCCACTCTCATCTTTCACTTTCATCAAGAGGCTCCTTAGTTCTTCTTCACTTTCTGCCATAAGGGTGGTGTCATCTGCATATCTGAGGTTATTGATATTTCTCCTAACAATCTTAATTCCAGCTTGTGTTTCATCCAGCCCAGTGTCTCTCATGATGTACTCTGCATATAAGTTAAATAAGCAGGGTGACAATATATAGCCTTGATGTACTCCTTTCCCAATTCGGAACCAGTCTTTTAGTTTTTCTTTAATTTCTAGTTTTAAGGGGTGCTGTGCAAGCCTGCTTCTGCAGTTATTGATGTATCAATTGGTACCTTTGTCGGTTTAGCCCCAATAATTATGTGATTCAGTAGAAATTTGGCTTGCAAAGAGAGATCTTCAATTTGGGCTTGACTTACACACATGGATATTGTTAAGGCAATGTTCAAAATAGTTATGGACTGATTATAAATTGAGCTATCCTTGGAGTTTAAAAAAAAAAACCTACATTAGAGAGCATTTGATCTGAGATTTCTATTTGCATAGGAAACCTCTTCTTAAATTAGCAGATGTGCTATCACAAAAGAAGAAAGACTATCCCTCAATTTTAAGGTCTGAAGATGATTACAGGATGAGATGGGAGGGAAACCTGAGGAGTATGAGAGATACCTGCCCTGTAATTAGTTTTTTGACCCTGAGGAAGAAGCTGTGCTTGGTTAAAGGGTGCACATTAAATATTGTGGCACCCAAGTCAACCACACATTTTCAAGTGTTCTGTTTAAATATTTGCATGGAATTTCTTATTTTGAATTTAAGTGTAAAATAGACACTTGGTCATCCTTTGAGCAGTGTTATTAATCATCAACCTTTTTTTTTCTTTTTCATTCAGTGTCTTAGATAGTATAAGACAATTATTTTTCCAATGTTTATTCGATCTATCACATCTGCACTTCTCTTTATCAAAAGTCTCCCTCACCTTGATGATTAATAACAGACATGGGATCATCTAAGGCCACCAACTCATTCTGTACCTTTTTGTGCTTTGGTTCCTAGGCTCTTTCAAAATATCTGTAGAGGTATTGAAGTTTTGGTAACATGGCTAATCCTCACTGCTATATATTCTTCATATTATATTCTCATTTCTGGCTTATATTGTTCTCAAAAAGAAGAGTTTAGTTCACATATACTTCAGGATCGACTGCTTATTGCTACCTAAACGTGTTAGAAAATCTATTCTTGAAATTTCAAATGGACTAATTTCTTCTTTATCTGCTGGTACAGATTAGAGTCAATCTACTTTCTTAGTAAAGACACTGGAGATAGTCTCCAAAATATCTTAAAGAACCTGTAAAGCTTCTAAGAACTTCTCTGATTTTCAATGTAATGAATGGACTGAAGTGGGGAGAAAGATTTTCTCACAACACTCAGATTTTTCTGCCTTGCATTTCCATCCAATTGCTTGAACTTGGGGTCTCTACTACCTTAAGAAAAAAAATTAATATGGACAGGAACTCTGTATCTTCTCAGATCTGTTCTGAATCCTTCTGGGAATTTTGTTCTTTGATGTCTAGGCTTTGGAAAGCTCTTTACAAAGGCTTAAAATTGGTCACAAAGAGCTTGCTCTAAGCTGAAGAAGGTTTAACTCAAAAAGGTAATTGAGATATGAAGGTTTGCTGTTGAGCAGGGGGAAGAGGAAGTAGGTTAGAAAAAGGGGTCAGAGCAGAGCACAATGGAGGATTATAGGGGTGAAAAAAGGAATAGTGGAATAAGGTCTCTTAGGTCTGAGGTATGATTTCAGGATATAAAAAAGAAAAAGAGTTTTACAGTTTTCATTTGAATTGGCTAAAAATCTTTTGCAGAAATGATTTTAGAATCTGAATTTCTTTTGTAAGCTCACCCCTAGCAGCCAAAGAACTCTGAATGTTGGATGTTTGGAAATGCATTCCTTCTTTTGTTCTAATTTCCACTGCAATTGTAATTTATCCTTGAGAATTTATGTGATTTAGAATATAAATGCATAATTAAGTTATAGAGTTGTTGAACTAAAACAAATAGATTTCCAGGTATATCTCCAGCAAAGATGAGTTTATTCAGGGTCAACCAACTGTAATTTAGTGTCTGCAACCATGGAGAGCCACATGCAAGTCCCTAAAGGGCAAGGGAAGAAGATGCTTTCATAGAGGGGAAAAGGAAGTTCTTAGATGAAACTATCTGAGAGTTCTCTCTCCTATCCATCTTGTTACATAAATGTGGCTTCAGTAGGTCTTCTTCAGATGTCATCAGTTTCAGTTCTGAGAAATGTTTATTTTCAGGTCTCCAGATAATGTGTAGGTCCAGCTAGCATTCAGTGTTTCCTCTAGGTGTGTCCCTCAAAATTATTCCTTGAAATTGGTGGCATAAGAGCTTCCTAGGCAGCACTAGTGGTAAATAACCCGCCTGTCAATGCAGGAGACAAAAGAGATGCGGGTTTGATCCCTGGGTTGGGAAGATACCCTGGAGGAGGGCATGGCAACCCACTCCTGTATTCTTTCCTGGAGAATCTCATGGACAGAGGAGTCTGGCAAGCTACAGTTCATGAAGTCTCAAAGAGTCGGACACAAGTGAATGACTAAGCACATCCATACACTGCAGATATACTGCAAATATTTATTATTGAAATACTTGTAATGACAAAAGCCTGGAAACATCACTTAAAGTCTACACACAAAGGAAAAATTCAATAAACTCAATGGTAGATTCAGGGAACTGGTACGTGAATATGGGGAACAGGGGAGAGGATTTTGGGAGGGGACTTATGGTGAGATGTAGCTTATTGTCAGTGAAGCTTTTGTTTTTGGAGGTGGATAAATGGGTGCTTTTTACATTACTAAAAATAAATGCAACTGTACATGAAACATGTCTTCCATACATGTACCAATAGTGAATTTTTGTCATGGACTTACAGTGTGATTTATCTGATTCAGAACAATGGAAACTCAAACAAATGAGAGATGGTAGGTAGAGAAATAGATAGTCAAATAGAGATAAATGTGAATATAGATACAACCACAATTACACATACATATATACTTGTGTGTGTTTGTGTGTGTGTGTGGGTGGGTGTGTGTGCTGTGTGCTCAGTCTCCAGTCACGCCTGACCCTGTAACCCTTTGGACTGTAGCATGCTAGGCTCCTATGGGATTTTTCAGGCAAGAATACTAGTGTGGGTAGGAAATACTGGAATGGAGTTGGAAAATAAAAATTTTTTAATATATTTAGAATAGAATCCAAAACATGAAATGCTTACAGATAAGTTTAACAAAATGCACTATAGGACCACTATAGTAAAAATTAGAGAACAAAATAGGAAAAAGGAAAAAGCAAAAAAAAAAAAGTTTAAAGGGAAATTTGACAGTGTTCAATGACTAGAAGATAACATCATTATGATGTCAGTTGTTCCCAAATTTAAAAATAGATGCAACACAATCCCAACTCAAAAACCAAGAGAATTTTAAAAATAAATATTGACAAACTGGTCTTAAAGTTTATATGGGGATTCAAAGTTCTTAGAATAGCCAACACAATTTTGAAAAGACTACATTTGGAGAAATTACAATAACTGACTTTGAGTTTTAAAACAAAGCTAAAGTGATCAAGTCAACACTGGTACTGGTTAAAGATTAGACAAAAATAGATCAATGGTACCAAATAGAGTTTCCAGAAATAAACCAAGCTTATTGGTTTCAAAGTTTGTTTCTTTGTTTTTTCACAGAGATATCAAAGCAAATGTACTTATTAAAAATGACATGAAACAAGTGGACATGGAGAAAAAAGAACTTCAATCCTCACCTCATGTCATTGTTGTTTTTCAGTTGCTCAGTTGTGTCTGACTTTTTGAAACTCCATGGACTGTGGCATGCCAGGCTTCCCTGTCCTTCACTATCTCCTAGAGTTTACTCAAATTCATGTTCATCGAGTCGGTGATGCCATCCAACCATCTTGTCCTCTGTCATTCCCTTCTCCTCCTGAGTCAATCTTCCCCAGCATCAGAGTCTTTTACAATGAGTCAGTTCTTTGCATCAGGTGGCCAAAGTACAGGAGCTTCAGCTTCAGCATCAGTCCTTCCAAAGAATAATCAGGATTGATTTCCTTTAGGATGGACTGGTTGGATCTCCTTGCAGTCCAAGGGACTCTCAAGGCTCTTCTCGAACACCACATGTCAAAAGCATCAATTCTTTGGTGCTCAGCCTTCTTAATGGTCCAACTCTCACATCCATACTTGACTACTGGAAAAACCATAACTTTGACTATATGAAATTGTCAGCAAAGTAATGTCTCTGCTTTTCAATATGGTGTCTAGGTTTGTCATAACTTTTCTTCCAAGGAGCAAGCATCTTTTAATTTCATGTCTGCAGTCACCATCTGCAGTGATTTTGGAGCCCAAGAAAATAAAGTCTTGACTGTTTCCATTGTTTCTCCACCTATTTGCCATGAAGTGGTGGGACCACATTCCATGATATTAGTGTTTTGAATGTTGAGTGTTTAGCCAGTTTTTTCCACTCTCCTCTTTCACCTTCATCAAGAGGCTCTTTAGTTCTTCTTCGCTTTCTGCCATAATGGTTGCATCATACGCATTTCTGAGGTTATTGATATTTCTCCCAGCAATCTTGATTCTAGCTTGTACTTCATCCAGCCCAGCATACCACATGATGTACTCTGCATGTAGGTTAAATAAGCAAGATGATAATATATACAGCCTTGATATACTCCTTTCCCAATTTGGAACCAAACTGTTGTTCCATGTCCAGTTCTAACTATTGCTTCTTAACCTGCATACAGATTTCTTAGGAGGCAGGTAAGGTGGTCTGGTATTTGCAAATGATACATGCAATAAGGGGTTAGTTAATATCCAAAATGGGGTTTCCCAAGTGGTTCAGTGGTGAAGAATCCGCCTGTAAATGCAGGAAACACAGAAGACATGGGTTAGATTCTTGGGTTGGAATGTTCCCCTGAGGGTGGAAATGGCAACTCGCCTCAATATTCTCACCTGGGAAATTCCACGGACAGTGTAGTCTGGCAGGCTACAGCCCCTGGGATCCCAAAGAGTTGGACACAACTCAGGGACTGAGCAGAGTATTCTAAATAGCCTTTTTCCTGGACTGATCATCCAGCTAGGAATGCACATGAGGGTAGACTGTGGTTTTCAAAGATAAAATTGTCCAAAGTTCTTGTTGGGAGGGGTGCCTTCAAAGTACTAAGATGGCCGGGATCCCATTTCCTAGAGATTTTTCCTCTAGAGTAAAGGAAAATTGTAAAGCAGTGCAAACGGCTTACAGCAGAGACAGCTCAATTCCAACAGCTTGCAAGCCAATCCTAGCCAATTTGAACAAAAACGTAAACAAACCTCTTCCTGGAGGAGCCAGGTCCAAGGCTTTTGAAGCCAGTTTCCAGGGAATAGTCCTTCAAAGGACTATACCAAAGGCTGAACTGGCACAGTTTCATTTGAAGCAACCGATTCCTGAAAGAACTGTGTCAAAGGCATTTTCAGCTAGTTTTGGTTGAAACAGTCTTAATATCAGACAGAGGTGTCAAAGAACTACTCATATACAAAACAAAACCTTAACCAGAAAGACAAAACCTTTAAATAGGTCCCAGGCTTCCCTGCTGGTCTATAGATTAAGAATCCACTTGCCAATGCAAGGGATGCAGGTTCAATCCCCGGTTCAGGAAGACCCCACATGTCACGGAGCAACTAAGCCCATGTGTCACAGCTATCGAAACCCACACGCCTGAAGCCTGTGCTCTGCAATAAGAGAAGCCACCATAATGAGAAGCCTGCACTGCTGCTAGAGAATGGCCCCCTCTTGCCACAACTAGAGAAAGCCCATGTGCAGCAGCAAAGACCAAACACAGCCAAAAGCAAACAAATAAATAAATCTTGAAAAACATAAATAAATCCATCCTGAATAAATCCTGGAGAGCTTCAAATGCAAAAAGATCATGAGTTTGAAACCAGGAGAAAGATATGCCTTCAAATTTAGGGTCAGGGAGCAAAAAAGTGAACCCAGACTTGACTACCAATACTGCACTTGTCTGCTCACCAGTCTGGGGCCTTCAGGAGTCTTCTCTGATCCCAGTAAAGCCCACCAAACTGCAGACCTGAAACACATAGACTGCCAGATATTTATCCAAAAAAAAGGATTTATCTGGCTCAGCAGAGAATTACAATTTACAGTCCACAACAATGCTAAGCTAAATGAAATCACTTCACAGCATGGGAAGAAGAATACTTTTACAGAGGAGAAAGGAATTTGGGAGGACTATAGTAAATAAAGGTTCATAAATTTATTGGCCTAGTCCTTACTAGCAAAGGAGTCTCCTTTCTGTTGGGGTCTACTCTCTTCACAGAGCATGATAACACCTCCTTCTGAACTCCTGACTCTATGTAACTGTGATTTCTGTTTATTTTCTATATCTCTAAATGATTGCAGCCGTGAAATTAAAAGATGCTTGCTCTTTGGAAGGAAAACTATGACAAATCTAGACACCATATTAAAAACCAAAGACATCACTTTGCTGACAAAGGTCCATATAGTCAAGCTATGGTTTTTCCAGTAGTCATGTATGGAAGTGAGAGTTGGACCATAAAGAAGGCTGAATGCCAAAGAATTGATGCTTTGAACTGTAGTGTTGGAGAAGACTCTTGAGAGTCCCTTGGACTGTGAGAGATCAAACTAGTCAATCCTAATGAAAATCAACACTGAATACTCATTGGCAGGACTGATGTAGAAGCTGAAAATCCAATATTTTGGCCACCTGATGTGAAGTGCTGACTCATTGGAAAAGACCCTAATGCTGGGAAAGATTGAAGGTAGGAGGAGAAGCAGACAACAGAGGATGATATGGTTGGGTGGCATCATCAATGCAATGGACATGAGTTTGAGCAAACTGGAAGAAAGAGAAAGACAGGGTAACCTACTGTTTTGAAGCTCATGGGGTCACAAAGTGTTGGACATGGCTTAGTGACTGAACAACAAACATAGCTCTAAACATAATCAATCCTAACCTTAAAACAGGGAGGCAGGAGGGTCACAGTAAGAGGAGATGTGATCACAGATGCAGAAATAAGAGAACCAAAGAGAGCAAGAGATGAAGAGAGTATACTGCTGGTTTGAGGATGAAGGAAGAGACCATAAGCCAAGGTATGTAGACAACCTATGAAAGCTGGAAAAGGCAGCAGGAGCTTTCAGAAGAAAAGCCCTGCCAACACCTTGACTAGCCCAGGGTGACTCATTTTGGACTTTTGACCTCTGCATATGTAAAGTAACAATCATGTATTGTTACTGTGAAGGCTCAGTGGGGACAATCTAAGAGTTAAAAACTTCAGATAGACCAAATGGAGTAATATTCACCCTAAAACAATGGGCTATCAAACCATGAAAAGATATGATTAAACTCAAATGCACACTGCTATTTGAAAAAGCCAAACTGTAAAGGCTATGTATTTTATGATGCAAACTTTACAGCATTCTGGAAAAGATAAATCTATGGAAATGGTAAAAAGATCAGCAGTTTCCAGGAGCTGGGAGGAGAGAAATGAACAGGCAGAACAAGGAGGAATTTTAGAACATATGAAATACTCGGTTACACTATAATAATGAATGCATGTGTTTCTATGTTAGTCAAATCCTTCAGAATGTGCAAGATCAAGAGCGAACCCTAATGTAAAGTATGGACCACAGATTATGCTAATGTGTCAAAGCAGATATGTCAATTATAACAAATGTCCACTTTGATCAGAAAAATGAGTGAGAAGGTACAGAGTATACCTGGGAATTCTCTGTACTCAATCAATTTTGCTATGCACCCAAAAGTGCTCTAAAAAGTAGTTTAATAATTTAAAAAAATTAAAACCATGGAGACATGACTTGTGAGAAAAGGGACTCAACTGCTGAATCAGTGGAGGACAGCTATCTCTTCAACATATGTCTGGATTTGATATCCCCTGCAGTGGCTCCCCATCATTTATATGCATCAGAATCTTGGGAGGAGCTTGGAAAAAAATATTCAATACAAATATCAAAGAAGGTCCTACCCAAGAGCAATTGAATCGGAGCCTCCCAGGGAGCAGCCCCAGAGAATGCATGTTGGCTATTGCAGTGTCTTCCTAGTTGCTTTGTCTTTCTTGGAGAACTTTTCTAGGCACAGTAACTTTATATCTTAACATTGCACCTTGAGTCTCAGTGTCTTACTTTACCTCAAAATGCCTCTGAATCTCATTCAGACAAATAGTTTGTCTATAATCCACATGAATATTGCACACCATAAAGGTTACATTAGACAGATTCTTGTGAAAAGATTTTCATGAAGTGGTTTTGCTGATTCCACGCTAAATCAGAGGGGCTTTGACTTGAATTCAAGAATATTGTGTGTTGTGTTTATTCCACATATCACTGTTTTCATTGGGACCTTCAAAAAACTAAGATGGTCTCTACTTCCCCTTCACAAATGTAGAATAATCTTAAACAAAAATGTGATATCCCCACATGAAAAAATGATGCTGTTTATTTAACTGTCTCTGCAAGGTAACTCACATTGTCCATCTCATTAGAGTATATGTTTTGTGTGTTTTTCAATTTGTAGTTCTCTCTGGTAATGTTTGAATACAAATGACCTATACGGGAGGCTTCCCATATGGCTCAGTGATAAAGAATCTGCCTGCCAATGTAGGAACCACAGGAGATGCAGGTTTGAGCCCTGGGTCAGGAAGATTCCCTGGAGAAGGAAATAGCAACCCATTTCAGTATTCTTGCAAGGATAATCCCATGGACAGAGGAGACTAGCAGGCTACAGTCGATGGGGTTGCAAAGAGATACAACTGAGTGACAGAGAACACACACACACACACACACACACACCATGTATGTGTGGGAAAAGAATTTTTAAAAAGAGTGGATATGTATATGTATGTATAACTGATTCACTTTACTGTATAGCAAAAACTAATACTATATTGCAAATCAACTATACTCCAATAATTTTTAAATGAAATGGTATGAATTAAGTCTGAAATTAAAACAGACAAAACTCACTACAGGAAAATTATCATATCTCTGTTAGTAAGAAGCTCCTGATAGATTTTAGAAAGAAAGAAGATAAAAGAAAAAGCAGAAGCAATTTCAGCCCTAACAGATGTTTTTCAGGTCAATTGCATATTCAAGTGAACCACTAATTTTGTGACTAGATATTCTCCTAACTGACTGATTTTATGAATGAAAAGGGAGCAGACAGCACCAAGCACCCTCAGAATTGTCCAGGGTGCACCAGAATGATGGTAACCCTTGCTCTTTGTGACCCAGAGCTAAGAGACAGGGGATTGAAGGCGGAGGTCAGCTGTACTTTCATCCTCTACATGTCAAGGTATAGCTTCCTTCTTACCTTGCCCAAGTCATAGGATAAAGAGTCCATTCTGGATGCTGGGAGAGGATGGACAGAAGGAAGCACATTGAGTGGGTCCCAGTAGGAGGGAAAATCATTAGCATGAACCAGGGAATAGAGAATAGTGGTTTTCACTGAAAGCTGGTACCTGAGACTAAGAGCAAACAGGGAGTTTGAAGGAATAATCTATGAACTACATGATGGATTGTGTGCAGGTGTGAGGCACAAAGGACAGGTCAGGAGGGGTCCTCCAGTACCTGGTCTGAGCAAGTGAGGGGACATGAGATTATCTACTGACACAGGAGATTCTAGATATGATTAATAGTCCAAGACTGGCTCACTCTAGGAGGACTGAAGTCTGTGATTCACTGTGCCCCTCTGAAATGTGTTGTCCTCAGGACAAGATTCCTCCATGGCAGATAGGAGTTTCAGAGAGTCATATCACAAAGAACTCACCTGATTAATTGTACATCAGTTCTGATAGGCCATTCATGTCTCTGCTTGGGATGCCTTTGGCCAGAAATGTCCCAGTCTACTTTATCTCCCCAAAACTCCTACCCCATAATCATCTAAAAGTCCTTGCTCTTCCATGCCTGATCTCAATGTGCGCATCATTTGGGACCAATACAGAGGTCAGACCCACATAGACCTGATGAATCATGACTTGCTTTGTAACAAGACCCCCAAGAGCTTCATATGCCCATTAAAGTGTGAAAAGCACTGTAGATAAATCCCACTCATTCTTAGTATTCAGCAGAGGGGTTATCTCCTCCAGAGAGCCCAGTCTATGACCTCCTACCCCACACCCAGTCTACTGCAGGGACAGTTAGGGTCAGGCACGGTGGCAACAATGAGTGCAAAGGTCACATTCATGGGTACTTCTAGTCCATGGGTCTTTCTCTTCCACTGGCTGTGCACTCTGTGGATACGTTTGTTATTCATCTTGCTCTCCCCATGAGTAGGGTTATATCAGCTCAACTCAAATGGGAAATTCATCACAATGGAATCATCACCCTGCACTCAAACCCCACTGTACCACCTTCTTTTGGAGTCTCTGTTATGTAGGCACCAGAGAGGTGGATCACTTGATCATGGGGGTCTTCAGGAATGGAAGAAACCACATGGTGTCCAAATGGATGGACATACCTTCTCCACACTGTTTTGCTATGAAAACCATGCTTTTACTGGTTGTAATACATCTATGCACTGATGACCTTTCTCAAGGTTCCCTTCATTTTATTAAGATTTACTTAGTGCCCAGTGACACAAAGTGCTATTAGAAAAGTTCTACGAGCCCTTCTTCATCAGCTTTTTCTGACCTCAAAACCTTCCAAACACAGCCCCATCCATCTTTCTCCTGCATCTCGGTGACTAACACCCCAGTGCCGTTCCCCGCAGCTCCATATAGATCCCTGTGCAGCCCCTCACTAAGTCCTGTCCTGCCTCTCTCCTTCCCCACATTACAATCTCTCTGAAACCAAGTCACATCGTGTTCACACCCTTCAACACTCTTTCTCCAGGTCTACTCTTTCCTATGGTATCACTAACTGCAGTAGAGCCCCTAACCTCTGCAGTGGGATTTGCTTCCTACCCACTCCCCACTATCATTTTGCCACCTTCTCCTGCCCCAGAAGCCCAGTCCTAAGGACTTCCCTGGTGGCCCAGATGGTAAAGCATCTGCCTACAATGCGGGAGACCCGTGTTCAATCCCTGGGTTGGGAAGATCTCCTGGAGAAGGAAGTGGCAACCCACTCCAGTATTCTTGCCTGGAAAATCCCATGGATGGAGGCATATAGTCGTATGGTAGGCTATAGTCAGTCCATGGGGTCTCAAAGAGTTGGACACGACTGAGTGACTTCACTTTCACTTTCACTTTAAGGCCTTTACACTTCCTGAGCTCTCTGCCAGAAATATCCTGCCTCCCAACCTCCCTCCCAGTCTAACTCCTCTTACCTGATATGTCAGCATAAATGTCATCTCCTGGTGTTACCCTGTGACCCCCCTACCCAATAGCTCAAGCAGAGCAGATAGCAGCATCCTTTGTTACTTTGTTCTTTATTATCCAACCTGATCTTCACTAAAATGTAGCCTCTGGAATACACAAGTCTCAAACCTGCTGATTTGTTTTTTTCACAGCTACATCCCAAACACCCAAAAGAGTGCTAAAAAAAGTGAAAATGAAAGTGTTAGTCACTCAGTCATATCTGACTCTTTGTGACCCCATGGACTCTAGCCTGCAAGGCTCCTCTGCTCATGGAATTCTCCAGGCAAGAACACTGAAGCTGGTTACCAGGGAATCTTCCTGACCCAGGGATTGAACCCAGGTCTATTGCATTGCAGGCAGATTCTCTACCATCTGAGCCACCAGGGAAGTCCATAAAATAGTGCTGAAGATATCTTATAAGCTTCATAGATATTTACTAAGTAAATAGATGTGAATGAAGGCAAAGCACACACACACGTATGCATATGCACATACACTTACCCAAGTTTTAAGGGCAAGTGTCTGGTCATTCACCAGAATTTTTCAGATTTTATTTGATCCACTGTGTGCCCAGGGCTGAATCTTCTGCTTTTTGCTGCAGTAGTAAACCAGAAGACAGGAGGACAGAGGATGGGAACAGTTTTTCATGTTCTAGTGACAGCTGCCACTGGGCTCAGATGACACCACTTTCCTCTCCTCTTCCAGGACCATGATGGCAAACAGCTTCCATATTGAGAGCACCTGCAGGACTTTCAAGTTCCTGTTATCCATGTGATCTACAAGGAGGCCAAGCAAGTGGATCGTCTTTAGCAGGTGTTCAGCCACTGGTGATAGCTGGTTGACTTTATCATTCAGGATTTGCTCCATTTGTGTGTTCGACTGCTCCAGCCTTTCTTTCTCCTCCTCCTTTTCCTGGAGTCTCTGCTTCCGTCTCACTATTTCTTGGTTGAGCATTTCCAGGCTTTCTGGAAAATGAGTATTTTCATTCACATCAGTCATTATTTTCTTCTGAAGTTGGTCTCCATTTTCCCCTGCATTTAAGGTGGGTTTTCCATCACTCACTTGGGAAAGTTGAGGAAGCTGGCTCTTCTTGCCTTTTCCAGAAAGTCCACAGCGCTCAGAAGAGATGACCTGTCCAGGTTTGTATCCAGTGACAACAAGCACGAGGTTTGTACCACGGGAGGACTCACGTCCATCCTAGGGGGCCTGAGGGTTTCTTTGGCTTTTGTCATTGGCCTGATATTCTCACTGCATTCTCCACAGACTTCACTGTGCACAGAATACTCTTTGCCTAGCAACTTCACACTTAAAATGTGAAATCTGTTTACTAACAAAACTAGCATCACCATACCTACCAGGATATCCCAGGAAAATGAAGGGAGATTTGGCATTTTTTTCAAGCCTTCAGCAATCACCAGCAGAGTACCCTCCAGGCGCTCCAAGGATCAGGAAAGTGGATCATTTGGCAGGTAGCTAGCCCTCCATGGCTGTGTAGAACTCCACAACTCTGCCCCAGAGGGTCCTGGTCCTATGGGTCCCAGCTGGCCTCTTAGAATCCTGAAGAGTGTTCTGTCTCTAAGGCAAACAGGTGCCCGACAACCTGACAGATTGGTTAAGCTAGGAGAGTAGAGTCCAACGGAGTCCTAGAAACAAATTTTCCCTAACTTTGGTCTGAAAGGTAGAAAGTGATCTCACCAGTTGCTGTTGTTTGGTTACTAAGTCATGACCTACTCTTTTGCAACCCCATGGACTGTAGCCCACCAGGCTCCTTTGTCCAAGGAATTTCCCAGGCAAGAATACTGGAGTGGGTTGTCATTTCCTTCTCCAGGGGATCTTCCCCACCCAGGGATCAAATACACATCTCCCGTGTCTCCTGCATTGCAGTCGAATTCTTTACCACTAAGTCATCAGGGAAACTCTATTTTATACAAAGCGCCAATAGAGTATATGCGTCAATACCAATCTCCCAATTCATCCCACCCCACCACTTCCCCCCTTGGGGAAAAGAAATCCAGAAAAGAGGGGATATATATGTATATAAAGCTGATTCACTTTGCTGTAGAGCAGAAACTAACAGCACATTGTAAAGCAACTGTGTTCCAATAAAAACTCCCTGGAAAAATAAAGAGTACAAGCATTGTCAGGTAAATCACATTTAATATCAAAATTTAGGTGGACCCCTAGACCCAGTATTTGGTATACCTGTCCTTATGCCACCAAAGCTACTGGATGAAAGAGCCAAGGAGCTCTTGATCATGGTCCTCATGATCATGTTGTTATCTCACTTCTCCACAAACTTACTTTCCCATGTCTTCCCAACAGCAGACACAGGAGGCAGGGTGGTGCTTGTGGTTCCTAGGCTGCCTCTTGTCTACATCTGTTTTTTTACATCGTGAGGGCCTATTTGGAGTCAAAATTCACTAAATGCTCCTGGAATGGATGTGTAAACACACAGCATCTCAGGGGGCTGAAATTCCACCTAGTCTTCTTCCTAAACACAAGGTCTGCTGGCTGCTACAATGGTCATTTCCCACATTCTCACCTTTGGTCCATAGGAAGTCTTTCCACACAGCTACAAAAATAGAGAAAGAAAATAAGGAATAATAGGAAGTCAGCATACACCTAAATAAATTGAATTCAAATTGGTTTCTATTTTGAGATCATTTAGTTTTCTTGTATTTTTTCTACTTAAAATTCCTTTTATAAAATAGTAGCAATAATGAAGGTAGTTTGTGACTTTCAATTTCTAGTTTGGCAATATGGCAGGTTGAGAACCCAACATGGAGGACTTCTAGATTTTGGTCATTTGTTGAAATTTTAAGGGTCAGTTAAATTCAGTCTGGAAACTTCTAATCAGAGGCTGACTCTTGAAATCCAGGGCACTTTCTCCATTCTTCTTGGGGTCCTGCTTCAAACTATGTTTGTCGTCTTATTTGGTGTGGGGGAGGAGCATGTAGCTTGTGGAATTTCAGTTCCACTAGCCAGAGATCAAACCCATGTTCCCTGCAGTGGAAGCATGGAGTCTGAACCACTGGACCACTATGGAAGTCTGATAAACCTTTTTTTCACTATATGTTTCTGTCAGGCGAGTGTAATCTCCCCAGTTCTGTCTTGTCTCAACAAAAATTTGAAGCGACAGACATTAAAGCCCTCAGCACATCACAGCTCTTGGACAGACCGTGTTATAGCTCTAGGTTCTCGACCATGTTATAGCTCTTAGACAGATCAGTGTTACAGCTCCATGTTACAGCTCAGTTTTATTTAGAAAGTAGCAGGAAAATACATCCTCAAGGAGTGAGGGCATGCCAACCCAAAGACACGAAGAGAAGAGAGAGAGAGAATGAACACGCGTGTGGGAGAGAGAGACACCCCTGGCCCTTTGGATCCTCTTTTTATATGTTTTTTCCTCCCCCTGGGCCTGCCCTATGTAAATTGGGCTAGCCAAGGGTGCTGTATGCTCTACCTAAGGTCCTCACTCTGGTCCTCAGACCTTCTTTTGACCCTTTATTCTATTTTCACGGACTTTTCCCTTCCTTGTCTTTTCAGTTCAGTCGCTCAGTCGTGTCGAACTCGTTGCAGTACTAAGAATCACAGCACACCAGGCCTCCCTGTCCATCACCATCTCCCGAAGTCTACCCAAACCCATGTCCATTGAGTCAGTGATGCCAACCAGCCACCTCATCCTCTGTTGTCCCCTTCTCCTCCTGCCCCCAATCCCTCCCAGCATCAGGGTCTTTTCCAATGAGTCAACTCTTCAAGTGAGGTGGCCAAAGTATTGGAGTTTCAGCTTCAGCATCAGTCCTTCCAATGCCACCACCATTTCGGACTCCTGTTTTCTATTCTAACTACCTAACATTTCCATGTTCTGAGGTCACAGGTCCATTGATCAATTCTCCTCTATATTTGAGGATAATGACTTTTCTTGGGGTACCTTGTTCAACAATTATTTGATGTATAAATTGAGTGAGTAAATGTCTCCAATTTAAGAATGTGGGTAAATGAGAAATCACTTTGAATGGTGTTTTAAGACTCCAATTCTCATTGCTTGTAATATATAATTATCTAGCCCAGGAACATATCAAAACCTGCATTTTATGACTGGATCCTGCCTTGTGGATGAGGAGTTTAGGAAGAAGGCATGTTCAAGGATCACAGTCTGGCCATGAGGAGATGAGGGAGAGAGACAAGATGATGCTGGAGAGTGGGGGTGTTGAGACAAAGAAGCCAAGGAAGAGAAGGCTTCAGGAGCTATTTTATCTTTCTTTAATTGTTTGTTTGTCTCAGTCTTAAATCTTGTTTTGTGGAATGTTAGTTTTAGACTCCTAAAAACCTTGGGAAGCCTCAAGGCACCAGTTGAAATAAGTACTCCATTCAATTCTGAGCAATTTTGAACAATTCTAGCCAGATTCTTTCTAAGTTTGAAATTTCAAAAGGTCTCAATAATGGTCATTGATATTCTAAACTGCCTCAGTGATATTCGAATTAGGCCCATTTATAAGAAATGAGCATGAGAAAGGACTGCAGGTTTTTCTTTCTTTCTTTTTTTTTTTTTTTTTTTAAATAAAATCTCTGGAAGTTCCTTAGGAGGGTTGTCTTCAAGATAGATAACTGGGAACCCATTTTCTTGGGTTTTTCCTCGGGATTAAAGAAGTTTTCAAATCCCTAATAGCACAAATGTCTCATTGCGAACAGCTTGCAAGCCAACTCCAGAAAGTTCAAAGGAAATTGACTGGTGCCTGAATAGCCTTCAGTCAGTTCAGTCTCTCAGTCGTGTCTGACTCTTTGCGCCCCCGTGGACTGCAGCAAGCCAGGGCTCCCTGTCCATCACCAACTCCCAGAGACTACTCAAACTCATGTCCATCTCATCAGTGATGCCATTCAACCATCTCATCCTCTGTCGTCCCCTTCTCCTCCTGCCCTAAATCTTTCCCAGCATCAGGGTCTTCTCCAATGAGTCAGTTCTTCACATCAGGTGGTCAAAGTATTGGAGTTTCAGCTTCAGCGTCAGTCCTTCCAATGAATATTCAGGACTGATTTCCTCTAGGATTGACTGGTTGGATCTCCTTGCAGTCCAAGGGACTCAAGAGTCTTCTTCAACACCACAGTTCAAAAGCATCAATTCTTTGTCACTCAACTTTCTTTATAGTCCAACTCTCACATCCATACATGACCACAGGAAACACCATAGCTTTGACTAGACAGACCTTTGTTGGCAAAGTAATGTCTCTTCTTTTTAATATGCCATCTAGGTTGATCATAATTCTTCCAAGGAGCAAGCATCTTTTAATTTCAAGGCTGGAGTCACCATCTGCAGTGATTTTGGAGCCCAAAAAGATAAAATCTCTCACTGTTTCTGTTGCTTCCCCATCTATTTGCCATGAAGTCATGGGACCAGATTCCATGATCTTAGTTTTCTGAATGTTGAGCTTTAAGCCAACTTTTTCACTCTCCTCTTTCACTTTCATCAAGAGACTTTTTAGTTTTTCTTCGCATTCTGCCATAAGGGTGTTGTCATCAGCATATCTGAGGTTATTGATATTTCTCCCAGCAATCTTGATTCCAGCTTGCAAGCCAACTCTAGAAAACTCTAGAAAATTCTAGAAAATTAAGTGAGTAGGCTTACCAAAAGCTTTTCAGCCAGTTGCTAGATAATAGTCCTTCAAAGACTAGACCAAAGGTAGAACTGACATTTTTCATTTGCAGTAGCCTCTTCCTAGAGGAACTGGGCCAAATGGCCAGCTTTGGTTGAAACAATCTCATCTCAAGATCACACTAAAGTGCCAAATTGCTGCTGATATTCAGGTTAAGACCTTAACTAGAAAGAAGAAAATTTTAAATAGACCCTGAATAAAGCCTGAAGAGCTTCAAATGCAAATAGAGTATGAAATTAGAACTTGAAGACAGAAGAACCTTCAAACTCCAGGGTCAGCAGGGGAATCAATCAAGAACCATGGGCTCAGTTCTGGGACTGCACCTGTTGGCTCACTAGACCTGGAGCCATCAAGAGTCACTTCTGGTCCTTTTAGAGGCCCACCAAAATGTTGACCTGAAACAAATAGACTTCCAGATAACTACTCAACAATACTGGATTTAATCAGAGTCAGCAGAGAGTTAGAATTTAGGGTCTGCAATCATAGTGAGCCACATGCAAGGTCCAACATGGCAAGGCAAGGAGAGCTCTTTTATAGAGAGGAAACGGAAGTTGACAGGGAGGATTGCAGCAACCAAGAGTCTGTGGCTTTTCATTGGCTGAGTCCTTGCCATTAAAGAATAGAATTTTTCTTCTTCCTGTTGGGCTGTCATTGTCACAGGGCATGAGAGTGCTCCCTTCCAGTTTCCCCACTCTATTTTTTCCCAAACTTTTTATTTTGATTTGGGATATAGCCCCTCCCCACTCTATCTAATTGAGGGTTTTGTTTATTAATCTTTCACAGCAGAACAGAATATACTATTAAAAGGAAATGAATAAAAATTTTCCCATTGGGAATTTGGCACTGATTTCACAGTTATTACTAATAGAGTAAAATATTACCAAAATGGATAAACAAGGTCTTACTGTATAGCACAGAAAATTATGTTCAATATCCTGTAATAAATCACTGTGTAAAAGAATATGAATATATATATTCATTTGAATCACTATGCTGTGCACCAGAAATCAGCATAACATAGTAAATTAACTCTGAAAGTGAAAGTGTTAGTTGCTCAGTCCTGTCTGACTCGTTGCAACCTCATGGACTGTAGCCCACCAGGCTCATCTGTCCATGGTATTCTCCAGGCAAGAATACTAGAGTGGGTTGTGATGCTCTCCTCTGGGGGATCTTCCCAACCCAGGGATCTAAATCAGGTCTCCTGGAATGCAGATGGATTCTTTAGCAACCAGGGAATCAATACTTCAATTTAAAAAGTCTTCTGATATTAGGGTAGTTATTAAACCAAATTCTTTCAATGCCTATCATTTTTAATCTTCCTTAGTTACTATACAGCATTTTATAAAGTTGCTCTGTTTTTTCCTACTGTTTCAGGAAAACTATATTTTTGTACATAAATTATAGTTCCACATTGATTTAAAATGTTCCCCTGGTGGCTCGCATGATAAAAAAAATCTCACCTGCAATGTAGGAGAGCTGGGTTTGATCCCTGGGTCAAGAAGATCCCCTGGAGGAGGAAATGCCAGCCCACTCCCACATTCTCACCTGGGAAAACCCCTGAACAGAGGAGCCTGGCAAGCCACAGTCCATGGGGTCAGAAAGTGGGACGTGACTGAGCGTCCAATACTAATGATTTTAAAAATATTTGTGCAAAAATGTTTGTTTTATGTTATAGATTCCCTTTTAAAAAATTTTAGAACATTTATAATGCTGTGATGCTAACGTATAACAAAGTGAATCATATATTCATATATATGCATATATCCCCTCTTGTTTGGATTTCTTTCCAATTTAGGTCACCACAGAAACTGAGGAGAGTTCCCTATGCTGTGGGATTTCCAGGTGGCACTAGTGGTAAAGAATTTGCCTGCCAATGCGGGAGACATAAGATACTCGTGTTCAATCCCTGGGTTGGGAAGATCCCCTGGAGGTGAACATGGCAACCCACTCCAGTATTCTTGCCTGAAGAATCCCATGGACAGAGGGACCTGGCAGACTACAGTCCATAGGGTTGCAAAGAGTCAGACACGATGGAAGCAACTTAATTTGCGTGCACACCCAGTACTATACAGTAGGTTATCATTAGTTATCTATTCTATACAAGCAGTGCATATGTGTCAGCGGCAGTCTCCCACTTCATCCCATCCCCCTTTTTCCCTTGAAAGCCATATGCTTTTTCTCTATATCTCTGTCTCTATGTTTGCTTTGTAAATAAAATCACCTATACCAATTTTTTTCAGATTCCACATATATATGGTAATATACAGTATTTGTTTCTCTCTTTCCAACTTAAGTAAGTGTATGTGCATATGTAGTCTATGTACTTAACCTAAAAAACTAAACATTTTAAACCTTCTCTCTCCTCCACATTTTTAATCCAGTGGGTCATATAGTCATCTCTTTGGAAATGACCCTCAGGTGTGTCCTCTCTCCTCTTTAATCGTGTAGCTCCTTCTCACCCTGAAATTCTCAACATTATGCTGATCATCATTTATTCTCCATTCCATCCAATCTATTCATAAGGCTACTGCCAGATAAATTTGACTAAACACTCTTTTATGATTGAAACTACTTGCTCAGAAATTCATACACATTGCTTATTTCCTGTCACACTGTGTAAACATTGTTTTGCATCCTGAACCTTTATCTTTGCTTCAGGAAAAAAAAGCAACCCTGAGCAAACCTTCTTCATGCCTATATCTATACATTTTCAGAGCTGTTCCCACTACCTGGAATGTCTTCCTATTCTAAAATCATTAAATGTGCCTCTATGTGTGTGTGAGAGAGTCTTTACATATATACACTTATATGTTAAATCTATAACTAATATATAAAGTTTCAGAGCCAAAATTTTCACTATTTTTCTGTTGCAGGGAAGAGTCAGTTCTGACTCCATGCTGGAATTGTTTCTTAGATTTGCTTTCATTTGCAATCATTACACATGATTTACACAATCATATGTAATGGCCTGACTCAGAGAATCCTGTCCTCTGCCTGACCTTTAAGCTGAAGTGACTTTCTTCAAATCCCTATCCACTTGTAGATGGCAGTAAGGAAGACAATAACACATCTCCCTGCTTGAGACTTGCCATTCTTGGAGATATTTACAAGATATCTCCTTTTTACTTTGTTTCCTCCCCTCCCCTCCCTTATCTGATCTGGAAAAGAACCTGGCATCCAGACCCCAATAAGATGGCCATTTTGAGATGTTAGTCTGCCATCCCTCATAGCTCAGTTGGTAAAGAATTTGCCTGCAATGCAGGACACCTGGGTTTGACCCCTGGGTCAGGAAGATCCCAGGGAGAACTAAATGGCAACCCAGTGCAGTATTCTAGCCTGGAGAATCCCATGGACAGAGGAGCCTGGCGGGCTACAGTCCATGAGGTCACAAGAGTCAGACATGACTTAGCCACTAAACCACCACCACCACAGTCTACCATCTTTTCAGTCAGCTGGCTCTCCGAAAAAAGTCATATTCCTTGCCTCAACACCCTGTCTCTCTGATTCATTGGCCTGTTGTGCAAGCAGAGAAAACTTGGACCAGGTAACATTTCCATGACAAGTGTGTCTCTTCTATCTCATAAAGTCAAAGGATACAGTTCTTTTTCTGCTCTGAAGTTTTCCATGGTGTTGCCGATCAGCCAAGCATCTGAAACTTAGAGGAGGCTTCTGCTTTATTACAACTGTTTAAATCACAAGCTTATTCCCTAGTTTCTATTACTTTCAATAGCAACTACCAGGTCATGGCTCCATTTCTGTTATAGCAGGTTATAAATGTATCACATTAAACTTTGCTTAAACAGTTCCCTCATATTTGATTTCATCATGCCCAAAAGGTGTAAGACTGGAGCCTTGATTATCATTGTCTTCATTTTCTGGATTAGGAAACAGAAAATCAAGAGGTTGTGGCTTCTTCAAGATCACAGGGCAGATAAGTATCAAAATTAGATCTTGTCAGATTTATACTTTTTTTCCCCCTTAAGCAAATCTGACTTCTGCTCCTTCCTAAACCAAAAAACCTGGTCTGTGTCTATTTTACCTATATTTTATTAACTTCTTTTAGATTGCTGTCAGCATCTATACTGTATTTCAAATAGGCAAAAAATCATTTGGTTTTAAATTATTTCTATGACAATGTATGAGTTCAAATTTTAGCTACTAGAATTACTACTTTGCACACACAGACATACACAAAAGAAAATGATGTGCATGCTAAAACCAAATACAATTTTACTTCCTAATGGGCTGAATAAAGCATGAATATGATAAAGCATGCCCTGAGGAATAATTATCAGCCTTTCCTCTCTAACAATATCAGGTTCTGCAGGACCAATTGGAATATAGATGGAATTATGTTGACAAGAATGCATTTAGAGAAAAACAATAGTAGTTAGTAAAGCAGACTATTAGATTATATTTTAATAACTTTATAATAGCAATGTGATACTGTGAAAAAGCCTAAAATCTCTAATAAAAATCATACATCTGATTTAGTGAAGATAAATACAATTTAAATCAAGTCAAATGTTATAAGGAGTGTTATAAAGTGAATTTATTCTGCTAAAATATATCCCAGAAAGAGGAAACCATGTGAACAATTAAGAAATTCTTCCAAATTTCAAGTATAAGAACTGCAGTGAGCATGAAAATACATCTATAATACATATGTGTAGAAGTTAGCAGCAATCTTAGTTATTATTATTTTCTGTCTTCTATATTAATGTTTGACTTAGGATGTTAATTTGATGTTATAAATTTCAAAATGTGGCTCAAATTGGAAAGGGTGTGTGTATATGTATTTTACTACCTAACATTTTAATATTTAAATTATTTAGTACCATCTAACTATAGGATCTATACTTTAGGTAACAGCTAATACTTAGAATTGATAACTCTAAATAAACTGATTGAAAGTTCTTTTTTTGGGGGGGGAGGTGAAGTAGAAAAGTTTTATTCCTTTGCCAGGCAAAAGGAGACACAGAGGGCTCTTGTCTCAAAGTGAAGTGAAGTGAAATGAAGTCGCTCAGTCAGGTCTGACTCTGCGACCCCACGGACTGTTGCATACCAGGCTCCTCCATCCATGGGATTTTCCAGGCAAGAATACTGGAGTGGGTTGACATTTCCTTCTCCAGGAAAGTTTAAAAAAAAAAAAAAAAATTGTTCATCAAGTTCATCATAAGATTAGTTTTGTTCTTAATATATATTAATATATTTTGTGTCTGCATGATCGTGTGTATACATCCAACTGTCTCACTTTGGAGCATACTACTCTAGGGAGGTGACAGTAGTAAGTTGCAAGATGATCCCAATTTCTTTCTCTCTCCTTTGCCATGTTCTTTGCATCATCCTACATGGGATGGTGATATGTATAATTTCCTGACCCTGGGCTTGGCCAAATAGCTTGCTTTGGCCACTGAAATACTAGGATATGTGACGTAAGTAGAAGTGTGAAAGAGGCTTAGGAGATCAAGCTTGCTCACTCTTAACCCTTCTGCTATTGTTATGAGGTAGACATACTCTACTCTGCTTGTTGGTACCAGAAAAAAAAAAGAAAAGAAAATGAAGACCCTACAAAGCAGAGCCCAGCTTGTATCATTCATCCCCTTAGTATGACTGAGGACATCATATATCAGCCAAACCCCAATCTCATAACTTGAGAGCTATTATAAAAAATGACTGTTGTTTCTAGTGCTGCGTTTGGCAGTGGTTTACATAGCTATAGTCAAAGAACACAGTGAAAACATGACCTCCCAGATCAAAATTTCATTATGTAGAAATGAAGAGGAAATGGAGTAGTTGTCTCTGAATAAGAATAACAAAGCTGCTTTGAGAACGCTTTTTAAGTTTCTCCCTCTCAATAGATTGCAGACAAAAACAAACAAACAAAAAAGATCATAGTCCAAATGCTAGACTAGTTTTGCCTACTGCTCTTTAAATTGCATTGCCCATTCATATGATTTCTCTCATATGACTGTCCAAAAACATATAGTAGATAGGGCAGATATCTTCTTTTACTTTTTCTGAAATAGCTATCCTCTGGTAAGTTATGACCAACCTAGACAGCATATAAAAAGCAGAGACATCACTTTGTCAACAAAGGTCTGTCTAGTCAAGGCTATGGTTTTTCCAGGGGTCATGTACGGATGTGAGAGTTGGACTGTAAAGAAAGCTGAGCACTGAAGAACTGATGCTTTTGAACTGTGGTGTTGGAGAAGACTCTTGAGAGTCCAGTGGACTGCAAGGAGATCCAACCAGTCCATCCTAAAGGAGATCAGTCCTGGGTGTTCATTGGAAGGACTGATATTGAAGCTGAAACTCCACTACTTTGGGCCCCTGACGCTAAGAGCTGACTCATTTGAAAAGACCCTGATGCTGGGAAAGATTGAGGGCAGGAGGAGAAGGGGACGACAGAGGATGAGATGCTTGGATGGCATCACCGACTCAATGGTCATGGGTTTGGGTAGACTCCGGGAGTTGGTGATGGACAGGGATGCCTGGGGTGCTGCGATTCATAGGGTCACAGAGAGTCAGACACGCCTGAGCGACTGAACTGAACTGGTAGAGTCAAACCAAGGCTTCTCACCCCTGGTTCCTTCCCCCATTCTTGACCTGCCTCATTATATTTTCGCATAATAGAATGTAACTAAGAAAAGCAGAGCAGGAAGTCCAAATGAGACTGACAAATAAAAACAACCCTATCACACAGTAGCAGTAGAAAAAAGTTGCATTTCTGAAGAATGGACAAAGTCGTCTCATCAGAGACATCAAACGAAAAGGGAAAAGGCAAGTTTCAAGAGCCACTTGGAGTTCATTTTGCAGTATAAACCCTGAGGGGTTTCCGCGGTGGCTCAGCTGTAAAGAATCTGCCTGCAAAGCAGAAGACACAGGAGATTCGGGTTCTGATTCCTGGGTCCAGAAGATCCCCTGGAGGAGGGCATGGCAACCCCCTCCAGTATTCTTGCCTGGAGAATCCCATGAACAGAGGAGCCTGGGAGACTACAGTCCATAAAGTTGCAAAGAGTCAGACACAACTGAAGTGACTGAGCACGCACACACGCATCAACCTGAGCCTCATCCTGAACTCTAACATAAGCCAAGCTTTTAGTCACCTGTATGCTTTATGGAGAGGAGCTGCCCCACCTCCAAGGAGCAGCTGCTGCGCGGGCGCAGGAGGGCCGAGAGGAGCTACTCCACGTTCAAGGTCAGGAGGGGCGGCCGTGAGAAGATACCCCTCGTCCAAGGTAAGGAGCAGCGGCTGCGCTTTGCTGGAGCAGCCATGAAGAGATACCCCATGTCCAAGGTAAGAGAAACCCAAGTAAGACGGTAGGTGTTGCAAGAGGGCATCAGAGGGCGGGCAGACTGAAACCATAATCACAGAAAACTAGCCAATCTTATCCCACGGACCACAGTCTTGTCTAACTCAATGAAACTAAGCCATGCCGTGTGGGGCCACCCAAGACCGATGGGTCATGGTGGAGAGGTCTGAGAGAATGTGGTCCACTGGAGAAGGGAATGGCAAACCACTTCAGTATTCTTGCCTTGAGAACCCCATGAACAGTATGAAAAGGCAAAATGATAGGATACTGAAAGATGAACTCCCCAGGTTGGTAGGCAGTTCTCTCTCCAATATGCTATTGGAGATCAGTGGAGAAATAACTCCAGAAAGAATGAAGGGATGGAGCCAAAGCAAAAACAATACCCAGTTGTGGATGTGACTGGTGATAGAAGCAAGGTCCAATGCTATAAAGAGCAATATTGCATAGGAACCTGGAATGTTAGGTCCATGAATCAAGGCAAACTAGAAGTGGTCAAACAGGAGATGGCAAGAGTGAATGTCAACATTCTAGGAATCAGCGAACTAAAATGGACTGGAATGGGTGAATTTAACTCAGATGACCATTATATCTACTACTGTGGGCAGGAATCCCTTAGAAGAAATGGAGTAGCCATCATAGTCAACAAGAGAGTCCGAAATGCAATACTTGGATGCAATCTCAAAAACAACAGAATGATCTCTGTTCGCTTCCAAGGCAAACCATTCAATATCACGGTAATCCAAGCCCATGCCCCAACCAGTAATGCTGAAGAAGCTGAAGTTGAACAGTTACGTGAAGACCTACAAGACCTTTTAGAACTAACACCCAAAAAAGATGTCCTTTTCATTATAGGGGACTGGAATGCAAAAGTAGGAAGTCAAGAAACACCTGGAGTAATAGGCAAAGATGGCCTTGGAGTATGGAATGAAGCAGGGCAAAGGCTAATAGAGTGTTGCCAAGAGAATGCACTGGTCATACCAAACACCCTCTTCCAACAACACAAGAGAAGACTACACATGGACATCACCAGATGGTCGACACCGAAATCAGATTGATTATATTCTTTGCAGCCAAAGATGGAGAAGCTCTATACAGTCAGCAAAAACAAGACCTGGAGCTGACTGTGGCTCAGATCATGAACTCCTTATTGCCAAATTCACACTTAAACTGAAGAGAGTAGGGATAACCACTAGACCATTCAGGTATGACCTAAATCAAATCCCTTATGACTATACAGTGGAAGTGAGAAATAGATTCAAGGGACTAGATCTGATAGACAGAGACGCTGATGAACAATGGATGGAGGTTCGTGACATTGTACAGGAGACAGGGATCTAGACCATCCCCATGGAAAAGAAACGCAAAAAGGCAAAATGGTTGTCTGAGGAGGCCTTACAAATAGCTGTGAAAAGAAGAGAAGCAAAAAGCAAAGGAGAAAAGGAAAGATATTCCCATTTGAATGCAGAGTTCCAAAGAATAGCCAGGAGAGATAAGAAAGCCTTCCTCAGCGATCAATGCAAAGAAATAGAGGGAAACAACAGAATGGGAAAGACTAGAGATCTCTTCAAGAAAATTAGAGATACCAAGGGAACATTTCATGCAAAAACGGGCTTGATAAAGGACAGAAATGCTATGGACCTGACAGAAGCAGAAGATATTAAGAAGAGGTGACAAGAATACACAGAAGAACTGTACAAAAAAGATCTTCATGACCCAGATAATCACGATGGTGTGATCACTCACCTAGAGCCAGACATCCTGGAATGTGAAGTCAAATGGGCCTTAGAAAGCATCACTACGAACAAAGCTTGTGAATGTGATGGAATTCCAGTTGAGCTATTTCAAATCCTGAAAGATGACGCTGTGAAAGTGCTGCACTCAATATGCTAGCAAATTTGGAAAACTCAGCAGTGGCCACAGGACTAGAAAATGTCCGTTTTCATTACAATCCCTAAGAAAGGCAATCCCAAAGAATGCTCAAACTACCGCACAATTGCACTCATCTCACACCCTAGTAAAGTAATGCTCAAAATTCTCCAAGCCAGGTTTCAGCAATACGTGAACCGAGAACTTCCAGATGTTCAAGCTGGTTTTAGAAAAGGCAGAGGAACCAGAGATCAAATTGCCAATATCCGCTGGATCATCAAAAAAGCAAGAGAGTTCCAGAAAAACATCTATTTCTGCTTTATTGACTACACCAAAGCCTTCGACTGTGTGGATCACAATAAACTGGAAAATTCTGAAGGAGATGCTAATACCAGACCGCCTAACCTGCCTCTTGAGAAACCCTTTTGCAGGTCAGAAAGCAACAGTTAGAACTGGACATGGAACAGCAGACTGGTTCCAAATAGGAAAGGGAGTCTGTCAAGGCTGTATATTGTCACCCTGCTCATTTAACTTATATGCAGAGTACATCATGAGAAACGCTGGGCTGGAAGAAGCACAAGCTGGAATTAAGATTGCCGGGAGAAATACCAGTAACCTCAGATATGCAGATGACACCACCCTTATGGCAGAAAGTGAAGAGGAACTAAAAAGCCTCTTGATGAAAGTAAAAGAGGAGAGTGAAAATGTTTACTTAAAGCTCAACATTCAGAAAACTAAGATCATGGCATCTGGTCCCATCACCTCATGGGAAATAGATCGGAGACAGTGGAAACAGTGTCAGACTTTATCTTTTTGGGCTCCAAAATCATTGCAGATGGTGACTGCAGCCATGAAATCAAAAGACGCTTACTCCTTGGAAGGAAAGTGATGACCAACCTAGACAGCATATTGAAAAGCAGAGACATTACTTTGCTAACAAAGGTCCTTCTGGTCACTGCTATGGTTTTCCCAGCGGTCATGTATGGATGTGAGAGTTGAACTGTGAAGAAAGCTGAGCACCAAAAACTTGATGCTTTTGAACTGTGGTGTTGGAGAAGACTCTTGAGTGTCCCTTGGACTGCAAGGAGATCCAACCAGTCCATCGTGAAGGAGATAAGTCCTGGGTGTTCATTGGAAGGACTGATGCTGAAGCTGAAACTCCAATAATTTGGCCACCTCATTCGAAGGGTTGACTCACTGGAAAAGACCCTGATGCTAGGAGGGATTGGGGGCAGGAGGAGAAGGGGACAACAGAGGATGAGATGGCTGGATGGCATCACAGACTCGATGGGCATGAGTCTGAGTAAACTCCGGGAGTTTGTGATGGACAGGGAGGCCTGGGGTGCTACGATTCATGGGGTCGCAAAGAGTCGGACACGACTGAGTGACTGAACTGAACTGAATGCTTTATGCTCCTCTGAATGCAGTTTATGGTTAAAAAAAAAATAATTGAGATCAAGTAATTAGGGTTCACTGAGTCAATGTAAAATCATCTGTGATAGCCTTTGTTTTGTTCAGGAAAATCTCATCAATACTCTATTAGAAACTCTGAATTAAGTCTAAGAACCACCAAGTCATGTTTACCTGCAAGAAGGTATCAGTACTAAAAAATTCCTATTTGAAAATCAGTAAATCTCCTTTCCTTTCAGAAACAGGGTCCAGCTGGAACAATTAAAAATAAAAGCAAAAATAAGCAAAATCTTCAAAAGAAGTTGTAAGAAGAATAAAAAAATTAGGATTTTTAAAACTAATTGAATCCCAAATCAATACATAGATGTCTCTTAATCAAGAAAACAACACTTAACCTTTAAACATAAGAGAAGAGGAATGAAGAGAAACATAAAAGAGCAAAAAGGAGGAAATATATAAATCAAAGTGTTTCCTCTCCTATTAGACAATCAATTTACCAGATATGTGTGTGAATATACAATAGACTTTATATACTCTTTTCAGTACATATTTTGAAAACAAAATTATCAGTATGTTGAATATTTTTATGTTATATATATATTACTGTTGAATATAGGCTATTTGATTATTATTATTAAAGTACAATTATGCTCTCTTACATTTGATTTCTTACCATGCTTTTGCCCAGTTACTGAAAATAGAAGCCTAATGTTCTCTTACCATCAATTGTATATTGACGTTGTATGTTGTATATTCTTTAGTGTCAATTATATATTCCTGACTGGACTTTCCCAGTGGCTCAGAGGTAATCTGCCTGCAGTGGAGAAAATGTAGGAGACTCAGGTTTGATCCCTGGTTTGGGAATATCCCTTAGAGGAGGAAATGGAAACTCACTTAACCATATTCTGGCCTGGAAAAATCACATGACAGGAGTCTCATGGGCTAGAGTCTATGGAGTCACAAAGAGTCAGACACAACCAAGGATTCACTTACTCACTCATATATTCATGACAACTTGGTTGTGAGTGACATCTATATTGTACTGTCCATCAATTGCATGACACAAAACAGGTAATATATGTGTGATATCTATACATATACCTTAAATCACTTTTTCCTCCACAAAAGGAAAAAATGAAGTCATGAAAAGGCAAATTCATTATTTCAAGAATTTTAAAATTTTGGAGGGCCACAAATGAAACTGGTTAAATATCCTGTCCCCCATGCCGTAGTGCCAGCAATCACATTTGTTTTAATTCAAATACAGTTGTCTAACATCTAAATGTTACTTAATTACAATTGTGTCATGCACTTACTGGGGCTTCCCAGGTGGCATTAGTGATAAAGAACCCACCTGCCAATGTAGGAGACATAAGAGAAACAGGTTTGGATTGGATCCCTGGGTCAGAAAGATCCTCTGGAGGAGGGCATGGCAACCCACTCCAGTATTCTTCCTGAAAAATCCAATGGACAGAGGACCTTGGTGGACTGCAGTCCATGGGGTTGCAAAGAGTCGGACATGACAAGCGACTTAGCATGCATGCATGTACTTACCATATTTGTGTTTGTGTTTAATCATGAAGGTCTATTAATATGAAGAAGATTCTGGATGAATCTGGATCCTACCCTAATAGTATACCCTCAAATAAAGATTTATTATTTTTTATTTTCTAACTTGTTAGCTGCTTCTGATAAAGTCTCCAAATCTGCAGTTTAAGTGGAAATTTAACACAGTTCTTGACGCCGATATTATCTATAGTTCGCCTATGATTTTCCATTCTCAGTCACCCAGAAAAGTCCACAATCACAACAGCCCTAATTGTTAGCTATTTACTCCACATGCTGTAACAAATCTCTTCATTAAAACCGAATTTGCCAAATAGCTTCTGATTTTCATACTCAAAAATCACAGATACAAAGAAGTTTTATCTTAATTATCTTCAAACTGATCTTTGAGAATCCACCTCTCTCTTCCTGCCTAGTCAGCAGGGGAGGGAAGTACGCATGACCCCACCAACTTCCTGCCCTTCATCCCAGTGGTTATTTCTGTTGTGTGTGTGTGTGTCTTAACTCAGCTTTATTGAAATATAATTAACATAAAACATTGTAGAAGTTTAATGTGATAATATGATATATGCCTATATTGTGAAGTGATTACCATAAGTTAACATATCCATCAACTCACAAGACTATCTTTATACTGTGTGGTGAGAACGGTTATTCTTAGCAACTTTCCAGTACAGAATACTATGTGGCATTGTCTGTTTTAACCAGAGAGCACAACTTTGTTCTCTGACAGAGGTAAGCTTTGTTGAAGAAGGCAACTCATTGTTTAAATAAGTAAATAAGGGAAATGATTGACTTAATTCAAGCCTTAATATTAAATATTTAAAATATTAAACTTAAAAATATATAAGACTTTTGTCATTGAAAAATACATTTTAAAGAAGTAGCAGTTCTTCAGATGATTGTAAAAGTTCTCTTATTTGAGTTGTCATAATCCTCCACTTCATTTTCTTTTTATATATCTTATTTGTATTTATTTATTTTTGCGGGCATGCCACAAGGTATGTGGGATCTTGGTTCCCTGCCCAGGGTTGAATATGTGCCCCCTGCAGTGGAAGCATGGAGTCCTAATCACTGAGCTTCCAAGGAATTCCCGCCACTTCTTTTTCTGAGTGAAAATGTAACAGATGCAGACATAGAATTCAGCCAATTAAAATGGAAATTAAGATATATAGGATATTTTGTGTTTTCCAGCTACTCCAGTTATTACTTTCCAATTGGACTTTTATTTTAAAATTGTCTCAGTATTAATATGTAGATTTTTTTTAACTCTGTTATAAACAGAGCAAGGTAGACAAAATGGAAATGGAAAAGTTGTGAAGATTAAACTCATTAGATTACAGTGGCAACCAGGACATATTCAGGAATCAGGTATAACAATAAAGGTTTGAAAATCAAAGCTCATCTAACATTATTCTCAAGTCATCAAATTCTCACATTTTTTTATGAAGAAACAAATATGCACTATGGCAGCACAATAGCAAAACAATCTAGATGAGTGTTAGTGTCATCTTTCTAAAGTATAACTCAGTATTCTCACTGCTCTGTTTTCCAGCTTGCAATGATTTATAGGAAAATTAAAACAGAAAGACCCCCTTTTTACTGATGTAATTATGTTCTTTGTTTGCCTATATTCCAGTTCCTCTCTTATTAGAATATAAGCTCCCTAAGATGGTGATTCTACCAGTCTTGGCTAGTTCACCCTTGATATTCTTAGCCTGGCACTTAAGTGCTATTAAAAGTACCAGTTGGCTGTCAGAATTACTGAATGACCAACTCTTTGTGACCCCATTGACTGTATCCTGCCAGGCTTCTCTGTCCATGGGGATTCTCCAAGCAAGAGTACTGGAGTGGGTTGCCATGCCCTTTTCCAGGGAATCTTCCTGACCCAGGGATCAAACCCAGGTCTCCTGAATTGCAGGCAGATTCTTTATTATTTGAACTATGGGTATCTCAAAGGCAAATGACTGACTAACTGATTCAGAATTGGAAAGCCAAGTTATAAGCTGATTGATTTCTCAAGGAAAATGGAAGCTGGAAAGTCCTAGGTGTATTTTTCAGTTCTTTTTACCAAATAACTTTTGAGCACATGTTTTGCTCATAACCATTCATTCACAAAATATAGGATCAGAACTTACCTGGTGCCAGAAATTCTCTAGGCTCTAAGATTAAACAACTCAGTCACAACAGATAAGACACCTTCTTCCCTTAGGACTGGTTCTTCGTGTGTGTGTTTCATACAGAGAAATAAGCAATCTAATTTAGAATATAGTGGAAAGTGCTGTAAAGTAAAATCAATTCATTTTTGTAGAGAATGACTCAACCATGACACACCCCATGTCCAGGGCCTATAAAAAATGTGATATCTCAAAGCATCATGTAAAGAAGGAGGTTGTCAGGAAAATGTTCCAGCTGGTAAAACAGGTAGTGTCTGAGCCCTGAGACAGGAACAAATGTGAACTAATCTAGGAAGAGAGGAACACTACTAGGGATACTGAAGAATATTGAAGAATAAGCATTTGAGAACAAGGTGTGAGTTGAGTTTGGGAAGGGACCAGTGATAGGCCATGGTAATGAACTTCAAGTTTATTATTCTACATTAATTAAAACACTGTAAGAATATTTTAAATGAATGATATAATAAGAATTGCATTTTTAAAGATAGTTTTGCTGCCATATAAATAGTATACTTAGGGTACAAGAGTGGAAGCAGGAATGAAATATGAAGTCTATGTGTTATTTGTTGTGACCAAAATGAAAAGACTAGTAACATACAATTAAGAGGCTTATAACAGAGGTTAAAAACATGTCACCTTGCTCATCCTAGAAATCCTTCGCTTAAAAACCAAGAGTGGCCCCCAGGTTTTAAGAAAACTAACTTGTGTTCATCTCCAAGGCCGACACTAGCAGAATGCTATTTAGCTCTCTTCTTCAGAACCACACTAAAGCGTTCTTCAGATTTTAATACAAGGAATTTCTATTTTTTAAGTTATAAGAATTTTTGCTTATGTTATTTTATTATCTCATGAAACACTACAGTTTTCAATATTCCTCATTTCCTCTATACTTTAATGACTCAGATTTCCTTTCTTCTTGGCTGGTCTTTTGCACTTAAAAGAAATTTATTCTAAATCAACATATTCTCTTTAACATTTACTTGACATTTTAGCACCATTATTTAAATTTCTTACTATCCATCAGTGAACTTCTATGTACTACAAAAAACTAGTTACAATTTTTACAAAACTAAGTCCTGGGTATTTTAAATTTATATAAAAATTAGCTTCTTATAATTAAGAAAACTAGGTTCTCACATAAAATATAAAGTAGTTGTATTTAAATAGATAAATGTATAGACAGAGACACAAATATTTACAGCTGAAATATTTATATCTGTTCAAATCTCATTATATGAAACATATTTACATGTGTATATATTATGTATGTTCAAATTCCACTATTTTTCATATAATTATATATGCCAAAGATGGAGAAGCTCTATACAGTCAGCAAAAACAAGACTGGGGGCTGACTGTGGCTCAGATCATGAAATCCTTATTGACAAATTCAGACTTAAATTGAAGAAAGTAGGGAAAACCACTAGACCATTCAGGTATGACCTAAATCAAACCCCTTATGATTATACAGTGGAAGTGAGAAATAGATTTAAAGGACTAGATCTGATAGACAGACTGCCTGATGAATTATGGATGGAGGTTTGTGACATTGTAGAGGAGAGAGGAATCAAGACCATCCCCAGGAAAAAGAAACGCAAAAAAAGCAAAATGGCTGTCTCAGGAGGCCTTACAAATAGCTGTGAAAAGAAGAGAAGCAAAACGCAAAGGAGAAAAGGAAAGATATACCCATTTGAATGCAGAGTTCCAAATAATAGCAAGGGGAGATAAAAAAGCCTTCCTCAGTGATCAGTGCAAAGCAATCAAGGAAAACAATAGAATGGGAAAGACTAGAGGCTCTTCAAGAAAATTAGAGATACCAAGGGAAAATTTCATGCAAAGATGGGCTCAAAAAAGGATAGAAACGGTATGGACCTAACAGATGCAGAAGATATTAAGAAGAGGTGGCACAAATACACAGAAGAACTGTACAAAAAAGATCTTCATGACCCAGATAATCACGGTGGTGTGATCATGCATCTAGAGCCAGACATTCTGGAATATGAAGGCAAGTGAGCCTTAGGAAGCATTACTATGAACAAAGCTAGTGGAGATGATGGAGTTCCAGTTGAGCTATTTCAAATTCTAAAAGAGGATGCTGTGAAAGTGCTGCACTCAATATGCCAGCAAATATGGAAAACTAAGCATTAGCCACAGGACTGGAAAGGGTCAGCTTTCATTGCAATCCCAAAGAAAGGCTATGCCAAAGAATGCGCAAACTACCAAACAATTGCACTCATCTCACATGCTAGTAAAATGATGATCAAAATTCTCAAAGCCAGGCTTCAGCAATACACACCAAGGAAACCAGAACTGAAAGAGACATGTGTTCCCCAGTGTTCATCGCAGCACTGTTTATAATAACCAGGACATGGAAGCAACCTAGATGTCCATCAGCAGATGAAATAAGATAAGGATAACAATAAGACAAGGATAAGATGAAATAGGATAAGAAAGCTGTGGTACATATACACAATGGAATATTACTCAGCCATTAAAAAGAAGACATTTGAATCAGTTCTAATGAGGTGGATGAAACTGGAGCCCATTATACAGAGTGAAGCAAGCCAGAAAGAAAAACACCAATACATTATACTAACTCATATATATGGAATTTAGAAAGATGGTAATGATAACCCTATATGCAAGACAGAAAAAGAGTCACAGATTTATAGAACAGATTTTTGGACTCCATGGGAGAAGGCGAGGATGGGATGATCTGAGAGAATAGCATTGAAACATGTATATTATCAATTGTGAAACACATCACCAGTCCAGGTTGGATGCATGAGACAAGTGCTCAGGGCTGGTGCACTGGGATGACCCAGAGGGATGGGATGGGGAGGGAGGTGGGAGGGGGGTTCAGGATGGGGAACACATGGAAATCCATGGCTGATTCATATCAATGTAAGGCAAAAACCATTACAATATTGTAAAGTAAGTAGCTTCCAACTAATATAAATAAATGAAAAAATAATAATAATAAAGTATGTGAACCACGAACTTCCAGATGTTCAAGCTGGCTTTAGACAAAGCAGAGGAACCAGAGATCAAATCTCCAACATCCACTGGATCATTGAAAAAACAAGAGAATTTCAGAAAAACATCTATTTCTGCTTCATTGACTATGCCAGAACCTTTGACTGTGTGGATTACAATAAACTGTGGACAATTCTTCAAGAGATGGGAATACCAGACCACCTAACCTGCCTCTTGGAAATCTGTATACAGGTCAGGAAGCAACAGTTAGAACTGGTCATGGAACAACAGATTAGTTCCAAATAGGGAAAGGAGTACACCAAGGTTGTATATTGTCACCCTGCTTATTTAACTTATATGCAGAGTACATCATGAGAAACGCTGGGTTGGAGGAAGCATAAGCTGGAAGCAAGATTGCTGGGAGAAATATCTTTAACCTCAGACATACAGATGACACCACCCTCATAGCAGAAAGTGAAGAAGACCTAAAGAGTCTCTTGATGAAAGTGAAAGAGGAGAGTGAAAAAGTTGGCTTAAAGCTCAACATTCAGAAAACTTAGATCATGGTATCCAGTCCCATCACTTCATGGCAAATAGATGGGGAAACAGTGGAAACAGTAGCTGACTTCATTTTGGGGGGGCTTCCAAATCACTGCAGATGGTGATTTCAGCCATGAAATGAAAAGACACTTACTCCTTGGAAGCAAAGTTATGACCAACCTAGACAGCATATTAAAAAGCAGAGACATTACTTTGTCAACAAAGGTCCGTCTAGTCAAGGCTATGATTTTTTCACTAGTCATGTATGGACGTGAGATTTGGACTATAAAGACAGCTGAGTGCCAAAGAATTGATGCTTTTGACCTGTGGTGTTGGAGAAGACTCTTGAGAGTCCTTTGAACTGCAAGGAGATCCAACCAGTCCATCCTAAAGGAGATAAGTCCTGGGTGTTCATTGGAAGGACTGAAGTTGAAGCTGAAACTCCAATACTTTGGCCACCTGATGCAAAGAGCTGACTTATTTGAAAAGACCCTGATGTTGGGAAAAGTTGAAGGCAGGAGGAGAAGGTGACGACAGAGGATGAGATGGTTGGATGGCATCACCAACTCAGTGGACATGAGTCTGGGTAAACTCCGGGAGTTGGTGATGGACAGGGAGGCCTGCTGTGTTGCGGTTCATGGGGTCCCAAAGAGTTGGACATGACTGAGCGACTAAACTGAACTGAATACTATAAAATGTGCTTTAATTTGATTTTAATTTTATAAGTAAAAATATTACTATGCAAGTGATTATTTTCAAAACCACACACAGAATAACTTGCACAGTAAAGGTTTAAACCTAGGGCTTCATTATCTAATTTATACCTTTTTATTATAATATTGTGGGAAAATTAATGATCTTTACTGAGATACTCCACAACATGCTTTGGTGAAGACTTTAAAGCTGAGGTTAGAAAGCCAGGTCCAAAGGCATAGTTTTTCTATGCAAAATTACTTCGCATTTATAGCACCTTTTTTTGGGATCCAATCACAGGACATTATCTGACACGGTCAACTTGCTCAGACCTACAGAACCAATAACCCAACACCTGAAAACTCTCTGGGAATTCTTTTGCAATAATACCTATTCCATAACTGATATCAATGCACTAAGATGTTTCTTATAACTTTATTCTTTAAATAATGAAAAGATGTTTCGAAATGCAAAAATACTTTATCTGATTTTCTAAACATTTATTTTTAAAGCAATGAAATGTTGCAAAAATAATTTGATTATTACATCCAAGCATTTCCATGTGCCAGGAACATAGAAACAAACCATTTTCTGTTGTTGAGAATATTTCAAATACCCAACTTCCTCCAATAAAATGTTTTAAATGATAGGATGTGACAGGTTTTTCTCCATGTCTAGAATTATCAACATTATATTCCTATGTGAAGGCAAACTAGTCATTAATTATTATCAATAGTGAACTACACTGAGAATTAGCAAGCTTCCAATATGCTGTCAAAACCACCATTTATATAGAAGACAACCTATAATCAGGACAGAGCCATTGTGCAGAGTAGCACAAAGAAAAGTACTGCAGAAATGTGACAGGCTACAAAAAGATTGCGAAGCATTATCTCTTTTTGATTAAGGTCAGTCTACTTACAGCAACAAAGGCAAATCTACTTTACCATTTAAGTGATGAGCCTGCCTCTCAACCATTTCCACAGACGTCAGTAAGTCCTGAGAATATGTTCCCTGTTGTGCCATGGCAGTGGAAAAATTATTTAACAATTGGTTCACCCTCTTGATTTGCAGCCCTTTCCATTACAAAATATCAATTCAAACTGTAAGTTTCTCCTCTAAAGCATATTGCCCGTTATATTTTCTTTCCCTGTTTTGATTTTACCTGCATGGTAGATTTGATCTGTATTGAAATAGACCTGCAAAATTATAGAGGACCTAAAAGTGTTTGCTTTCTGAACAGTCTTGCAGGAACTCCCTCTTGCTTCTTTTGAATAATAATGATAACACAAAAGACAGATGAATTTCTATATTTTAGTGCATTGGTTATGTTATATTTTATACTATATACACTATACTATATTATAGGGTTTCCCCAGTGGTTCAGCAGGTAAAGAATCCACCTGTAATGCAGGAGACATAGGAGACAAGGGTTTGATCCCCAGATCAGGAAGATCACCTGGAGGAGGAAATGGTAACCTATTCCAGTGTTCTTGCCAGGAGAATCTCAAGGACAGAGGGATCTGATGGGCTACAGTCCATGGGGTCTCAAAGAATGAGACACTATGGAGTGAATGAGCATAACACAGATTACTATACTATACTACCCCATACTATGCTCTTCAGTTCAGTTCAGGGGTTCAGTCGTGTCCGATTCTTTGTGACCCCCATGGACTGCAGCACACCAGGCCTCCCTGTCCATCACCAACTCCCAGAGTCCACCCAAACCCATGTACATTGAGTCGGTGATACCATCCAACCATCTCATCCTCTGTCGTCCCCTTCTCCCACCTTCAATCTTTCCCAGCATCAGGGCTCCAAGGGGTCAGCTCCTCAAATCAGGTGCCCGAAGTATTGGAGTTTTAGCTTCAACATCAGTCCTTCCAATGAACACACGGGACTGATCTCCTTTAGAATGGACTGGTTGGATTGCCTTGCAGTCCAAGGGACTCTCAAGAGTCTTCTCCAACACCACAGTTGAAAAGCATCAATTCTTCAGCATTTAGCTCTCCTTATAGTCCAACTCTCACATCCATACATGACTACTGGGAAAACTGTAGCCTTGATGAGATGGACCTTTGTTGGCAAAGTAATGTCTCTGCTTTTTAATATGCTGTCTAGGTTGGTCATAACTTTGCTTCCAAGGGGTAAGCGTCTTTTAATTTCATGGCTACAATCACCATCTTCAGATATTTTGGAGCCCCCAAAAATAAAGTCTGCCACAGTTTCCACTGTTTCCCCACCTATTTGCCATGAAGTGATGGGACCAGAGGCCATGATCCTAGTTTCTGAGTGTTGAGCTTTTATACTCTGCAGTACTATAATGCAGCTGCTGCTTAGTCGCTCAGTCATGTCCGACTGTGCGACCCTATGGACTGTAGCCCTCCAGGCTCCTCTGTCCATGGAATTCTCCAGGCAAGAGTACTGGAGTGGGTTGCCATGCCCTCCTCCAGGAGAGCTATCCAACTCAGGAATACAACCAGGATCTCCTGCATTGCAGGCAGATTTTTTTTCTACCACTGAGCTACCAGGGAAGCTAGTGTTAACCATCTAACCATTTATTTTCCTTTCATTTTTCCTTAAATAGAGCTATGCAGTTTCTTTTGTCATTTATATAACAACTATATAATTGTTTCACACTTTTACTAAACAATCCTTAGTTTTAGAAAAGATCCATACTAACTAAATGTTAAGGACACCTAGATAAGCTCTTTTATGAACTGTGGGATGAAAAGTCAGAAGCAAGTTCTCATAGCCCACTGGAAAAAAATATAATTATAATACAAAATATTGCAATAAATGTATAAGCATTCACTTAACATAATACTAGGAGTAAAACAAATTATAATTTCAGGAGTTTTCTTCACCTCCACTATTAATAATGCTTTTTCCTACTGTTATTTCTATTAATGTTCCCATCAGCACTGCTTCATGGTTGGTGACTCCTTTTTCGGCTTATTCTGGAAAACCATAAGAGCACATATCTCTCATATTTCGAAGAGTCAACTATGGGAAAATACAGTGAAATTTTCAATGACTGAAGTTACTTCGCCATTCTTTTCACACTTATGAGCCTGAAGTAGGATCATTCTGATGCTTCCACTAAAACTATTTTTTCAAACGTCATCCATCACTTTCTCACTAATAAAACCAGTAGCTTGGTGATCCATGATATGGGGGTTTGGTGCCAAGTGGGCCA
Source organism: Cervus canadensis (assembly GCF_019320065.1). Classification (NCBI taxonomy): domain Eukaryota; kingdom Metazoa; phylum Chordata; class Mammalia; order Artiodactyla; family Cervidae; genus Cervus; species Cervus canadensis. The sequence continues at coordinate 10,286,810 of NC_057412.1, read as the reverse complement.
CAGAGGCCTTGCTGATCTGTAGAGACAGAAATGGGAGTTTGGGGCTACCAAGGAGACCTGATTTGTCAGACAAGATATCAAAGCCATAGAAATATATATAAAAAGGAGATCCAGAAATCTGCATGGAAATCTATGCAAAGCTTTCACTAATTTTTGATTGATTATCAATACAAATGCACAGGATAACACTCCATGAGATGAGGCAGAAAACAAAACTTGAAAATAAAAATCTATCTGGAAATTTGAACTGAATAACTGCTGACTTCACAAAAGGATGAAAAATATTTGTGTACAAACCAGTCACAGTTGAAAGATCACTTTCTACATCATGGACATTAAGGAATATCCCCCAAATACTACAGTGTAAGAAAGAGATACTCTAGTTCTAGATCAAGGTAACTCTAGAACTGACCAACATTGCTGAACAACAGAACTGTATTAAGCATGCTGATCTTCAGTTAAAGTAAGTGCCTGTAAGAAACAAACTCATCACTCTATTAGGGAGGACAATAAAATAGAGATACTCAACTTTATATCACAATGTCTAACAAGCAATGAAACCATTCTGGACATGCAGATAAAAGACCAACAGTCCTTTGACTTCAGGGATCTCAGAGACACTCTACACGTTTACTAGCTTAACAATAAGGTAAATAAAACAAGGTTACCAAAGGCAACTATTGAGTTTACCAAAATTTTCTGGACACAGAACAAACAGGGAAAACAAAGCAAAAACAAAAAATATCTAAGTTTCTGGAGCCAATGGTCTAAGCAGTAAGTTGGATGTGTACATCCATTATTACTGGGAAAAAGCAAGAAAAGTATCTGCCTGGTTAAGGCAGACAGACTTCAGAGAGACAGCCTAGTACGTGCACAAGTAATGATTAGAGGAAGATGAACAAGTTCTGGGACGAGGTGGTTGGGTTGAGAATGTGATGCTGGAGATACGACTGGAAAACAGGACTAGAGATCATAGGTCTTACCCTGTCTAGAAACCACTTGGTTTTTGCCTATGCATGAGTGCTCGGTTGTGTCCTACTATTTGTGACCCCAGGGATGATAGCCTACCAGGCTCCTCTATCCAAGGAAATTTCCAGCAAGAATACTGGAAAAGTTTCCCATTTCCTTCTCCAGAGAATCTTTCTGACCCAGGGATCAAACCCGCGTTTCTTGCATTGGCAAGTGGATTCTTTACCACTAGCCACCTGGGAAGCCCAGATTGTCACTCAAATGAGAAATTTGACTGGTTAGCTGGATTATCCTAAATTACAACTTTCAAAAAATAGATATGTCTTCCTCATCCCTTCATGTTGAAATAAATAACACAATGTCCTTCACATGGGAAGAGCTATAAAATATGAGCTCAGTGGATTTTTTATAACAAATATGATTGGTGAATTATGTTCTATCTTCCAAGGTCATGTTTCTAAACTGAGCTGAGAATTGACTACTCCTCAAATGGTTAATACACATGGAAATGATTTGCACCTCAATTTTTAAAACTGAAGTCTTCAGCAAACTACTAACAGAAATGTTATCAGAGATGAATTTCTCTTCTTCAAGCTGAATTTTAGAAAGCTAACTTTGGAAAGAAAGAAATATTTGGGAACCAAACATAAGTAGTGTATATAACAGAATGTGAATGCAATAATGCTTTTTTCATTCTAGAAAGGGACAAAAAAAGCCTCTTGTAAAGGAATGCATCTAACAATCCCTGGAAGGAAGTTTGGCATGGGACACAATTCAATCACTGTAAAATCATTTGAAAAGCACCACATTGAATACTAGACAGTGATGAATATTGAGTCAATGAGTAGTGAAAGTCGCTCAGTCGTGTCCAACTCTGCGATCCCATGGACTATACAGTCCATGAAATTCTCCAGGCCAGAATACTAGCGTGGGTAGCCTTTCCCTTCTCCAAGGGATCTTCCCAACCCAGGGATCAATCCCAGGTTTCCCACATTGTGGGCAGATTCCTTACCAGCTGAGCCATGAGGGAAGCCCAAGAATACTGGAGTGGGTAGCCTATCCCTTCTTCAGGGAATCTTCCTGACCCAAGAACTGAACCAGGGTTTCCTGCATTGCAGGCGGATTCTCCACCAACTGAGCTATAAAGGAAGCCCAATGAATATTAAAATAAGCCAAAAGTAACACGGGTCTTTTCTAATCCAGCAGTTCTTGTGAAAGTCAGAAGTACAATGTAACTTTGAACAACTTAGACTCTGAAAAAAAAGAAAATCTGTTGTCTTCCTTACAATATGTAAGCAGGAGTAATTTTGTTTTATTTGTATCAGTCTTCAAATGTTATGTGTATATATATACATATATATTTATATACTGACCCATATGTATAACATTTTAAAATAAAACTTTTTTAAAGGAATAGATATGTCAAATATAAAGATTATTTAGTGGGCAAATGGGTCATATTTGCTTGTTTCTGATGAAGGCTAGGGAGAGATTTCTTACAAAAGTATCCTCAAAAGTTCAAGCTGGTGGAAAAAATATATAAAGGAAATGAATTCATGTCTCATGCAATGTAGGGCAGGTTCAGTATCCAGGTGTGCCAGATGGTGAGAAAGGAGGCAGCCTCTGAGATGAAGGGAGAGAAGATGGGCCACAGTCTGTAGACTTCTGAGGTGTAAGGATATATCTCAGGGTCCATTTTCAGCAGCAAGGATTCACAATGCCTGTTGCACACTACAACACACATAAGTGCTCCCACTTTAAGACTTTGCCAAGTAGGTTTCCCCGACCACTCCTTCCCCAGGTAGAGTTAATTGCTCCACCCTGCATCCTCCCATTTCATTTTACACTTTTTCTCTGAGTTCAGAGCTTATCAAGTATTCCATAATTTGTTTTAGGTCCGAAACCAGTATTTTACATATTTATTTCATATATATTTTCAAATAGCCATTTTTAACTGAATTATAGTTTGTTTACAATGTTGTGTAAATTTCAGATGAACAGCAAAATGCTTCAGCTGTACATGCATATCTGTATCTACTCTTTTCCAGATTCTTTTACATTGTAAGTTACTACAAGACATTGACTATAGTTCCTCTGTTATACAGCAAGACCTTACTTTTTTATCTATTTTATAGATAGTGGTGTCTGTGTTCTCAAAATCCTAATTTATCCCTCATCCCCATTGAAAGTATACTATAATTTACATGTGTATGTGTAAATTTCTCACTGGTTACATTTTGAACAATCAATTGAAGGAATGTTGAGTGGAAGATGGGTACCTAATTAATGTCTCTATGCTCAGTGCCTGAGTCCATGGGGCCATCAATGTGTAAACACCTTGAATGGAATGATGAGTGCAGTCTCCCCATTGATTAACCTTACCTTTATTTCCATGTCCTCTTCTGTATTTTCTTGCTTATCTTCCCTTTCTGGAAAGTTCTTTTGCTTTATCTATCCAAATCTATCCTCTGTAGTGGTTTCTCTCACAATTTGATTCTGAAGTAATCAATCTTTTCTGAAATACCACAGAACTAATAGCATGCATCTAATCAGACATGTTGAGACTCTAACCAGGAGCAAAATGCCATAGACTGGGTGACTTAAACAATTTACCCTTATTTCTCACCACTCTGGAGACAGAAATGTCCAAGACCAATGGGTCGACAGGTTGGGCTCCTGGTGAGAGTCTCTTCCTGGTTTACCAAGCAAAAGCCACCATCTCCCTGTGGCTTCACAGTATCTCGGCTCCACCCTCATGACTTCATCTAAACCTAAGTACCTCTCAGAGCCCTCACCTCCAAATAACACACATGGTGGGGGTTAATGCTTCAGCATATGAATTTTGAGGAGACACAATCATGTAAACTATAACACTACATGACAGACTATTAGTACAAGTACGGTTAATGATTAAAGACTGGAGGAGATCTTTCTTCCTTACATACACCTCAGGTCCTGGAAATTGATGAGCACTCTGGTCACATGCTCTCAAGCTCTTTGCCAATCTCAAATCATGATCAACAGCAGAAAAATCATGAACAGATGGTTTGAGTTGGCTATGGTTTTTCCAGTGGTCATGTATGGATGTGAGAGTTGGACTGTGAAGAAAGCTGAGTGCCGAAAAACTGATGCTTTTGAACCATGGTTTTGGAGAAGACTCTTGAGAGTCCCTTGGACTGCAAGGAGATCCAACCAGTCCATCCTAAAGGAGATAAGTCCTGGGTGTTCATTGGAAGGACTGATGCTGAAGGTGAAACTCCAATACTTTGGCCACCTGATGTGAAGAGTTGACTCATTGGAAAAGACCCTGATGCTGGGAGGGATTGGGGGCAGGAGGAGAAGGGCCGACAGAGGATGAGATGGCTGGATGACATCTCCAACTCGATGAACTTGAGTTTGAGTAAACTCCGGGAGTTGGTGATGGACAGGGAGGCCTGGCATGCTGCGATTCATGGGGTCACAAAGAGTTGGACACGACTGAGCGGCTGAACTGAACTGAACTGAATCCTGTACATGGCTCAAGATTTCTTCTTATCCTCAATTAACTGATGGCTCTTAAGAAATATTTTATTGTAAAGTTTTTTCATGAAGCCCACTCTGTGCTGTGCTGTGCTTAGTCACTCAGTTGAGTCTACTCTTTGCAACCTCAGGGACTGTAGCCCACCAGGCTCCTATGTCCATGGAGATTCTCCAGGCAAGAATACTAGAGTGGATTGCCAGTCCTCCTCTAGGGGATCTTCCCAACCCAGGGGTCAAACCCAGGTCTCCCACATTGCAGAAGTATTCTTTACCATCTACACCACCAGGGAAGAGCAAAGTCCACCCTAAGGCAATCTAATTCCAGTAGTTCTGGAAGACTCTGGGAAAATTAAAAAAAAATAAAATAAAATCCCTCCATGGAGTCTCTAGGCAAGAATACTGGAGTGGGTAGCCATTTCCTTCTCCAATGGATCTTCCCAACCCAGGTCTCCGGCATTGCAGGCAGATTCTTTACCGACTGAGCTACAAAGGAAGCACCAATGAAGCAGAAGTGAATATTTTTCTGGAATTCTTTTGCTTTTTCAATGATGCAATGGTGGAGATAGTCCTACCTGAAAATTAAAACAGGAACTTCCCTGGTAGTCCAGTGACTAATACTCTGCACTCCCATTGCAGGGCCCAAAGTTCATTCCCTGGTCAGGGAGCTAGATCCCAGCACAGTGAAATAAAAGAGAACTGGGGGGAAAAAAATAACTAGAACAGTCACAATCTGAAGCTGAGGCAAGTATGCATGCACGTGAGTAGGGTGTTAGGTGAAGCAGGTGCTGGTTCAGCCAGGGATGTACCAAGAGAAAGAGAACAGTCATATTGGGTGGCCTGACTATATACACTGCTTCATCTCAATAATATTCTAATAATTTGTAGCTGAAAAATCAGCCCTTCAATTCCCACTAGTTTTGTCCCTAAATCAAACTCTTGAGTAACATCTGAGGCACTGAGTGGAATACAGCCCTCTGACCATTTCAAGATGCCATAATCTTTCAGAAAAGAGAAAATCCCTGAACTTAGGTGTTAGCAGATAAATAGAAAAAGCAATCTATTTTAAAGGCTGAAAAACAATCATAATCTTCGTGTGCTTTTCTTAACTTTAATGTAGTTTCATCTATATTGCACTGGAAATTTCAGTGAAAAGGGTGCATTTTATTAAGCAGAAAATTTTATTTTTTTATTTTCCCAGAATCTTCCTTCTATTACTAACCTCTGATTTTATTAAACCTCACTGTGATATTTTTCCTTCAATAGAGCCTGTGAAAAGTACAATTCTTTAGAAATTTCATTAAGGGCCATCCATGAACTGCTGCCTGCCTTATTCGTGCATGAACAATGTCTCTCTCATACTGTCTCCTCATGACACTCACCCTCCATTATGTCTGAGAAGAGAAATCAAATTTGTAATACACCGGGAAGTGAGGAGGGAATTTCTCTTTTTCAAGAGCCTGAGAAACTAAGTACTGTGTACACACTTGTGACTTATGCTAGCTTAGCCCCCAGATAAGCTTTTAAAGACTCTTTTAATTGGGACTGCAATTCCATGTAAACACTTTGTGGCTAGAAAGGGGAAAGAAAAGTGATGCCTATTGCATTTCAATATGAAACTGAGAACTAAAGAATGTATTCACTTCAGGTACTCTTGGAAAAAGAACTAGGTTGGCACAGATTTTGGTTTCATGTATTCTTAGCTCCAAACTGTTCAAGTTATATGCATTAAATATGCACTGCTTTCTGTCAGCCATATCTCAATAAAGTGGCTTAAAAGAATTGGGCTAGTAAAACATTCATATTTTTAGTTAGCCTGTGTAGCACTTAAAGAGACATTATATTTTCAAAACAAATATGTGGAACATTTATTTAGGTTTTTTTTTTAATACAAAATATATTTTACTGGTAAAATGCTGTGATTTTTCTCTTTTTTTAAACACCCGTTCCCAATTTATCTTCAATGATCTGAAGTCAAAATCTCTTTAAATCTAAGCCAAGTCCACCTCAATTACTTTTACTACTATTATTTTAACAGTATTTGATTCATAAAAATCTAATACAGTTGTCAGTATCAAAACTTGCATGATAATCATGTGCAATGTGGACTCATGTAAAATTTATGCTTATTCTACTTTACATTTTTTTACTTCACCCAGGCGTCCAACACACACACACACACACACACATACATACACACACAACCCACAAATAAATACAAACATTTCCAGCCCCATTCTTTTCTGCAAAAGTTTGAATATTTCTTTTTTTGGATGAATAAAAGGAAATACTTTGAGATTTCAGTGTTCTCCGATAATATTCATGGTTTACAATTGCACTCCACATTTGCACAATGCAATTTCAAAATAAGATAAAGTCATCTTAACAATAAGCTTGTTAAAAGATATGCCACTTTCTGACTCATGAGGAGGAAGAATATTCTGTGTGCAGGCACCATTAAAGAGCAACAGATTATCTTGGTTGGTGGAATGACTATGAATGAAGCTACAGTTTCCACCTTGCTGTTCTTGTGAAAATTTACAGAAAACCATACCCTATATGTTGCTGTTCCATTGCTAAGTCATGTCTGACTCTTTGTGACCTCATGAACTGCAGCACACAAGGCTTCCCTGTCCTTCACTGTCTCCCAGAGTTTGCTCAAATTCATGTCTGTTGAATCAGTGATGCCATCCAACCATCTCATCCTCTGTTGCCACCTTCTCCCCCTGCTCTCAATCTTTGCCAGCATCAGGTCTTTTCCAATGAGTCAGCTCTTGGCATCAGGTGGTCAATCTATTGGAGTTTCAGCTTCAGCATCTATCATTCCAATGGATAGTCAGGGTTGATTTATTTTAAGATTGACCTAGGGCTTCCCAGATGACACCAGTGGTAAAGAATCCGCCTGCCAGTGCAGGAGACACAAGAGATTCAGGTTCAGTCCTTGCGTTGGGAAGATGCTCTGAAGAAGCAAATGCCAACCCACTACAGTATTCTTGCTTGGGAAATCCCATGGACAGAGGTGCCTAGCAGGCTACAGTCCATGGAATTGCAGAATCAGACACACCTGAGCATATGTGCACACATAATGATGATACCCAATATAAAGGGAGCAAAAATACAAAATACTTCTGAGTGGTAAACCTTGGAAACCCTGAAGCCTAGGCAAATATGAATAGTGGAGTTTCTAATTAAGGTGGGAAACACTTTCTTCAGTTATGTGAAGTAAAACTATATGATCAGCCTTGGTAGTGACAGGAAAAATTTCAGCAATGTCTTATGTATTCATTTGCTAGAGCGGCCATAACAAAACACCACAGACTGGAGGATTTAACAGAAATTTCTTTCCTTATAGTTCTGGAGGCTAAACATTCAGGATTAAGATATTGACAGGTTTCAGAAGCTTCTGAGGCCTCTCTCTTCAGCTTTGAAAAGAGAGCCTTCTTGCCTTCTTGCTGTGTCCTCGTATGGGCGTCTCTTGTAGCATGGGTATTCCTAGTGTCTCTTTGATTGTCCAAATTTCCTCTTCTGTTAAGGACGCCACTAATATCAGATAAGGGCCCCATCCTAACAGCCTCATTTGATCATCTTTTCAAAGACCTTATCTCCAAATATATTTTGAGACTTTCTCTGTCTTCTCTGTTTAGTCAAAGTAGTCATGCAGGGGCAGAAATTTGAAGGATGTTTTCAAAGATATTAGCTAAGAGACCTGGATTTCAATTACAGCAATTCAGGAGAGAAATCAATTGGAAATGGCAAAGTCTTACAATTTCATGGATTTTATGTGGAGTCAGTTTGTCCCTGTTCAAGTATTCCAGGAAAGAGGTAGCTCACCTCCAGGGGAGACACAATGACCCAGGCTCCTTCTCTCATATAACTCTTCAGCACAGGCCTTCCAAGGTGGCCTGGGGACAGTCTCCAATCCACCTAGTCATTTCTGAGAGTGTGCCTTCAACTGCATTTTCTATTCTCTATTATTAGTTCCTAAAATAATGGTAGCTTTTAACATCCCTCTTTTTTCTGACTCTAAATTTACTTTTCCAAATCCGAAAAGCAGTTGCTCCTGCTCCTGGATGCCTATTATCAGTGATGGAAACACAATGTTGTAAATTGCCAGGCTAACAACAACAACAACAAATCCCTTTATGTTAATGAGGCATTTATGTCACCTTAGCATAATATTTCATTTTTCAATAAAAGTGATCAATAATGCATTAGATTTTTTACCACAATCATATTTCAAGCAGTTACCATTTCAAGTATCATTCTGAAACAACTGCAAAGAAGACCTTACTGCACATTTTATAGGTACAATCCTCTTAAAGTTTGTCAGTCCTTTCAATTTTTTGTTCACTGATAGTGTTGGGGAGCAATAGGTCTTTTACACTTACTCATAAATATAGACTTTCCATCACCAATGAGATGATTTAATTAGAAAATGCCCAGAGTATTTGCCAATAATTATAAACATCTAAATGGCTTCCCAAGTGGCAAGGTGGTAAAGAATCTGCCTGCCCATTCAGGGTACACAGGAGACATGGGTTCGATCCCTGGGTTACAAAGGTCCCTTAGAGAAGGAAATGGCAATCTGCTCAAGTATTCTTGCCTGGAGAATTCCATGGACAGAGGATCCTGGCGGGCTATAGTCCATGGGGTTGCAGACATGGGGTCACAGAGTTCATACAAGATTGAGAAAGTACAACAGCAATATAAATATATAAAAGAGAGACAGACTTTGAATAAATAGTCTTTCACTGAGCTAAAGACTACTCTGGGAGACTTAATGATGCCAATAACAAGGACTCAGAAGGAATAAAACACAATCACAAAATACTGGAAGGAAAGAAGACAAAAGGAAGGATTTTGATCTTATACAGAGTCTCCAACACCCTTGACAGAGAATAGCAAGACTTGCATGAAAATATAAACATTACTGTATATAAGAATTCTGAAATCAGAAAAACATAACCCAAAGTCTTCAAATTCTTTTTTTTAATATAGCAGTAATTTTATCACTGTTCAACTTTGTAGTTTTTGCAATGTCTCATCACATAAGTATCTGAAAACTATCTAACTTTTTATTTACCTAGCTTAATTAATAATTACTGTTTAATTTAATTTTCTGTAAAGGTGGTGCAGTAGTAAAGAATCCATCTGTCAGTGCAAGAGACACAAGAGATATGGGTTCAATCCCTGGGTTGGGAAGGTCCCCTGGAGTAGGAAATGACAACCTATTCCAGTATTCTTGCTGAGAGAATTCCATGGACAGAGGAACCTGCTGGGCTACAGTGGGATCACAAGGAGTTGGATGGGACTGAATGACTGAGCACACTCACAGAGGCGCAGACACAAAAGACCATGACAAAAACATGATCGTTGAGCAAAGTTAATTCCTTCAATTTGTGAGAGAGAGAAGTTTCCACCTTGAGATGGGCCAATAGTTTTTCTAGAGGGGAAACTTAAGAAATGTATAAGATTTGGGGACATAACTCTGAGTAATTTAAGGCAAGTTTTTCAAGGAAGACAGCTAGTTAGATTTAGAAAAGTCTATAAGATAAGTAGCTTTAGACTTCCTGGACAGGGTGAGTGGAATGTTTTGACTAAGTTTTGATGATAATCTATTGTCTTAAAAGGACAGTTCTTTTTCCAGATGAGTAACTTGTGTGCTTGAATAATATGGTTAAGAAAAATTTCCCAAAGCAGTAACATTATTTACTGGTTATCAGTCTGATGTTCCAAGATAAGAATTTCGTTGCTTTGCTGACAGGTGGTCTTGAGTTTTAGTCTCCATCCATGTTGAATGCTTGAATAGACTCATTCCCAAATTACTTTTTTGCAAACTTCAGCTTCCATTCATGATGATTTCTCCAGTTTTCAGAGGTTTCAAATTTCCAAAGTCAACTTTCTCATCACATATTAGATGTCTCTTTTTGACAAACACTTCAGAAAAACAAATTTGGTTCTCTGGGCTAGTGACCCATAAATTTCTTACAGTGGTTTAAGTGGTTTTTGTTATTGTTGTTGTTTTTTTTTTAATGGTTCCAAATTTGTTTCTTTCTGATATTGTTGTTATCATGGAGGGAATTCTAGTACACATATACACAAGTATGTGTGTGTATGTTTCTAGAGAGTATATGTATGTGTATGTTTCTTAAAAGTTTATATTGAAATGGTGTCTTTTCAAATTTACTCACTGAAAAATATATGTGATACTCCAAAACATAAAACTTTGTATTTGCTATTTGATTTGTTTGAAATAACTTGTGTTGTCAAAAAAAAATAAAAAAATGCTGCTTTCAGCTGTCTCGTGACAAAGTCGATGTGCTTTTTAGATTCCAACAGGGGTAAGATAAATCATTTATATTTATCTGGCTTCTGATATCTTGCTTCAGAAGAAAAAAATGCCAAATATGTCTTCCCCTTCAATTCAAGTAATTTTCCTTTTGGATGTATGCCATTAAAAAAAGTGAATAAAAACAGAATATAGTTGATGAAGGCAGCATATGTTGCAAGTTACCAATTTGGAAGGCATTGAGTGAAACTTAATTTTAAAATGCAAAGTCAAAACAGGAGCTAAGAAAAGAAAGTCATTTTGATTTTTCTATATGCCCAACAAGTTCATGACTGTGACTTTATTGAATATTTAATGTATCAACCTAATTATTTACTATAGAATATTTTTAGAGCAGCCACAGCATCTAAATTTACACAGCATCCAGTATACATCAAGAAGACTTAGATGCCACAATGAGCATAAAGTGAAAATGTACCATAAATACCCTTCACCCTGACTAACCTATTCTGAAAGTTTACACCAAATATCTAGTGTTTAATTGTAGATCTCTGAGACTTGCTTGTAACACAGAGGTGAATTTATTATATTCTTTTAATTAAAAAAATTAAATTAAAAAATTTAAAAAAAATGTTTTTCTCTGGAAAACCTTGTGAAGTCTTCTCAGATTAAAATTACTTGCACATAATACTTTGTTTTAGATTACCTTAGCGTTTATATATTTGGGCTAAAGGCCCTACACATGAGGTAATAAATATAGAAGGGAATTCATATTAACATGTTTATGTGGGAAGATCTTCATCCAAAATCAACACTTCAAATTCATGATCGTTTCATAGTGGAAGAAAATGTGCACATTGCTTCACTTTTGTGGCAAAGCCTCGCTTGCCATCAGATTACCCATACGGGACAGAGACCATAGAAATATAATGAATGCTCCAAGTCTTTTGTTGGAATTCATATCACAGCCAAAACATCATCCAGGCCTCGCATTTCACTAAGGGCTTCCTGGGGGCCACTAGTGGTCAAGATCCCACCTACAATTGCAGGAGACACGGGAGACGCAGGTTTGATCCCTGAATCAGGAAGGTCCCCTGGAGGAGGGTATAACAATCCACTCCAGTATTCTTGCCTGAGAATCCCATGGACAGAGGAGCCTGGCAGGCTACAGTCCATGGGGTCGCAGAGTTGGACATGTCTGAAGCAACCTACATACAAAGTCCCTGTAATATGTTCACTGATAAATTGTCCTAAAGTTACTTTCCCATCATTTCACACACATTTTTTCTCTTTCTCTTGATAGGTTAAAATATCTTCAGGAGCTGGAATCATTGTCTTGTGTTGCTCACTTTTCCTCTATACTGAGTATTAAATGCCCATTTTTGTGTCATTCCTAAAGGACCAATTTTTCCTTAAAATTCTGAGAAAATGAATTCAGAGACTGAAATTCTATACTTTTCAAGAACATTCTAAAATTCCTCACCACCTTGTATGGAGCAACTCTAGATGTTCCAGCCATGCAATAATTATCCCAAGTCAGTATTATAAATGCTGATCTATGAGCATACATAGGTATTTACCAAAATTTCAACAGTTTGTCAAATGGAAAAAAAAATAAGGAAAGAGTAGCAAGCTTTCATGACTCTAGGATATGAAACAAAGATCTCTGCTTTATTTTAAGATTATGTTCATCAAGGGATGAACTTATACCAGTGACTGTTTTGACCGGTTAGTACGAACACAATTAGTATTATATTGTGAATATAACTTATAGACTAAATTATGTTTTTATGTATTAAAAGTTTTCTTCTAGGAAATGGTGGCACTATTAGGGTTTACTTTATCTTGCTTTTTTTAAAAAATAGACTTAGTCAAAAAACTCCAATGACAGCCCTATGCTAGTCCTCTCTCTTTGAACTACAAAAATAATTTTATAGGCCAATGAAATTTGAAAACTTGGAAGCCATATGAAACTCCTTATTTTACCTCTGCTAGACTCCTTCTTTTTAGAAGTGATGTATTTATTTTCCAACTTCCAAACTTTTATCACTTAATTCAATTTTCATGCTTGTCTACAACATCCTAAAAACTGAAGGGAAATAACTTTCTGCAAAATCCTAAATGACTAGAATTTGTCTTAAGAATCATGCCACAGAACCAGAATACTGAAACTAAAACTACTGTCTGAAACTTTGCACTTTATGCACATTATTTGCACACTACTTTAAAAGTGGTATCAAATGTGAAATAGTGAGAGATGCTATAGTGTATGTTAATTACTTCCTCCAAATATTCATGAGCATAGCTATGCTGGTATATTTAGGACAAAATATATATTTAGTTTCAGAGAATAAAAATTTTAGAATCATAAAATTGTTGTTATCTTGCCTAGCCACATCAAATTTAACCATGATGACTATATTTACTTTCCTACCCATATTTTTTTTTTCTGTTAAACCACACATAATGCCAAAATATTCATCACCTCGCATAGCTTCCCATTGTTGCTGTGGAGGGCACAGTGTTCTAAAAATCTACCTGAAACTGAACCTGAGTCTTCATCCATCAGCAACACCTTGATCTTCAGTTCATCTTTACCTCTATACAGGCTGCATAGTTCTTTCCCACAAATGTAGTAAACAACATTTAAATATACTTAGGATGTTTATAATAAATTATTTTGTCAAACTGCTAAAATCTCATTATTCCAAATACTTCTTTTAGTGGAAGTAACTGTCTTTACAATACAATACTATATATGGAATTTCTGGGTCCAAGATTTATGTAATTTTTTTTTAATTTTTGAAACAATGCTATGTTGATATTTGTATCACATTTTATATGATTAATACATCCTGGTACTATTTGGATATTTAAATAAGATACATTACTGTTTGGTATTTGTGGTTCTCTATAAGTATAAGATGCTTTCTACCTTGATTAAGCAGTCCATTTCAAAGTTCAGGATTTCTAACATTGCCATAATGTCCAATTTTCTATTAATGGACTGAATCATTGAAAAACTTTTAAAGCAACAAATACACAATTTGGGAATAAACTATTAATGTTATCCATGAAAGGTTACTAGATGTAAAGCTGTGGCAATATCTCCACTATTGTAAACCTCAGGGACAGGATTAGAGATGCAAATGAAGAGATAATTTGTGCATATGTAAGGAAGGATGAGACTCTTAGTGAAAATATTTTGACCTGTTAGACAAACCAAAGGTGATTATAAGAAAAAATATGGCTGCTTTTTAAAGAACAGGTTCTTTGGGGGTTTTTATTTCCTCAAAATCTTAAGAGTAGGAGAAAGACAGGTGTGTGATTTTGGTTTTGTTTCAGCACTAACCATTCTCCCATGTCTCTTCTTCTCTCTCTTCTCTTGGTAACCAGAGCTTCTGTCAATTCTTCTACCTCTAGAAGCTTTCTACATTCTATCAAACGGCAGTGAGAGAGACCACTGTATTGTACTGACAGTGACTACACTTTATAGGTTTGCATTTAACTAAGATGAAATGCAGGTAGCAATTATCAGACATTTTAGCCAAGAGAAGAGAGCCATGAGGTAATGAAAGGGCAGGAAAGCCAAGGTCTTTTGTGAATTTCTTCCTCAAACTTTCCCTTCAACCCACCAACAGCCTAGTTCATTTTATTTCCTAAATGTCTCTCAAATCTATCCAGTTCTTATATTTCAAGTCTCCTCTATATCAGCTCTCTTTCTCCTTAATGATTCATCACCCTAAGTTTATCCTGGCTTCCCTTCTACCTAAAACCCTCTTAAGAGAGACTGAACTCTTAAATGTAATCTACAAGTTTGAATAACTTTATAACCAGATAGATAGTTATAAGCTAAGATGTTAACTGGACCCTCTCAGAGCAACCTCTAAAAAAATTACTCAATAAAGAACATATATTTTTTTAAAACTCTATCTAATGATAAATAGCCCAATAAAAAACAGGCAACTCATTGGAATAGATGTTTCTCTAAAAAAGTATGCAAATGACCAATATGTCTATGAAAAGATATAAACATCATTAATCATTGAAGAAATAGAATTCAAAACAGAGAGTGAACACTTCACACCTAGTAGAATGGCTATAATAAAAAAAAAAAAAAGATCATCAACAGTAAGTGTTCTAAAAGATAGGAAGAAATTGGAACGGTTGTACATTGCCAATAGAAATGCAAAATAGCATAGCAATTTTAAAAAAGCTTGATAGGTCCTCAAAAAATTAATTAAGGGGTACCGCATGATCCAACAATCCTACTCCTAGTTATACACTCCCCAAAGTTGAAAACATATGTTCACACAAAAATTTGTACACAAATTTTCATAGCAGCATTATTTATAAGAGCCAAAAAATGGAAATAATGCAAATGTTTATCACTTACTAAATGGGATAAAAATGTGGTATGTCCACATAATGAAAAATTATTTAGATTCATGAAATGTTATTTAGATAATAAAAATAAAGCATTGATATATTCATAATACAACATGGACAAACTTTGGAGACATTATGCTAAATAAAAGAAGTCAGACACAGTGATTCCATATTGTATGACTCCATTTATATGGAATGTCCAGCATAAACAAGCCCATTAAAACAAAGCAAGTTATGGGATAGGGGAGATGAGACAGAATGATTGGCAGTGGATATCAATAGTTTCTTTAAAGGGTAATAGAAATGTTCTGGAATTTGGATAATGGTTATGGTTGCACAATCTTCTAATTATACTAAAAAATAAAAATAAAAAACAAAAAACCCTGAATACCTCAGCTTTATAGCTCTTCACTGATTTGTATGTTTATTTTTGGTTTGTAATTATTTTAAAATACCTTTTCTCTTACTAGACTGTAATATTCTTGAATGCAGAAACCTCATTTGTTTTGCATTAGTCTTAGACACCCAATGTCTCATACAATGCTTGCTTCAGTCAGTGCTAAATAAATAGTAGTTACATTAATAAATATAACTGTTTATAGCAAATTAAGCTGACATGGACCCAAAGGATGTCTGGCTAATTGACCAAGTTCAAGAGGACTATATGTTAAGCTATAATATATAAGATTTGCTTGTGTCAATCAAGTAGTACAATGTTATTCCACCTACCCACCTGATGTCAATCTATTAAATGAGAATCAGCAATTCTCTTCAACGTACAATATATGTATTGTTTCAAATTATTTTACTTGGCCAAATAGAATTAAAACACATAATCACAGGCTTCCGAAATGGATATTCTTTTCAAGAAGTGAACAAAAGTCTTAAGAGTTACTAATAAATAAAGATCATGAAAATAGAGTGAATTTAATAAATGCAAAAGAAGCAAAATTATATCATATCTTTTAAACTTGAAACATGAAAACATAAATAAAAAGATACTGATGAAAAAATGACAAACATGAGTATCTTGTTTAATTGTTAGTTCACATTCATTGGGAGATAACCTATACTGGTTGTATTTTTAGAAAAAGTAAGTGTGATGTGCACATTGCATTATTTGCAAGCTGGAAACATCCATTTGTGTTACTTAGAAGATTCTGATATGATCTGAAAAATTATGCAAGGAGATAGCTTCTGAAGATTGACTGGAAAGAGAACCAGCAAGGGAAGTAAAAATGCGAATCTGCTTTCCACCAAGATATGAACCAAGTGAAGCTGTCTAAACTAGACTAAAAAAATGAGAAAACATGTAAGAAAAGAATCAACACTTTTTTTTTGTTTTCATTAAGCTGCCTCCCTTCTCTCTACACACTGTAGGAATATTCTGCAGATGCAAGCTAAGCTTCAGGAGAAGCACAAGAACCTAAGACAGAAAAATATAGTCTAGGTACAACAAATGTGTCTGTATCTACAAGAGAGAAGGTCCTTACTGACTCCTGGAGGATTCTATGACAAGTTGGCAAGCCTTGGAAGACAGTTGAGGCTAATTAGAACATTTTCCACACTTGCATCTGTTGAAGTAAGCAAAAGACACTCAAAAGGCATAGCATTCTTCTCTGATGAACTTTCAAGCCATCCCAGGACAAGTATGCATTCCTGTAAGGCAAGTGCAGAGAAAAAGAGAGTGAGCCGGGCAGTCAGGCAGGAAAAGGGGAATTTATTAGAGGGAAAAGAGAGGGTGACTGGCCCTTAAGGAGAACCAGCATCCTCCCTTTCTGATGGAGTCTTTCTGATAGCCCACCAATAAAAAGTTCTCTGAAGGGATGGTCACATAGCCAGAGGTCTGGAATCTGGTGGTCTTGCAGCTTTGAGAAGATAGGCGCCAGTGAGATAACAGGGTGCATTTGGGCAATTTGGTCAGCCTCACAGATCACTGAGATTGTATTCTTGGTTTGCATGGTCGACATAACAAGCCATCTTACCAACGAGATCCCATGTGGACCCTGTCAATTCCCACCCCCAAAATTTGTGAGGGTTAGTATCAACTCTCCCCAAAGGAACTGATGGGGAAAAAAAAAAAAAGATTCTGGGTTTTTGGTATTAAGAATAGTGCGGCTGAGGAACCAGCTTGTCAAGCATCTAGAATTACGTGTTTTTCTGACTTTTTGAAACAATTTTAAACAAAGAGTTTCAAAGAGTAATCTAGCAACTGCAACAGTAACATGAAAAGATATCTGACATCATTAAAAATATGCTTTCTCAGCTCCTTGTGGCCTTGCTGTTGCTGTTCAGTCACTAAACCATTGCAACCCCGAGGACTGCAGCACCCCGGGCTTCCCGGTCCATGGAATTTCCAAAGCGGGAATACTAGAGTGTGTTGCCATTTCCTTCCTCATCATGTGGCATGTACTCACTTTTATTATGATATTCTGTAGTCAGCTTTATATAACTGTCAAACCTGTGAGGGAGGAAAATAATGCTGCCTGGTTCTAAATGGTCTTCATATCTCACATGCTAAAATTGTAGGAAATTCATATGTTAGTTGTTTTTACCAGTGATAGCACATATTTTCCTCAAGAACAAGACAGTCTCCATCATCAGAGGATTTTCAATCTAGTGGTGGCCATAGAATACACACATCAAAAAAAAAAAAAAAAAAAGAAAGGCATTAACATCATTAATAACAAGTCCTATTGATAGTATATACCTTGAATAGGATGCAATGAAAAAGGCACTTCACCCCTATGATCCCCTTCTCAAAAATCTCTTAAAACTCTCAAAGCCATCAGAAACAAGGAACATCTGTGAAACCTTCACAATTAAGAGAAGCCTAAAGACACCTGACAACTAAATGTCATGTGGGATCCTGTATAGAATCCTGGAACAGAAATGGATATTAAGTAAATACTAAGGTAATCTGAATAAAACATGAGTTTTAGTTAACAGGTGACTTCCCAAGTAGCTGAAACAGAAAAGAAACTTCCTGCAATGGAGGGGATCTGGGTTCAGTTTCTGGGTCAGTAAGACCCCTGGAGAAGGAAATAGCAACCCACTCCAGTATCTTTAACTGGAGAATCCCATGAACAGAGCAGTCAGGTGGGCTATAGTCCATGGGGTCTCAAAGAGTAGGACATGACTGGACATGACTGACTGACTAATACTTTCACTTTTAATAATGTATAATTATAATGTTAATAGGGCTTCCCTGGTGTCTCAGACAGTTAAGTGTCTGCCTATAATGCGGGAGATCCAGGTTCCATCCCTGGGTTGGGAAGATCCCCTGAAGAAGAGAAATGGCAACCCGCTCCCGTATTCTTGCCTGGAAAATTCCATGGACAGAGTAGCCTTGAAGGCTACAGTCCATGGGGTCGCAAAGAGTCGGACAGGACTGAGCGACTTCACTTCACTTCATAATGTTAATAATGTATCAACATCACTTCATTAGTTCAAATGCAACATAGAATGTTAACAAAAGGGAAAACTGGGCATTGGGTAATGAGAACTCTGCACTACCTTCAAAATGTTTTTGTACATCTAAAACAGTCTAACATAAAAAGTTATAAGCATAGGAACACAGATCGTGTCCATCTTGCATGCAGATAAGGCAGGTTTACTGGAGGCTGGTGTAGGCTAGGCTTAATACTGCCATGGGCGAAAGCAAATCCTAATGTGCAACGCCCCACCCAGCCAACTGGTAACCATGGCCATAAGTTAAGCCCACAGAGCCACTGGGTCCCATTGGGGGCTACCCAGCGGATCCCAGGATTATATTTCCAGTCGGAACCGGGCCACTGAACAGACTGATTGGGGTGATAGGTAACTTCCAAGATTTGTTTACATTGTTCAGGGGGCAAATAACCCATATATTTTAATTCTTTTGGGTCTAGGGGGTGGTCTCCAAATACAAGTTTCTGTTCTTTTTGTTCCCAGCAAATAGTAGCAGGGGTAATCAACTGTCCTATCTTGCTGCCTTGTTTATACCCTCTGTAGGGACAACGGATATCATGGTTAAGGTAGAGGCCTTAACTAATTTCATTAAACAGGCCCTCTTAGACAGTACTAAAGCCACTCAAGCTTTGAACGAAGAACAGATTCAGATGAGGAAGGCAGTAATTCAAAATAGGATGGCATTAGACATACTCACAGCAGCCCAAGGAGGGACTTTGGCGAATGGTGTGTACATCCCTGACGTGTCTGAAGATGTATCTGCTGCCTTGGAGGATATGCAAAATCAAGATTGTGAAAGCCATGTCTAATGAATTGTTGTTATAGTAATCTTGATCATACTGCTTTGTGGACCCTGCTTCCTACAATGCCTTGTGAATTTTGTAACCCAGAGGTTGATAGCATTCTCTCATGTGGGTGGCAGGAGGGCTAAGGTACAATATATCTCAATAAATGATGCTCGTTATGGAAACTAAGAGCATCAAGAGGGGGGAATGAAGAAGGAATTCATAGGGCCTGGACTCCATCTCAGACCTGTCTGTGCTGATCGTGCGCGGCCACCTCTCCAGTGGACTCTGAACTCTGTGCTTAGCGCCTGTGGGAATGACAATGGAAGGATAAGACCCCCTTCTGGTCAGGGGAATCTTGAAGAACAGACACTAATCACCCCTGCCTCCGGACACTATCTATCAGATTGTAAGCACAGGCTTATCAGTTATTAACTCTTTGGAATGTAACTGCGGGCTTATTGATTATTGACTGTTTGAACACATAACACGTGAATGATGGGGTTATTGTAGTTGTATTTACCCTTCCTTTGTTTATGTAAGTCTCAAGGGAATTGGGGTAGTGGGTTTGGACACATGGGGTATAAAAGATTTTCACAAATGCTGGTCGAGGCCCTTGGCTAAGAGGAGACTCTGCCTTGGGCCCGCCGGTGTAATAAACTGCACTCCACTATCAAAAAAAAAAAAAAAAGTTATAAGCATAAAACCAAAGTACACATACATTCTATAAATAAAAGATCAAATCCATAAATCTATGTAGCCTTTATTTTAGACTTGTGTTAACCAGTTACTAGAAGGAGTTGCTCTTACTTAAAATTCATCTTTTAAATTGGCTCTATGAACCAATCCACTTTTTGTGAAGCATATGGTATTCTCCCAAGATCTCTCAGCATCCCCAGGCAGCTTAAGTACATACAGGAATTTACAACTGCAAGAATCCTCTTCTAATGAATTATTGATCTTGTTTTGTTTTCTCTCCTGTGACTATTTTCCTCTCTTCTTTCTTCTAATGTATTTGCATATTCCTCCCATGCACACATACCACTAAGACCTGGAAGTCATAAATCCTTCTTCAACCCCAAAAGCTCAGCAGCTGCTAGAGAGTGGGGGCTTGGATAAAAACATTGGTTTGTGTTATTTGTTTGAATACCTTACCTGCCTCCTGAGAAATCTGTACGCAGGTCAAGAAGCAACAGTTAGAACCAGATCCGCTTCCATCTCTTCATGGCAAATAAATGGGGAAACAATGGAAACAGTGACAGACTTTATTCTCTTGGGCTCCAAAATCACGGCAGATGGTGACTGCAGCTGCGAAATTAAAAGACACTTGCTCCTTGGAAGAAAAGCTATGACAAACCTAGACAGCATATTAAAAAGCAGAGATACTACTTTACTGAAAATGACCCATCTAGACAAAGCTATGGTTTTTCCAGTAGTCATTTATGGATGTGAGAGTTGGACCTTAAGAAAGCTGAGCACAGAAGAATTGATGCTTTTGAACTGTGGTTTTGGAGAAGACTCTTGAGAGTCCCTTGGGCTTCAAGGAGATACAACCAGTCAACAGTACATGAACCAAGTACTTCCAAATGTTCAAGGTGGATTTAGAAAAGGCAGAGGAACCAGAGATCAAATTGCCAACATCCGTTGGATCATCGAAAAAGCAAGAGTTCCAGGAAAACATCTGCTTCTGCTTTAATGACTATGCCAAAGGCTTTGATTGTGTGGATCACAACAAACTGTGGGAAATTCTTAAAGAAATGGACTACCAGACCACCTTACCTGCCAGTCAATCCTATAGGAAATCAGTCCTGAATTGGAATGACTGATGCTGAAGCTCCAATACTTTGGCCACCTGACGTGGAGAACTGGCCCATTGGAAAAGACCCTGATGCTGGGAAAGATTGAAGGCAGGAAGAGAAGTGGGTAACAGAGAGTGAGATGGTTGCATGGCATCACCAACTCAATGTACATGAGTTTGAGCAAGATCCAGATGTTGGTGATGGACAAGGAAGCCTGTCATTCTGCAGTCCAAGGGGTCACAAAGAGTTGGACACAACTGAGCAGCTGAACTGAACTGAGTACATCACATGCTAGGAAGTGATTGCTAGTTCTTTTATTTATTTATTTTTTGATGGGAATATTCCTTTGGGCAGTGATGCTTGCTAGCACAGAGAAATTTAATTTCCACTTACATAATTGTTACTTACTCATGGATGAATTCCTTATTGTGGAGAATTAGGGACTCAGATTCTTTCCCTTTTGTAGCTCCTCTGTTCTTTGGAGGCTTTTCTGTCATCTGCAGCCAGGCATTAAAAGGAAAAGCAGTTCTCTTGTGTTTGGAAGCATAACTTCTTCCTAGAAACATTGGCATAAAAATGGCACCATCTATTCTATGCATGGAACTCAGTCATACGACCACAGAAACCAGGAAATGACTGTCTGTGGCAATACACGTTAATTACTAGCTCTACCACTTGAGAATCATGAGAATGAATAAACATTTAACAGTGTATAAACAACCATATAAACTTTTGATGCTTAAGCTAATATTACTGCAAAATTAAATATTACATGATAGAGTTAGGCTTTATATATACGTTAAATTAAAATGTTCATGTTCAGAATAGAGACTAACAATAATGTGTCTTTAAATTTCAGGGAAGCAGCAGGGCAAAATATTCTCCCATGTGTTACTTTACCATTGAAATTCCTCAAAGAAAATATAGGTTATGAAGAAATACATGTAGTTATGACAATAGAGTGAAAACATAAAGTGAAAGATAGAAATACTTTTATTTCTATCTATCTAGGTAGATGAGGTAATTCTTAGTGTTTTAGAAAACCTGAAGAAAATTTTCTCTGGTTACTAATGAAATATCTTCACTTGTTTAACTGGGAATAAACACATTTCTGCCAAGAAAAGAAAAGATTGATATTATCAAGTGCTCTACAGTTCAAGATTAGTAACTAATTAATTAGTTTTTACACTTGCCCTGACTCTTGTTTAAACAAGAATCATCTGTAAGCCAACACAAAATTCAATTAGGTTCTGGGTTTTCTTTTCAGTAATTTAATCAATTTCTACACTGCTTTTCTAGGTTAGACATTGTGTTATTTAGTGATGATAGATGCCTTATTAACAAGATAACCAAAGACAGTCTAGCATTGTTAATGACGTTTTACTATGTGCTCAATTCAATCCATAAAACAACCCTACAGAATAAGTGCTATTACCCCCATTTTACAGCAAGAGACTCAGAGAGCTGTCCTAAGCAACTTCACCAAGGTTTTATAGTTTGTATTGGTGGAGCTGATACCCAAACCCAGGTAACTGGTCCATCCTTACAGTACCTATGACTACAATTGAATTCCATTTGAAATGGGCTGTTCCTGAAAATTCAGTGGACAGTAACACTGTTTTCCATGGTTTAGTTTACCTCGTATAATTTTAAAAGTATATTTGTTATCGTAATGTTCAAAAATCATGTTCATTATATATGTAGTCTCACTTCCAATTTCTAATAGCACTGTATGTTTTCCTAGAAGGGAAGTATTGGGTTTTTTTCAATTTTTTTTTTTTAAATTTTAAAGTGGGTGTTGCCTTTTTAAATAATAAGTAAACAGTGCCATCTTCTGTTTATGTTGTCATCAGCAACTGAAATAAAATCCTGAAACTAGGCTAATCTAGATCAATGACAGGAAGCAAGGATTCTGGAGACCTTACAATCTTAGCAATATGTACTGCATCTTTGAACACTTGCTAAGAGGTCAATGCTGGGAAAGACTGAGGGCAGGAGAAGCGGGTAACGGA
The DNA here is from genome assembly GCF_019320065.1 of Cervus canadensis. Taxonomy (NCBI): domain Eukaryota; kingdom Metazoa; phylum Chordata; class Mammalia; order Artiodactyla; family Cervidae; genus Cervus; species Cervus canadensis. The sequence continues at coordinate 10,263,601 of NC_057412.1, read as the reverse complement.
GGATTAGATGGTTGGATGGCATCAGTGACTCAATGGACATGACTTTGAGCAAGATCCAGGAGATAATGAATGACAGGGAAGCCTGGCATGCTGCACCCCATGGGGTCGCACAGAGTCTGGCAAGATTTAGTGACTGAACAACAGCAATAGCAAAAGAGGCTAATGGTTTGAAAGTCATCTCAGGGTAGATTCAAGTTAAAAACAGTTCTGTGTGATTAATTTTCTGGAACTTTTGAATATGCATTCAAAAACGGGAAGAAAGAAGAAGGAAGGAAGGAGACAAGTGACAGTGGTAGAAACAGGTGGCAAGTGGTTGTGATGCTTTGGGTTTAACATAGTCAAGGGAACAAAGCAAGCAATTTTCCTATTTTTTCTACCATTTGTTTACACATTCTCCTCCATATCTGTCTTTAGAGTAACATGCCTTGACCTTGAAGAGTGTCTTTTGTCCAAAAGTAAAAAAGAAAAATAGAAATGAAATGATATACAAAGCTCTTAAGATTAAATATCAGGAAAAAAACTTTTTTCTCTTTGCATGTAAAGCAGTAATCAAAACTGAGTCACAGGGAACAACTTATATAAAGGTGAAAATCTTATAGGGTTGAACAATCAGCCAAGAAAATATGTTTTTCGCAAATCTATGCAATTTTGGAAAATGTATTTTTACTGTCACCATACTTACTACCCACCCTCCCACACACAAAACAGACTCTGTAAGTTCTTATCAAGACTTTTGTATGTGTATGTGTGCTCAGACACATCACACACTCTGCGACCCCGTGGACTGCAGCCCACCAGGCTCCTCTGTCCATGGGATTCTCCAGGCAGGAACACTAGAGTGGGTTGCCATGCCCTTCTCCAGGGGATCTTCCCAACCCAGGGGATGGAATCCACGTCTCCTGCATTGGCAGGTGGATTTTTGAGCCCCCTGGGAAGCTCTATTCTTCTCACAATGCTTATCTCTCATGTATCTAGACTAGGTTTAATTTTTGTAAGTAGTAATCACTTTCAGAAGTATGCATGATGTTAATCATATAAACTGCATACAATCCAATGGTCTTTTAAGGAATATAAACAGATGGTGGAAACCCCAAAGGGAAGTAAGTTGTTGAAGTTTTCCTAGTCAGGAAACTCCAGACAGTAGCAAATCAAGAGCATGAATGAAATGCAGATTGAATCCATGTCTGAAAAATGTGACTTTTGTGAGGATGCTGCTCCCCAGACTAATTTTACAAACCCAGAGGCATTTTACCCATGCGTGGGTAAAATACAATGTGTAATTGGAAATTTTTTCACATTGGACCAGGGAAAACAGTTGTTTGATTTTTGGCAAATAATTTCATTCTATTTGTTCTTATCTACTTTTTCAGCCTTTTGACTAAAATAAAGTGAATTTTCTTATATAATGGGCTACTTTTTGTTCTATCAAAGAGTTACTTTAAGTTTTCTCCAAATCCCCATAACATTCCAATTTATTTTAGTTTGGATTTCATGTGATATAGAGTGTTCAGTGCAGGGTAAAGGTTGTTGAACTTGGGCTTTTTGTGAAATTATGTATCCAAGAAGGGTGGGTATCTAAGAGTTGAAAAGCTACCAGATTTGAAAAGAATCTTCCATCCATTTCTGAGTACTTCATGTGAGGATCTTTAACCTACCACTAGGTTCCTCTAATAGCTCATTCTATTCCATGTTAACCAGAGTTATCATACTTTGATTTATATTGTACACCCTTTAGAAAATCTAGAATTCCACATTAGTTTTTCAGTCAACACAAGAAATTTACCTTCCTGGATTGGCGTATCTATTGCTAGAGCATTATTAATGTCAACCTTTCATAATTTTCTGTTTATAGGATAGTCATTATGTGATATCATGGACATGATGTGTTGACGTATGAAGTGATTTCACTGATCTGAAAATGCATATGTTACAAAACTATTGTTCTCTCTACTTTCAAAAAGACATCCTCTAAGTACACATAATACCTATCATTATGAGACTCTCAACATCATTGCCTCCATCTAGTGGTAGGTGAGCACAAGTCTGCTGGGCAAGAGTAAAGAGAAGGGGATCTCCCCTGGTAGTCCAGTGGCTAAGTCTCACTGCTCCCAGTGCAGGGGTCTGGGTTCGATCCCTGTTCAGGGAACTAAATCCCACTTGCTCAACTAAGAATCCACATACCACAATTATAAAGAGATTCAGTATCCTGCAACTAAGACCCAGCGCAGCAAAACACAAAAATTAATACAAATAATTAAAAAAAGTGAAGGCAAGGGGATCAAGGTGAACCATGAGGGCTACACTGATGCCAATGTTCCAATCTTCTCACTCAGATGCCCAGGAGAAAGAGATTCTGCCATTTGGTACTTGATCACAACTCCCAGGCCATGGTACTGGGAGACGGAAGAAACCGAAGTTAATGTGCCAACATGATTGATTAATTACACCAACCTCAGTGTAAACCAATGCAAGAAACACTAGGCTCTCAAACACACAACCTCTCTATATATGTAAAATTTTTGCTCCCATGAACTCACCTCGTTCATGGCACTGACCTGTCCAGATACTTCTCAGGACTTTCTCCAAATGGCAGCCCATTAGTTTGGCATGCCCTCTGCCTACTTCTTACTCAATATACATTTACTTTTCTCACTTAGTGTAATCACCTTAAGGTGAGGGCTCTATCTCCAGAAAAGCTAGGAATTACTATTGGGACAGCTCAAGTCTTTGGTGACATTATAGTTTTATTATGTTAATTTCCTTTGTGTTCTTAACTGTGCTTTCTCCTATGGTCAAAAGAATAAGAATGAAAATTTTTCATAATTCTGCCTTATTTTCTACTTTCTCTCTCTCCCTCCCTCTCTCTCTCTCATTTTCTTTTTCTCTACTTTCTGCTTGTTATATCTCTTTCTCTGCATTACATCAGTAGCTGACATAGTTTCTCCTGTTTTCTAATTAACTAGCCTCATTTCATTTCTAATTAACTTTGATGACTTTCCCTCTTCCTACAAAATATAATCACCCTCAAACACATACAGTCCATTTAAATATTGACTGTATCAGTTGTAGGATTGTGGAATTTTTTTTAATTTCTAAGGTAATCTTCCTCACTGAAATCCAAAAATAGTGCAAGATAATAACACAAGAACAAAAGAAATATCACTAATACCTAATATGAAACAGCTGAATAGACAAATAGGTCAAAACAGATAAGTGATTTAGTGGATCATAAGTGCAGTAAATACACAATTAAATTGTTATTAATTTTTTAAAGTACATAGCTTTGAATCTTTCTTATATATCTTTGTATTTTTCTTATTTATCTCACTTTGACTATGTATTTAAAGGCAAAGTCCCTTTGTCTGTCTTGGACCCTTTCTCAGGCAACTAACCAGTGACTCATCTCAATCCAGTTATTTACAGTTTTCTAAATTTATAGTTTTCTAAATGATGAGTGCTAAGTTATGCTAAAAACTCTATTAGGCAATAATGTATACATGTAATCCTATCAACAGTCTGTGAAATATTAAAACATTTCTTTATTAATAAATAGAAAATACACCAGTTCATTATAGTCCAGAGGTCAAGTTACTTCCCCATTTCATTGCAAAGTGAGCATGGCATATTTGAGATTCAAGACCAGGTATATCAGCCTGACTTTCATTTTATTTGAAAGTGAGTGTTAGTGGCTCAGTTCTGTCTGATTTTAAGCTTGCCAGGCTCTTCTGTCCATGGACTTTTCCAGACAAGAATACAGAAGTAAGTTTCCATTTCTTCCTCCAAGAGATCTTCCCAACCCAAGGATCAAAATATATTTGACTCAAATCATTTTCTTTATGTACTTTAAAATGATTTGAATGAAATGTATTAATTTTCCTTTTCAGTAATATTTTTCTTTAAGCTATTCTTTTTTTCAATAAACATAGCTAATCTAAGAGCACTTGCAATCCTTCAACAGAAATCAATAGCTTATATTTTCCATTAATCCCAGCATTGACTAAAGTTTTAAAAGTAATGAATTCAGAACTTATTTCAATTACACAGTCTTGATACAAATGCTGGTAGGAGAAGCCCAATGGCTCACAGAAAACATAATAGCCAGGTTTAACATTCACCTGTCTTTTTTTTCCCTGATTTATCATAAAATGCTGTCTTGTGGCATGCTCGGTCACTCGAAGAGTCCTGTTCGACTCTTTGTGACCTATGGACTATAGCCTATCAGGCTTCTCTGTCCATGGGATTCTCCAGGCAAGAGTACTGAAGTGGATTGTCATGCCCTCCTCCAACTTCCTGACCCAGGAATCGAACCCGTATCTCTAGCATCTCCCGCGTTGCAGGCACGTTCTTTACCCACTGAGCCACCTGTGAGGCCCTCCTCATAAAATACTTATATACACTTAATTTGATGTATATAAATTGAATTACTATCTCATGTAAGTTATTTGTGTATTAGTTTACTAAGGCTTCCAGTATGGGTGACTTAAACAACACAGATTTATTTTTTCACAGTTCTGGAGGTTGAAAGTCCAAAATTAAGCTGTCTGGTTTCTCATGAGGAATCTCCATGGCTTTCAGATGGCCACCCTCTGGCTGCATCTCTCTGCGCACATGTCCCTGGTGTCTTTGTGTCCAAATCCCCTCTTTCTGTAAGGGCATCAGTCAGACTGAGTTCAAGCTCACTCATATGATCTCATTTGACCTTAATTAACTCTCTCATGGTTCAATTTCCAATACAATCACACTGGAATATGAATTGTATTCAGCCCCTACTATTGGTGTGATTGAAGAATGATAGCATAGAATATTAAATTTCTATTTATGCAAAACAAGAAAATGTAACTGGAACAGTTCAAAAAAAGGAGAGAAAAATTGATTTGTATCTTAAACTGTTGGTCAAGTTTGGAGTAGACAGTAGAAGATGAGTTATTTTCTCATGTCAGGAAATATTTCAAGTACATAGGCAACTCAAATAGAATATGAAAATCATGGTTACTATGGCAATAAACAAAAGTGTTCTGAAGCCAGGAAGGCTGGAATGAAGGATGGCAGGAAACAGACCTTGATAATTACATGTGCATCAGCTGATAAACTTAAAATTTTGGAGTTTTGATCAATATGAAATGACCACTGGATTTAGCAAAATGCTTCAGAGAGTTTGGTTAATTAGAGAAATATAGCTCAAATGATAAACAGAATATTTGTAGGAACTGAGGATAATCACTTCAAAAGAAAATAGGTTGTAGCTAAGTGAAGAAATTTGAATAGTATCAGTACAAAAACAATCAAAATCTATTTAGAAGGTGTCACTATCAGCTCCTTAGAATACTTAAGAATGTGGTGTTCAACAAGGGCTAGGGTGAGGTGGTAAAGAAAGCCTTCTAATGTTAGACGTCACACCTGTTTGAATGGCTTTTATCAAAAAAGACAAGAAATAACAAGTACTGGTGAAGATGTAAAGAAAAGGTGACTTTTGTGAACTAGTGGAAATGTAAATTGATGAGCCACTATGGAAAATAATTTTAAATAGAACTAGAACATTATCCAACAATTCTCCTTCTGGATATTTATCCAAGGGAGGAAAAGCACTGTTTCAAAAGGACATATGCACCATCATGTTCACTGTAGAATTATTTATAGGCAAGATATGGAAACAGTCTAATGCTATATATATATATATATACACATATATATATAAAAAGTGTAATACTACTCAGCCATAAAGAGAATGAATTTTGCCATTTTTTGACAATAGGGATGGAACTTGAGGCCATTATACGATGTTAAATGAATTCAAGAAAGACAAATGCCATATGATTTCACTTATACGTGGAATCTAAAAAACAAAATAACAAAACTCAGATCTAAAGAAATGACTGGTGGTTGCCAGAGGGGAGGAAAATAGGGGAGTGGGGAAAAGTGGTTGAAGAATTACAAATTCACAGTTGTAAAATAAATAACATCATGGGTAGATTATAGTCAATAATATTGTAGAACATATATAAAAGTTACTAAGAGAGCAAATCTTAAAGTTGTCAGCACAAGAGAAAATATTTGTGACTTTTTATGGTGTCAAATGGTAACTAGACTTATTGTGGAGATCACTTCACAGTATATACAAGTTGATCATTGTACACCTGGAATTAAACATAATGCTATATGTCAACCATTGCTATTGTTGTTTAGTTGCTAAGTCATGTTCAACTCTTTGCCACCCCATGGACTGTAACCCAACAGGCTCCCCTATCCATGGGATTTTCCCAGCAAAAATACTGGAGAAAGTTGCCATTTCCTCCTCCAGGAGATCTCCTCAACCCAGGGACAAAACCCACATCTTCTGTGTCTCCTGCATTGGTAGGCAGATTCTTCACCACTGAGCCACCTGGGAAACAGTATGCGATTTGAAAAAAAAAAGGAATTTCAGGTGTTTGAACTGTAATGTCTTCAGGTGGATGTGTGAAGGGCATCAGAAACAACTCTTTGGCTCAAAATTAAATCATTGACTCTTCACTCCCCTGCCCTTTGCATTTCTCTTCAGCTGCAGCAGTATCTTTTCTTTTGAGCTTATTTCTGAATATTTGCAAAGGAAGCTGATTCATTTGGGGGTCTACTCAAAGATTTAATTGTTCTACTTTAGGGATTCTCAGTTAGTGGAAGATACACACTTTGAGCTGTAAGTGGGGAGAGCCTCCAATTACATAAGGAAATCCTCACATTTATTTCACACCAATCATCATTTATAGAATAAATAGTTTATCTCAAGATTTTATAGAAAGAATCTGATGTTCAGAAGCAAAGTCATGGCCCTTTCAGGGCTATGATGTTTATTTAAATAAAATTTTCAAAAATTCATGAAATATTATCAAATCATCTTTAACAGAATCTTAAAATCAATATTTAAATAGAGGTCTGTATAGTCAAAGCTATGGTTTTTCCTGTAGTCATGTACAGATGTGAGAGTTGGACCATAAATAAGGCTGAGCACCAAAGAATTGATGCTTTCAAACTGTGGTGCTTAAGAAGACTCTTGATAGTCCCTTGGACTGCACGGGGATCAAACCAGTCAATCCTAAAGGAAATCAGCCCAGAATATTCATTTGGTAGGACTGATGCTGAAGTTGAAGCTCTAATACTTTGGCCACCTGATGGGAAGAACTGACTCATTGGAAAAGACTCTGATGCTGGGAAAGATTGAGGGCAGGAGGAGAAGGGGACGACAGAAGATGAGATGGTTGGATGGCATCACCGACTCAATGGACATGAGTTTGAGCAAACTCAGGGAGATAGTGAAGGACAGGGAAGCCTGGGCTGCAGTCCATAGAGTCGCAAAGAGTCAGACATGACTTAGCAACTGAACAGCAAAATACAATTTATGTAGATTACAGGGAGAACTAGTATTATGTTTGGAGCATTATTAAGAATTCTTTAAAGAGTAAAATCTCTTAGAGAGTGGTTTTAAAATGCAAGATGAAAAAATCATATGTTATCTTTAAAAACCTGATAGTTTACACATAAAAATATTGCTAGAAAAGACAGTGTCATGGTGAAAACATATTACCGACAAGAAGGATCATTTCCTGTCTGGAGGAAAGAATTGATGTGATGTATTTCACACATATTTACTTCATATTTTGGGGTTTCTTTGAATTTTAAAAATATGGCTATTAGAGGTTTCCTGTTTTAGCGGAGAAAGGAAACCACATATTTTTAAATAACTTTTAGGGGAATAAATACCATTTAGGTGACAGGAATATAGCTAATATTAGCAAAGTACAATTAGAATAGTGAAAGCAATTCACAAATAATGTCACATAAAGATGGACACTGCATTACAAAATTCGAAGGAATGTGAATTACAGAAATGGGAAACTAAAGTCATCAGTTCTATAGAGATGTGAATAGTTTTCTTATGACTATAAGAAAATGTATTAAAGTTTTATGCCTTAGAACCCAGGAAACAGTTTGTTAACTCAGGGAGTTGGTTGGATATACCTTCAGTCTTAGAAAATAATCCTCATGACAGCAGCAGATAAAAGAGAGGCTGGCAGCCAGAAGCTATGTTTTAGCACAGTGAAGAGTACGTGAGCATCTAGATAGAAAATAGGACAGAGCCAGTGGTGTGGAAGAGATGGATATACTTGACCCGAGAAAGTAGCATGATGGTTATGAGTGATAACCCAAGATGTGGGCCAGGGAAGTACTGGAGACAACTTTGCAATTTCTCACTGAGATGACTAAGCATATATGAGGCTATTAATTTAGTAAAGTAGGAAAGAAACACCACACAAAGGGCAAGTCACCTTGCAGGATTGAGAGGAAGAAAGAATGTAACATGGGTAAGAATTTGCACATTTTGAGTCTACAGTTCTGGCTCTAATCCTGATGGAAAAATCTAGAAGACAGAATATGAATAGACTCAGTTGCCATATCCTTTAACCCTCAGATAGGCTTGTGCTCAGCACTATCTATACATTTTTTTTTTCTGATCTTATTGGCATAGTTTATTTGATAACTCCCTCAATTCTATACCTAATCTCTTGCTTCTCACTTCCACAGGAGTAAAATGTAAGTACAAAAATACACATTTAGGAGAGAGATTGACTTTCAAATTAATGCATTTGGCTTTTATTTTCTCACTGAAAAATGCGCTCTTATGAATGGAATAGTTGTGAGTATTCATAGTTGTGCATTTATCCTGCAATATTTAGACCAGAAAAGGAAGAAAACAGTAGAAGAAAATGGAAATGATCCAGGACATTAGCATCCTGTTGAAATAAAAATAAAACTTGGGTGTTTGCCCCTACCTACCAGAACACTTTTATGTCACAGGTGGATGGGTGCTTGAGTAGCTTTATTATTTAATGTCATTTTAGAAGTAAAAGGGGCTGTGGGTGGCTTTAGCCTGGGAGAGTCACCTATGAAGAGATCGTTTAAAAGAGAGATTTGATTATGGGAAACCAGTGAGTGTTCACTCTCCTATCTTGTCATGATCTCTGTGCAAATACAGCTCACTCTGTATGGAGGCTGAAATTGTTCCAGGGTTTCCTGGGAATAAGGAGGATTTTTTTACTTAGGCTTTCAGGCTGCCTTGAGCTTTGCCTGAGGCTTTTCAGAAGAGATCTTCATCAGAGAAGACTTGCAAAGCAAGCATGAAGTGCCCAGTGGAACCTGAGGAAAAGGATTCATTTAAATATCTCTGAAAAGGAAATTTCCAGAATCTTGAATGGAACTCTATCTTAAATAGCTTGTAATTGACTGCAACTCTCCATGATATCCTTTCTTCAGAGCAGCATCAAAAGGGGTCAAGGGAGCAGCAGCGGTATCCATCTGAGCATAGCAGCCTTCTGGGAAGATGTTTGTCCTCCTGATAGAGTTATTTGTCTAGGGTTGAGGAGTCATTTTTAAAATTCCCACGGGGATGTTTTTCTCACTCACTGCAAAGAGACATTATTGGAGTCACAGAAACTGATTTTTTCCTGTTTATGCGGAATCAAGTATGTCCAAAAATATCCATTTGATACCCTGTGAAGTGTGACTTGATGAAGCTTTGGGTGTCTTCACTTTATGTTTGAAACAATATTTTGAGCAGAGGAAAGAGAGAAAACAGGACCAGGCATCTTGCCCCATTAGATAGCATTCAGTAGCCCCTACAGCTGATTAACTCACTGTCAAACTCTACAGGGAGAAACGACTGAACTCGCCTGTATCAAAAAAGAATCACACAGAATGTGACAGATGGGATAAACAAGTTGAGGGAGATGGTAGAAATGATGATATTTTTTTTCTACTAAAAACAACACTGGTGAATTTGCTGGTCTCGGTATGAAAATGATCATTTTTCTTCCATCCTTATTCCAGTCAGTAACCACCCCATCAACCAAAAGTCTCAAGAGTTTTTGCTACAAATTTTGGTGACACATTGACCTTCAGCTCCTCCTACTGAGATGCACAATTTTACTGAGAAAATTGACTTTCTCATGATGAAAACTCAGTTTAAAAAAAAAAAAAAGAGAGAGAAAGAATGGCTTTTCTCACCTGAAGGAATATCAGCATGGCAGTGGAGGCTTTTGTCTTATTTGTGAAACTCATCACTACATTCTGAGTGATCATGTCCACAAGACTGAAAATTATGGCCAAGTCCTTTTAATTTATGAAAAGTGAAGTTGCTCAGTTGTGTCAGACTCTTTGTGACCCCATGGACTGTAGCATTCCAGGCTCTTCCCTCCATGGGATTTTCCAGGCAAGAATACTGGAATGGGTTGCCATTTCCTTTTCGAGGGGATCTTCCCAATCCAGGGATCGGATCCGAGTCTGCAGGCAGACTCCTTACCATCTGAACAACCAAGTAAGTATGAAAAGAGTAATATTCTTTTTTTTTTAATGTTGCTTTTCCACATGAACTAAATTTAAAGTAGTATGATTTTATAATTTCTAACTTTATTATTTTTGTTTTTTCCTTGATTTAAAAATTGTGTGTTCCTAAAGTGTATTTCATGCATAGGTTAGTAATTAAAGAGCTTTGAAATGCTGACATCAGAGCAGAAATAATTTCTGCATGTATGGGAAGTGTTAATATCTGTAAAATTTAAAAAGGAGTATATCTCAAGATTTTATACAGAAAAAAATTTATTTCCTGACATTTAGATTTTCTAAAGAAACTTGTAATGGATGAGACTTTAGGTATTAGATGTGAAAAACAGAAAAAGATTCTAATACTGTAGAACTTTAAGACTAGAGAATAAAATTGTAAAATAGATGGCTCTGAGTTATAATAAATGTCTAAATCTAGATTTTCAATCTAGCTGAACAAGGAGTTTTACTTTAATATTTTAAATAATATTAAAATATTGAGCTGGCACTTATTTGATCTTATTCTAGGTGTATGTTTACCAAAGCAGACTTTTATAACCCTTGACTCCCATTTGCAGCACCCTGTTTCTGCAATAAATCAGAGTTCTTAGTGAGTTTTTCACGTCTCCTCTTTCTGATTTTACAGTTACTCTTCAAGTCAGTGTTAATTTCTACTTATTCTACACCATCAAAATTACTTTGATGAAATTCCAAAGTTCTGTGATGTTCATTCCAATGAATGAGTAGAAAGAATATCATTCATTTAGTCCTCATCTTTCTTGATCTTCAGCAGTTTTTGATACAGTTAATACTCTAAAGGGGAAAAATCTCCTTTATTTTTCATTCTAGAAGAAATTAAAATACCCTCTTGCTTTGCTTTTATGATTCAAATCTTTTAACATCACCAATAAAACTTGCATTTTACTTCTATCACATCTTTGGGTTCACTTTGCATCTAACATTATCTATCCCTTCTCACCAGGGTCCAGTCAAATCTTCTTCTTTCTGTTCTAGAATTCATTAAGCATTTTCCCAACTTAGGTTCTTCATATATATCCACACTAAACTTGATTGCTCTTCAAGACACTGTCCTTGTGACTAATTCTTTATCATCTTTAAAAATTCAACTTAAATGACAGGAAAGAAAGACCTTTCCTTAATTCCAATTCAAATTTAGATTCCATCCTTTTGTTACATCTACTCATAGATCTTCTTGGTATCAATAGTAAATAGAATTTAATTCATCTTTGAATCCCCAGGACACACCCTATTACATAGTAGGCACTCAGTAAAAATCTATTGCATAAATTAAGTATAGGTGGTCTCTACTTTTACGGAACTTTGAATTGAATTAAAGTTTATCATAGTAGATGCTTTATTAGGAAAATATAGCATGCTTTCTGAGTACCACTTAGAATAAAATCCTAAGTGAAATCTAAAAAAAAGAATATGATTAGTTAAGCAAAAGGAGTAAGTAGAAATAGTGTTGCAAGTAGATGCAAATAAATACACAAAGTGCCAATAATGAACAGAGTGTATAAACAACATGTTGAAGGCTTGGGAACATCACTGTTCTCTGTGTAATAAAGGTCATAGAAGACCATCTATCTTTAGCATTCTCAGTTGTATGGCACCATTAACAGGTCTTGTTTCTATGGAGAAAGAAAGACTCAACAGAGTAAGCAGCAACCAAATATGCTTGTATTTGCCAGGTTTTGACTAAGAGGAAAAATGGGGCTTCCCTGATGACTCAGCAGTAGAGTCTGCTAGCAGTGGAGGAAACACAAGAGGCATGAGTTTGATCCCTAGGTTGGGACAGTCCCTGGAGAAGGAGAGGGCAACCCACTCCAGTATTCTTGCCTGGGAAATTCCGTGGACAGGGGAACCTGGCAGGCTACATTCATGGGGTCACAATAGAGTTGGACATAACTTAGTAACTAAATAACAACAGCAAGAGGAAAATATTATAGATCATTTATTATAAAGGACTTAAACATCATTTATCTACACAATCATCAACACATCATGCCTTAAAAGTCATTTGGAAGCCAGTTTGGATATGCCAACATATAGTGACAATAATCATATTTTGACATTACTTAAGTACCTTCAAAATATTTTAGTGAATCATTATGAGTATTATATAAGTAAATTGCCAGTGCGGGAGACACAGGAGACACAGGTTCGATCCCTGGGGTTGAAAAGATCCCTTGGAGTAGAAAATGGCAACCTGCTCCAGTATTCTTGGAATATTCCATGGACAAAGGAGCCTGGTGGGCTATAGTCCGTGGGGTTGCAGAGAGCCAGACAACTGAACCTGAACACAGCACATAAATTGTGTTGGACACAGGGCTTGGTGTATTGCATTACTTATCTTGTTTATGCTCACCAGAACACCGAGTGGTAACTAATGCCATTATCTCTACTTTAGGGAGCATAACAACTTGATTAACATTAATTCATTAATTTTATTTTATTAATTATTTTTATTTATTTGACTATACCAGGTCTTAATCGTGGCATGCAGGCTCTAGTTTCCCCCTGACCAGAGATCAAACCCAGGCCTCCTGCATTGGGAGCACAGAGTCTTAGCCACTGGACCATCAGGGAAGTTCCAATTCATATGTTTAAAATCACAGAGGGTGTAAAAATCAGAGCCTGAATTTAGACCTGGGGTTGTCACATTCTAAGTCTCACACTCTCAACCACTATCTCGTGCTGTCTCTCATGATTCCTTTGCACAGAAATATCCCAAGTCTCAACGACTGACATCAAAATATACACCTATCACAGCCGTGCAAACAAGAGTGGACTGACCAGGGTCTTTGGTCATGAATTCTGGACAGGTAAGACTGGTTCCAAATAGGAAAAGGAGTATGTCAAGACTGTATATTGTCACTCTGCTTATTTAACTTATATGCAGAGTATATCATGAGAAACGCTGGGCTGGAAGAAGCACAAGCTGGAATCAAGATTGTGGGAGAAATATCAATAACCTCAATATGCAGATGACACCACCCTTATGGCAGAAAGTGAAGAGGAGCTAAAGAGCCTCTTGATGAATGTGAAAGAAGAGAGTGAAAAAGTTGGCTTAAAGCTCAACATTCAGAAAACTAAGATCATGGCATCTGGTCCCATCACTTCATGGGAAACAGTGGTCAAGGAGATCCAACCAGTCCATCCTAAAGGAGATCAGTCCTGGGTGTTCATTGGAAGGACTGATGCTGAAGCTCAAACTCCAATACTTTGGCCACCTCATGCAAAGAGTTGACTCATTAGAAAAGACCCTGATGCTGGGAGGGATAGGGGCAGGAGGAGAAGGGGACGACAGAGGATGCGATGGCTGGATGGCATCACTGACTCAATGGACATGAGTCTGAGTAAACTCCAGGAGTTGGTGATGGACAGGGAGGCCTGGCATGCTGCAATTCATGGGGTCGCAAAGAGTCGGACACGACTGAGCGACTGAACTGAACTGAACTGAACTGAACTGAAGAATAAAGAAGTGAAAGTTAGATTCTTTGGGAATCCAGCAAACTTTTAACTATCCCTGTCTATTTAAAAGAAGTTCTTATTCAGGTAAGTTGTTCTCAGAGTGTGGTCCTGGGACCATTACCATCTCCTTAAACTTGTTCAAAATGCAAATCCCCAAGCTTCATCTCAGGCAAGAGTCTGAGTCGGGCTAACACTTGAGAATCACAACTTCAGGTCATTTGTATCTCGGGTCTTCTAGATTGCTAAACATAGGACCATGGCCTCCACGAGTGGGCAAAGTGAGAGAGTACATACTAAATCGCTCAGTTATGTCCGACTCTGTGCAACCCTATGGACTGTAGCCCACTAGGCTCCTTTGTCCATGGGATTCTCCAGGCAAGAATATTGGAGTAGATTTCTGTGCCCTCTTCCAGGGGAATCTTCCTGACCCAGTGATTGAACCGGCATCTCTTTCGGCTCCTGCAGGTTCTTTACCACTAGTGCCACTGAGAAGCCCAGAGTGAGATTAGCATAAAGAATACCCACCTCGGGCCTTCCATTTCATGTTTACAGGGTATGAGAAAACCACGACTTTGCAAATTGCACAGGAAACATTATTCATCTGTTCAGTTGTGATTCAGAGCTCTGAGTATCCAGTATTCCCTCTGGCAATTTACACCATCTGAACTATGACTCCACTTACAAACAAGTGAATGTTCGGGATGAGGAGATTGGAGGGGATGAGCGTAGGCTAATGGAATGATGAAGTGTGGCTGCAGTGCTGAGCCTCCAGGGAATCACAAAGGGATGGGGAGAGGGTAGGAAAAACAGAACAGACAGGGAGCACAAAAGAGCAAAGGTGTTTGTCATGTGGAGGAAAGCATGTGAAATTAGCGTCAAAGTCCCTGAGTTCTAATCTCAGCTCAATTGTTTTTAATCTCTGTTTATATGAGCAACTGATTTAACTAAATGCCTATATATTTAAACTGCAAAAATTCTTCTACCTAACAAAGTTTTATTGTGAAAATCCAATGAGGTAATGACTGCCATCTCTTTGAAAACTATATGAAGTTCTATGTCAGTCATTAATTTGACAGAAATTATTTAATGCAATCTACACTTATTAGCACCAATAACTGCTTCCAAGTAATTCTCCCACTTTAATTAACAATATAACTCTTTGGGCTTGCATAAACCAATCAATCCTAAAGGAAATCAACCCTGAATACTCATTGGAAGGACTGATGCTGAAGCTAAAGCTCCAATACTTTGGCCACCTGATGCAAAGAGCCAACTCATTGCAAAAGATCCTGATGTGGGGAAAGACTGAAGACAGAAGGAGAGGAGGGCAACAGAGGATGAGATGGTTGGATGGCATTATAGACTCAATGAACTTGAGTCTGAGAAAACTCTGGGAGATAGTGAAGAACAAGAAGCCTGGCATGCTTCCATAATGGGGCTGCAGAGTTGGACATGACTGAGCAACTGAACAGCAATGCTTATTTACCTCTTATGAATTTAATAGAAATGTTTTTCCTCTGTAAGTGACAGAACTTCAACTCAAACATAGGGATGGCTCATACATAGGGATGTTATTGACTCAGATGGCTGGAGGTTTAGAAAGAGCTTCTTTCCAGTGAGAGAGGAACCCAAACATGATGCCATGGCTCTCTGCTCTTTGCCCAGTTCAGATCATCTCTGCTTCTCTTGTCACATCAACTTCATACATTTCTGCTTTAGATAGGCTTTTTTTTCCCCATCAACAAGAAATATGACATCACCAAACCCCCATATTCTATCCTTTGCACAAAATGATCCAAAATGAAGATAGCTTTTCTAAAATTCCCAGGGCAAAAATGCAGAAGATTTTAATTGGCCTAGCTAGGTCCTCACACCTATTTATTAGGCAATCATTCTTCTGTGGAGATGCAGAGCTATATTGAATGATCCTGGATCTCTTTCTAATCCTGTTGCAGGGGAGAATAGGGTAAAGAGGTTGACATTTCAACAGGCCCACAAATGGGAAATATTCCAAAGATCCAGATAAAGAAGGATGAAGAACCGCCTGCCACTGACTACACTTTATCTAGAATTGATGAAAATAACCAAATAAATACATGAAAAAAACAAAGCATGAAGCTAACAGTAATGGAATCAGAAAATGGAAATGGGAAACTTAGATTAGATACAGCAAATTTTGGTTGACTTTGGCAGTCAAATACTTCCATCCCATTCCATTTTGCTATAAAGCACTGGACATGCAGAGGCACAAAGGAAAAAAAAAACAAAAAACAAAAATCTTAGAGTTTGAAAGATATGAGAAGGCAGTAAGTGTTGCCCGTTTTGAAATACTGCCTCAAAGTTTGGCAATAAGTGATATGCTGATGGTTTTCCTGAAATATCTTTATTGATTTATAGGCTATAAACTTCAGTTTTTCATAATTCAATCTAGTATTTCCAATTTTCCATAATCCTATTTCTCCAGGATAGCACCATATTGTTATGCAACAAATTCCAATCCAAAGACTATTCTGAAACTCTTGTCACTGTCCTCTTTTTTAAAAAAACTTTCTGAATATTGCTTACTTAACATTTCCTTTTAAAATATCTTTAGTACAAAATCAAACTTTTAAAAGGTCAACCTTTGTGGTACTTTCTTAGAGCATAGAAGGTAAAAGTATAATAATTATATATATTTAAATTCTATGTAATTATATATTATATTATGACATAAAAGGAGAGAAGTGAAGTGAAAGTCGCTCAGTCGTGTCCAGCTCTTTGCGAACCTATGGACTATACTGTCCATGGAATTCTCCAGGCCAGAATACTGGAGTGGGTAGACTTTCCCTTCTCCAAGGAATCTTCCAACCCAGGGACTGAACCCAGGTCTCCTGCATTGCAGGTGGATTCTTTACCAGGTGAGCTATCAGGGAAGCCCCCAAATGACAGAAGCAATTTTCAAAAAGACAGACTACACTAGTGCTTTTTAATTCTAAAGCATGAGGTAACTAGAACAGAAGTCTCTCTTGAAAAGTGATTTCACTTTGTTCCTTCATTGCCAATTCGGTGTAGTGACTGTATCAGGTTGAATGTGTCATCTCAAGGTGGATTTAACCCCAGTTAGAGAAGTTGAAGTAATATAAGCAAGTAATGCTATAAATGTTAAAGTACATTTTGCTCCTTACAGTATGTTTGCTTATCTCTTTAGAGAACTAACTACTCATTTCCTTGTGTTCTCAAAATGTGGCCATTTAAGGCAACTTAATTATAATAATTTGCAAGCATTTCCTTCCTCATGGACTCATTAACTTAGCTGGAATTAAAATTTTAATAGATACCACTATGACTAGAGTCACACATTTTACATGTAAGTAATTATAAAGTTAGAGCAAAGTTAGAACAAAAATAGTACACCTATTTACCACTTCATTTGCTGATTAATTAGTAGCATTTGGAATCAGGTCAGCCTACAGAGCAAAGGCATACTAACTAAATTTAAAAACTATCTTCAGAATTTGAATTTTTCCTTCTTTCCGGGATTGCTAGTCTCTTTGTTTTTTTGTTTTTTTTTAAATTTTTATTAAAAAAATTTTATTGAGGTATGGGCCCATTAAACAGAGTCTCTTTGTTTTTAAAGTAGTGATTAACATTTAGAAAATATTCTAATTTACCATTCATTACTGTTCCAAATAAATAGGAGAAAAATATTTTAAATTGTTTTAGTGAGATTATACTGAATAAATTGATATATGATAGAAACTGATTAATGAATATATAAAATAAATTCCTCCTGAACACAATTTTTCATACATTTGACTGTGGAACTACCCAAGCTTTTCTTCCCAAATGGCAAGTCATTTGATCTTTTTCTTCTGCTTATTTCCTCTCATCTGTGGACAAGCTGCCATCTGTCTTAACATAATGCTGCATACCTCTCTCTGTAATACCCCTCAGATGTTTACTTATGTGTAAACAATAAGACATGCCTTTAAACTATAGCAGCATCTCATTAAGAAAAGTGCTTAACCTTTTGATGTTTACTTTTAATTTCACTAAGCCAGTGATCATCCTCAACAAGCTAATCAGTCATTGTAGTGGCTGATGAAATTAACAAGGCAGAAACAAACTCTTGATTGTCTAGAGAGCAGTATACAAGATTTAAATTACAGTTAAGTCCCCTATATATGAACCTTCAAGTTGCAAGCTTTCAAGTGGATGCACGTTCACCTGTCCAATCACATAAGCTACATCACATAAGGTGTACATCATCACAATGCATGTATCCTCTACAAACGTGCTTTTGTGAACCCTACTATATAGTACTATATAGAGTAGAGTGGTACAGTATCTTTGTTTCAAGTTCAGGATGTCCAGAAGCAAGAGTAAAAGCAGGGGTGAAATAGCTGGTACTATAGTACTTTCCAAGGTTCTGTACTGAAAATTAAAAACTCATTCTTTATCTTTTGTGTTTATTTGTTATGTATTATTTCTCCAAAAGGTATTATAAACCTATTACAGTACAGTACTATATATAGTCTTTTGTGTTACCTGGGTCGCTAACAAACTTGCTTGCATAACAGAACTTGCTGGAAGAGGACTTACTGTAATATCCTGTAGGGTGGCTTTTGTCCAAAAAAAAGTCTTCATTTTTTTTTTTTTTTAATTCTCCCTAGGCCAATAGGCTTCATAGAATAATTTCTGAAAGTTGGCTTAATTTCAACTTGTATAAGCTTATATTTGCTGTTGTTCAGTCACTAAATCATGTCTGACTCTTTGTGACCCCGTGGATTGTAGCCTGAAAGACTTCTGTCCATGGAGTTTTCCAGGCAAGAATACTAGCGTGGGTTGCCATTTCCTTCTCTAAGAGATATTGCCAACCCAGATATCAATCCTACATCTCCTGCATCTTTGGCATTAGCAGGTGGATTCTTTACCACTGAGCCACCAGGAAATCTCATATTAGGATTTAGTGTTTCTTTTATTCCCCCTTTTTTTCCTGGCCATGTTGCATGGCATGCGGAGTTTTAGTTCCTCAACCAGGGATTGAACCCTAGCAGTGGAACTGTGAAGTCCTGACCACTGGACTGCCGGTGATTCCTTATATTATGGTTTTATTAGCATTTAATTTTATATTTGTATCATCTTTATGTAACTAAATTAGGGTCAATAAAAGATAAAGGCTAACAATTTTGAAGTCAATAGTGTAAAAGGGATATGCAATTACAATATTCTACAGTTAATGTAACTAGTATTAAAACCAATTTATCTTTATAAAAAGCAAAAATACATATCTTAGAAATATGTTGACTCTCACACTGAAGTTACATTGACATTCAATATTTGTATAGATAATCTACAAATTAAAATATCTAAATAGATAAGCTAATACCTTAATAGATTTCTCAGGAAGATTCCACTCAACTCCACCATAGTTCAATGTGCTCAACTAGTGCATTTACTCTCACATTTGATGTAATACAAACAGTGTCTTTAAATTGGTTTTATCAATCCCAATTTTACTTAAGATAAAATTGGACATCAAAAGTATTAAGTAACTTGTCTCAGGCCACATGACGAAGAGGTTGCATGAGCTATGATTTGAACCAAGATCTGTTTTGCAGAAGGTCTCATTTCATAAAACACCACTCTGTCCTGTACCGTTTCCTTAAGATATTCACTTTATAAAGGTCTAACTGGCATTATGCACAGCAGCACTGGTTTGTTTCCTTGCAACAGTGGCTTCTGTGGACATTCCTTTTGGCCACACTTCTACAGTTTAAAGTAAGAACCCAGCTTTTCTCAAGTATGGATAGAGAGTAGCTTCTGAATTCCTCCATGTGGCAACTTAGCTGATGTCGAAGAATGATTCTGATATATATTTGCTATCATTTTATTATTTCTTTACATTTCCATAGCCAAATATATATTTTGTAAAACTCTGCAAAATTTTACTCTTTCTAAAACACAAGAGTTTTCCTCTTTTCTAACACAAATTTTCATTACCTCCTTCAGATAGAATTGACTGGAAGATTTAGAAATGAAATACTGCCTGAGCTTTTGAGATATAAAATTGAGTTAAATTTACTCTACACAGTACCTGCTCTCTAGGGGCTGCATAATCTTTCCCATCTCTAAAATCCTGTTGCTGACATATATGAATTAAAAAGAAGTCAACTCAGGAAGGAGATGGCTCAAGGTGCACAAAGAGTAAATCCCATTAGAATGGATTTACAATTCAATTACATAAAGTCCAAGGGACTAGACAAATTATTGGGGCTATTCAGATTATTTCATTAGAGTGAAATTTCACTGAATTAAAAAAAAAGGAGTTACTAGCTATACCTTAAAAAGACAACTAAATATCATTGTTCCAACATGATTTGACTTGCTCATAAAGTATTTCCCAAAACTGATTCCATCTACATAGCTTATTGCAAGAAGTTTGATTTTAGCTTTTCAAGAAATGCCAAATTACTGAATAACAATATGTATCTTCAGGTGTCTTTTTTGCTGAGCAGAGACTGCATGTGCTTTTATGTAGGTATATTCTGAAAAATTATAACTCAACACGCTACTCACAACAGGAAAATGTTGTTTTAGTGAATACCCTAACTATATCTTCTTTACAAATTTCAGCTAAGAAAAATTTTCTATTTATTAGGATTCTTACTAAGAATGTGTAAGAAATCAGTTGAGAAAGGGGTAACATTGAAAAAGGACAATATTAAAACCACATTTGGATTGAGAAAAGCATGATTCACATTTACAGTTCAAGTTTGCTCCCTTCACTGAAATGGACAGTCCTCCAGTTTAGCAAAAATAAAAGATACAGAGGAGTAGCAAAGGAACTGTTGGTAAATCTTTGAAGGAACTATGTTGATATGTCTCTTAGTGATTTATATCACATTATGTATGGAAATGCTTGACCCGCTAATTGGAACTGTTGCACAATTCTGAAATGAGGGTCCATTAATAAAAGAATAAAGAGTAGGCTTCCCTGGTAGCTCAGTGGTAAAGAATCCACCCACTAATGCAAGAGACATGGGTTCAATCCCTAGGTCAGGAAGATCCCCTGAAGAAGGAAATGGCAACTGACTGTAATATTTTTCCTGGGAAATCTATGGACAGAGGGCCTGCTGGGCTACTGTCCACGGAGTCCCAAAGAGTTGGACACGACTTAGTGACAAATAACAACACTAATATATGGAATAAGGAATCTGAAACTCTAAATTCTGTTGGCAGTTAAACTTTCATTCATTATATACATTTTTGAATACTCTTTTATTATTTTTTTGTGCTTCCTTTCCTTCATTCCTTCCACAAAGAAGAATTAACATTCCCTTCTAAGCCTTTCAGTGAAAGTGAAGATCAATTCTTTCTGAATATTTATTCATTCATTCAAAGATTTTTTTGTTGTTGTTTATTACAAGTACCAGACTTTCTTCCGGCACTGATGGCAGAGCAATGAACAGGAAACTTAGGTCCTGCTCCTATGGAGCTTGGCAGGAAAGCAAATAATAAATGAGTTTTAAAATTTTGATAAGATGAATGTGATAGGAGTTGGAAATACATTAAAGGCTTTGCTAAAATAGAGAACTGGGGATTATTTTTTGTTAGGTATGGTCTTCCTGGGAAAATAATATTAAATCAGATGCATAAATTTTATAAATAATCCAAAAAGGTCGTAGATGCAGAAAACAGCCAAGGTAAAGGTCTGAGGAGGTTGAAATTAGAATATCAAATAAAAGAAAGAATTCCAGTGTGGTTATAGCCTAAGGGGCTCGATCCTCTGAGTCTCTACCTTGTGGGAAAATGGAGGCCATGCAAGTTAAGGAGAAACTGCTATCTTTATGACTGATCATCACACCCTTTCCTTCAGGGCTTTGGTCCACTGTTGAATCCCATTTCCCAGCCTCCTTTGTAATAATTTAAGGTCATGTAATGACTGTAACCATTAAAACATGGCCATAAATATTTCATGTCTCTTCCAAGTTTACTTCATAAGGCTCTCTGGCATGCATTTTCCCCAAGCTTCATTTAGAAGTCACCTGTTGAAGCAGGCTGAGTCATAAAATGAGCTTTTTGATGAATTCACTATGATGAAAAGTCATATGCTTATCAGGAAAGCTGATTTGGACTTCACATGGGCAAAAATATAAGCAACTACTGAATATTTGGGATTTATCTGTTATAACAGAATTATCTAAACTAATTTATTTGTAAAAACACTTTTTGGTACCTATGTAATTCCATAATTTTCACTGAATCTTTTTTTAAAAAGTGGTCTATATTTATTATAATATGTTTAGTTGCTCAGTCTTGCCTGACTCTTTTTATGACCCCATGGGCTGTAGCCTATCAGGCTCACCTGTCCATGGAATTCTCCAGGCAAGAATACTGGAGTGGGTAGTGATTTCCTTCTCTAGGGGATCTTCCCAAGTCAGAGAATGAACCTGGCTTTCCTGCATTGCAGACAGATTCTTCACTGTCTAAGCCACCAGGGAAATTTTCAGTGAAGTATTTGGATCTTATTTTAATGGCAATAATGTCGTTGTGCTTGTTCAGTCACTCAGTTGTGTTCAACTTTTTGTGACTCTATGGACTGCAGCACACCAGGCTTCCTTGTCCTTCACCATCTCCTGGAGCTTGCCCAAATGCATGGCCATCGAGTGGGTGATGCCATCCAACCATCTTGTCCTCTTTCATTCCCTTCCCCCACTGCCTTCAAACTTTCCCAGCATCAGGGTCTTTTCCAATGAATCTGCTCGTCGCATCAGGTGGCCAAAGTATTGGAGCTTCAGCTTCGTCATCAGTCCTTCCAATGAATATTCAGGGCTGATTCCCTTTAGGATTGGCTGGTTTGATCTTCTTGCTCCCCAAGGGACTCTCAAGAGTCTTTCCAGCACCACAGTTTGAAAGGATCAATTCTTCAGCTCTCAGCCTTCTTTATAGTCCAACCTCTCACATCCGTACATGACTACTAAACAAACCATAGCTTTGACTGTATGGACATTTGCCAGCAAAGTGATGTCTCTGCTTTTTAATACACTGTCTAGGTTTGTCATAGCTTTTCTTCCAAGGAGGAAGTGTCTTTTCATTTCTATGGCTGCAGTCACCATGTACAGTGATTTTGGAGCCCAAGGAAATAAAGTCTGTCACTGTTTCCATTGTTTCTGCATCTATTTGCCATGAAGTGATAGGACTGGATGCCATGATCTTAGCTTTTTGAATCCTGGATTTTAAGCCAGCTTTTTCACTCTTCTTTTTTACCTTCATCAAGAGAGTCTTTACCTCCTCTTGACTTTCTGCCATAAGCAGGACTCTATGGGGCCTTCCCAAGACAGATCCCCCTCCCCCATGCCCTTCGCCTGCCTCTTGCCTGTAGAAAAATTTAGCCTTCTAAGTCGTCCCCAAGTTCTAAAGGATAAGTTTAATCAGAAGTGGGAAAATGCAGAGAGAAAGGAAAACAGTCAAGTAAGACAGAATAATAATAGTTTAGCCATTAAACAAAATCAAGGACATTTAATTCCTCTTCAAGGACTATAGAAAATACACTGAGCTATATCTTTTGAGCTGTTTTGCAAATACTGAAAGCCTCACAGGTGGAAGAACTTAATTGTATGCTGCCCAGAAGCACTTAAACCCCAGACTGGAAGGAACCAGAAGGTTGATGATGTTGACTAGGTGGTATTTTACCCTGGCTCCTATGTCCCCATGACAAGACTAATATTTTTGTTGCTTGAGAACATCTTTACCTTTTTGTCACTAAAACATGTGTCAAGTTCACCTTGTGTATTCTGGCCCTATATCTAGAATCATCCACTGCTCCAGGAAACCCTATTTCATTTCACTGCAGAGCAGAGTTAGAAACCAGCATCTAGACATTGAGTGTGTTCATTTCTGTAGGGATGTCATGCTTGTTGATTCTCTCAGAGAACAAAGCTAGAAAACATATGCACGTATCCTAATCCATGCATACATACTTACCTATAATTATTTATGTACCTTATCATCTGTAGCTATATTAAACTCAAACTGAATTCACACTGGTCTTTCTGACTCTCGTTCAGTACTACATGGCTTATTCTAACCCCTCCTCTTGCTAATCGGTAATCCCCCTTTCCAATCTGTCCAATCCCCCTCCCCAATTTCCTCCCCATCTGTCATCCACTTATTTATTTGTTCAGTCTTAGAATTCATGCACAAGTGTTTCAAAATTATTAACCTGTAATGCTGTAAGAAATAGCTTTACCAATCAGAGTAGAATGCTTATATACAATTCCTTTTGTCTTCATCTTAAAATTTTCAATCGAAATATCATACTCCAATCTTTCTTATGTCTCTCTTTACCCTTCATCGCTTCAGTGAAGATGTGTCATTATTTTCAATACAGGTATTTTGTCACAGTCTGCATTCCTTTCCAGCATCCACTGATATTCTGGTTGCTTATATTTTTGATTATGGTAGATTTGGGCTTCCCAGGTGACTCAGTAGTTAAAAAAAAAAAAAAAACTGCCTGCTAATGCAGGAGACACTGGTTTGGTTCCTGGGTAGGGAAGATCCCCTGGAGAAGGAAAGGGCAACCCACTCTGGTATTCTTGCCTGGAAAACCCCCTGGACAGAGGAGCCTGGCAGGTTACAGTCCTTGGGGTCGCAGAGAGTTAGACAGAACTGAGAACACATGCACACACTCACATGCTAGACATAGTCTTTCTGGTACAAAGGTCTCTGTTTTTTTAACAAGTGCATAATATCATGTTCTCACTCCTAGGATACAACATGTATCCAGTAGTTCAAAATTCTCTTCTGTCTCCTATAGTAAAACACTCCCATCTCCTCTCCAAGGTTCTTGAGTCAAGCAACTGAATGAATTGTAGTATTATCTTTGAAGTAGGTAGGCTTATGTGATTATTTAGTTTACATTGAGTCTGAGAGACTTTATGAGTTCCACCATGATCAGTTTCCTCTCTGAATTTCTGTAGATGTACCCTGGATATTTCCAGAGGGGTCGTGTGAAAGAAGAAAATCACTGAGAGAATGTGCAAAACTTAAGTGAAATGCAACAGATTGCTTTTCTCAATTGGAGGATATATTAAAATCTAGAAACATCTATATTCAACATCTGTAGAAGGGTAGTTGAAGACTTGTATGTGAAATAAATTAAGAAGTAGTTCATACAGCACATGGAAATAGTCATTATTTTATAATAAATATAAATGGAGTATATTTATATTTTCTGTAAAAATATTGAACCACTACATTGTACACCAGAAACTAATATAATATTGTAAATCAACGATAGCTCAATAAACAAAAATTTACACAAATACTTTTAAAACTCACTGGTTTTAGAGTCATAAGAATTAGGTCCAAACCTAATTGAGAGTGTGGGGCCTTAAATGTCACTCATCATATCTGAGCCAGTGTTTTCACCTATTCAAA
Organism: Cervus canadensis; assembly: GCF_019320065.1. Taxonomy (NCBI): domain Eukaryota; kingdom Metazoa; phylum Chordata; class Mammalia; order Artiodactyla; family Cervidae; genus Cervus; species Cervus canadensis. Next base: position 10,238,338 of record NC_057412.1, on the reverse strand, counting down.
AGACACATCATTTTTTTGAAACATTTTTGTTACAAAAATAATACAAATGAAAATCTAAAATATTAAAGAAACACAAAGTCATTTATTTAATGTTCTACAAAACAAAAAAAAGCAAGATACAAAGTGTATGAATGGGTATGATTACGGCTATAAATAGCATATGAGGTATATAATAAAAAGACAGCATATCATTTTAACCTTACTTACTCCAATAAGATTATCGGGAGGATTAAAAAATAGAAGACCTTGGAACACATTTAATTTTTTTAAATCAGTTACAATTTTTGTTATTAACCTTTTTGAGAACCAGAAATGCTATGGTCACTTCGAAAAACATGATAGTAAATTTTTATTTGCCAGCAAGAAACTCTTTTCTTTTTTTTTCCAGTGTTACAGCTCAATTTTATTTAGATAATAGCAGGAAAATCCATCTTCAAGGCGTGAGGGCACGTCGATCCAAAGACAGAACAGTATAGATTAACTCTGTATATGATGTTTCAAAGTGACTATTGAAAAAGAAAAGAATTTATAATTGTTTCCAACTGAATTCTCTTGGGAGCAGTAATTCTCAACAATTATATCTTTTTTAAAGAGGAAAATAGCACCAACAGTACACTTAATGAAATGACTAATTCTCTATTTTCCGATAAGTATTCAGGTTTAAAGTTAACATGAATTTTAAAGGAGAAAAATATATGGAGGATCTATCTTCAAACTTTTCAAAGAAAAACATTTCTCAACTTAATCTTCAAAATCTGACTCTTACTATTGTTAGTATTAAGGAATTTGAATAACAACTCATGTGCCATGTGCCCACAACTCCAATACTAACTTTGCTCTCTGTCTAGTAAGGGTAGAGTCAAATAGACAGAATGAATGTAGCAGTGGTGATTGTGACTGTGTGTGATGTCAGGCCAAAATCCAAAAATTGTCTATGACTCTCAGTGGCATACTAAGGAGTGAAGTAGTTGCAATAATCTCTTTGTAGCAGCACAACAACAGAAAAATGATAGCTCTGTTTGAAGGCACATTTTATGTGTCATTTCAAACAGAATGTACACAGCCTAGAGACTGGGAAAAAAACATGGGATTTCTAGCTAAAATCTAATGAAGTAGTTAGCAAGGCTCTTCTTCATATGAAAATGTCTTAAATATAATTTTAGATCACCCCCTGCAAAATGCATATGAAAAATCAAAAGTATGTATGGAACTGATGCTTGAAAATATTACTTTTCCTCCAGCAGAATTTGAAATTGTAAGTCATTTATTCAGTGACATACTTCTTACAGCGATCAGCATGAAAATTAGTGAATGATTATTAGAAATAAGCTGGAATCAGGTTTGTATAAGACTTTCTAATTTTTCCTTCCCTGGTATCTCAGCTGGTAAAGAATCCACCTGCACTGCAGGAGACCCCAGTTCATTTCCCGGGTCGGGAAGTTCCACGGGAGAAGGGATAGACTACGTACTCCAGTGTTCTTGGGTTTCCTTTGTGGCTCAGCTGGTAAAGAATCTGCCTGCAATGCGGGACACCTGGATTTGATCCCTGGGTTGGGAAGATCCCCTGGAAATGGGAAAGGCTACCCACTCCAGTATTCTGGCCTGGAGAATTCCATGATAGTCAATGGGGTCGCAAAGGGTCAGACATGACTGAGCAACTTTCATTTCATAATTTTTGATCTATAAAAAATTAAGTATTTTTTTCCTAAACTTTTCAGCCTCACACTTCGAGCTGCTATAAAGATAAATGATCTCAGAAAGTGCTAAATAAACAAGTTAACAATAAAAGAGCTTCTAAATATGAAGTGGGGACCTTATGGCTCTAGGATAAAGGCAGGAATGCAAGACACTTGCCAAATTCTGAAGCAGCAGCCTGATCTAAATTTAGAGAAGCTGGCAGTGGATCAAATGCCCAAGAGGAGTTAAGAAAACTGGTGCTTCAGTTGTATATGCATTGCCAGGGTTTTATTGGCAAGAGAAACTTGTGTGCTTAATGATCATAAAGAGAGAGGGGGAGAGGAGTGTGCTGACCATTTGCCTGAATTAAAGATAACGTGCTGCAAACAAGTGAACTGAAGAAATAGTTTTCATTATTCCCAGTCTTGATTTTGTGACATGGCTGCTCTTGGAGGATATTCTGTTATCCCCTGTGGATGGAATTTATACCTCTCCTTCTCTATAGACTGGATGTTTATGACTCCATAGATAGTGTTTTGGTTCAGTTGCTCAGTCATGTTCGACTCTTTGAGACCCCATGGACTGCAGCAGGCCAGGCTTCCCTGTCCTTCACTATCTCCCGAAGCTTGCTCAAACTCATGTCCATCAAGTCAGTGATGCCATCCAACAATCTCATCCTCTGTCATCCCCTTCTCTTCCTGCCTTCAATCTTTCCCAACATCGGTGTCTTTTTAAGGAGTCAGTTGTTCGCATCAGGCAGCCGAAGTATTGGAACTTCAGCTTCAGCATCAGACCTTCCAATGAACATTCAGGACTGATTTTCTTTAGGATTGACTGGTTTGATCTCCTTGAAATCCAAGGGACTCTCAAGAGACTTCTCCAACTCACAGTTCAAAAGCATCAATTCTTCGACTCTCAGCTTTCTTCATAGTCCAACTCACATCCATATATGACTACTGGAAAAACCATAGCTTTGACTAGACAGACCTTTGTCGGCAAAGTAATGTCTCTGCTTTTTGATATGCTGTCTAGGTTGGTCATAGTTTTTCTTCCAAGGAGTAAGCTTCTTTCAATTTCATGGCTGCAGTCACCATCTGCACTGATTTTGCGGCCCAAGAAAATAAAGTCTCTCACTGCTTTCATTGTGTCCCTCCAAACTTTAAATGTTAAATACTAATGCCCGAGGTGATAGTATAAGAAGTTTGGGCTTTAAGTAGTGATTTGTTCATGAGCAGAGCTCTCATAAATGGAATGAATGCCCTTACAAAGGAGACCCCAGTGAGCTTCCTTGCCCTTCTGCCACGTGAGGACACAGCAAAAGGATGGCCCTTGATGAATTCACGAGACCCCAGATCTGCCAGAGCCTTGATGTTCAACTTCCAGCAACCACAATTATAAGAAATAAAAATATGTTGTTAATAAGAACCACCTAGCCTGGTAGTTTCAAGAAACAGTGGCAGGACTCTAGGTTAACTCTGGAGGACAAAATGTTACCATTGTTCAGAGAGGGGTCTGGAGTCAGACTGTGCATGATGTGAGTTCTAACTTTACAATCTACTGTCTCAGTGACTCTGGGAAGCTATGTTAATCTAATTCTGCTTCAGTTAGTAAAATGAGAATAATAATACTATCATCTGAAGAGATTGAGAGACTTTAATATTATCTACACACACTGCTTAGGAAAGTACTTGACCATAATAAATGTCCAATAAATATTGTCTCATAATTATTAGAAATATTAGATCATTTCCTCATTAGATGAATTTTTGTTAAATGTAAATATTTAAGACTATAAGATAAAAATCTTAGGGTAAGGAAATTCTCTTTAAGGAGGACAGCTGGCAAATAGAAAAAAAATTTTCTTACAGTTCTTGAATTTATTACAAAATAATACATAAAAAAATTATTGGTAGATTGTGTAGGGTAGGCTAATAGTGTGTAAATGTTAGCTTAAAATATAATTTGGGGAACTGGAAGTCAAGTTGAGAAAAAAGGACAATAATAAGAAAAAGTAACACCCAAATGGTGTCTTTTATAACCAATAATGATAATGTGTCACATGAACAATTATGAGTAAGAAGGCACATTCACGATTCTAGAATTACAAAACATAGCAATATATTGAGTATGATCCCAAATTATAAAATTGCATTTCCATCTGTGAATGGGTGTGACTGTGTGTACTCACAAGATGGGGAAGACTGAAGAAAATGTGAAAAATATTATTACCAATTTTCTCAAAGTGGTAAGATAATGGATGTTGATGTCCTTCTCCTATTTTAGAGTCCCTCTAATTTTCTACTGTATTTATTAGTCATGCAATTAGATAAGGTTTTTTGATACAAAAGAACAAATCTCTCTATAAACAATGATGAAACATAATCCAGTCAAGGAAAATTGTTAAGACATTTCCTTAAGTTCACATTGTTACCTCAGGAACACTGTTTTACCTCTTACCTTACTTGCAAGCTAACAAGTTAGCCTGTAAGTTTCATGGATACAAAAAGACACGAGGTTTCTGGGTCAGAGCAATAGCAGCTGATCACACATAGCTATAGTAAGGGCCAGAGTAACATCTTGCCCCAGTTTTCTGAAGCGAATTCTCAGGGCAACATCATGAAGGGCAGGTGTGTCCTGCCCATGGCCTGGGACGAATCACAGGAGAAGGACACTGATATTTGTCAGTCTCTGGTCTTACAAAGGCACCTCTGACAAACTGGCCCTATCTCCTCTCCAGAGAGAGACACATTACTTTTATTTTGCTGTTATTATTACCTTTGTTACTCTGTTATTATTAAATCTGCTCCAGGGAGTGGAACATCTCATTCTTTTCATGGCTACTTGCTTATACAAGCATTCTGAAAATAAATGAGGTCCATACAAACATGAAAGATCAAGGAAGAACTGTCTTCCATTAAAACCATCTCATTAAGTTATAAAGATGTACTAAGTGGGTCTAGTTGAAGGCACAAATTCAGTAAATCACCTCATATACGAATATTGCTATCTTGGAAGTCTGACTATGCTATGTATGCTATGCTATTGTTGAGTTGCTAAGTCAGGTCTGATTTTTTTGTGATCCATGGACTGTAGCTTGCCAGTCTTCTCTGTCCATGGGATTTCCAAGGCAAGAACACTGGAGAGGGTAGCCATTTCATTCTCCAGGGGATCTTCCTGACCCAGGGACGCAACCTGCATTTCCTGCATTGACAGGTAGGTTCTTACCAGGTGGTCTCAAATGGTATAGTTTTCACTTACAAGTGGTACATAAAGAATGAATACTTAAGCTTGGTAAAATAATTATCATTGTTTGTATACAAAGTGTTAGTTTTTTTATATATGTTATGCTAAGCAGTAAAGAATCCACCTGCAATTTAGGAGACTTGGGCTTGATCCTTGGGTCCAGAAGATCTGCTGGAGAAGGAAATGGCAACCCACTCCAGTATTCTTCCCTAGGAAATCCATGGACAGAGGAGCCTGGTGGGCTACAGTTCATGGGGTCACAAAAGAGTCGGATGTGGCTCATCAACAACGGCAATGACAATCTGTGTTAGCATGGACTCAAATACATGGTATTAAATTTCTCTGTAGCTTCTTGTTGACCTATTTTCCCTGTTATTTATCTGTTCATGAGAAGCCTCCAAAATGTTTCTAGTACTCAGGGCTCAAATCCACATCTTTATTTATTATGATTGAAGAACTCAAATAAATGCAACAAAGTTGTAAGTAAAAGAAAAATATACTAGAAGATCATTGTGGGAAACTGCGTAAATTACAAAAAAGTAGATATTGCCCAACTTTATTCAGGATTCTAAATGTACTTGTCAGCTTTTGTCATATTCCCCACAAGCATTTCTTAAAACTTAATGTAGACAAAAGAGAAAAGACAGCAACATTGATGATACTGAAGTTCACCAGGTCAAAGGTAAGAGAGAGATCAGAAAATAAAAGCTCTGATGTACTGTGCTGAGTGCAATAGACTGGCTTTTGCTTCATCATTTGCAAAAGACAAGATTTGTTTTGTCACTCTTCATTTCAAAAATGTACACCCTAAGCTAATTTTAAGTGAAAACAAGATATGGATAAGAAACATAGCTATTTTTTTCACTTTATACCTATGACTTTTCACTCATTTGAAAACACAGAATGAGTAGATACAATACACATACACTTGACCCCTGCCTACAGAACGTCAGGGAATTGTACCTTCACTTATAATCTGTAGACACAAGAGTTGACTGTCTGCAGAGAGCTCTTTCCCCTGATGCTGCAGGGATTAATAGATTTATTGTAGAATATAAGCCATAGTGAAGCTAAGAAGTCAATTCACTAAGGAGAAAATATGAGCTAATTTTGGTGAACACAAGCTTCTTATAGTCAGGTGGAGAGAGGGAGAAAAATGAAAACAACGTTTAGGAAAAGGAACTGCATGTTACTTGAGCCAGAAGCTGATTGTAAAAGAATTGAGAGAATACAGCACAAAACTCCCAGGGCTCAAATGCACAGCATTCATTTGAGCACCTGAAAGACCAGAAAGCCAACTGTGTAGACACTTGTCTCTCCTGGAAGCCAAGAGATCAGAAAGGACCTGAGGCTGGCATTTGGGTTAGCAGGATGACTCCCCATCTCTCCAGCAATCATGAGCCCTGTTGGTAGGTATCTAAGAGTGGGTTTTGGTAAGATTCTCACTTCCCACATGAGTCTATTACATATATTATATTCTTTTCACTTGTTTCTGCTGACCTTAATTTGATAGCACATACAAGGGAGGGGCATTAGAATGTCCAATATGCGTTTCCTAAGATAATATGAATACAGCTATAATCAAGTAAGTGTTTCCCAATCACCTATTTGTAAATCAACAAAATCATCTTTTGAGTCAACTAAATGAATGAATATGTTAGTCATTCAGTCATGTCCAACTCTTCGCGACCTCATGGACTATAGCCAACCAGGCTCCTCTGTCCATGGAATTCTCGAGTGGGTTGTTATTCTCTCCTCCAGGGGATCTTCCAGACCCAGGGATTGAACCCCAGTTTCGCACATTGCAGGTAGATCCTTTACCATCTGAGCCACTAGGGAAGCACTAGCAAAAATTGTCACTAAAAGAACGATTCAATCACCCAGCCCTCCTACTTGGTGATCAGGATCAGCTTTCAATGTCTTTCCCCCTCCCCTATTCCTCTGTCCTACAATCTAGCTTCCTTCAAAACAATTTTTTTTTAATCATTTACAACATACATTAGGTGAAAAAGAAAGGGAGTCTTTTTTTTTTTCTGTAAATTGGACAAGGATTTGTCCAATTTATAAATTGCCGTACACCTAGAAAAGAGTATACTTTTATAAACATTTGTTAATAATAATGGTCATTGCATCATCCATTGACTCATCTGAGGATTAATTACCTATTATTCCTGAGGCCTTATCATCATCATATATTTATTGTGTATAGGTATTTAGCTATAAAAAAGGGTAAAAATGAATAGTGATTATATTAAATGATTTTAAATTTAATTACTGAGTACCTTAAGATATGCCAAACACATTGAAAAATTTATCAACTTTGGCATGAAAAATATAAAGTAATTTTTTTCTGCCTATTTGTACAAAAGGAGTACTTTGTTTTTTGAATTATCTTTATATCTATTTATATCTATAGAGTTGAACTTGTCAGATAACTTATGCACTTTTATTCATTTGTTTCAAGATAGCAGTTGTTGATTCTTTAATTCTGTTGTCACTTTTAATCCCAAGGTGATTAAATATTTCACAATCTTGTTTCCATTTCATTCAGTTTAGTCACCTCAAAATTAAATTGTACAGTGTCTGAAAATTCATAATATAAAATACGAAGCATCAGAGAATCTGCAGATGTCACCAGTAGGCAAGTAGTCACAGGAAACCTATGACAGGGATTTTAACATTTACATAGCACTTCAAAATGTATCAACAAGGTTTGCATAAGAACCTTGATGTTCTGTCACTGATCTATTTCTGGAATAAAGTTGTAAATATTCAAGAATGTGGCTTTTATACTGTACTATTATAGCAAAGTGAGCTCCTTTAGTCTCTGTCCTATAAACTAAAAAGAACATAAATTATACACACACACACACACACACACACACACACGCACACACACGCGCTACTGAGGGAAAGAAGTAAGAAAGTGGGCATGTGATATAGACCTGTTTATTGAGTACTAACTACACATCTGTCTTTTTGCTAGGTATTTCATTCAACCCTCAAATTACAGCTATTACCCACATTTAACCAAAAAGATGCCTGAGGACCAGATGCAATAATTAACATAGAGTTCAAACTCAGATTAACTGGTTCCTGAAAACAAGTTATTTCTTCTACCCAGTGAAGACTATTACAGAAGTATATTTTCAACTTGGATCTCAGCTTTTCATTTCAAGTATAAATCTAAAAGAAACAGGAATGAAGTCTCAAATCCATTGACTCAAATCCACCTCCTTTGTTGTAGGCAATTCATGGACACACCCAAAAGTTTTTGTTTTATGTGAGATGCTCTCTCTATCTCTTTCTATCTCTTGCTCTCTTTCTCTGTTCTCTTTACATACTTTCCCTAGAAAATTATACAATTACCTTAGACTTAGTGTACAAATCTATATCTATTAATCAGTCATTGCTTAAATACACACATATGCATGCAAAATGTCACACATTCAGAACAACATGTAAATCTGTCCTCTCTTTTCTATTCTGTACTAAATATACAGGAGTGAGTGAGTGAAAGTTGCTCTTGCTCGGTCATGTCCAACTCTTTTGTGACTCCATGGACTGTAGCCCACCAGGCTCCTCTGTCCATGGGATTTTCCAGGCAAGAATATTGGAGAGGGTTGCCATTTCCTTCTCCAGGGGATCTTCCCAACCCAGGGATCAAACTCACATCTCCTGCATTACCGGTGGATTCTTTACTGCTGAGCCACCAGGGAAGCCTAAAATTGACTTTAATTCTTCACTCTTCACTGTATCACTTTCCTTTTTTTTTTTTTTTTTTTTCTTTTTGGTGTTTGGTCTCTCTGACTCTGAGCTTGATCATGGCATTGCTTTGTCCAGTGACAAATGAGTAGATGTGACTTAACTAGAAACTTGCAAAAAGTACTTGTGCTTTTTCACTCTGCTTTTATCCCTCTGCCATGAGAAATGCTAAGACAAGCTTGCTAGGGAATGAAAGGTTTATGAAGCTCAGTCAAATTGTCCTAATCATTTCCAGGGAGCTATCCCAGACCAGTATCAGACAGATGGTCAAGAAATATGTGAGTGATCCCAGCCAAGACCAAAGAGAGCTAAAAAGCAACCTGACCAGCCAAGTAACTTACAAAAATAAACACTTAGACTGTGTGCTATCTCAATAGCTATGCCAATAATCCAGATACTTTCCCCCTACTATGGCTAAATATAGAGTTTATATTTTTCCAGGCTATATGTGCCTAGAAAATATGGTAACTATAATATGATAACTAATCTTTAACCAAACATGTCTTTAATCTGCCCTTCCCAATATTGGGATTTCAGCTTTATTTTTACATGATAAGTAATAAAATGTCCTTGATCAAAACCCCCTGGAAATCCTGTTACCTATCAACTTAATCCAAATATCCTAATGACCATATCTACACATATTTCTCACCCTCCAGGGTAGAATTGAAATCCCACTTCCCTCTTTGTAATCAGCCAAGAGTAATTTCTTTCTTTTCAGATCTCACCCCGTTCTCTGTTGGTACATATCTTGTGGCACTGACCACATTCTGATTTATAAAATAGTTTATATGCACATAAATCTTATCTTTACTTTATACTCTCCTCTATACATAAGGGTAGAGATGGGGGTTGTCATCCACTATCGATCTACCAAACTTTGGGCATGCTCCTTCACCCACTTACCGTAACTACCATTTCACTCCTTAGTGGCTCAGTGGTAAAAAAATCCACCTTCAATGCAGGAGATACGTGCAGGAGATATGGGTTCAATCCCTGGGTCAGGAATATCCCCTGGAGGAGGAAATAGCAACCCTCTCCAGTATTCTTGCCTGGAAAATCCCATGGACAGAGAAGCCTGGTAGGTTACAGTCCATGGGGTCACAAAGAGTCGGACATGACTTAGTGAAACAACAACAAACAAAAACCACTGCGCCCCATCCATGACTTCAATTTCAGACTTTCCAATCTCCAGCCCTAATTCTGTTCCCTCTAGTCTCTTATCTCAACAATTCCTCTGTCTCATCAGATTGTTCACCCTTTTCAAGGCTCCAAAGGAACTTTTTATCGCACAGTTTAAACAACATGATCTGTTATTATACATTTCTGCATTTTACCTTCTACTCTCTTGGACCTCTCTCTGTCTTAATCACTTGGTAAAACATCAGTTTACCTTGAATAAAATTCTCTGTCCCTTCTACACCTGCACACTTGTAGTTGTGCATGGTTGGAGCGAAATATTCAACCATTGCATTGGTTAATTTTAGGTATCAAGTTAAATAGGCCATCAGTTCAGTTCAGTCACTCAGTCGTGTCTGAATCTTTGAAACGCCGTGGATTGCACACGCCAGGCCTCCATAACCAACTGTTTATCACCAACTCCCAGAGTTCACTCAAACTCATGTCCATCACCAACCCTCATCCTCTGTTGTCCCCTCCTCCTCCTGTCTTCAAAGAGTCCCAGCATCAGGGCCTTTTCCAGTGAGTCAGTTCTTCACATCAGGTGGCCAAAGTATTGGAGTTTCAGTTTCAGCATCAGTCCTTCTAGTGAATATTTAGGACTTATTTCCTTTCACATTGACTGGTTGGGTCTCCTTGGAGTCCAAGGGACTCTCAAGAGTATTCTCTAACACCACAGTTCAAAAGCATCAATTCTTCAGCTCTCAGCTTTCTTCATAGTCCAACTCTCACATCCATACGTGACTACTGGAAAAACCATAGATTTGACTAGGTAGACCTTTGTTGGTAAAGTGATGTTTATGCCTTTTAATATGCTGTCTAGGTCGGCCATAGCTTTTCTTCCAAGGAGCAAGTGTCTTTTAATTTCATGCTGCAGTCACTATCTGCAGTGATTTTGGAGCCCCCAAAAATAAAGTCTGTCACTGTTTCCCCATCTGTTTGCAATGAAGTGATGGGACCAGATGCCATGATCTTAGTTTTTGGAATCTGGAGTTTTAAGCCAGGATTTTCGCTCTCCTCTTTCACTTTCATTAAGAGGCTCTTTAGTTCCTCTTCACTTTTGGCCATAAATGTGGTGTTGTCTGCATATCTGAGGTTACTGACATTTCTCCTGGCAATCTTGATTCCAGCTTGTGCTTCATCCAGCCTGGCATTTCACATGATGTACTCTGCCTATAAGCTATATAAGAAGTGTGTCGTTATACAGCCTTGATGTACTCCTTTCCCAATTTGGAGCCAGTCTATTGTTCCATGTCCAGTTTTAACTGTTGCTTCTCAACCTGCATACAGATTTCTCAGGAAGCAGGTAAGGTGATCTACTATTCCCATCTCCTGAAGCATTTTCCACAGTTGTGATCTACACAGTCAAAGGTTTTAGTGTAATCAATAAAGCAAAAGCAGATGTTTTTCTGGAATCTCTTGTTTTTTCTATAATCCAATGGATGTTGGCAATTTGATCTCTGGTTCCTCTGCCTTTGCTAAATCCAGCTTGAATATCTGGAAGTTCTTGGCTCATGTACTGTTGAAGCCTTGCTTGGAGAATTTTCAGCATTATTTTGTTAGAGTGTGAGATGAGTGCAATTGTGTGGTAGTTTGAGCATTCTTTGGGATTGCCTCTCTTTGGGATTGGAATGAAAACTGACCTTTTCCAGCCCTGTGGCCACTGCTGAGTTTTCCAAGTTTGCTGACATATTGAGTGCAGCACCTTCACAGCATCATCTTTCAGGATTTGAAAAAGTTCAACTAGAATTTCATCACATCCACCATCTTTGTTCATAGTGATGTTTTCTAAGGTCCAGTTATTTTTTTTCTTAGTTTTTATTTATTTTATTTTTTTTCATTTATTTATTTTTTTTCCATTTATTTTTATTAATTGGAGGCTAATTACTTTACAATATTGTAGTGGTTTTTGCCATACATCGACATGAATCAGCCATGGATTTACATGTGTTCCCCACCCTGAACCCCCCTCCCATTTCCCTCCCCATCCCATCCCTCTGGGTCATCCCAGTGCACCAGCCCGGAGCACTTGTCTCATGCATCCAGCCTGGGCTGGCGATCTGTTTCTAAGGCCCACTTGACCTTGCATTCCAGGATGTCTGGCTCCAGGTGAGTGATCACACCATCCTGGTTTTCTGGGCCATGAAGATCTGTTTTGTATAGTTCTTCTGTGTATTCTTGCCACCTCTTCTTAATATTGTCTGCCTCTGTTAGGTCCATACTATTTCTGTCCTTTATTGTGCCCATCTTTGCATCAAATGTTCCCTTGGTATCTAGAATTGTCCTGAAGAAATCTCTAGTCTTTCTCATTCTATTGTTTTCCTCTATTTTTTGCACTGTTCACTGAGGATGGCTTTATCTCTCCTTGCTATTCCTTGCAACTCTGCATTTAAATGGGTATTTCTTTCCTCTTCCCCTTTGCCTTTTAGTTTTGTTCTTTGCTCAGCTATTTGTAAGGCCTCCTCAGAGAAGCTTTTTGCCTTTTTGTATTTCTTTTTCTTAGGGATCTTGATCACTGCCTGCTGTACAGTGTCATGAACCTCCATCTATAGTTCTTCAAGCACTCTATCAGATCTAACCCCTTGAATATTTTTGTCACTTCCACTGTATAATCATCAGGGATTTGATTAGGTGATACCTGAATGGCTGAGTGGTTTTCCCTAATTTCTTCAATTTAAATCTCAATTTTGCATTAAAGAATTCATGATCTGAGCCACAGTCAGCTCCCAGTCTTGTTTTTGCTGACTGTAAAGAGCATCTCTGCCTTTGGCTGCAAAGAATATAATCAATCTGATTTTGGTATTGACCATCTGATGATGTCCATGTGTAGAGTCTTCTCTTGTGTTGTTGGAAGAGAGTCATAGCAAATGGGCCATAAGTTTCCCAGATATTTGGTTAAATATTCTTCTGGGTGGTGTGTCTATGAGGGTATTCCTGGATGAGATTAACATTTGAATGGATTAACTGCGTAAAGCAGATTGCCCCTGCTATAGGGGTGGGCTTCATCCAATTCATTGGCCTAACTAGGGCAAAAAAAGCTGAACAAGAGGAAAATATTCATTTTCTCTTTCTTTCTCTCTTGATCTCACTCATTCTTTTCATGCTGTGAAAATGATCTTCTCCTGTTTTCAGACACTCAGTCTCAGGCTAGAACTTACATCATCAACCCTCTTGGTTCTTATAACTTTAGTCTCAGACTGGAATTTACACAGTCAGGTCTCTTGGGTCTTCAGCTTGCCAATTGCAAATCTGGAGACTTCTCAGCCTGAATAATCATCTGAGTCACTTCTTTATAATTCTTCTCTTTTCCCTTACTTTATTTTTCTTCTTTTCTCTCTATCTTTCTCTCTCTGTCTCTCTCTCATATATGTATGTGTGTATATATACAAATACATAAATACACACATGTATATGACCACTCAGCCACTATGGAAGCCTGTGCACACACACACATTTATAGATATGTGAATATCCAATAGAAAATTTACAAAAATCATAAATACTATTAGGTATATATACTATGGATAGAGATATAAATATAAATATATATTTTTGTGTGTACTATAGGTTCTGTTTCTCTTTAGAACGCTGACTGCAGCAACGAAGTTGATTCATCTCACTTTAAATTCATGACCAATAATTTTAATCTGGCCCTTAGTGCTATATGACAAACAATAAATTCCCTTTGTTAATTTACTCAATAGTAAATGACCAAATAATAACTCTCCCCATCGTTTTAATCTCCCAACTTTCTTTTCCCCATCTTTATTATCAAATAGAGCAACCATAAATGAGTTTCCACACATTCTTGCCTCCATTCTATCAATTTGTATTTTGTCTGTTTGTGCTCACAGAATTATGCATTTCAGTGAGCAGACTCTGAGGTTCTAAAACTTAAGTTGCAGATCAGGCTGTTTTATCAACATGACCTTAGATAAACAATTTAACTACTTTGGGCCTCAGATATCTCATAAGTGAAATGAAGAAATGTTAGTACTTCCTCATAATATTGTGGGGCTTCCCTGGTGGCTCAGTGGTAAAGAGCCCACCTGCAGTACAGGAGGCAAGGTTTTGATCTCTGGGTTGGGAAGATCCCCTGGAGAAGGAAATGGCAACTCTCTCCAGTATTCTTGACCAGATAATTCCATTGACAGGGGAGCCTGGCGGGCTATAGTCCATCGGGTTTCAAAGAGTTGGACGCAACTGAGCAACTAAGCATGAAATATAATGTTGTATTCAATGAGTTAAGTATCCATAAGTTATTTTGAAATGTACATAGCTGACTATCATTATATAGATGCATCCTATTATTTTCATTATTAATTCTATGCTGATTTGGGTGTGATTTCTGATATTTTTTCTATTTATTTTGTCATGTAAATTTTGTCATGCTATTTAGTACTCCACAAAATAACACGAGTGAAGTTCATTAAATGTTCGATTCTATGACTTGATGTATTTAATATATCCATCCACTTATTTATTTTAATCCAAGTCTCATTGGCAGCTAAGTTTCTCAGAAATCATTCAATTTTAAACAGTCCATAAGAAGTGGAAATAAAAATAACATTTATAGTGCCTCAAATAGCTACTGGAATATGTCCATCATTCTCTCTGAAAACTGCACCAAAGAATATAGCTTTTCTTCCCAACATCATGTTCAAATCTTTAATCATGTAACTAAAAATCTTCATAGGACCTTCTGCAAGTATTAAGGACACTGTGGAAGTGGATTTCTCTCTTTCTTGCTGAGAGTATGCTTCCCAGAAGGAAAAAAAATTGGATCCAAATATAGGGTATATTTTAGTTCACTCTTTTATAACCTCTGCATGTGTCAAGGGGACTATGCAATACAGTGTGTCACTTCCCTACTACCAAAAGCAGTGATTAAAGTATAAAATGCATTAAGTTCCCAAGTCATCAGAGACTTTTATAGACAGGAATTGATGTTATATATTTTATTGCCTAACTTATAGTATAGGAATAAAATGTGTACATATTTCTCAGGCTGAAACTTGAACAAAGTCATAATAAAATAGTTTTTGATTACTTCTAAGACAATTCTAGAAATATTTATACATAATATGTGTGTGTCTTACAAATATTTTTCTGTAAACTAGCCAGTTTTCTACCAGAAAAATAAAAGTAAATAAAATTACCTTTTCACAAACTTCCTGCTCCCTATCACCTTTCCAGATTAACTCCTTTTGGGCATATAGTTATTGAATATCTCATATAATGGTAAGTAATTTAGTTGAGGCCTGTTCCTCCAGATATTTAAATACAATAGTATCCCATAGCCCTAAAATACATGTTCAGCCTTTTTACCATTACAAAAAGTTTTGTGAATTTGTGTATTTTTATTTTCCTTTACAAAAGCTTTTATTCAAGAAAATGCACAGATTTTAAGTGTTTAGTTCAATGCATTTGATAAAGCCTAGCACATTTCTGTCAAGACAGAAAATTTCTTTGTGTATCTTTGAGTGTCTATGAGGCCCATTCATGTGTTTGCACATCTAAGTAGCGGGTTCCCTGTGCTGTATAGTAGCCCCTTATTAGTTTTATATATGAGTACTCTGTAATGACATATGTGAGAAAAGAATCTAAAAAAGAGTAAAATTATGTTTATGTATAACTGATTCACTTTGCTGTAAGCAGAAAGTAAAACTACATTGTAAATCAACTAAATTTCAATGAAAATTTTAAATTTTAAATAAATAGCAGTTTCTCTTTAGTGCTGAGTAGTACTACATTATGTGAGTTTACTACAATGTGCTTATCATGTTCTCTTGTTGATAAGCATTTGATTTGTTTCCAGATTTAGATTAATATGGTTTAAAGTTATAGATTATTGGTTAATTTATAGTGATATTTTTGTGTATGTGTGTGTACTTATATGTATATTTCCAACATCAGATAGATATGTTCCATAGTAGCTAAACTATAAGCTACTGATTCATTTCCTTAATGGTGTTTTTCATGAGCACAAATGATAGATTTTAATCTTATTTAATTTATCAACTTTTCCCCTTTTGAATTGTTCTTTTTGTGTTCTCTCTGAAAAATGAAAGCCAATCTCCATGGTCACAAATATATTCCCATATTATTTATTTTATAAACTTGATGGCTCTATCAGCTTTGCTTAGATCCATAAACCAGCATGAAATAAATAGTTTTTAGAATGAATTAGAGATTAAAATTAGGTTTATTTCTTCCTATGTGAATATCCAGTTAACTCATTACTATTTCACATGGTGCCTAAAAAAAGTTTTAATGATACCTATACAAGCTTAAAGACTTTTGAGCTTGATACTCCTCAAGTAAATAGGTTAGTTTTCAAAATAGATTTTCATATCCTTGGAATCTTTGGTTAACCTAATAGTTGTCAAAAAATGAACTGAGTCTCCCAATTCATATACTGAAGGATATACTCCCAGTAGCTCAGAATATGAGTTTATTTGGTGGTAGAATATTTAAAGAGGTGGTTATATAAGGATGAGTCTCTTAGTGTGAGTCCTAGTGGAATATAATTGGTGTCCTTAGAAGAAAGAGAAACACCAGTAAAGTTTGTGCAGAGAAAAGAGGCCATGTGAGAACACAAGGAAGAAGTCATCTATAAGCCAAAGAGAGAGGCCTCAGGAGAAATCAAACTGGCAGACACCTGACCTTGAAATTCTGACTTCCAGAATTATGAGAAAATAAATTTATGTTAAGTCAGACAGTGTGTGGTATTTTTATTATGGCAGCCTTGACAAAGTGATATAGGGTGTTAGCCAGAAACAAATATTCTGAGCATATACAGCAATGTAACCTCCCATATTCTTTCCTCATTCATGATAGAATAAAAGGATAAGGAGATAACAGACCAACTCAGAATTTCTGACAACTTCAGGCTCTCTCTTCCATCAGAGAAAAAAAAAAAAAAAGGACGTTTTTCCCATTCATCATTACTGGTGTGGGAGATGCTAACAGAAGTGAAGTTAAAATAGCAGAGCAACATAATAAATGTCAGTCTGAATTTTGTTCATATCAAGTTAAACAATAAAAATTACCATTTCCCTGGTGAATATAAACTACTAGGGGGAAAACAGTGCTAGAGTCACCCAAGATCCTCTCTCTGATGGCTTAATTATTCTCAACAGTTGAATGTATTCCATTAATAAAAACAGCTTAGAATGAAGTGAAAGCTTCGATTTAAGCTTCAACTATTGAATCTTATGAATATTTTATTTGATATAAAATACTCTACTTAAGCAAAAAGAAACTAAAGAGCCTCTTAATGAAAGTGAAAGAGGAGAGTGAAAAACCTGGCTTAAAACTCAACAATCAAAAACTAAGATCATGGCTCCTGGTCCCATCACTTCATGGTAAACAGGGAAACAATGGAAACAATGACAGACTGTCTTTTCTTGGGCTCCAAAATCACTGCAGATGGTGATTGCAGCTATGAAATTGAAAAACACTTGCTCTTTGGGAGAAATGTGATGACAAATCTAGCAGCATGTTAAAAAGCAGAGACATTATTTTGCCAACAAAATCCACACAGTCAAAGCTATGGTTTTTCCAGTAGTCATGTATGGATGTAAGAGTTGGGCTATATAGAAAGCTGAGCACCAAAGAATTGATGCTTCTTAACTATGGTGTTGGAGAAGACTCTTGAGTCCCTTGGACTGCAAGGAGATCAAACCAGTCAATCCTAAAGGAAGTCAACCCTGAATATTCATTGGAAAGACTGATGCTAAAGCTGAAACTCCAATACTTTGGTCACCTGATGAGAACTGACTTGTTGGAAAAGACACTGATGCTGGGAAAGATTGAAGGCAGGAAGAGAAGGGGACCACAAGAGGATAAAATGGTTGGATGGCATCACTGACTTGATGAACATGGGTTTGTGCAAACTCTGGGAGTTGGTGATGGACAGAGAAGCCTGGCGTGCTACAGTCCATGGGGTCACAAAGATTCAGACACGACTGAGTTACTAAACAACAACTATAAGGCAAACAGTAATTCCAAGACTTCTGAAGACACCCTGAACATTAAGATGCTCCTGAAAATCTAATTTTGGATGAAATGAATATAAGCAAAGGCAGATAAACTATCAATTTATTAGACATCAATTTAAAATTGAGTTATTGAACACTTAGAAGTGATATAAAACTGTTTATTACTTAATGATTCTGACTGAATAATACTCAGAATTTTAGCCATATCAACTCCAGAAAAATTTTAAACTGTTTGGTAATATCTCTTATTTTATTTGTTTTGTAAGTTTTCACTCCAAATCTAAGCAAAGAAATGCTACATAGTAGTAATATTTGGGGGCTTCCCTGGTAGCTCATCTGGTGAAGACTCCACCTACAATGCAGGAGACCCTGGTTCGATTCTTGAGTCAGGACGACCCCCCTGGAGAAGGGATAGGCTACTCACTCCAGTATTCTTGCCTGGAGAATCCTCATGGACAGAGGAACCTGGTGGGCTACAGTCCATGGAATTATAAAGAATTGGACACCACTGAACGACTAAGCACAGTACAGCACAGTAGTATTTTGACTTTATGATTTCAGAAAAAAGCATGCATATCAGTTTACTCAACACAAAGGTTTTCCTTCAGAGAATGTCTTATGAAACAAAATTAAATTGTACATTTTGTTTGGATGAGTCCAAGACACTTTTCATATTGTATGCACACATAAAATGTGAGAGATGAAGAGAAGTATGTACTCTGATTTTGGGCTATTGTGTGTACTTATTTTTTCTGTGGCTTTTCCATGACTTTAGTGTTTAGCTTTCATTTTTGCTCTGGAGATTTTTCCTGTAGTAAAACTCTATTTTAAAATGCATTTCAATTCAAAATAACCATCCTCTCAAAAGACTAAAGAACATGGCTCAGAAAAGTTTGAAATAAATATATCAAACTTTACTACTTTTTATTTTATTTACAAACTATTTATTTCGCTTCAAGTTAGTTCTCAAGTTAGTTCTCAAGTTAGTTCTCAAGTAATCTTGACATATGCTATCTGTAAAAATTGGATATTTTGAGTTAAATTAGAATGTATCATTTTTTCCCATTGAAATTAAGGAAAAAATTATTTTCATTTAATGTTCTTGCACTTAAGGGTAGAATCTTCAGGAATGAATTAAAGTCATTAAAAAGAGATACTGGTTTTAGTGATTCCAAAAATGATGGGGGGGGAGTGGAAACAGTAACAAATTTTATTTTCTTGGGCTCCAAAGTCACTGTGGACAGTGACTGCAGCCATAAAATAAATGGCACTTGCTCCTGGAAGAAAAGCTATGACCAACCTAGAGAGCATATTAAAAAGCAGAGACATGACTTTGACAACACAGGTTCATATAGTCAAAGTTATGGTTTCTCCAGTAGTCATGCATAGATATCAGAGCTGGACTATAAAAAAGGCTGAGCGCCAAAGAACTGATGCTTTCAAACTGTGGTGCTGGAGAAGAGTCTTGAAAGTCCTTTGGCCTGCGAGGAGATCAAACCAGTCCATCCTAAAGGAAATCAATCCTGAATATTCATTGGAAGGACTGATGCTGAAGCTGAAGCTCCAATAGTTTGGCCACCTGATGTGAAGAGTCGACTCATTGGGAAAGTTCCTGATGCTGGGAAAGCTTGAGGGCAGGAGAAGAAGGCGGTGTCAGAGGCTGAGATGGACCAACTCAGTGGACATGAGTTTGAGCAGACTCTGGGAGAGAGTTAAAGGACATGGAAGCCTGGTGTGCTGCAGTCCGTGGGATCGCAAAGGGTTGAATACGGCTAAACAAAACAACAAAAAGTGATTTTGCTTTTAACATACTTCACGCACGGAGATGGGGTAACTCAAAGCTATGTTTACTAAGCAGGAGAATCCAAAACAGCAGCATGAATATAATGCGTGTGTGCTACTACTCTTTCTCTGATTTGGCATAGATCGGTGGGGCTAGCGGTGTTACTTGATTTCTAGTGAAGTGGAACTAAGCATCTGAACAGAGAAATCCCTTGTAGAATGATACCTGCATCAAATGTAAAGGCTGCAAGTCTGTATTTTACTGTTCCCCACATTGTCCCCAGATCTCAGTAATTTGGAATGAGATTTCCCAGAATTCTTGATTGTGAAAAACAACTCCCACGCAGGAAAAACATACTTCAGTCTTCTTTACCTGATGCTGGGACAGATTGAGGGCAGGAAGAGAAGGGGACAACAGAGGATGAGATGGTTGGATGGCATCACCGACTCAATGGACATGGGTTTGGGTAAACTCCAGGAGTTGGTGATGGACAGGGAGCCCTGGCGTGCTGCAGTTCATGGGATCGCAAAGAGTCGGATACGACTGAGTGACTGAACTGAACTATATATATACACTATATAAACAAATTCATACAAATAAGTTTATATATTTAAATATTATTATAGAAATGAGCTAAAAGAAAAATATAATTCCAGATGGTATTTAAATTCTATTTTTTATAAAATGAAGGAAACAGCTATTATCAATTATTCTCACTATATATAGGACATAAACTATCTTAAAACAAATATTTATTTAATCCTTCCTCTTGAAACCGAAAGGGGCTTCCCTGGTGGCCAAATGGTAAAGAATCTGCCCATAATGCAGGAGACCTGTGTCAGGAAGATCCCCTGGAGAAGGATATAGCAACCCAGTCCAGTACTCTTGCCTGGAGAATTCCATGGACAGAGGAGCCTGGTAGGCTACAGTCCATGGGATCAAAAAAGGTCAGACACAACTGAGAAACTAACACTTAGAAATTAGAAAAAGAGAGCAATATTCTGGTGATTTTAATAAATGTTTTTGAATGTGATGTTTTGCAATAACAAGCAGAGCTTGGTGCCTACTTTGAAGGTCATTCCTTTCATTTCATTTAGCTCGAGTGCCCTCAAGTTGTATTTGTCTTATCAACAAAAAGTATTTTTCAGGCTGTTTGGCTTATCTTTACAATGACAAATATTTGGTTTGCTAGTTGGCTACCTATCTACATATCTATTATGTATGCACTGGTTCTCTAAGTTTTATTATGTAAATATTAGAATAGAAAAAGAAAATAAAAACATATCATAGAAAATATATCAACATATGTCTAAGTAGTTATGCTAATTGAGCATTATTTTTAGTTCTGGGCATCCTGGCAAGATAAAAATGGATATATGATAAATTATCTAATTGTCATGATCTGATAAAAAATAATACACCAATTCTTCAAATGGCGTCATTTTTTCTTGGTACTAAATTATCCATCCAATGTATCAATTTAATGGACTATATAATATTAAATAGAGTTCTTAAGTCATATTATGATGGCTTATTGAAGGGATCTATCAACATGGAATTGAGGTTATAACAAAACAGATTTATTGCTAATAACATACCCACCATGGGGCCAAAGTGTAGTCCTTTGGTTTAAGGAAGGACTTTTGGTTTAAGGAATGGTCTTTTGCAATTGGTTATTCAAATAAAGGTGAAGACATTCAATTTTAGAAATAAACTGGACATGTACATATAAATAAACTTCTTGAAGAATTCAGTCAAAAATACTTACAATGATATCCACACTTTAACATTTTTTTTTCTTTCCAGAGAAATTTGCGATCTGTAATCTGCCCGATCTTATTCACTTGTATTGTATATAATTCAATTCAGCAAGCATTAATGAAGCAATACTTATTTTCCAGATACTTTGCAAGGGCCTGAGGATACAGAACATTGGGCTCTGCTCATTTTTCTCAGGTATGAAGTTAGGGTTGGTTTGCCCTAAGTGTTGACACTCCTGTAGTAAATGTGTCTCTGCCAAAAGCACAGTTTCAGCACTAAACTCACTGTGGTGGCATATGAACAGGGTAAAATTTTTAAGCATCTTTCTTTTTGCAAAGAAATTTATAGACACCTTCAAATAAAGGACACTGCACTGAATGTTTCTGGTTAATTTCATTCCACATAGGAAGTATAGCCATGGAAATGACAATTTGACCTTTCAAAAGTGCCATTTCTATAGACTTCACATAGCCCTCCTCTTTCCTTTATGATTCAAATATATACACAATCTATTCAAATGAGCCTTTCTAAACCCAAGTCAAAGTTTCGTCAGCATTTTTCCAGTGTTCAGATGCACAGCCAGATATAGTTTTCATTTCGCCGTCTCAGGAATTACTTGGTCTAAACTGGCTGTTTCTGTGTATCAGCATCAGTCATCCTTAATCCCTCAAAGATAACATTGGGAAAAATGAAATGAATTGGAGACTAAAATCACAGCTTCTTTCATATCGCTCTTTTTGAGAGTCGGGAGATCAGCTCTGATAATGGATTACTGGACGCCACATGTTCTCACTGGAACATCACAGGTTGGATTCAGCACAAAAATACATTTTTTTGATCTGCAAACAGCACCAGCTGAATCCATATTTCTCACGAATGTCCTGCCACCACACTCTGTTCTCTTCATCATGCAGCCAGTGGATTACAATTCCCTTTGAGCACAATTTCCAAGAATTTGCATCTGTCACTTGGAGCTGAGCGCCCTGCAGCTTCACCACCATCCTGGGCAATTGGAAGTTGGCTGTATTGTTGCCATATCCTGACTTAAGTGCCAAAAAATATCTTTAGCTTTAAGCTAGTTGGCTTCAGTTGATGTGGAGGTACAGCTATCAGCTGTCTTTTGAGAGCTTACCTTAAGCCTCAAACTGGCAGCTTGAACACATCCATTTGTAGAAGGTAATAGGTTGGGTCTTTAGGGCTGGATTAGGTAACATTCCACTATTACGGCTAGGTACGAACAAAATGAAACGATTAGGATTATCCGTTGTCTCAAACTTCATATATTTTTGGTGAGCCAAGGAAGAATTGCCTCCTCCCCAAAATATTTATCTGACCAATTTCTGAAAAAGAAAATTCCAATTAGTATTATCATTTTAGTATAATCATATCAGCTCGAATTCAAACATATCCCAATGTCAACTGTTTCGGGCCATTTAACTTGCCAGATATCTTTGAGAGAAAAGATTTCAATCCACTCCACTGAACTGTTTTTGGCTTATTTATCTATTGACTTATTAATTTAGAAAATATTAAGCATATTAAGAAAAAGTGAATTTAAGAGGCAACTTGAAAGATGAGTCAAACTGGTCTTGGAATTGCAAACAAGCACAGAAGTTTTAGTGTTTCACTTCAAAACCACTGTTAGTGTCTGCTGTATATTCAGTAAGCTGTCAGTTCTCTAGAATTTCCTCTGACACTAGAGGAGATAGTTATCTGAAGAATAACAGCAATAGAATAACTCCTACAATAGAAATATGAAAAAGAGGTTATTGTGTATAAGGAACTACTTCTGCCTTCATAGGATGTGAAATATTCTTAGAGGAGCCAATATGAATTGAATCACTCATTCATTTATTTTATTTCATTTTCTTTTTATTGGGGTAGAGTTGTTTTACAATATTGTGTTGGATTCTGCTGCGCAGCAAAGTGAATCAGCTGCATTCTTCCTTGGATTTCCTTCCCATTTAGGACACCATGAAACCCTGCACTGACCCTGAGCTACACAGGAGGTTCTCATTCATTATCCGGATTATACACAGTATCAATAGTGTAGACATGTCAATTCCAATCTTCCAATTCCTCCCACTCCTCTTTGCCCGCTTTGGTATCCACACTTCTGTTCTCTCCATCTTTGTCTCTATCTCTGCTTTGCAAATAAGATCTATTCATTCATTTTAAGATATGTTTTCTTGATGTATTTTTGTGCCTTCCACTTTCTCTCATAACCTTCTTTGAAGGATGAGCCTTAATTATCTCTGCAGGAAAAGAAAGATTACTTTCTACAGCTCCTTGTGTTCTTATAATCCTTTATCTAACCAAAACTTTCTGAAACCAAATTATGTTGGGAAATAATCCTAAGGATCTAGTAACCAGGAAAGGAGATGAGGGCAGATTTGGGGATGAGACACACATGTTCCCACAACAGAGATGCTCTACAGTGGAGGGAATATTCTAACCTTTAATAGGGAGGGGTGGGGGCTACTTCTGCATGAACAGATGGGCTAGTGGAATCTGTGAATGCAAAAATTTTAGTATGTCAACCCAGCTATCTTTATCACATACCTAAGTCATTTTATTTCTCCGTTAGAGCCTTGACTTTACATAGAACAATTGCCTTAGTTCCCTGTTTAACTTTCTTTGGCACTTTGGTACTTTAATCACAAAGTCCTTTAGTTTTCAGCTTTAACTGCTTTCTGGTTGCAATTACAGCTTGCTGTGTTACCAAGGAAGCCTGTCGCTTTCGCATTTAATTTTTAATTGCTCTTTAATCAGTTACCCTTTGCTTATCTTTCCTTGAAGCATCTATTACACTTAGCAACAGCTGCTTGAGTTCACCATCTTTTATGTCAGTTGTTACTTACCCCGCATCTCTCAAGGTTACAATACAGTGCCCTTGCCTGTGCATCCTTCTCCACACCAATCCAGGTCACTGTGAGAGAAAGTTTTACAACAGTTTTGCTCCCTTGTACCAGAGTCTTTGTGATCATCTAACGCTAGCCATGGATTCTAGGTGTGAGCTAGAAGATGACTAAGTTCCTGGATTCTATCTTTTATTCCTATGACCATTCCTGGCAGCGATGATTATAAGCTTGGGGTCCCAGCAAGCAGAAGCTGAGACTAACATGCAAGAACTGTATCACAGAGGCATGGGAGCTTCAAAGAGAAATGAAATGAAGCAGGATTGGACAGAAGGAAAAGTTGAATTGTGATGTAGCCCAAACAGAGTTTTAGCCAAGCCTATAAAGATCTCCGAAGTTGTGATGACCCTTCAGTACTGCCGTCATTGTAGTGAGGAGGTGAGGTTTAATATCCCTGCATCTATCATGATTAATGCAGGTTATCTCTAGGAAGGGGATACAACCTTGGGCAGCACAGCTGACTCTGGTATGGGGCATTTTCTAGAAAGAGCTGTCATCTAACAGTAGTTAACTACCTCCTTAAGAGCTAAAGGACTAAGTCTTTTAGTCCTAAGAGGAGTCTAGATGGCACATCATAATATTCACTCTGGAAATCTCAGTAGTGCTAGCTTCCAGTGCATGTAGACACTTTCAGTAAGATAGAGGATAATGGTATGCCAGAAGCTATGGCAGATGGACATAAGAATCTCAAGCAGTGCACCCAGGTCTCTGTGATTTTCAAGTGACTCAGATTAACCAAATCCCCTAGATAACAACCATAGGCACTCTACAAAGAATGGTAGTTCTGCAAAGAGCTAGGATAGTTACAAGAACTGTTCGGCATCTACCAGCACAGAAACTATCACTGCAATGTCTTCTACACTAACTACCTAGAATTAGAAAAATATTCAAAGGCTAAGAGTACACTCCTGTATGAGACTACCCTTACATCAGACACCAGCCACAAACCCTGGCTCCCAAGGCCGCCTTCACTTCTGACCAAGTGTAAATTTGAGAGTTCCCTCAGGTTTTTTAATTGCTACCATGATTCACAGAATTCAGGAAAGTGTTATAAATATAGTTTTGTTACAGCAAAGAGGATTCAAATCAGAACCAGCCAGAGGAAAGACACATAGGCCGAGGTCTCAAAGGATCTCAGACTCAAAGCTTCCAGTGACTTCTTCTTATAGAGTCAGGATATTCTAGCCTCCTAGTACATGGATATGTTACAATATATAGAGTGTTTTGCAAGTGAAGGATGCTCTTTTGACTCTGGTGTCCAAAATTTTTACTAGGGTTTCATAACATAGGCATGAGTGATTAGATCATTGCCCACGTGACTGAGTTCAATCTCCTTTCCCTGTGGGTTGAACTGATACCACATGACTCAAAGCCAGAATCCCCCAGTCATATGGTTGGTCTTTCTGATCTGAGCAACTATCCAGAGTCATTATTATTAGCACAGTCTATCTATAATCCCAACACGAGGCAACTCATGAGCATAAAACCCCCAGTGTGCACGCATGTTCTGTCACTAAGTCATGTCCAACTCTTTTCAACCACATGGATTGTAGCCTGCCAGGCTCCTCTGTCAATGGGATTTCCCAGGCAAAAATACTGGAAGTTCCAGGGGAACTTCCCAACCCAGGGATCAAACCTGCATCTTCTGAGTCACTTGCTTTGGCAGGTGGATTCTTTACTAGTGAGCCACCTGAGAAGCCCATAAACCCACAAAGTCCACCATTAAAAAAGATATTTCTATTACCCAGGGAACTTTCAATGATTTAAAGGCTACTTCTAAAAATTAAAAAAAAATAAAAATTAAAGGCTACTTCTGAGAACTGGGCTTTCCTGATAGCTCAGTTGGTAAAGAATCTGCCTGCAATACAGGAGACCTGGGTTCAATTCTTGGGTTGGGAAGATTCCCCTGGAGAAGGGAATAGTAATCCACTCCAGTATTCTTGCCTGGAGAATCCCTTGGACATAGGAGCCTGGTGGGCTACAGTCCATGAAGTGGCAAAGAGTCAGACATGATTGAGTGACTAACACTTTCACTTTCTAATAAATGGGGACAAAGGCCAGTAAAACTCTTTATTACAGAGAAACTAGCCACTTCACTGAGCCAAGGAATCCAGAAGACTTCATGACTCAGTCTTCTGAGTCATGCTTTCTTTCACTCTCTGTAAGGCCTCAGTACACTCCTGCAGGTAACTATTTATTAGATTGGTTTAAGCCTAGTTATAATGATTTAAAATTCATGGTCTGAAACCAAAATTACATTTGCATCAACCTAATACTACCTTGGAAGACAGAAACAAAGGGTGGAGGGATGGATCGAAAGGTGGACAGACTTCGAAAAACTGGTTCTTCATGTAAAATACTTTTATACCAGCCCTTGATAGACAGTTGAACTTGTAGTATACATTGAAAAAAACTAATGGCTTTTTTTTTTTAACTCAAACTTTAAGGTCACTGATATTCAGTGAAATTGAGGCTCTTAGATTAGATCAGTCATAGAAAATAAAGAAGTTAACATTTCATCATCCATTAGAAAGTAACATGAATGTATTTGGGATGATATTTTATATTCATTGATTATATGTCAACCAGAAATCTAGGAGCTGCAAACACAATTAATGAACAAAAATAAAGTTTCCCCTTTTGCTTTTTACATTTTAATGTGAAACATAAGCATGTGCCATAAACAATTACAAAACAAAATTTTGTAATTATTTACAAACAAAAATTTTGTAACAGGAGTGGTAAAGAATCTAAAAGGAACACTTGGGTGAGACATCTAACCCAGCCTTGGAAAGTGTGATCAGAAAGATTTCCAGGAAAAAAAGAGAGAGAGAGAGTTAAGATGAGATTGAAGAAAGAATCAATATTTCATCAGTGAAGGTGGTCTTAGAATTGTAAGCAAACCACAGAGGTTTCAGTGTTTCATTTCAAAGACACTGATCCTGTAGACTCTGATCCAGGCATGAAAAGGGGATCTGAGAACACTTTCCAGATTATTCAGATTTTCCTCACGCATCCAGTCCAAACACACATGACCAAATGGCCTTGTCACTGAGGATAATGCTTTCATGCTTGTGGATCTTCTACATTATGGCACAAACTTCTTCCCTTTATACCTGTTTATTTAATATGTTCATGAATTATCAAGATAAAGATTTAGAAAGTATAATACTAAATCTGTGATGAGCATGAAGTCATATAGAATATGATGGAATCAAGATTGCACACAATTTTGAGAGGCTACAGTTATCTAAATGAAATAAAATAATTATCCCCCAGTCCAAAGAAACAGCAGTAGCAGTGAAAATACCACAAGATATAACTTGGCATTGTAAGAGGTAAAAAAAAAAGAGAGAGAGAGAGAAAAAATTGTATCTTAAGGATTTAGTTAATTGTATACTTAGTCAAAGGGCTACCCTGATAGTTCAGTTGCTAAAGAGTCTGCCTACAATGCAGGAGACCCCAGTTCAATACCTCAATTGGGAAGATCCCCCTGAGAAGGTATAAGCTACCCACTCCAGTATTCTGGCCTGGGGAATTCCATGGACTGTATAGTCCATGGGGTCACAAAGAGTCGGACACAAGTGAGTGACTTCACTTAGTAAAGGCACCACGTGCCTGTCAAAACACAAGGGCAATCTCCTATGGTTTGATAATAACAGAATATCTGTCACAAAAGTATGGAGGCTCTTTGTTCTGTTTGGAGTATTAGGTTTGGTTCTGGGTGCTATACTTAATTTACACAAATTGGTTCTACCCTCTGGTTTAAAGAATCAACTACATGAATACAGCTAGCACAAGATATGAAGCACCATATGTTGGGAGATAAAGAGAGAAGTCAAGAATTTTGTCAACAGCATATTCAGTAAAAGTTTATTAGCATAGTAAACATGTCACTGGGTACTTACTGTGTAAATCACCATGCCTCAGATAGCAGATTCACAGTCTCTTGATCTTAATGGTTCGTATTCCAGAAAATATATGAAGTTTAGCTTGATTATGGTCTGATAGAGGCAGAAGTATATCAGAACAGAAAACCTATCCATGGAATACTGGGGTCACTATAAAGATGGATGCAATTTGGGGAAACAGCAGTGATTCAAAAACTAGATTAAGCCATGTAAACAGCAATTAGAAAGAAAATTAAGAGTTTGAGTGAGAGATAATATGTGTCAGTTCTTAACTCATCACAAAAACCACCTCCCCTCTTTTTTTGTTTTTTTGTTTGTTTGTTTGTTTTACCACCTCCCCTTAAAAAGAAAATTAAAACAAACAAAAACCTCTTGATCACTCAAAAGTGAGTTAACTAAATTTATTACAGATATGAAAAACTCTACATTTACAAACTCTTAATAGTATCAAAAGTAGAGGAAAGGAAAGAGAATTTATAGGTTTCATTCCCTGGATTCCTAACGTTTAACGCAGAATTTTCTTTTTTTTTTAAATTTACTTTTTAATTGAGAGAAAATTGCTTTACAATTATATGTTGCTTTCTGTCATACAACAATATGAATCAGTATATATATATATACATATACTCCCTTCCCCCTTAATGCAGGATATTCAAGGCAAGAAAAATGATTGTGTATTCATGTCAGAGTTCATGATATGATTATTTAAGAAGAGTAGACACAACAGTGCCAGAATCTTGAAACCAATCTTGATGAGACAACTCTGAGCCTTATACCCAAACTCTTTCTTCAGGTGAGCAGGCTATTGTCTTAATTAGATAATTATTTGGCTAAATGAGTGAACCCACATAAGTTGGTTGGCAAAGATCTAAAGCAAACTTTTTTTTTTTTTTGACTAGTTAACAATTTTGTCTCTTTGAGTAAGAATTTTCTGAGCAAATGGTTAAGTGTCAAATGACTACTTGTTGTTATTTTCCAGGTGAAGCTAGACAATATACCATTACTTACTTTTGTGGTCTTTTCATAAATGCAGAGTGCACCCCACCAAAAATTTGGCATGGACTTTGAAACTGATGACACTGCACATATACCAAGGAGATTAAAAAGGTTTTTTACTTGAATTGAGAGTAGAATTAGGCTCTCAAGCAAGTTCTAAATGGCTTGGGAGGTCAAGGAAAGGAGAGTGACTCAGAGTTTTATTGCAGGGTGCGACTAATGGACATAAATTTGAGCAATCTCTGGGATATAGTGGAGGTCACAGGAGCCTGGTATTCTGCTGTCCATGGGGTCACAAAGAGTCAGACATGACTTAATGACTGAACAACAATGACTTGAATAGATACTTCTCCAAAGGAGACACACCAATAGTCAACAGGTGTATGAAAAATATCTGATGTCATTAGTTATCAGAGAAATGCAAATCAAAACCACACAGAGATATCATTTCACATCAATCAAATAGCTCTTACTAAATAAATGAAAGATAAACAAGTGTTGGTAAGAATGTGGAGAAATTGCAGCCCTTATACTCTATTGATGGGAACACAAAATGGTACAACCACTATGGAAAACAGTATAGAGACTCCTCAGTAAATAAAAATAGGACTACCATATGATCACCAATCCCATTTAGGGGTATTTATCAAAAGGAAATGAAATCAGGATCTCAAAAAAAATATATTAGCAATCTCATGTTCATTGCAATATTATTCACAATAGCCATGGTGTGGAAACAGCTTATCTGTCCATTGATAGATAAATGGATAAAGAAAATGACTTATATGCACATAATGAAATTCTATTCAGCCTTAATGTAGAAAGTAATCCTCCAGCATAAAATAACATGGATGAAACACGAAGACATTATGCTAAGTGAAATATGCTAGCAACACAAAGACAAATACTACCTGATTTCGCTTACATGAGATATTCAAAATAGTCAAATTCATAGCAGCAAAGATAGCAGTCATGGCTCCCAGGGACTGAAAAGAGGGGAAAACAGGATGTTACTAACCAATGAGCATAAAATTCCAGTTCTGCGAGAGAAATAAGCTCTAAAGATCTGTCATATACCATTATGTTTATAATCAACAATACTGTATTGTACACTTAAAAATGTAATAAGAGGGAAAATCTCATGTTAAGTGTTCTTACCATAACAAAATGCAATTTTAAAAATAAAATCTGAAAGATGCTTTAAAAATGGGGCTTACGTGAGGTTCTCACACACACGAAGGGTCTTCCCTGGTTTGAATTTCCCTCCAGCACTGAAGGAGTAGCACCCATGATTTCTCGTCAGCTTGCCCAATTTTGGAGCAAAAGGTTAAAAAGATATCAGCATTCAAGTATTAAAAAAATGGAGTAAGATTCTTCTTTTTTTTTTTTTACCATGATCTATTTTCAGCCAAAAATGTAACTTGGGAATGTCCAAAAACTTTGTAATGGTTAGTCATCACTCATCAAGAATGGTCCAAAATAAGGAGATAGATTTTGTACTAGCAAGGTCACCAAGAAGAACTAAAGTGCAAGAGATTGAAATTGAACTTAAATTGGGCTCTTTTTTGTGAGACAGTTTTGGAATATATACCGTCAGTTCCATAGTTCATTGCCAACCTCTAACTTTGTAAAAGTTTGGTTAAAAAGCTAACAGACACAAATGTTCTGTGGAGGTTGTTTCAGTGCAGAAACAAAATTTCCACCCTAGATATGTCATGATAACAGGCTCTAGATTTCTGGTTTTTCTTTCCTGTTGTGGTGATACTATCTAAAAATCCAGCGGGAGAATAAGCAGATTTATTATGAGGAACTCATACCAATGGAACACTGTATAACATCACAGTGAAAGAGTACAAACCCAACAGTCTGTTTCATTATGTGTCTCAGCCAAAGCATGAGTAAATTATGTTCAGGTATTGGACTCATGTCAAGCAGTGAATGGGAACAGAGAAAATCAATGCTAAGAACATGGATACAGAGCAGATTGGTAGTTGCTTGAGGTGGTGGGGAGCTGGTAATGGTGAAAGGATCAAAAAGTATAAACTTCCAGCTAGAAAATGAATGTCATGAGGATGTAATGTACAACAGGTGCTTGTAGTCCACTTGATAAGTCATGTCTGACTCTCTGCTATCCCATGGGCTTCAGCACTCATGTCAGGCTCCCCGGTCCTTCACTATCTCTCAGAGTTTGTACAAATTCATGTCTACTGAATTGGTGATGCTATCTAACCATCTCATCCTCTGTACCCCCTTCTCCTTTTGCTTTGCTGACTATAGTTAATAATATCATATTGCATGTTTGAAAGGGGCTAGGAAAGTAAGTATTGAAAGTTCTCACCACAAGAAAAAAGAATTTTCAAATATGCATTGATGGATGTTAATTGGACTTATTGTGGTGATCGTTTTACAATCCAAAAAAAATGGCTAAGAACCTTGTTATTGTCAACAGGTATTATGTGTCTGTAAATCACTTACAAATATTAAACAATCAAGTGGGGAACATATCTAAGAAGATAAAGTGCATAGGGGAGCAGACAGATCAAAACATAACAATCTGTAGCTCTGTTTACCTCTTTCTATGAAACTTGGGCAGAAGTAGTCAGTTATCTTCTTGATTAGATAGTATTACACTGAAGCTATCTCCTTCTGCAGTCATCTGCTTCTGGAAGATTCCCACACAATTTCAGTTTGAGGTCTCTTTCTAAGACAACCTCAGTAATTTTAAGATGACTCAGCTGTCTACTTAACTGATATGAATCCAAAGATCAACATCCTGAGGTCTACTCCAGACTCAAGGCAGACTTTTTTGGATGTCTCTTATAGGTTGTATGTTATGAAGTTGCTCGACAGGAAATCCACAAAAGTCTCTGGAATCTATTAGCAATATAATCACATATTAGTCCTGTTTTAAAGCAGCATCTGGGACTGGGGGCTGATATTCACAAAATTCAGGAGTTTCTGAAAACCAGCTTAAGTTTGAAAGTTCCATTTGTCCTTTCTAAATGATCTGAAGATTGATAGTGATGTGGGCACTGAAGTTTTTGAATCAAATACCACCATGTACCAAGCTCCCTATTAACAGCTCTGGTTAAGTGAGCATCACTGTTTTAGGAGAGTATTAAATTCCTCATGCAACTTTTTTTTTTTGTTCCTTTATTTTTTTTATCCCTTTAAAAATAGAAGTTTTTATCTATCTTGACTATAATATATGCATGTATATATATATTGTGTGTGTGTGTATATACACATATGAAAGAGAGAGAGCACGCGTGCACAATTATTTAAAATTCATTTGGAGGTACTCAAAGCTTAAAGGATTTGATTCCATTCTCACATCTTTAAAATTTTGTTAGGATCATGTTTCAGGCACATAGGGCATCAACCACATCCAATCTTGATTATACATTTGAAGTTTCTCCAGAAATATTGTTTTAAGATAAAAGCAAGTTTATATCTGATAATGAGAGAATACTAAGGAGTTTTGTCCGATATGGTACTGAAGCTGAGCAGGACCCTGCAGGGGTCTCCCCAGGACAGATGCTCCCTGTTTCCCCTGACTCGCATTTGTAATCGAAAAACTTCAGCCTCCTAGATCTTCCAGAATTCCAAAGAGCAAATTTAATCTGAGAAGTGAGTGCAGAAACAAAGAAAGACAGCCAAGTAAGACAAAATAATAATAGTTTAGCCATAAAACCAAGTCAAGGACCTTTAGCTCCTTCTCAAGGGCTGTAAATAATGCTCTGAGTTATTCCGTAGGTACTAAATCCTCCTCTAAATCCTCCACCAAGGGGAAGAAGTTAACTGCATGCTGACCACCAGCAGAGACCCCAGACTGACTGGAATCAGAGGTGGATGACTGAGATTCCAGAAGTGTCACCCCATTACCTCACCATTAACCAGAGAATTCTGCATGAGTTGATCATACACACTGTGACCTTCCCCCTCCCTTTGTTTTTAAAACCTCTTCCCTGAAACCCATTAGAAAGTTGAAGGTGAGCTGTTTCTAGCTCTCCTTGCTAGGCCCCACATTGGCTGCCATGCAATAAACGCTGTACATACATTGTCAGTAGGTTGGCTTCGCTGTGCGTTGGGTTAGCAGACCCAAGCTGGGTTTGGTAACAGTATGTTAGGCATCATTATGAGGACAGAAGAGAGTAGAATCTTCTTTTGAGATGTCATATAAAGTCAATTCATGAGGATATGACTACCCTGGGAGTAAGAACAGTTTGCAAGTGCAAGCATACTGAAAAAATTCGCAGGTCTTTCATTTATATCCTAAGGTTTATTATACATATTCCTGATTAATAAGAACATTGAAACCTAGAAAAAATTAATGTATAGATAGATATTGTCCTTATCTGTGTGTCCAATTGTGAGTGTATTTTTAACTTGAAAATATATAATTGCTGAAATATATTTATATTAACACATTTTACTTATACATCATAGTCTAAGAAGACTGAACTACTTTCTAAGTTTGCTAGTTTTCATTTTATCCTAAATTTCTTTAAAAAAAAAAAAAAAAAAAAACATGGGGAATGACAAACAAACCTAATTATCTCCGATATCCCTTATTTTAAATGGTAAAAAAGCAAATGTTTGTGTCTCTTACTAGCTTTTTCAGGAAATGTGAAAAGAGCTTCAGATCTTAACAGGAAAGAGTTAAAATGAAAGGTAACTTAATAATTTTATTTGGAATCTGTGGCCTGAGTCAGGTCTTGTCAAAAGAAAAAAGTTAAGAATCTATATCATAAGTACCTAAAAGCAAGGAATAAATAAAAGATGAAATTTGAAAACACATAGAAATATCAACGATTATTAGAAACATAGCTTTTTAAAAAAATTGGCTAATATAGTTCAAGAATATGCACAAAATAAAAGTAGGCAAAATATACTGGATGATAAAACTAGAAAGCTCTGAATATAATTTTTCAGACCTTTATCCCCTTAGAATTAAGTATGTAAAACTACCTGGATAAGTTTAGTTAATGAATAACTGATATTTATGTTAATCTATTTTAATTATTTTCATTATTAAAATACCAGCTGTTTTAAATGAATACATGACTATTTAGGCAATATTCATAATAAATTGATTTGATCAGTAATGAAATAAAGTTCACAAGCAGTCAACTTCTGACTCGGTCAAGTTCTGAGTCACCAGGGCTTCCGTGGTGGCTCAGATGGTAAGGAATCTGCCTGCAACGCAGGAGACCTGGGTTCAATGCCTGGCTTGGGAAGATCCCCTGGAGAAGGAAATAGCAACCTACTCCAGTATTATCGCCTGGAGAATCACACGAACACAGGAGCCTGCCAGGCTACAGTCCATGGGGTGGCAAACACTTGGACACGACTGAGTGACATCCACTCACTCAGCAGTCAATTTATTTTTGCCAAAAATTAACTAATCAACTGCATCTAGTTATGTACTGAATAAAATACAGTTTAAAGAAAAAGAAATATTTCAGCTCTTAAAGAATTCAAGTCATCAAAAGAAAAGAGGCTATCTCCCTTTTAAATTATATTATTGTGGTAGAAGTCACATAATGTAAAACATACTATTTTAACCATGTTTAACTGTACAGTTTCTGTTGATGGGCGGGGCTGTGTTCACTTCCTGTTGTTTGACCTGAGACCAAACTATGGTGGAGGTAATTAAAATAATGGCAATCTCCTTCAAAGAGTCCCATGCAAGCACTGCCGCACTCGATGCCCCCGACCCTGCAGCAGGCCACCACC
This sequence comes from Cervus canadensis, assembly GCF_019320065.1. Lineage (NCBI taxonomy): Eukaryota > Metazoa > Chordata > Mammalia > Artiodactyla > Cervidae > Cervus > Cervus canadensis. The sequence goes on along the minus strand of NC_057412.1, from coordinate 10,203,363 downwards.
AACCCACGCCTCTGCTGGAGACTCCTGGACACTCACAGGCAAGTCTGAGTCAGCCTCTTGTGGGGTCACTGCTTCTTTCTCCTAGGTCCTGGTGAGCACAAGGTTTTGTTTGTGCCCTCCAAGAGCCTGTTTCCCCAGTCCTGTGTACATTTTGTAATAAAATCCCACTGGCCTCCAAAGTCAATTTCCCTGGGGGTTCTCAGTCCCTTTGCCAGATCCCCAGGTTGGGAAGTCTGTTGTGGGTCCCAGAACTTTCTTAACAGTGCGAGAACTTCTTTGGTATAATTGTTCTGCAGTTTGTGGGTCTTCTGCTCAGTGGCTCCATGGTGGGGTTAAGGGCGACTTCCTCCAAGAGGGCTTATGTATCCAATCAATGATCCAGAATGACCTACTTGGCTGTTATCATATTTCTGGAGACTGGGCAGGCTTGAGACCCAGGCTGGATTTTTTTTTGAGGCTCAGGGTCCTGGGAGGATGTGGCAGGCAGTGTGACCCCACAATGTTCCTGGAGTGTTTCTTGCCCTCTACAGGAGCCCTCAATGTTACAAACTGAGTCTGACACTAGAAGTTTGTCTGTTCCTTGTCTCAACTGCCAGTTGCAGGGGAAGCTGGTGCTGCTCCAGGGAATCTTGAAGGAAAGAACCTCAGGACAACAAAGCTATAACCAACCTAGACAGCATAGTAAAAAGCAGAGACATTACTTTGCCAACAAATGTCCATCTAGTCAAAGCTATGGTTTTACCAGTAGTCATGTATGGATGTGAGAATTGGACTATAAAGAAAGCTGAGCACCAAAGAATTGATGTTTTTGAACTGTGTTGTTGGAGAAGACTCTTGAGAATCCCTTGAACTGCTAGGAGAGCCAACCAGTCAATCTTAAAGGAAAACAGTCCTGAATATTCATTGGAGGGACTGATGCTGAAGCTGAAGCTCAAATACTTTGGCCACCTGATGCAAAGAACTGACTCCTTGGAAAAGACCTTGATGCTGGGAAAGATTGAAGGCAGGAGGAGAAAGGGACAACAGAGGATGGGATGGTTGGATAGCATCACTGACTTGATGGACAAGAGTTTGAACAAGCTCTGGGAGTTGGTGATGGACAGGGAAGCCTGGAGTGCTGCAGCCCATGGGGTCACAAAGAGTTGGACACTACTGAGTGACCGAACTGAACTGAACTGAACTATACAGTTCAGTATTCACATTGTTTATACAACTCCTATCATTATCTGTCCCTTGAATTTTTCACCTTCCTAAACTGAAACTCTGAACCCATTAAACACCAACTCTCCATTCCCTTACCTCATTCCCTCCCCCACCCAGACCCTGACCCTACATCTATCAATGTAATTTCTGACTATAAATTTATCTATTCTAGGTACTTCATATAAGTGAAATCAAATTGTCTAGCATGTGGGGAAAAGGGGGAAGGAGGTGCAATGTATTTGTTCAGTTCAGTTGAGTTCAGTCCCTTAGTTGTTTCCAACTCTTTGTGACCCCATGAACTGCAGCATGCCAGGCCATATATTAACTTTAAAAATTCACTCCAGTATACATTGGGTAGAGACAAATACTGTTTGATTTCAGGTATAGAAGATCCCATGGATTTGTTTTCTTTTTTTTTAATCCAGAAAACTTAAAGAACTTTTTTCTTATTTTGTTTACTTCTTTAAGCCTTGCTTTAAGCGTAGTTGCATCAGTGGTATAGATTTCTATTCTAGTGAGAGAGCAAAGGAGTAAAATCTTAACTGGGTACTGAAATTCAGTGTGTGGGAATATATCTAAAAATTCTGATTGACTAAAAGAGCACTAAACTGGAGCAAACATAGTGAGGTGGTCTCTAATCAACTTCTCCCAAGCTTTGCCATGCCCTGACATGTGCTCTGATATGACTACATTGAGGAGGAATTCCTGAAGTCCAGATGATACTCAAGATTACCAAGCCTCTATTCTCACTTACTAATCTTTAAGGTATTTTAGCAACAATTCATCCAATCATTTAGCAAACATCCTTTAGTCCTACTTGTGCCTGTACTTTCTTAAGTGTTAGAAAGAGATGTGAGGAAGAATACTACACTGCTTGTTGTTGAACACTCCATCATCTACTTTTAGATTTTTAAATTGTTGTAGCATAATGTGATTAACCTGTGAGAGAGATGGACAGAGAGCAAGGAGTGATAAGCAACTAAAGCAAGTCTCAGGATAAATAGAATGGCTCCTAGAGGGTGTGCTAGGACCTGAGTCTTAATGTTGGAACTATCCAAGAGGCATTGGGAAAAAGAGTTCCCATCAGTAGGAATTCATATAGTCACACGGGCATATGAGATGTTTGACTTATTACTGAATTTTGGAGTGCTGTGTTCAATCTAATTAGCTTTATCTCAATTAAACTTCATGTTAGGGACTGAAATATAAATGAAGCTAAAAGTGAAAGGCAAGTAGCAGAGATGTGAGGAAAGGAAAGCTGGGATACAAATGCTGGAACCTAGATGGGGCATGAATTTATCAGTCTTCCTGGAGAAAGTGATCACTTGTTTTTCAAAAAGATAATTATTAACACTGCAGTCCATTTTTCTAAAGAGGCACAAATAGCAGGTGGCTATAAAGCACACTCTCAAAGCATTTCAAACTAAAAGAATAGGAAACAAAGACGCATGTTCTACCAGAATATGTCATGGTGCCCTTAACCACAATCTCATTTTTCAAGTTCCAGGAGTAGATTTGCTTTTTTCACATTCAGATATGCAAAAGCAAATGCAGAAACTACAGAGGCACTACCACAGAGTCATGTTAAACTTCTCATACAATTACTTTTGTTATGTTCAAAGCAATTATTTTTGCTGTCAGTGGGAATAAAATATACTACCATTGAAGAATGCAAAAAAAATCAAACATATTCCTGGGAACTGCAACCTAAACTGTATGCAAATAACCCATAGATTCTAGGGCCTGTGTATTGCTAATGCTTCAGTGTTAATTTGTTGAGGTGGCTTGTTTTTCCCCTAATAGTTGGAGCAGAATCTATCAACTTCAGTATGAAATATTAATAGCTGTGTTAGTACCTATGTTTCTGGGGTATGGGATGGAGCGGGTTATCACTAGTACACTTCATAGCAGTATTTTCTTCTAAAAATGAAAATATTGGGCTTCTCTGGTGGCTCAGTGGTAAAGAATCCGCCTGCCAGGGCAGGCGACAAGGGTTCAATCTGAGTCTGGGAAGATTCCGCAGGCCGTGGAGCAACTAGGCCACATGCTACAACTACTGAGTCTGTGCTCTAGAGCTGGAAGCTGCAACTACTCCAGTCCACGTGCCCTGGAGCCTGTGCTTCCCAAGAGAAGGCACTGCAATGAGAGGCCCTTGCACACACAAGTAGAGAGTGGCCCCCACTCGCTGCAACTGGAGGAAAGCCCATGCAGCAAAGAGGACCCAGCACAGCCACAGATAAATAACTAAATAATTTCCAAAATGCTTAAGTTCTAATGAGACGGATGAAACTGGAGCCCATTATACAGAGTGAAGTAAGCCAGAAAGATAAAGACCAATACAGTATACTAACGCATATATATGGGATTTAGAAAGATGGTAATGATAACCCTATATGCAAAACAGAAAAAGAGACACAGATGTACAGAACAGACTTTTGGACTCTGTGGGAGAAGGCGAGGGTGGGATGTTTCGAGAGAACAGCATCAAAACATGTATATTATGAAGGGTGAAACAGATCACCAGCCCAGGTTGGATGCATGAGACAAGTGCTCGGGGCTGGTGCACTGGAGACCCAGAGAGATCAGGTGGAGAGGGAGGTGGGATGGGGAATACATGTAAATCCATGGCTGATTCATGTCAATGTATGACAAAACCCACTACAATATTGTAAAGTAATTAGCCTCCAACTAATAAAAATAAATGGAAAATTTAAAAAAACGAAAAAACTGATATAAAAAAGCAAAGTACACAACTAATAGTTTTTTGAAGACTGAAATTTGGATGTAAGCGTCATAGGTAAACTTTGATTTCATGATAATTTAACTATCTCACACATGAGGCATGTGGATCCCTCAACAACATATGTGAACCTTAAAGATTTCTCTTTTCTGTATGCAAATATTATACAATAATCAAGTATGACTCTTGCTGCAGCAGTTCTGCTCCTGGTATAGCAGTAAATAATTAACCAGCAAAAAAAAGTCTTCTATGGGTCCAAGATCATCTGTTCTTTTTAAAACTGGTAAATAATAATGCAGATGCTAATTATAATAACATATGCACAAAATTTAAATATTCATATGATCCGTAATTCTAAAATACAGTCATTGCCTATGGGGTAGTAGAGAAAATATTTGTGTATTTCTGCATAGTTGAAACTTTCTGAGTATATTTTACAGACATCTGAAAGACAGGTAAATTTGGGAAGATGACTGATTTAGCCAGACAGATAATTCTGGAGAAATTTATCTGAGGGCTTAGAAGCTTGGAGGCATCCTATGGAGATACTGTAAAGCTGGAGACAGTGATCTCATCTATCCCCAAGAGAGATGTATACACATTCCAAAGGGTTAGAGTAAAAACATTCTCCCCAAGGATCAAAGCACTCAGGTTATTTCGTCCTAGGTTCTTCACCTACAGTACAAACCGGCATATGTTGGAGAACATCTGGATCTCATTGCTTCACCCCAGGATTAAGAAATTGAGTCACCTGGAAGGCACATGTTTATTTGCTGGGTGTAAATAATAGTCTTCTCTGCCCTGGAAGCCTTGTGTGTACATTTAGGATAATATTGATAAACATTGATATTAAGATTCAATCTTCTTCCTCTTTTCTATTTTCCAAGATTTAACATTTTAGCTGTTTTTTCTTATGTTGCTCTCTTTGTTTCAGATACAAGTTTTTACTGCTTATTTAAGTACAAATTTAGTTAGAAAAACAGAAGCCAATCTATATCTTCCAGTCTAGTTGTATTAATACAAACAATTAGATGTTTATATGACGGAAAGGCTGGGGAAAAAACTCTAGAAAACAGCATGTGAAGATGTTTGCTTAAGCATGTAAGCAAGTGGGTCTTACATAGTCACTCCAAAGCCACTTAAGAACCTCTGGACCATTCCCATCCAAGTACTTTGGTTATCAACATAAGTGAACATGATTCTCAAAAAGCTGATTTGGAGGCTTCTTGAATTCTTACATTGGTCCAGTGTCTATCTTCAATGAACCCCTGAAAATAAAACTTTATCCTTCTCCTTTATCTTTAAAATCTCATGAAAGTATTATTCTTTGGATGATGAAAAGAGAGACAGGGATCTGGACAACACAGGTCCCTGCTTCTACTTCTTACCTTAGAAGACTTGACCATAATAACTATTAAGTTGACAATGGACAGTACAGCCCATTGTTATTTCTTGACCCTCAAATTTAGATGTAATATATTATATTGATAAATATGCATATTTTTCACAATATATTACATTGAAAAATATTGCATATTATGTCGAAGTTTGGTGGGTCAAGAAATAACAATGGGCTGGATTGTCCATTGTCAACTTAATAGATATTATGATCAAGTCTTATTTTATAATAAATGTAGGAAATGGTTCAATGTTGTTACTCCATGATGGGAAATTGCAGAATTCATGGTTCTTAGTATGAATTCTTCTTTTTTTTGGTCTCCTAAAAGTTCTGGCAGATATAATTTTTAAAAAAATATTCATTTTCTATCTAATGTTAAATAATAATAAAAGAGCATTTTCAATTCATTATGAATTACTTTAGGAAATAGCATCATTGTCTTTATATACTTTTAGTAACAATAGAGCTGTATCATTCTCAGGATGCGGTAAGGAAATTCCAAAGTCACCATCTGCTAAGAGATATCTCAAATGTTCAGAAAATTGACACTTATAAAAATAAAAGCATAGGACTGGAAATCATTTTCTCTTCCATTTCTGATCCAAAGCCATCTGTTCAATCAAGAGTTTCTTATCCAAGCATTTGACTTGGTTAATTTATGAATATGTGACCATTTGGGATACAAGTCATAAAGTTTTCATTTTTTGATGAGATTTTGAGAATTAAACAGTTGTTCTTGCTTCAGAGCATAAACCATCTCCACAAAGATTAATACTAGAGAGTTCTTACTGAATGAGAAGAAATTTTGAATATCTCAGATTATCATTCATTTCATTAACTCTTAACAAATCTTCAAGCCTCAACCTTTCAAATGTGTCAGGACAATTTAGCAAATCACATCAGAAATCTGTCAAGTAAATAATTTCATTTTGCCAACATTTTATTAGTGTAATAGATCTATTTATTTAAGAAGACCCTGCAGCCTTATAAAATACATTTCACTTTGTATGCTGTAGCTGACTACCATTCTGCAAATATTAAATTGCCATTTTACTCATTATATGTTATCTGATAATTATGAGTTATAGTAATAAGTAGACCTAAATAATTAAATTTAGTGTTTGGGATGTTCAATTTCTTCTTTGTCATAAGAATATAGGAGTAACCAAAATTCATACTTGAATGTTCAGTATAACTGTACAGATTTTTTAAACCCTCAGTTTAGCTCTTATTTTAATAGGAAAAAAATTTAGACTATTTTTAGGCTAAGATATTTATGCTGTCAGAAGGCATGACAAAACATTTAAGAACATAGTCAGTGAGAATTTTTCAGTCATTCTATCAAGAAGCATTTGGTTAATTTTTAAAAGTCTAACTGTAAAATTGGATTAACTAAAAATGAGCCAGAATAATGTAGAGAAAGAGCCATAACACCATTTAAAGTATCAAAGTCCTTTTTTGCAGTGCCATAAAGAATATAAAATGGAATTTGTGATTTTTACCATTGGTAATCTTAATATTGATACCAAGGCTATATAATGTGCATATTAAAGTGTGCTACTGAGGATTTTTCTTTCTGTTCTCTTTGCTGACATGAAATAAGAAAAAAATATTTTAAGGATGAAAAGGAATAAAAAAGAAATTGAGAACAAGTACAGAGGAAAAGTAGTATTTGTTGGAAAGTTCTTGATGTCAAACACACAAAATTAATTTTGTTATTTTACTTGATAAGAGACAGAGTATAGGGTTTTCAATCTCAGCTTTCCTGGGATGAGATACTAAGCCTATTGTGTGTACATTTTCTCATCTGTCAAATGAGGATGGTACTGGGGCCTATTTAGGTTTGAATGAGTGTAAGTATGTAAGAGACAGTTCGAGTAGCACATGCCAAATTAGTCAGTGTCATAATAAACATTTGATATTATTTAATCCTCACAAAGTTGTAATAAATTAGACAGAATATAGAATGGACCAGGGTAGGATCCTGAAGTTATAATATTGGCATTTAAATAAGATTTGCTTCATGGACATAACCAGGAGTAACTCACTGAGAATATCAATATTTTGATTTTTTCTTTTTTTTTCCATTTATTTTTATTAGTTGGAGACTAATTACTTTACAATATTGTAGTGGTAAATGCAATGTTGACATATAGCTCCCCGTGCATAAATATTTAAGTAAATACACATTCATTTATATCATGCACACACACATATGCACACATCTTATACCTACAGGAAAGATCTGTCTGTGATAAGCTATATGAAATCAAACATTCCAGTGAAACAGAACAAGCAAAGACTTATAGATAAATAATTATTGAAAAATATCAGAATGAAAAAATTTAGAATATATGTCTAAGTGAATAATATTATTACCATATAAATTATATCTTTATTCTGTGAGTCACTGTTATACACACACAAACTCACATATATGTATATACACTAAAATTTATATACATATATATATACTAAAATTCATATATATATATATATATACACTAAAATTCATGTCAGCTGTAGCAAAGCATATTTTCCTCTCTTTAACTTATTGAAGGAGGTTCTGAGGATTATACATTATTTTGAGCCCAGGGAAATTAGACAGATTTTGTTTTTTGAAGCAATATCCAGAAAGCCACTATTAGATTTAATTGGCAGAATTCAAGAACATAAAATCCTTAGATAGATATAAAGAAGAGGGGAAGTAATAACTTCACAAATAAAGCCACTATTATCTTAGGAGAGGTTTAATAAACAATATCTACATTTGCCCATCCATTGTTCATGACCATTTGATGTGAGTTTTATGAGCAATAAACCAGACACAGGTTCATTTAGTTCTTTCATTATACTTATATTATCCCGTATGTCAATAAACACGGAATGTAATTCAATCTTTCCACTGTTATAGAACTTCTGATGAAAAATATAATGATAGGTTGGAGGTAAGTAGATTACTCTTTTTCATCTGCTCTTTGATGATGAAGTATGTGATGTAATTCAACTGACTTGAGGATTCCTCAAACTTTGTTTCCTCTTGAATATTTGCATAACCCTTCCTTTACACAATATTCTCAGAAGAATATATCATATCAACCTCCTTTATTCAGAACAGCTGTAACCTTATCTGTTGCATTTGCAATAAGCACTGAATATTTCAGCCCCTACACAAGCTTCACCTCTGTTATCTTTCTCATATGAGCCAAATGAAATTGATTAATGTGGGAAACAACATTAGACTCATAAGAGATTGTATGGAACATCATTATTCTATATAAAGAATTTATACCACAATTTCTTGGATTCCTAGATAACTGCTATTTCAGATTTCGACTGAATATTTGTATAATAAAAAAGCTTCACATCAAGTTTTAAAAAAAGACTTACTTAAATCAAATTATGTATTAATTTTAGTATCTCCTATTATGTATTATGTATTATTAGAATTATGTATTCTGTATATAAAAATTATGTATTATTAGAATATCTCCCATATAAACTTAAGAAACAAATATAACAAATAACTTAGTTAAGAAGAGTTTACCTTCCCAACTTTGAGAAATGGAACCAAAGTTGCACATAAGTTAATATCACTGCTTCAGATTTTATGACTTTGAATAGTCTATTGTGAGAGATACTATTTGGGACAAATTGAGGAAGAATTTATGAAACTTCATTTTCTCTGGTATAAGTTGAGAAATGTTGACTAACATTTACACTATCATGAAGATTCCTAAAAATAAAGAATCTCATGCTCCCAGAACCAATGAATCTGAATTTTTATAAAGTCTGAAGATGAGTTGTATGAATCTTAATCTTTGAGATTCACTGGACTAGATGCTTTCTAACATTATATACTTTTTATGACTCTGATTCCTAGAATGGAGAATAGTGTAGGAAAAAGAATCTATTTCCAAGCTGATGCTATAGAAATTTGAAATGAAGCAAGAAATATAAAAGATGAGTTGGAGCATCTTGTAATGACAGAAAATACAGAACTGCTCAAAATAAAAACCTATGTTCATGGGGCACATAAAAAAGACACAGAGACAACTAAAGGAGCTCCTAATGAGCAAAAAAAATAAAAAAATTAAAAAATAAGGAACAAAACAATAAGGAAGTACCAGAAGAGTAATCCAAAGTATAAAATAAATATCTATGAGGCCATACTAATATAAGTAAGTGGTTAAACAAAAAAAATTCAAGAGAAAAGGCAAACCTTTTAGGCTGAAGAATTAAATACCTCCAAAGAAATTGAACGAATAGGAGATAAATAGATGATGATAGATAGATAGATGTAAGCATAGATAGATAGATAGATAGCTAGATCTTTAAGGAATTGGCTAATGCAATAACAGGGAATGGCAAGTCCAAAATCTATAAGATGTAACAAGACTGTAAACTCAGCAGAATTTTTATGTTAGAGTACTGAAGCAGAATCTCTTTAATTCTGGGAAACCTTGGTTTAAGGTCTTCAACTAATTGGGTGAGGTACACTCCCATCGTGAAGGGTAATTTGCTTAAAGTCAACTGATTGTAAATACTAATGACATCTACAAAATACTCTCACAACCATGCATAAACTAGTGTCTGACCAAGTAGCTGGACATAATACCCTAGCAAGTAGCACATAAAATGAACCATCAAAAATTCCAAATAATTTATGTATATATTCTGCTGTCAACAAGAGGGACCATAATTCCCCTTCCTGTAGGAGTAAGCTGCATATAAATATGCCCTTTCAAAACACAATATAGGATGTGCAGGTAACTGACAAAAAAGCAACCGGCCAGACACTGCTTTGTCCAGATGGTCAAGGTTACCATCAATGATGATAAATCATGTTGATAGTATGAACCCTTGATATGAGATGATAGAAATAGCACTCTATCTGGTCTCTCTCTCAAAACCTGTCCCAAACTAATCATGAGAATAATGCCAGACAAATTCCAATTGAGGAGTATTTTACAAAACACCTGAATAGTATTTCTTAAAGCTGGTGAGATCATCAAAAATAAGGAAAGTCTGAGGAACTGTTACAACGAAGAGGAGCCTAAAGAGACCTCACAATTTAATGTAATGTGGTTATTTGAATGACTATTTTCTGGATGGTCATGGAACAGTAAAATGGAAAAGAAAAATAAGGAAAGGACTAAGGATTTCTGAAGAAATTATGGATTTTAGTTAACAATAATGATTCACCAATTGTAACTAATATATCACACTAATGTAAGTAAGCTGCTAGTAATAAAGAAACCTGAGTGTGGCTATTTGAAAACTCTATTATCAGCTCATTTTTTTCTATAAATTCTAAAACTGTCCTAAAATTAAAGTCTATTAAAAAATAATTGAATTGGTAACTAATACTTCTTGGGGATAAAGGCAGTAGTTTTAGTATATAAGTCTGCATTGCACTACATACTAAAAATGGATGAATAAAAATAGACTTGTCATTAACAAAGTCATGGTGGGTGGAAAAGACTAAAAGATTAAAAAGTGTCAAAATGGCTTTAAAAAGATTATATATAAAGTACATTTAGCTGTTTCCTTGGACTTCAAAATCACTGTGGATGGTGACTGAAGCCATGAAATTAAGACACTTGCTCCTTGGAGAAAAAGCTATGATGAATATAGCATATTGAAAAGCAGAGACATTACCTTGCTGACAAAGATTTGTATAGTCAAAGCTGTGATTTTTGCAGTAGATATGTTCGGATGTCAGAGTTGCACCACAAACAAGGCTGAAAGAAAGTGAAAGTGAAGTCCCTCAGTCGTGTCCGACTCTCTGTGACCCCATGGACTATAGCCTACCAGGCTCCTCTGGCCATGGGATTTTCCATGCAAGAGTACTGGAGTGGGGTGCCATTTCTTTCTCCAGGGGACCTTTCCAACCCTGGGATCGAACCCAGGTCTCCCACGTTGCCGGCAGACGCTTTACAGTCTAAGACACCAGGGAAGGCTGAGCACCGAAGGATTGATGCTTTCAAACTGTGGAGCTGGAGAAGACTCTTGAGAGTCCCTTGGGCAGCAAGGAAACCAAACCAGTCCATCCTAAAGGAAATCAACCCTGAATATTCATTGGAAGGACTGGTGCTGAAGCTCCAATAATTTGGCCAGCTGATATGAAGAGCTGACTCATTGGAAAAGACCTTGATGATGGGAAAGATGGAAGGCAGAAGAAAGGTACGACAGAGAATGACATGGTTGGATGGCATCACCGACTCAATGGACATGAGTTTGAGCAAACACTGGGAAATGGTGAAGGACAGAGAAGCCTGGCATGCTGCGGTCCATGAAGTTGCAAAGAGTCAGGCCCAAATTAGCAACTGAGCAGCAAAAAAGTTTAAAAGGGGATTTAACAGTGAGTTGGTAAAATTTCACCAGGAAACTAAAATACTTTACATATGTAAACATACATCTCAAACAACTAAATAAATGTGGTGGGAGGATTCTTTCAAGTATGACAGAATGGCTTGTGTCAAATCAACCTTAACACAAATAACATTCCTTATTCTGGAGAAAGTCAACTATGTGAAGTGACCAATAGCAAGCAGAAATTAGAGAGGAGTTGAACTCTGAAAGAAAGAAACAGTACCAGTAAGATTTATGTTTTGTTATTTATTTATTTATTTTTGGTCTGAAGCCATTCTCCACATTGTATGGAGTAAGACAAGTAAAATCAAAGTAGAAACCTGTCACATGATTTTTCTGAAGGATCAGAGGACAGAAATCAAGACAGCCAGAGCAACTGAAAGTTAGCAAAAGCAACATAGAAGGCAGGGAATCACAAAAGACATGTTTCAAATACTGCACTTAAACTCTACCAAACTTTTGGCTGATCCCTGAGGACATTCTCAACAGCTGTGTCAAAAACAACAGATGGAAGATGAGAGGAACTGAACAGAAAGTTAAACTCCTTCTCACTTGACAGGACACATGTTTTATACTTTCAGTCCAGCTAAGTTAACTGCTTGCAAGGACAATAAAAAAACAAAACAAAACAATATTCTTTGGTGCAATACACAAAATCTAGAATCTCTACAATATCATCCCCAACATCTAGTGCGCAGTAAAAACTATCAAACCTGTGAAAAAAATAGGGACATAGTTAAAAAAAAAAAATGTCAATAGCAACTAATCCTGATAAGACCCAGTGCCATGTGCAGGGTGCTCAGTGGTATCTGACTCCGTGACCCCGTGGACTGTAGCCCACCAGGCTCCTCTGTCCATGGGATTCTCCAGGCAAGAACACTGGAGTGGGTTGTTCGCCCTCCTCCAGGGGATCTTCCTGACCCAGGGATCAAACCAGTGTCTCCTGTGTCTCCTGCATTGGCAGGCAGGTTCTTTACCCATTGAGCCAGTGGTGTTTAATAGACATCAATATTGCAATTACATTCAGGGACTTGAGAGAAAGTTAGCTGATAATGAATGAAGATAACTAAGCAGAGTTAAGGGAAAATTCTAGAAATGGAAATTAAACTGTCTAAAATAAAACATTTACTTCATTGTCTGAACAGTAAATTAGAGTTGAAAGAAAAAATCTGGTGATCTTGGAAATAGATAAACTGAAATTATCCAACCTGAAGAATAGAGAGGAAAATATGTTTTAAATAATAGAATCTTGATGATCCAGGGGAAAAAAAATGTCTAATGGCCTAATATATGTGCAATTCGAGCTCCAGTAAGGGAAGATAAACAGAATGCAGTAACAAAACCATTATAAGAATTAATGCCAAATATATCCCAAATGTGGTGAATTAAGAAACTCAGTAAATGCCCAAACATGAGAAGCACAAACATAAAACATATGGGAACACATTATAGTCAAATTGCTCAAAATTAAACCTAAGGAAAAAAAAAGTAATGTTGGTCATGCAGCTTGTAGGATCTCAGTTCCCAGCAGTGACTGGGTATTTCCCTGGTGGTTCAGTCAGTAAAGAATCAGCCTGCCATGCAAGAGACCACCTGTAATGGAGGAGACCTGGGTTCAATCCCTGGGTTGGAAAGATCCCCTGGAGAAGGAAATGGCAACCCACTCCAGTTTGCCTGGGAAATCACATGGACAGAGGAATCTAGTGACGTATAGTCATGGGATTGCAAGTTTCAGACACAATTTGGTCATTAAAACCAAACACACAATAGAGATTGAACCTGAGTAATGGCAGTGAAAGTTTGGAATCCTAACCACTAGGCCACCAGGGAATTTCATAGGAAAAATCTTAAATGCAACCCAAGAATAATAAATGATATATTTAGGAGACAAATTTTTAAAAACGATGACTTCTCATCAGTAACCATGAAGTCAAGAAGACAATAGAGTGACATCTTTAAAATTCTGACACAAAGATGACAGCTTACAATTCTGTATTTAAGAAATTAAATTTCAAAAATTAAGGCAAAACAAATACATTTACAGATAAGAAAAAGCAAAGAACGTGTTGCTGGTGGACCTGCATTATAAGAAACTCATTATAAGTAGATTCAAGCTAAGGGTAACACCAGATGAAACCACGTGAAATCACACCAGATGTAGCTATAGGAGTAGATAGACTGTTGGAAATAGTAGGTAAATATTTTAATCTTTTAACTATCCTTTTTGGGGTTTTCCTGGTAAAGATATTGGTTTAAAACAGCAAATATATTATAGTTTTCTAGATTTTATAGCATGTGTAGATATAATATATGACAACTGTAGTGTTAAAGCCCTGGAGAAGGGAAAGGTTACCCACTCCAGTATTCTGGCCTGGAGAATTCCATGGACTGTATAGCCCATGGGGTCGCAAAAGCCAGACATGACTGAGCAACTTTCTCTCACTCACTCACAGTATTAAAGATGAGATAGGAGCACATATGTTAATCTCTATAGTGACTACAAAAAAATAATGGAAATAATTATAGTATGTTTAGACACAGCCAGGATCTCAATATGGTTGGACAAAAAATCAGGTATTTGGAATCAAATAACTCTAGTTTGTCATAGCTTTCCTTCCAAGAAGCAAGCATCTTCTAATTTCATGGCTGCATTCACCATCTGCACTGATTCTGGAGCCCAAGAAAAAATGTATCACTGCTTCTACCCTTTCCCTCTCTACCTGCCAGGAAGTCATGGGACCTGATGACATGATCTTAGGCCTTTCAGGGTTGAGTTTCAAGCCGGTTTTTTCACTCTCCTCATGAGAAACCTACACAGCATATTGAAAAACAAAGACATTACTTTGTCGACAAAGGTCCAAATCATCAAAGTTATGGTTTTTCTGGTAGTCATAAACGGATATGAGAGTTGGACTATAAAGGACCTGGGTGCTGGGGAGTTGATGCCTTTGAACAGTGGTGCAGGAGAAAATGCTTGAGACTCCCTTGGACTGCAGGGAGATCAAACCAGTCAGTCCTGGAGGAGATCAACCCTGAATGTTCATTGGAAGGACTGGTGCCGAAGCTGAAGCTCCAACACTTTGGCCATCTGATGTGACGAGCCAACTCATTGGAAAAGACCTAATGCTGGGAAAGATGGAAGCCAAAAGGAAAAGAGGGTGGCAGAGGATGAGACAGTTGGATATCATCACTGACTCCGCGGACTTGAATCTGAGCTAATTCTACGAGATAATGGAGGACAGGGAAGCCTGGCGTGCTGCATTCTGTGGGGTTACAAAGAGTTGAATATAACTTAGCAACTGAACGACAACAACCACAACCCTAGTTTAAGTTTCTCTCTACTCTGCCACTAATTAGTTACGAGATGTTGTAAAGTGACTTGGGCTTCCCTGATGGCTCAGCTGGTAAAGAATCCCCCTGACAATGCAGGAGATGCAAAGAGATGTGGGTTCAACCCCTGGGTTGGGAAGATTACCTGGAGAATGAAATGGCAATCCACTCCAGTATTCTTGCCTGGAAGAATAGCACCTATACAGACATCAACAGATAGAATTTCTTTATCTCCAACTTCCCTGTCTGTTTACAAATAACCAGGTTAGAGCCATTACATAGCCATTCCCTTCTCCAGGGGCTCTTCCCAACCTAGGGATTGAATCTGGATCTCCTGCATTGCAGGTGGATCCTTTACTATCTAAGCCACCAGGGAAGCCCTAATACATATAGCAGCAGTACCTAAAAAGTTTCTTGTGAAAACATCTGTATATATTGGAAAAAAACAGTAGCAGCACTGGAAGAAGTATATGAAATATGCACCAGTTAATGATTGATGCATCCAAACAAAGTGCATGTAAAATGTTAAGAGCATATAATTTAAGAGTGCTGAAAAAAATAAAAGGCTAATTCAAAGGAGTAAGAGGAGTGAGAGATTTATCTGAGAAAAGTCATGGAGACAGGGGTTGATGAAAGGCAGAAATCAGAAGTATTGTGGAGATACAAAAGCTGTTAATAGCCTGAGGGAAAGAGAAGGTCATCAAGTCATCTCCACTTGGAAACATGTGCAAATAGGAAAAGTACAGTCTTTTCATCTTCCAGTCCTTACAACTAAATTACTGACTGAAGAATCAGTCATAAACTTGAAATTATAGCCTCATTACCCAGTTATATGCTCTATTAAATATTAAAGTCTACCTTGTGATGACAAAAGTGAATTCCATGGACACATAAAAATGGATCCAGCTCCTTTTAAAGTGTAGCTCATCATAATTATTAATTTATCTATAAATTCATGATTAAAATTACAAGATATAGAAATAGCACTAAGATTACAAGCCCTAAGAAAAACTCTAACTTATTTCAGGAAGAAACTAGTATTTTGTGAACAGTTTATATAATCACTTGAATTCTATTAATTAGAATTTCTTGGTTTTTTTTTTAACAATATAAGGCACATATCTGCTTTATACTATGGGGAAACCCAACATATTGTGAATTTTTTATATTTGGTTTATCATAAAATTTTCAATGTGTGACTATTATAGTGTGCTGCAGGGCTCAATAATTCAGAGCAGATGGTGGTAGTTGCTCAAGTTAATGAACTAACTGTTTCTTTCTGCATGTGGTACATCCATTGAATCTCTACTGAAGATGTTCAGAGAGAAAAAACCTACTAAGTCCAATTTCGGGGAAACAGAAGGCATGAGATACCAGTGTTGCTGCCTTGGATGACCTGTTTTGTTCAGAGTATTATGAAAAAGTTTGTACTCACTCTACCAATTCATTGGCTGTCTTCCGCAATACATGGCAATTCTAAAGGGGAACGAAAGCAAAAAATGAAAATGAAAAAGGATATAAAAAGGATGGCATTCTTCCCAAACCTTGAAATTTTACTTTTTATTATAGTATTTGCTATTATTATTTATTTTCTTTTTCAGTTTTGTAAACTTTTTTTTTTTTTTAGGATACTGGGAAGAATATCAATAACTTATAAGTAGTCTTTGGATCTACTTGATTACTGTAAAATTTCAATCAAATGAAATCAAAACAAAAGCCAGGAAAAAAGACTGCAATCTCTGAAGAAGATCTTGGAATAAATGGATTCAACTAAAAAAAAAAAAAGGATGACAGATGAAAGGGAAATTATAGTGTACCTACAAAGAAAGAAGGAAGGTAGTGAGAAAGGAAGGAAGGGAGGGGTAGAGGAAGGAAGGGACAAAAAGAGTAGGGAGGCAAGGAAGGAACTAGAGTGACCCCATTTTTTGGAGCTTGCTCCCCCTCTGTCCCACATATGAACACATTAATAAGAAGTCCTGGGTGCACCCTCCTTAGTGACAGCAGGAGGTGCAAACTACACAAGTTTCTGCTCTGGGCAGACTCACTCCTGCTTCACCCCTTAACCACCATAAAAATCCCACCCTGATCTCCACATACAGCCTCAGTATGTAAATATAAAAAATCTTTTCATCCCCTCCCTGGTGTATCATGTCACCAGTCTTGACACTGAAACCAAATCTTAGGTGATGTCCACCTAACTATAAAGGCAATCTCACTAGCACTTGAGAGCAGCTTTGAGTTAGAGGTGTGTGTGTTAAACCCCACCTAAGAGTGCTATATGGGGTGGGGCTGTTGAGCACAAATGTAGCACTGTATTGTTGTGAATGAGAGTTGGCAGATCAAATGCAACCTCGAGAGAAATAATTACTTTAATAGTCTTAAGATTTGTTTTCTAAAGTTGATATTGTGGTTTATTTGGGGGAACATGTTTCCTCAAAATAAACAAATCCTTATCAAAACAGGAATTTGGAGGGTGGAAAAAAGGTGGCTATAATAGAAAAGAAAGAAATGAGGGAAATGAAGGAAAAAAGAAGAAGAAGAAATCAGGAAACATAAAGAGAAGGCAGTCAAATCGAATGCTTTTTTGTGAATCTTTTTGTCTCAAGCAAAAAAATAAAAATAAAGGTTCCAGCCATTTTCTCTCTCCATATATGGGAATTGGTCTCAGTCCTACCCATAAGAGGACTTTTCAGGGGACACTAGTGGTAAAGAACCCAACTGCCAACGCAGGAGAGATGAGATGCAGGTTCAGTCCCTAGGTGGGCAAGATCCCCTGGAAGAGGGCATAGCAGCCCACTCCAGTATTCTTACCTGGAGAATCCCATGAAGAAGAGGACCAGAGTGGGCTGCTGTCCATAGGGTCACAAAGAGTTGGACACAACTGAAGCTACTTAGCACACGTGTACACACTACCCATAAGAACTAACTAAGAAAGGTTAATAACAATATGAAAAGAAAACATTACGTGATAACACAATAGAATGCACTTAATTTAGAAAAACCAAGACAAACTAAAAAATTAGACAAGTCTTGCTCATATTTAGTTGTCAAATGCCTAAGTGAGAGGAGTTTGGTGGCCTAAAGGGAGCTTAATTTGAGTCCTTATAAAATTATCACAGAAGTTAGAATTAACTGGATAAGTGTAATAATATGTGCATGCATGTAGTTAAGTGTGTTATAATTACTTCAAAAACAATATATCTTAGCTATACTATAGTTTTGGTTATGTTCAAGTAAGGCATTCCATAAAAACTTATGCATTTAAAAATCCTATCAAGGCTTCCCTAGTGGTCCAGTGGTTAAGAATCTGCCTTGAAATGCAGAGGACACCAGTTCTGTCCCTGGGCCAGGAAGATCCTACATTCTGTGGAGCAACTAAGTCCTTGCACCACAGCTGTGAGCCCATGTGCTGCAGCTACTGAAGCCCGTGCACCCAGAGCCCATTCTCCACAACAAGAGAAGCCACTGAGAGGAGAAGTCAGCACAAGACAACAAAAATTAGCCCCCACTAGCTCGCCACAACTAAAGAACATCCATTCACAGATATGAAGACCCATCACAGTCAAAAATTAAAATAAACAAATGTAAAAAAAAAAATTTCATTAGTGTGTTAGATGATTCTAATAGTAGACATATAATGGTTACACAGAAATGATGGTGAAATGGAGGTATGCAAGGTTGTTTATAATGCTGTCTCAATGTTTACCTTTGCAAATTAACAGCAACTATCTTCACTGTACCTAGTATAGGGCTTTGCCTCTATGGTCCATTGAAATAACCACCCATTGCTCTCTCTAATCCAAGCTCTGTTTGTTTAGGCTGATGACTAAAAGACCACATACCTTGACTTTATTGGCCTTGGTAGCCCTGCAAGTTCATGAGACAAATCACTGTTCAATTTTATTTTTATTTTAGTGTGCTTTTAGTTTTCATCTCATTTTGTTGTAAATGTCCTCACAAGAAAAGCTGATACCTCTTCAAGCTATAATCAGATAGGGAGAGTCAAAGGGAACACTTCCTCAGGGGCCTTGGTTCTTGGTAAGGACACAAAGAAGAATCTGAGGTCTTAACCATGGCAAAAAGAAGTTTATCAAAGGAAGAACAGAAAGAATACCTCAAGAGAGAGGTGGGTGAAGTCAAGAGAGGCACTGGAGATGGAATGATTAGGTATGAGGTTTTTCAGACAAAATTTTACATATTCATCTAGGAGGGTATGGACTGACAGTTTTGATTGAGATTTGCAAGTTACATAACAACAGGCTATATTATTCATGTCTTTCCCATAATTCAGCCTGTTGTAATCAGATGTATGCATGTATAGAATATTTACAAACCCTTAACAGGCTCCCTGTGGAAAATTCTTAAAGAGATGGGAATACCAGACCATCTGACCTGCCTCTTGAGAAACCTGTATGCAGGTCAGGAAGCAACAGCTAGAACTGGACATGGAATAACAGACTGGTTTCAAATAGGAAAAGGAGTACGTCAAGGCTGTATATAGTCACCCTGCTTATTTAACTTATATGCAGAGTACATCATGAGAAACACTGGGCTGGAAGAAACACAAGCTGGAATCAAGATTGCTGGGAGAAATATCAACAACCTCAGATATGCAGATGACACCACCTTTATGGCAGAAAGAGAAGAAGAACTAAAAATAGCTTCTTGATGAAAGTGAAAGAGGAGAGTGAAAAGGTTGGCTTAAAGCTCAAAATTCAGAAAACTAAGATCATAGCATCCGGTCCCATCACTTCATGGCAAATAGATAAGGAAACAGTGGAAACAGTGTCAGACTTTATTTTTGGGGGCTCCAAAATCACTGCAGATGGTGACTGCAGCCATGAAATTAAAAAACGCTTACTCCTTGAAAGAAAAGTTATGACCAACCTAGACAGCATATTAAAAAGCAGAGACATTAATTTGTCAACAAAGGTCTGTCTAGTCAAGGCTATGGTTTTTCCAGTAGTCACGTGTGGATGTGAGAGTTGGACTATAAAAGAAAGCTGAGCACTGAAGAATTGATGCTTTTGAACTGTGGTGTTGGAGAAGACTCTTGAGAGTCACTTGGACTGCAAGGAGATCCAACCAGTCTATCCTAAAGGAAATCAGTCCTGGGTGTGTTCATTGGAAGGACAGATGTTGAAGCTGAAACTCCAATACTTTGGCCACCTGATGGGAAGAGCTGACTCATTGGAAAAGATCCTGATGCTGGGAAAGATTGAGAGCAGGAGGAGAAGGGGATGACAGAGGATGAGATGGCTGGATGGCATGACTGACTCAATGGACATGAGTTTGGGTGGACTCCGGGAGTTGGTGATGGACTGGGAGGCCTGGCGTGCTGCGGTTCATGGGGTCACAAAGAGTCGGACACAACTGAAGGACTGAACTGAACTGAATAGGCTCCCTGCTACCTAAGATCAGTTGAGGACACACCAATGCATTGAGGGTACTTGGCCAGAGTTGAAGAAGCCCCTGTGGTTAGTTTGTATCCACTGTGAGCCTAGGGTTAATGTGCTGGAGTTGGAAAAGTTTCTGTGGTTATTTTGTAGCATATCTTTGAGCTCTCCCAGACCACATTGGGGAATATCTGAGGAGGGGTTTAGAGATCAGCTTGAATCCTTTTCAACTAGGCCAACACAGGTTGCTTATGCCTTATTTCCTACCTAACAACATCAGCTATTACAAATATCTTTATTGTATTCTCCAATTTATATGGACAATATATGATGTATCCATTTATTTCTATTTATTAAATGAATATCATTTGAGCATCTATCATGTGACTAGCCATGTGAAAGATGCTAGAGATAAAAAGTGAGCTAAGAAATAAAAATGGTTTTTCTCTTTCTGTAGCTTACAACTCAGCAGGATAACAAACATTACAAAAAAAGAGTATATGTTTTTCAGTCCATGAAAAGGGCTACAAAAGAAATATAAGAAAGAATGTATGAGAACCATGATTGCCATTGGAGCTGACCTCTGAAGGTTGAGTGGTTGTCTTCAAGTAAATGGAGGTGGTTTGTTGAGGGACAGGCACAAATCACAGATGGGGGAGTCAAATGGCATTCATATTCTTTTTACTATAAGATAAAACTAATTATACTAAACTGCACTTTTCAGATAAAAATAAATTTTATGGGCTGAATGATTTAGTTAAAAACAAAACAAAACCAAACATAGGTTTGTCTAATATGTAAAATTTACTCCTGAGTTCTGACTTAAACATTGAAGATCAATTTCAGGGTAACACTATACTTTACCATTGACTAAAAGCTCTAAAATGGACTTCAAAAGGTTAAAGTTGGATCCCTAGATTCCTTCCAAGGGAAAAGATCAAAAACACTTAGAAACTTAAAAATTTCTTATGATTGAGTAACCTTGAGTTACTTGAGTAACCTTGAACTCCAAAAAATAAATTCAATCAGAGAAGTAAGAAAATGCAGAAACAAAGGAAAACAGTCAGCCAGAGACAAAATAATAATAGTTTAATCATAAAACTAAGTCAAGGACCTTTAATTCCTTTGTCTCTTTGGCAATTTAACACTGAAAATAAAAGGTAAGCTTTAATTTACTGGCTCAGTATGAGCTGTTGAGAAATTAAATCATTTCCACATTTGCATAACAAAATTTATGATCTGTAATTAACTAACCTTTAGAAAATTTATTTTTAATTTCCTCCTGTCAACATATCTGGAAAATGCCAAGCTAACAAGCATTAGCATATAAGCAACTACATTAGTGTAGAAGCTACAACAAGCATTAGATGGATGACGCAGTCAAGTCCTAAGTTAATTAAAGAGTTGTCATCACATTGTTCACTTGGAAACATATGGAGAGATATTTTGCATCATTGCTAAGTGACAACAAAATCATAAGACACCAAAATCAGCTGATAATCTATTTAATCAGCACAGTTTGCTTGAAATTCCTTTTTAGTTAAAACACATTAATGCCAAAGCAAAACCAAAATATGAAAATCCAATTGTCCTAATTCTAACTTTCCTAACTCAATTGTAATGTGCATATATTTTGTCATTTAACTTCAGAAGCAGCAATTTCATAGTGCTATGCTTAAAAACTTCAGTGATGATAATCAAGAAATTAATTTCTTGTCTTTCTCCATTCTTGATGTTAAGGAGTAGTGAGGGAGAATTGAAATGTATATTTTCCCATTCATAAAATTTGATTATTAGGTTCTTATGTGAATATATATGCATTTTTCAGATTGCATGGCTATAAACTATTATTTTTTATTTTCAGTAATAAAAATTACCAAAAAATTTTAACCATATAACCCTCTGTTTTTCCCTAGAATATCAAACTCTGCTAAATGTTCTAAGTCATTACAATTCATAGAGAAGTACTGGTAGCAGGTGGCATTATGAATTCAAATTAGATCCAGTATGCAGAAGGACAGCAGGGGGGTTCTCTATATCAGTTTCCTGAGCTTGAAACCAACAATATTGCACATTTTCCAAACTAGTCAGGCCCTTACTGTTCCACGATTTTTCTCATTACACTAGAGTGCTTTAGTTCCCTCAAGATACTTGTTTGTTCACTCATCAGATTCCTAACCTGGCACAACAAATCTAGTGTATTGATAATGAAAAATGTAACATGAAGCAAAATAAAACAGATGACTTTTAAGATAGTTGTAAAGGGTGAGTCATAATATCTTTTGATTGTATATACAGATGCATACATATACACATAAAGTCAATAGCTAAACTATGACACATCTGACTCATTAACAAAATTAAAAACATAACATACTTTAAATTACATGGCATAGAAATATTTTATTATTTTTCTTAAATTTCTGCTAGAGTATAAAATCCTTTCCTTAAAATATTTTTGATAGATTAGAGCTAATTTTTTTAATTCAAATTTTAGAGACTGTAAAAAGCCTACAAGTTGTTAAAGAAACTGAGTATCTTTTTATCACTTATTTCTAATCACAAGAATTTCGAACAACATCTACTTAGATATTGAAGCCAGAAATTTTTTATCCATCAATATTCATATTCATGAATCTAAGATCATGGCATCTGGTTCCATCACTTCATGGCAAATAAATGGGGAAACAGTGGAAACAGTGACAGACTTTATTTTGGGGGATTCCAAAATCGCTGCAGATGGTGTCTACAGCCATGAAATTAAAAGATGCTTGCTTCTTGGAAGAAAAGTTATGACCAACCTAGACAGCATATTAAAAAGCAGAGACATTACTTCACCAAAAAATGTGCATCTAGTCAAAGCTATGGTTTTTCCAGTAGTCATGTACTGATGTGAGAGTTGAACTATAAAGAAAGCTGAGCCCCGAAGAACTGATGTTTTTGAACTGTTGTTTTAGAGAAGATTCTTGAGAGTCCCTTGGACAGCAAGGAGATCCAACCAGTCCATCCTAAAGGAGGTCAATTCTGAATATTCATTGGAAGTACTGATGCTGAAGCTCCAATACTTTGGCCACCTCATGCGAAGAGACTAACTCACTGGAAAAAAACCCTGATACTGGGAAAGACTGAAGGCAGGAGGAAAGGGGGATGATAGAGGATGAGATAGTTGGATGGCATCACTGACTCAATGGACATGAGTTTGAGTAAATTCCAGGAGCTGGTGATGGACAGGGAGGCCTGATGTGCTGCAGTCCATGGGATCACAAAGAGTCAGACACGACTGAGTGACTGAAATGAACTGATTCATATTCATGTCCTTCAAATTTTATCTCCTAAGGTTCACTCAATTCTCCTACTTATTTCCACACCTATCAAGTCCACCTTGCTCCAAGTCACCATCCTCTGTGACCAGGTTACTGAAAGTATTACTCAGTTGTGTTAAACTCTTTTGAGCCCCATGGGCTGTGGCCCACCAGACTCCTTTGTCCATGGAATTCTCCAGGCAAAAATACTGGAGTGGGTAACCATTCCCTTCTCCAGGGGATCTTCCTGACCCAGGAATCAAACCCAGATCTCTTGCATTGCAGGGAGATTCTTTATTGTCTGAAGCACCCTGGATTATTCCAAAACAATTCACAGCTCTCCTAAGGAATTTACACTTAGCAAGGGTTAAATTGTTTCTCATTTTTATAGAAATTTCTTTAAGATGGTTTTTTTTTTAATTAGTTGCAGGCTAATTACTTTACAATATTGTAGTGGTTTTTGCCATACATTGACATGAATCAGCCATGGATTTACATGTGTTCCCCATGCTGATCCCCCCACACACTTCCCTCCCCATCCCATCCCTTTGGGTCTTCCCAGTGCACCAGCCCTGAGCACTTGTCTCATGCATCCAACCTGGGCTGGCAATATGTTTCAAATAGCCAAAGCAATCTTGAGAAAGAAGAATGGAACTGGAGAGATCAACCTCCTGACTTCAGGCTCTACTACAAAGTCACAGTCATCAAGACAGTATGTTAACTGGCACAAAGACAGAAATATAGATCAATGGAATAAAATAGAAAGCCCAGAGATAAATCTACATACCTATGGACACCTTATCTTTGACAAAGGAGGCAAGGATATACAATGGAAAAAAGACAACCTCTTTAACAAGTGGTGCTTGGAAAACTGGTCAACCACTTGTAAAAGAACGAAACTAGAACACTTTCTAACACCATACACAAAAATAAACTCAAAATGGATTAAAGATCTAAATGTAAGACCAGAAACTATAAAACTCCTAGAGGAGAACATAGGCAAAACACTCTCCGACATAAATCCCAGCAAGATCCTCTATGACCCACCTCCCAGAACATTGGAAATAAAAGCAAAAATAAACAAATGGGACCTAATGAAACTTAAAAGCTTTTGCACAACAAAGGAAACTATAAGTAAAGTGAAAAGACAGCTTTCCAAATGGGAGAAAATAATAACAAATGAAGAAACAGACAAAGGATTAATCTCAAAAATATACAAGCAACTCCTGCAGCTCAATTCCAGAAAAATAAATGACTCAATAAAAAAATGGGCCAAAGATCTAAACAGACATTTCTCCAAAGAAGACATGCAGATGGCTAACAGACACATGAAAAGATGCTCAACATCACTCATTATCAGAGAAATGCAAATCAAAACCTCAATGAGGTACCACTACACGCCAGTCAGAATGGCTGCTATCCAAAAGTCTACAAGCAGTAAATGCTGGAGAGGGTGTGAAGAAAAGGGAACCCTCTTACACTGTTGGTGGGAATGCAAACTAATACAGCCACTATGGAGAACAGTGTGGAGATTCCTTAAAAAACTGGAAATAGAACTGCCATATGACCCAGCAATCCCACTCTTGGGCATACACAGCGAGGAAACCAGATCTGAAAAAAACACTTGTACCCCAATGTTCATCGCAGCACTGTTTATAATAGCCAGGACATGGAAGCAACCTAGATGCCCATCAGCAGACGATTGGATAAGAAAGCTATGGTACATATACACAATGCAATATTACTCAGCCATTAAAAAGAATACATTTGAATCAGTTCTAATGAGATGGATGAAATTGGAGCCCACTATACAGAGTGAAGTAAGCCAGAAAAATAAACACCAATACAGTATACTAACACATATATATGGAATTTTAAAAGATGGTAATGATAACCCTGTATGCAGGACAGAAAAAGAGACACAGATGTATAGAACAGACTTTTGGACTCTGTGGGAGAAGGCGAGGGTGGGATGATCTGAGAGAATAGCATTGAAACATGTATATTATCAAGTGTGAATAAGATGGTATTCTTGTTCTAATCTTATAAGTTATAAATGAGTGAGAAAAGTAAACCACCGGTGGTAACTGAGCAGGACCCTATGGAGCTTTCCCAGAAGAGACCATCCCCATGTCCTCTGCCTACTTTTTGTTCCTAGAAAAATTTTAGACTCTTGGACCATCCCTGAGTTCCAAAAGTAAATTTAATCAGAGAAGTGAGAAAATGCAGAAACAGAGGGAAACAGTCAGGCAAAGACAAAATAATAATAGTTTAGTCATAAAGCAAAGTCAAGGACCTTTAATTTCCCCTGAAGGGCTATAGATAATATTCTGAGCCTTATGCTTTGAACTGTTTTACACGTACTGAAATCCCCAGCAGGGAGAAGAAATTCACTTCATTATGACCAGAAGCATGTAAACTTCAGTCTGGTTGGAACCAGAAGGTTGATGATATTGATCCCTGATTATCCCACTGTCAAGTGATCAAAATAATGTCCATCAAATGACCGTACACCTGGCAACCCTCTCCCTCGCCCTGTCTTTAAAAAACTTTTCCCTAAAAGACACCTGGAAGTTATGTTTTTCTGAGCATTAGCTGCCTGCATTCCTTACTTGGCTCCTGAAGTAAACTCTGCACTTTCCTTCTGTGGGTGTCAGCAGATTGGCTTTACTGCGTCCTGGTGAACAGACTCAAGTCTGGTTTGGTAACAATATTATTTGCATCAGAAGACAATTTAACAGATTATTACCAAGATATATCATGGCAGGCTCTTATCAAATTGACATTATAGGCTACTATTTTGTTGCAAGAAAGGGAACCCATGCTCCAGAGCCTGAGAGTGGGCTCTTGTCTAACACTTGGAAGTGAATTCTCCCAAGCAGACACATGTGCCAAGAAAGCAAGAGACTTTATTGGAAAGGGGTGCCTGGGTGAAGAGCAGGAGGGTGAGGGAACCCGGGAGGACTGCTCTGCCACGTGGCTGGCAGCCTCAGGTTTTATGGTGATAAGATGATTTTCAGGTTGTCTCTGGCCAATCACTGTGACTCAAGGTCCATCCTGGTGGTGCACGCATTGCTCTGTCAAGATGGATTCCAGAGAGGAGGATTCTGGGAGGTTGGTAGCCCACATGGCATCTACTTTTGACCTTTCTTGAGTTCTTCCAGCTGGTGGTGATTTGTTAGTTCTGTGTTCCTTAACAGGATCTCCCATCATAAAATAACTCATGCAAATGGTTACTCTGGTGCCTGGCCAGGTAGGAGGTTTCAGCCAGGGTTTCCCTGAACAACTTTATAAAATATAAACTGTGAAAGGGAAAAAAGAACAACACTTTATATCACATAAGTTTTACTATGTCATTAGCATTGTTGTCAAGCTGTTTTTGTTTATCAAAACTTATAGCAAAAGCTATAGGAAAAATGATTTTAAAATGATAAACAATATTTTCTAATGTGAATAAAGCAAATTTATCTCTGTTTTTCTTAATGGCTTCTTTTTCCAAATTCCTCATTCATCTGACAAAGTAACACTAATATTAGGACCAATAAAAGTTGTTTTGGGTTTTTGTTTTTATTTTTATTTTTCTCAGCTGGTGTTATGGAAGACAATAAATAATAATACAGAAGTCAAAAATTCATCACTAAATGTTGTGTATCTCTGAATTCCCAGATGCATCTCCCACAGAAAGTTGTGTCCTCAGCCTCTCTTCCCTCAGCTACCCACTCCCCACATTGCATTGCATCTCTTTTCCAATCTCTTGTCTTCTTAAGGCTCAGAAACTCCTTTAACTCCTGTCTTGGGAGCAGCAAAGGGAAATTAAACATTTCTTTGCTTTAAACAATCTCCTTTCAAGGACGATCCATTTAAGTTTGTCAAGCAGAGTGATTCACCATTTCATTGCCCTGCCCATCCCCCTTTCTTGAAACAAGGTTCAAACAATTTACCACCGCAAGATCAAACCTGTCAATATTAAAGGAACTCAACCCTGAATATTTATAGGAAGGACTGATGCTGAAGCTCCAATACTTTGGCCACATGATGCAAAGAGCCGACTCATTGGGAAAGACCCCGAAGCTGGGAAAGATTGAGGGCAAGAGGAGAAGGGGCTGACAGAGGATGAGATGGTTGGGTGGCATCACCGACTCAGTGAACATGAATATGAGTGAACTCCTGATAGTGAAGAACAGGGAAGCCTGGCATGCTGCAGTCCATGTAGGGGCAAAGAGTTGGACATGACTTAGTGACTGAACAACAACAATGAAAGGGCCCATTAAAGCCTTTCCTGAAATTTTATATGACAAAAGACACCCCCACCAATCAGGAAATACCAAAGATTTTAGGAATTCTGTGACAGGAGTTGGGAACAAAAACCAAACACATATATACTGTTTATTATACTATAGATATAAAAGTATGTTTCATGTAAATAATTCATTTCATTCAAGTTATTTTGTTCTTATGGATCTCTAATTTATTTTCTCTTTCCTTTTTCTATACCTACCTTGTTTTGTAGTTATAATTCTATAAACACAAACAATTGTGTCAAAATTAATATTACATATAATGTCTACATGGAAGAAATATGTAAAACCTTTGAAAGAAAAATAAATCTACAAATGATTAGATTAATAATGTTCAGTCAGATTAGTATTTATTAACTGTGAATGAACCTAGTTCTATAAGCAATGGAATAAAATAGCATTCAAATGACAGTTGAGCATAGAGCAAAATTACCTTAATGTGTGTATTATTTAAGTGTAGAAGCTGAGTTTTATCCATACTTTATCCACAGAACATACCATCAGTCTTGGCATACAGTATACTTCAGTTCAGTTCAGTTCAGTTCAGTTCAGTCACTCTGTCGTGTCCGACTCTTTGCAACCCCATGAATCACAGCACGCCAGGCCTCCCTCTCCAATCACCAACTCCTGGAGTTTACTCAAACTCATGTCCATTGAGTCGGTGATGCCATCCAGCCATCTCATCCTCTGTCGTCCCCTTCTCCTCCTGCCCCCAATCCCTCCCAGCATCAGGGTCTTTTCCAATGAATCAGTTCTTCACATGAGGTGGCCAAAGTATTGGAGTTTCAGCTTCAACATCAGTCCTTCCAATGAACACCCAGGACTGATCTCCTTTAGGATGGACTGGTTGAATCTCCTTGCAGTCCAAGGGACTCTCAAGAGTCTTCTCCAACACCACAGTTCAAAAGCATCAGTTTTTTGGTGCTCAGCTTTCTTCAGAGTCCAACTCTCATATCCACACATGACCACTGGAAAAACCATAGCCTTCACTAAGCAGACTGTTGTTGGCAAAGTAATGTCTCTGCTTTTAATATGCTGTCTAGGTTGGTCATAACTTTCCTTCCAAGGAGTAAGTGTCTTTTAATTTCATGGCTGCAATCACCATCTGCAGTGATTTTGGAGCCCAAAAAAAATAAAGTCTGACACTGTTTCCACTGTTTCCCCATCTATTTCCCATGAAGTGATGGGACCAGATGCCATGATCTTAGTTTTCTGAATGTTGAGCTTTAAGCAAACTTTTTCACTCTCCTCTTTCACTTTCATCAAGAGGCTTTTTAGTTCCTCTTCACTTTCTGCCATAAGGGTGGTGTCATCTGCATATCTGAGGTTATTGATATTTCTCCCGGCAATCTTGATTCCAGCTTGTGCTTCTTCCAGCCCAACATTTCTCATGATGTACTCTGCATATAAGTTAAATAAGCAGGGTGACAATATACAGCCTTGACGTACTCCTTTTCCTATTTGGAACCAGTCTGTTGTTCCATGTCTAGTTCTAACTGTTGCTTCCTGATCTGCATACAGGTTTCTCAAGAGGCAGGTCAGGTGGTCTGGTATTCCCATCTCTTTCAGAACTTTCCACAGTTTATTGTGATCCACACAGTCAAAGGCTTTGGCATAGTCAATAAAGCAGAAATAGATGTTTTTATGGAACTCTCTTGCTTTTTGATGATCCAGCAGATATTGGCAATTTGATCTCTGGTTCCTCTGCCTTTTCTAAACCAGCTTGAACATCTGGAAGTTCACAGTTCACATATTGCTGAAGCCTGGCTTGGAGAATTTTGAGCATTACTTTACTAGCGTGTGAGATGAGTGCAATTGTGCAGTAGTTTGAGCATTCTTTGGCATTGCCTTTCTTTGGGATTGGAATGAAAACTGACCTTTTCCAGTCCTGTGGACACTGCTGAGTTTTCCAAATTTGCTAGCATATTGAGTGCAGCGCTTTCACAGCATCATCTTTCAGGATTTGAAATAGCTCAACTGGAATTCCATCACTTCCATTAGCTTTATTCGTAGTGATGCTTTCTAAGGCCCACTTGACTTTACATTCCAGGATGTCTGGCTCTAGGTGAGTGATCACACCATAGTGATTATCTGGGTCATGAAGATCTTTTTTGTACAGTTCTTCTGTGTATTCTTGCCATCTCTTCTTAATATCTCCTGCTTCTGTTAGGTCCATACCATTTCTGTCCTTTATCAAAATCATCTTTGCATGAAATGTTCCCTTGGTATCTCTAATTTTCTTGAATAGATCTCTAGTCTTTCCCATTCTATTATTTTCCTCTAGAGAGTATAGTTAATAAGTACTAAATAAATAAATGTATTCAAATTATTAAGCATAACTTTAAAAACATTTATATAATTTAGATGTAGATATTCTCTATTTCCATTTCCTAGACTCAAAGGAAAGTACCATTTCCCTACTTGTTTTTGTATTACATTAGGGCTAAGGGATTTAAATAGATTGTCCATAGAATATGGACAGAAGTGTTCAACATCAGTTCAAAATCTGGCACTTAAAATGTCTCCTGTGATTCTTACTGTTTCATTTCTTCCCATCTTTGTGGCTGAAAGCTAAGGACTCAAATGTTGTAGAGCCATATGTGAAATACAATTCATAATTTTGGCAAGACAAGAAAAATTTAAAAATCTTCTCTGCCCTTTGGCTTCCTCTTCCCCTGCCCTGAGCATTGTATTTATGCATTATGCATCAACCAAATCATCCTTACTGGCAGGAATACCTGCTCAATCAAAACCGGCAACATTCCCCTGGCATCAGTATGACAGCTCCTGAGAAAATGATATGTTCTTCCTTGATCTTTTAAAGGATCACATGACACACCACAATGATGCTTAGATCTGGTCTATGTAAACTCAATAACATGTCTTTTGATGTATATAGCCCTTAGTGTCAAATACCTGATATAACTGTGTTTTGACTTCTGATGGGCGAAACAGTTAGCCCTTTATGTCAAAGACCTGATATAACTATGTCTTGACTTCTAATGGGCAGAAGAGTTCTCAGAGACTTTTAAGATGCTCTTCCTGGATTATCATCCCCACTTCAGTTCAGTTGCTCAGTCATGTCCGACTCTTTGCAACCCCATGAACTGTAGCACAATGGGCTTCCCTGTCCATCACCATCTCCCAGAGCGTGCTCAAACTCAAGTCCATCAGGTTGGTGATGCCATCCAACCATCTCATCCTCTGTTGTCCCCTTCTCCTCCTGCCTTGAATTTTCCCCAGCATCAGGGTCTTTTCCAATGAGTCAGTTCTTCAAATCAGAGGGCCAAAGTACTGGAGCTTCAGCTTCAGCATCAGTCCTTCCACTGAATATTCAGGAGTGATGTCCTTTAGGATTGACTGTTTTAATCTCCTCAAAGTCCAAGGAACTCTCACATTTGGCTTAAATAAAATTTCCCTTTTTTTCCTTAAATTGACTAATTTTCCATCAATACATGTGATGGAAAGTCACTGAATCCTTGAGCAATTTTGTAGAGGAAGGAAACCTAAGTGAATTGCTTGACCTCCATCAAATTGTGATAAAAGACAGAAATATCAAAACTTTTGTTGCAGTAACTGTGTCAGCATAACCCATGTTCCTGACCTTGGAGTAGGAGGAAGGGGGATTGCAACTGCTTTGATTTTAAAGCTGAGAAACAACCAATATGATCAAAGAGGCAATAAACAAGAAAAGTATAGTCAGTATTAACCCAGACACATTTAGCTCGAAATTTATTTACATATTCATTTTTCTCCATCCTAGGAAGGCTCTACCATGGCTCCACTGTAATCCTTAGTACATAGAATCAAAGCATTTAAAAGGGTTTCAGAGGTTATTTTGTTCAACCGTTATCTGTGCAAGAACCATGTCTGTAATCACCCTGACATATGATCCTCCAAATGCAGCTATGCAGTCTAAAAATCATTGTGAAGGACAATTCTATGCCGCTAGGAAATCAACCCTGAATATTCATTGGAAGGACTGATGCTGAAGATGAAACTCCAATACTTTGACTACCTGATGAGTCAACTTATTAGAAAAGACCCTGATGCTGGGAAGGATTGAAGGCAGGAGGAGAAGGGGACGACAGAGGAGATGGTTGGATGGCATCTCTGACTCAGCGGGCATAGGTTTGAGCAAACTCCAGGAGATGGTGAAGGACAGGGAAGCCTGGTGTGCTGCAGTTCATGGGGTCACAAAGAGTCAGACACAACTGAGTGATTGAACAGCAATAAAACCTGCTGCTTGCTCTGTTTATAGCTGTTACGGAATATAGATGATAGATATTTTAGGAAAAGACTGATAAAAAATAAAAAAAAAACAGCTTTTTAAAAAACATATGCATGTTAAGATTATGCAAGAAATAAATCACAAATTTTCTCTTTTAAATTCACTTCACTCTTCCTTTGTAACAAAGCAGAGAATTGGAGATTATTTTCTATCTATGTGTTCAGCCACTCTGTCGTGTCTGACTGAGCAACATTATGGACTGTAGCCCTCCAGGCTCCTTTGCCCTTAGGATTTCCCTGAAAGAATACTGGAGTGGAGTGCCATTTCCTCCTCCAGGAGATCTTCCTGACCCAGGGACTGAACCTGCATCTCTTGCGTTTCCTTCTTTGGCACGCGAATTCTGCCACCTGGGAAATTTTCAAGGATATCACAAATGCTGAGTTATGACAATCATCATATATACCCTTAGGTTTTCCTTCTCCAAGTTGATCAAGACATTTTTTATCCTCTGTCTACCAGTGGATTTACTTTAAAAACTTTCCCTGTGGTAATGTTGAAATGTCCAAGATTATCTGATGGGCTGTCCCATATTCAATAACATCATTCTTTAGAAAATAGCTCAGCCTACATGTGTTTTGAAAAGATTCAAAGATTAAAGTGCAAAGCCTCAAATATATTGTCCATCTATTAGGTATTTTTTCCATATAAATGACCTGTTTTTTACTGTGGCATTCAGTTTTCTCTATAATTATCAGCAGAAAAATATTTACCAGGAAGGAGCAATTTACAGAAATAACAATCTGCATTAAATGGTGTTTTAAAGAATTTTACTTTAAGTAAGATTTCAAAGGCAAAACTAAAGACAAATAATAAACCAAGTCATTGAAAAGGGGAGTTTGACAATTAGGGGAAGAAAAAAAAATTGTTATTTCCAATAAAAATTTATGTTTTGGTTTAAAATTTGAAGGGAAAAAAAAAAGTAAATCCACATCCCTATTAAGAGAGTGGGGCTGTCTGGTGGCCCAGTCGGTAAAGAACCCACCTGCAATTCAGGAGACCTGCCTGGGTTCCATACCTGGGTTGGGAAGATTCCCTGGAGGAGGGCATGGCAACCCACTCCAGTATTCTTGCCTGGAGCATCCCATAGACAGAGGAGCCTGGTGGGCTACAGTCCATGGGATCGCAAAGTGTTGGAAAGAAAGAAACAAAGTGAAGTTGCTCAGTCATGTCCCAGTCTTTGCGACCACATGGATTGTAGCCCACCAGGCTCCTCCATCCATGGGATTTTCCAGGCAAGAGTACTGGAGTGGGGTGCCATTTCTTTCGCCAGGGAATATTCCCAACCCAGGAACTGAACCCGGGTCTCCTGCATTGTGGCTTTTACTGTCTAAGCCATCAAGGAAGTCCACAAAAGTGTTGGAAAGTACAGAGCAACTAAGGACATTAAGAGAGAAAATGATAAAATTTACATGTCCATGAAAAACTCAATCACAGTTTTTCTTATAAACAATACAAGTAGGCAGGAATGAATAAGAAATCTTGGTGTCAGTGAGACAAAAATATATCTATTTTGACTATGATGAACAAATATGATTGTATATAATTAATTTGCCAGTGATTCCTTATAATGTCTAACATATTTATATACACTGTTGCACTTACCAAAATACACTATTGGTTGTAAATGTTACTACTTACAGATATTAACAACTATCTAATATAGTATCATGACAACCAGTTGTGAGAATTTTATTCTTTAAACATTGGCTATCTTCATGTATGTCAGAATTATTTCCTACTGATTTATTCTTGTATTTACATAGTTTATATCACAGAGCTGATTTGCAGTATTTTTCTTGTCACTAAATTAAATCTGCCCAGCTGAGAAAGAATCAGTTAGAACAGCTACAACTAATGAATAGCTAATGCTGTTTACCATGCAATTATCTTTCCTGAAATAACAGGCTTATGTACAGCAGTTGATAGGATAATTTATCAGACATTATCCCACTTTTCAGAGGCTTCATCTTGAATCATGCAAAATAAATTTTGACAGCATCATTAAGTTTCTAATTAACTTACAAAGAACTTTTGAAATATCTTCCTTCACAAGTCATTTTTCCATATTTTCTCCTAATTGCTATTAGCTTTTTTCAAGTAAAAACACAGTGGTACTACCTTTTAATTTTTGTGAAACTTACTTGTGCGAGGAAACTTTAGTTGCATCTGTGAATGAGGCATGGCAAAAAAGACTTCATTTGGTTTATTCAGTCCCTGGATACTCTGATTTTTAAGCAGAGATTGAGAAGTGACTCATTAACAATATTCATGAATCTATGTTTATTGTCCACATTTATTGAGTGATTACTATAGGTTAGTATTTTCCACAACAAAATATGGACAATTCTTAAAGAGATGGGAATACCAGAGCACCTGACCTGCCTCCTGAGAAATCTGTATGCAGGTCGGGAAGCAACAGTTAGAATTGGACATGGAACAACAGACTGGTTCCAAATCAGGAAAGGAGAACATCAAGGCTGTATTATGTCACCCTGCTTATTTAACTTATATGCAGAGTACATCATGAGAAATGCTGGGCTGGTTGAAGCACAAGTTGGATCAACATTGCTTGGAGAAATATCTATAATCTCATATACACAGATGACACCACCCTTATGGCAGAAAGCAAAGAACTAAAGGGCCTCTTGATGAAAATGAAAGAGAAGGATGCAAAAGTTGGCCTAAAAAATACATTGAAAATATTAAAAACACTCAGCATTAAAAAATCATGGCATCCAGTCCCATTACTTCATGGCAGATAGATGGGGAAACAATGGAAACAGTGACAGACTTTATTTTCATGGGTTCCAAAATCACTGCAGATGGTGGCTGCAGCCATGAAATTAAAAGACACTTACTCCTTGGAAGAAAAGCTATGACAAACCTAGACAGCATATTAAAAAAGCAAAGACATTACTTTACCCACAAAGGTCCATCTAGTCAGAGATATGGTTTTTCCAGTAGTCAGATATGGATGTGAGTGTTGGACTATAAAGAAAGCTGAATGCCAAAGAATTGATGCTTTTTAAGTGTGGTGTTGGAGAAGACTCTTGAGAGTCCCTTGGACTGCAAGGAGATCCAACCAGTTCATCCTAAAGGAAATCAGTCCTGAATATTCATTGCAAAGGCTGATGCTGAGCTGAAACTCCAGTACTTTGGCCACCTGATGTGAAGAACTGACTCATTTGGAAAGACCCTGATGCTGTGAAAGACTGAAGGTGGGAGGAGAAGGGGACAACAGAGGATGGTATGGTTGCATGGCATCACTCACTCCAGGGACATGAGTTTGAGCAAGCTCCAGGAGTTGGTGATGGACAGGAAGGCCTGGCATGCCACAGTCCATGGGTTGCAAAGAGTCAGACATGACTGAGTGACTGAACTGAACTGATAGGCTAAGTTCTAAGTACTTTATATTTATTAATTAACTACCAATTATCTAGCAATGAATGGGATTTGAGAATTGACCTAATCTGGTTAAACACTAGCATTAAGAAAATCACATGGGCGTCCCTCCTAGCTCAGCGGGTAAGGAATCTGCCTGCAAAGTAGGAGACCTGGGTTTGATTCCTGGATTGGGAAGATCCCCTGGAGAAGGAAATGGCAACCCACTCCAGTATTTTTGCCTGGAGAATCCCATGGACAGAGGAACCTGGAAGGATATAGTCCATGGGTTCGCAAGAGTCAGACAGGGTTTAGCAACTAAACCACCACAAGAAAACCAGGTAAGACTGATAATCCAGCAGTAACTTTGGATACTTGAAAAAAAAAGTGACCATTTTAAGGAAATATTGAGCTACTTATGGCACCAATCCAGGTAGTGAAACGGGGTGAATGTGCACCATTCCACTTCTTAGAATTTGCTTTCTATATTGATGCTTCAGTATTATTTTAGATCAGAAAATAACATTGTAGGACTCTCAAGGATTTTAATTAAATTCTGTAAAATGTATTTTCTCCTTTTTCAGTAGATTTTATTCATTTCTTGTTTATACAAGGCAATACATATTCAAAACAGGCTTAGGGCCCAGTGGTTTGTCCTAAATGATATGGTGCAGGTTGGTTTCTCCAGCAAACTTTCTTGTCTCTTTTGCTTCCAGGAGTTAGGATTTGTTAATGCCTTAAGCCAATTCAATTTTTCATTCCTGTTCTTATGCGGGCAGATGAAAATAGAAGGATGAAGAGGGAATGCATTATCAAACCATGTATGTTAAAAGGAAATATTTATGTATCTTATAGGAATAATAGCTCACAGCTCTGACAGAACCCACACAAAAGGAAGTTGAACTGTCAGATTGGTTTGAACCTCCAAGGGAACAGAATGTTTTCTTTTAAACTTAAAATCAGTAATGATTCACCAAACACAGTTTTGAAAATCCAGCCAGAGGTTTTCTTTATATTTTCTAAAATTATGACAATGTTTTATTACTGTGCTAGAAAAAATAGAATGTGTTATTGCTAAAAGCTAAAATATTGATCCAAAATACTGAGTCCAGAATTCTAAGCAATTAAAAGATCCACTCTATATGTCTGATACACTTTACAGGATACATTTATTATTTTTAAGTAACTCTGGTCCATTTATTTCCATAAGCTTTCACTGTCATAATCTCTTCCTCTTTTCAAAAGTCTAGTAAGACTTCAATTTTCCTTCACAGTTGTTAGTCATTCTTCTGAAGAAGAAAAATGATTTGGGAAATGATGTGGAATGTTATTCTCCTGCTGCTTTCAATCCAGAAGATGCTATGGGGTGGAACCTGCCTCGGGACCCTGCTGATCCTTAATGTTCTATCAGCATTCCCAAAGAGTCACCCTAAACAGCAGTTTTATCTATGTCTTTCCCCATGTAGAAAATGCAATTATTATCTCTGGGTGAGATTTTCATAGATTAATAAAGCTGTACCCTAAGATCATTTGAGGATTATGACTAATTGATTCATTCACTCAGTCATTCATTAATTCTTACACTTGCACATTTGTGGAAGTATCAATTCATTTATCAAGTACCCTGTCTACTAGGGTTTAAGACAAAATGGTGACTTAAAATAATTCACTGTTTATCACACATTGAAAGTGGGCATTTTGGCTAATGTGAATGGAATGGTGCTCTGTG
Source organism: Cervus canadensis (assembly GCF_019320065.1). NCBI lineage: Eukaryota > Metazoa > Chordata > Mammalia > Artiodactyla > Cervidae > Cervus > Cervus canadensis. The sequence continues at coordinate 10,165,919 of NC_057412.1, read as the reverse complement.
CTAAGCCACATCAGTCAGGTCCGACTCTTTGCAACTCTATGGACTGAAGCCCACCAGACTTCTCTGTCCATGGGATTCTCCAGGCAAGAGTGCTGGGGGCAAGGGGCGGGGGTTGCCATGCCCTCCTCCAGGAGATCTTCCAAACCCAGGGATCAAACTTGCATCTCTTGTGTCTCCTGCGTTGGCAGGTGGGTTATTTACCACTAGCACCACCTGGGAAGCCCCAGTGTGATTGGAACTATTCATATTCAAATTGAAATGGAGATGGATATAACACATATACCAAAGACCCACATGAAACTCAACACACTCAACTTATACATCACAGATCAAATTTTCATTATTTTCAGAATCTAAAAGTCTTGCAACCTTGGAACACCTCTAGCTCTGTTAACCGGTAGCACAATTAACATAATTTAAAAGACTACAGTATAAGAATTGCACATCAACATATATGTTACATTTTGCTGAGATATTTAACTTCTAATGATTTCAATAAGTATGCAGCAAAGATATTTTTCTCCATTTCCTCTTCCCTTAACTTCTATCAGACTTCGCTGATCACCAGTGTTCTCAATATTATCTGAAAAATATATGACCATTTTATATTATATGTGTATATATGGGGCTTTCCCAGTGGCTTAACAGTAAAGAATCTGCCTGCAATGCAGAATGCTCTGGAGATGCAGGTTCAACCCCTGGGTCAAGAAGATCCTTGGAGGAGGGCATGGCAACCCACTCCAGTATTCTAGCCAGATGGGTAGGCTACAGTCTATAGGGTTGCAAAGAGTCAGACACAACTGAAGCGAATTAACTTATATATATGTATACACATACATAATCATTAGTAGAACACCTTAAGCTAATACAATATTGTATGCCAATTTTATCTCAATAAGTATGTAAATTAATAAAAAAAAATACCTGATATACTAATTCAAATTGAGTTATAATGTATATTGCTTTGCAGTCCTGTTTGCATTTTTAAGAGATTCCTAATGGAAAACTATCAAATTCTATGACACCTTTTGAGAAACAATATTTTAGAGGATGGACCACCTAAAAAAATAAGCTGTAAGAAGCTGCAACTGCCATCCATATCAAGGCTAGTTGTGGGAAAAATACCAGCAAGCCATTGTATACAGGCAAATGTCCCACAAAAAGGTGATTGAATGCACAGGAGCTGTATTACTCGAGGAGAGACTTGGATAAAAACCAAAGTGACCCCAGCTGACTTTTACAGCTTTACCATTTTAGAGGTGACACGATGTAGTGAAGAGATCATGAACCCCAGCATGTGGGTAACTGTGCCTGTCACCGATCAGCTCTTTAGTCTCAAAAAACTAACAAGCTCTCTTGTTTCAGTTTTCCCATTGCGTTGGCAACTGCAACCAACAGCCCAAACTCCAGCCACTTGTTATTGTATAAAAAGTTTTATTGGAACACAGCCAATTCAGTTATACATTCTCTATGACTGCTCATGCCCTACAAAGACAGAGTTGAGTAGTTGCAGCAGAGATCGTACAGTCTTCAAAAATAAAATTTGGTTTACATAAAAAGTTTGGTGAGCCATGTTCTAGAAGTTACCAAATCCAAAGAAACTATCTTCTTACTCACAGAACCAGTTTTCCCTCCAACAGGTTGGGCCACTAATCATTACCTTCTGCTGTAACTCTACCTCTGGTTCTTTAATTCCATTTTCTCCTCTATACCTCTTATCTCTCTTGCAATGTGCATGTATTCAGTCATGTCTATCTTTATGTGACCCCATGAACTGTAGCCTGCCAGGCTCTTCTGTCCATAGAATTTTCCATGCAAGACTACTGGAGCAACTTTTGGTTTCCTACTCCAGGGGATTTTCCCAACCCAGGGAACAAACTGATACTTCTTGTGTCTCCTGTATTGACAGGCTGATTCTTTACCACTAGCACCACCTGGGAAGCCTCCCTCATCTCTCTTAATAGTCTATCTTACCCTCTTCCTCTGGCTCTTAAATTTTGGTAATTCCAAAGTTTCATCCCTATGTCTCCTAATTTTCAATACACGCTTTTTCACATTATATCCTCCACTCCTCAAAACAAAAGCAGTCCAGGTCAGCTAACATGGGCCATTCTTCTCTATCATACTAAACATGGAGCAGAAAACAATTATGTCTTTAAGCTTTTTCCCAACTGGCCATATTCCTAGTACCTGATCAGCCATCAAAACATATGGAATGCTGAGTAAGTACTTGTGGACCAAGTAAAATAGATTTCTTTTTCTGCTCTTCTTCTATCTTTTAAAATTGACCTGTAGATTAAGCTTCTCTCTTGCTATTGTGAATTCCCATCAATGTCATACACCATAACACAAATTTAAGTGTCCTAAAAGAGCTGATCCTTCCAACTCACCAGAACCAAAAATATTTTTAATCTCTCTCTCATGAGTTGATCAGGTAAAAAGGTAGAGCAATTATGTAAAAAATATTATGCTAATAGTTAAAATGTTCTAGGAACAGAAGAAAGAGAAACAGAGAACACCATGGGAGTAGCTTAACTCAATATTATGCATTCTGAGAATAAAGAGAAATAAAGACTAACTTAAAACAACTTAGATCTCAATCTCTATGCCTGAAGAAAAATAAAATAACATAGCTCTCATAATGTTAATTGGCACTACCCTGGGAAAAATAAACTGTGCAAAGTGTAGGAAGTAAATAGCTCAGTTTTCATCCTTTAATGCCATTATATAGTAGAGATTCACTGGGCTTCCCAGGTGGCTCAGTGGTAAGGAATCTGCCTGCCAATGCAGTAGACACAGATTTAATCCCTGGGTGGGAAGGATTTCCTGGAGAAAGAAATGGTAGCCCACTCCAGTATTCTTGCCTGGGAAATCCCAAGAACAGAGGAGCCTGGCGGGCTACAGTCCATTGTTTTTGCTGTTCACTCCTTGTCGTGTCCAATTCTTTGTGACCACATGGACTGTAGCCCACTAGGCTCCTCTGTCCAAGGGATTTCCCAGGAAAGAATACTGGAGTGGGTTGCCCTTTCCTTCTCCAGGGTATTGCAAAATAGTCAGACATCACCATCACCAACTCCTGGAGCTTGCTCAAACTCATGACCATCAAGTCGGTGATGCCATCCAACCATCTCGTCCTCTGTCGTCCCTTTCTCCTCCTGCCTTCAATCTTTCCCAGCATCAGGGTCTTTTCCAGTGAGTCAGTTCTTCGAATCAGGTGACCAACATATTGGAGCTTCAGCTTCAGCATCAATCTTTCCAATGAATGTTCAGGACTGATTTCCTTCCAGATTGACTGGTTTCATCTCCTTGCAGTCCAAGGGACTCTCAAGAGTCTTCTCCAACACCATGGTTCAAAAGCATCAATTCTTCAACACTCAGCCTAAAAGCATGAGTAAAATCAAAATTATTGTTCATGTGACACACAAAACAATTTCCAAATGAAAAAAGTTTCAGGAAAAGCTTTCAAATACATGTATATAAGACATGCCTTAGCAATTGTGAAGGGACTAAATCTTAAAGCCAGACTTAGATGTGGTTCAAGACCACAGTTGGCATTTGAAATAAAATTGTATTTCCTGTCCTTCTAATTTTCTGAACAAATTCAGAAAGCATGGATTGTGTGTGATATGACTGCCTCAGAAACACCAACCAACTTGGAATTACAGCTTGCACTGCTGTGTTTGGTTGCAAGCAGAATAAAAGCAGGATGATAAAACAGAGACATAACTTTGAAAGACACTAGAATATGGAAAAGAGATTAAATCTTATTAAAATATTCCTAGGCATTTGCAGCAGTTCTATAATTAATAATATTACAGTTGACTGCACTAAGTCCCATAACAGAAATTAAATTTTCATTTATGAACAGAAATAACGAGGTAACATAAAAAGATTGGGTTTGAGCTTTTCTGCTACTGCAGATTAATAATTGCCTAAGGTCTACATTCAGAATTAAGACACACATTTGATAATGTGCAGAAACACAATTCACAGAGTGTGCAAACACTCTGTAACCCTGGACTATAGTCATGGCAGGAGCTGGATACAATTTCCATTGCACCATCACTGGAGTCAGACTATTTTATTTTTGCCAATTTTATTATGCATACTGGAGGAAAGTAAATGTGTCCTTTTAGAAGAAAAAAAATGTAATATAAATGGACCCAATGGACAAAAAAAAAACAAAAAATGTACAGGTTGCCTTTTAAAAAGAATCCCTTGCAATAGACATATTCAGTACAGTATCCTTTTGACAGTGGATGAGAGCCTTGATAAGGGATTACATAGGAGTACAAGAAATCTTATGGATATGTTCTCATGGATATGTTCATGATCTTGACCGTGGTGATAATTTCACAAGTATACACATATAATATTAATCAAATCATTTAATTTAAGTATATGTGTCAGATAGTATTTGACTATACCTAATAACCTACTTTAAAAACTGAAAAGAGAAGTCAAATTCAAACTTTGCATTTTTCACAATTCTGTTGAGTGTTAGAAAGGAAATGAAAAATCTTGGCCCATCAAAAGTCAAGTAAAAGAATTTTGTCTTTAAATCTTCCTCAGAGAAACGAGTTGTGAGCAATTTGTCTTGAAAATATAATAAAAAGAGTATTTTGAAAAAAATTGCCAAATATTAGAGATAACTGATTTTTTGACAACTTATAGGTGTGTATGTAGCTTTATTATAAGCACCTTGCATGAATTAGATCATTTAATTTGAAAAGACAACCCCATGAAGTAGCAGGTACTATTATCATGATCTTATTCATATGGGAAGTATGTGCATGTGTGTGTTTGTGCCCTGTCATGTCTGACTCTTTGCAACCCCATGGACTGTCGAGCCCACCAGGCTCCTCTGAGCCTGGCAAGAATATTGGAGTGGGTGGTCATTTCCTCCTCCCGGGGATCTTCCTGACCCAGGGATCAAACTCACATCTCCTGTGTCTGCTGCATTGGCAGGCAGATTCTTTACCACTGCACCCCCTACTAAGCCCCGGAAAGTAAGTGACCAGATGGTTAATCAACTCAGACATTAGCTAGCTAGTAAGCGAGATATCAAGGAGCTAAGCCTAGGCAGTTTTACTCTAGAGTCTATTGTCCAACATGGTGTTTTGTTTACAGATAAAGTAGCAGTTAAGCATTTAAAAGAAGGAAAAGGAGTCAAAGAAAGTAAATTTTTAAATTTAATTTTAAGTAATTTAAATTTTAAAACTTTGTATTCAAGCTTTATGCAAACACACAGGCACATATATGTCAAAAAGACACAGGAGAAAATTAAAAGCTCCCAATGACCAAAGCTGGAAACATTTGAGCAGCAAAATAAAGAATATTGAATTATGACCCGAAACTTAAAACAAATATCCATGAATCTCTACTGATATAAATAAATTTCCCTTGTCTATTTAATGAATGAATAGATAAGGGATTAAAAAAAAAATGTTTCCTTGCAGAAGTATTTCAAGTTACAGGCAGATATTCCACTGGGAAGGAGGGGCAGAATGATTTCCCATATCAGAAGTGTGTGTTGCACACAGTGACTTTCTTCCAAAGAGTACAGTATGGGAAGGGGGAAAAATAACAACTTCATAACAGAAATGCCTGAAAAATAACACCTGAGCCAAGTGATCAAGGTCAACAACAAGAGTAAGTTACATTGATAGCACATCAACTATGATAGAATATCACAAGTAATATTAGTTGAGAGTAAGAGTGGTAAACAGTTGATAACCTTAATATGATGAGACAAGAATGACATGTTACCTATGTGGTCTCCCTCTCAAAAACCCCATAGTCCCAGTCTAATTATGAGGGGGAAAATCTGAAGAATATTAACTGAAGTACATTTTATGTAATTCCTGATCAATGCTACTTGGAAGATGACCTTCAGACCATCATAAACAAGGAGAGTCTGAGAAAATGTCACAGCCAAGAGGTACCTTTAGACTTCTTGCTGACTAAACGTAGTGTGATACCCTGGATTGGATTCTAGAACAATAAAGGACATATGAGAAAATAAAGTATGGGCTTTAGTTAATAATGATGTACCAATATTGGTGCATTAATCATGACAAATTAGCTTATCAATGTAAGATATTAATAATAGGAAAATCTGAGTGTGGGACATATGGAAACTTATTGTGAAACTTCTCTGTAAATCTAAATTGATTCAAAATAAACAGTTTATTTAGAAAAAAAATATATTTAATACCAGGACTGGGCCCCACAACACAAAGCAGCCTGCCTCTTCACTGGATCTGATGATCAACCAGGGTTGAGAATGACTCAGAAAGAAAGGACTCCTATGTATTGAGAAATGTGAATATTATTTATATTGATGTTATTAATGTTATATATCAGTAAAAAATTTTTTTAACTGATATTCAAATATTTTAGCAGTCCTGAAACAACTTGGATTAATGAATCATTTTCCATCTGTAAATTTTATTGACTCTGAATATAGATCTAATATTTCTGATGAAAATTTATCATTCTACTTGAGATCTTCAGTATGTATAATAAACACTAGATTTTGAAGACTTTATATGGAAAAAGAATGTAAATTATCATATCAAATTTTTTCATGTTGAAACTACATTTGGGAAACTTTGTATCAAATGAAATTTATTATCAAAATTAATTTCATCTTTTTTTAACTTTTTTAGTGTAACTATTAGAAAATTTTAAATTACACATTCAACATACTTTCTATGTCTAATGACCAGTGTTGATATAAACCACTATTCTATATGACCTAAAGTGAAAACCATAACTAGCTGTTTGCAACTATTGGAATTTTCCATTCTTGATGTCACATTGAATGTGACTGATAAAAATTGTATGGCCCCTATAGGATTACAAATATAAAATCTCTCCAGCTCCTTTCTCTTTCCAGGCCTCTGTAGAAGGAGAAGAAATCTAACACATGTTTAGGGACTAGACCTGTACATTTTAAACTTTATCAGCGTTGAGAATCACCCAGTACAAGGGAAAGAGCCTGGGCTTTGGAGATATCTAAGCAAAGCTTTGACTGTTTGTCCAGCTAACTGAACTGTGACTTTATGCATGTTTACTTAATTTCTTTCATCTTTACTTTCCTCAGCTATTAAGTAGGTGTAATAATATTATCTATCTTTCATTGTCAGTAAAATATATTGTTGTTTTTAGTTGCTAAATCATCTGACTCTTTTGTGACCCCATAGACTGTAGCCCACAAGGATCCTCTGTTTTGAGGATTTCCCAGGCATTAATACTGGAGTGGATTGCCATGTCCTCCTCCAGGGGATTTTCCTAACCCAAGAATCTAACCCACGTCTCCTGTTTTGCAGGTGGATTATTCACCACTGAGAACAACATATATAAAACAACTGGCACTTTGTAGACATTGATAATTATTTTACAAAGATTAAATATTCATTCTTTATGTACTACATTTAAGTGAAAACTATACCATTTGAGAGGAAGATATTGTAAACCCTAAATTTATTCTCTGATGATGGGGTATAAGTTCTCATGTAAACTCTTCCTCAGGAGAAACTAAAGAAAAATTGGAAAGATATAGGCTCTCCTCTATGACGGAAAACCAGGACAGCCAACCTGACTAAAATACTGTCTTTATGACTCACTCAATTCCTTTCATTTATAAGAGACCACATGGAAAACAACATGGAATCCCTGAAATCCCTAAATGATGACCACACAGTCACTTTCCATGACTCTTTGTAAAATAAATACAGTGCAAAAATAACTACATTAATACTTCAATATATTTACTTATTGAATAAAAACATAATCAAGTCCAAGAGAAGTTAATTTCTTGGCAATTAGGGTCTATATTATCACAGTCAAAGTTAAAAACCAATTTCCCCACAAACCAATCACACATTAGGGAGATCATCACTGTTACACATTATGTAACAGAGATAGGAAAGTTCTTCCAAGCAGAGTCTAAAAAGTTCATTCAAAATGAAAGTTTAAAATTACTTGAATTTTAAGCAGAATGATACAGACTTTGAGTGTAATAAAACATTTCCAAAGCTCTGATAATGCACAGCCATAGATATCCAAATATCTGTCTTGGGAAATAGAAAACCAAAACGAAGTTCTATAGTTGATTTTATTTAAAACTGCTTCATTTATCTTACAATGTAGTTACTTGACTACTTTAATTTTCATTTACTTCTACTTTAAAATTCAAAAGGAAAAGCAATGGTCTCTTTTTATGATTGGCATCAGTCTTTGCATGAGTTTTTAAAGAGGACATGTTATTTCTGTTGAATAAAAAAAAAAAATGTATTACATACTGGTAGATTAGTACTTACCAGGAAAAAATGTAGATAGAGGAACAATGCCTAGGATTTGTTACATGTATGGCCTTAAGATGCTATGTTGATATGCAGAATGGAGATAAGGAGTACATAGTCTATATAAAATTGAGCATGTTTGTATGTTCTAAACATTATTTTTTACAACAATATTTATCTATAAGTCTTTAAAAAACTTCGAAATTTTTGGCTATGGCTGCATTCAGTCAGTTCAGTCGCTCAGTCTTGTCCGACTCTTTGTGACCCCATGAATCACAGCACACCAGGCCTCCCTGTCCATCACCAACTCCCAGACACCAACCAAACCCATGTCCATTGAGTCGGTGATGCCATCCAACCATCTCATCCTCTGTCATCCCCTTCTTCTCCTGCCCCCAATCCTTCCCAGCATCAGGGTCTTTTCCAATGAGTCAGCTCTTCGCATCAGGTGGCCAAAGTATTGGAGTTTCAGCTTCAGCATCAGTCCTTCCAATGAATACCCAGGACTGATCTCCTTTAAGATGGACTGGTTGGATCTCCTTGCAGTCCAAGGGACTCTCAAGAGTCTTCTTCAACACCACAGTTCAAAAGCATCAATTTTTCGGCACTCATCTTTCTTCACAGTTCAACTCTCACATCCATACACGACCACTGGAAAAACCATAGCCTTGACTAGATGGACCTTTGTTGGTGAAGGAATGTCTCTGCTTTTTAATATGCTATCTAGGTTGGCCATAGCTTTCCTTCAAGGAGTAAGGGTCTTTTAATTTCACTGCTGCAACATCATCTGCTGTGATTTTGAAGCCCCCCAAAATAGAGTCTGTCACTGTTTCCACTGTTTCCCCATCTATTTGCCATGAAGTGATGGGACTGGATACCATGATCTTAGTTTTCTGAATGTTGAGCTTTAAGCCAACTTTTTAACTCTCCTCTTTCACTTTTATCAAGGAGATTTTTAGTTCCTCTTCACTTTCTGCCATAACGGTGGTGTCACCTGCATATCTGAGGTTATTGGTATTTCTCCCGGCAATCTTATATGGTCACCCTGCTTATTTAACTTACATGCAGAGTACATCATGAGAAACGCTGAGCTGGAGGAAGCACAAACTGGAATCAAGATTTCTGGGAGAAATATTAATAACCTCAGGTATGCAGATGACACCACCTTTATGGCAGAAAGTGAAGAGGAACTAAAAAGCCTCTTGATGAAAGTGGAAGAGGAGAGTGAAAAAGTTGGCTTAAAGCTCAACATTCAGAAAACTAAGATCATGGCATCCGGTCCCATCACTTCATGGGAAATAGATGGGGAAACAGTGGAAACAGTGACTGACTTTATTTTTGGGGGGCTCCAAAATCATTGAAGATGGTGACTGCAGCCATGAAATTAAAAGACACTTACTCCTTGGAAGGAAAGCTATGACCAACGTAGATAGCATATTAAAAAGCAGAGACATTACTTTGTCAACAAAGGTCCATCTAGTTAAGGCTATGGTTTCTCCAGTGGTCATGTATGGATATGAGAGTTGGACTATAAAGAAACCTGAGCACCAAAGAACTGATGCTTTTGAACTGTGGTGTTGGAGAAGACTCTTGAGAGTCCCTTGCACTGCAAGGAGATCCAACCAGTCCATCCTAAAGGAGATCAGTCCTGAGTGCTCATTGGAAGGACTGATGTTGAAGCTGAAACTCGAATGCTTTGGCCACGTGATGTGAAGAGCTGACTCATTTGAAAAAACCCTGATGCTGGGAAAGATTGAGGGCAAGAGAAGAAGGGGATGACAGAGGATGAGATGGTTGGATGGCATCACCGACTCGATGGGCATGAGTTTGAGTAAACTCCGGGAGCTGATGGACAGGGAGGCCTGGCGTGCTGTGATTCATGGGATCGCAAAGAGTCAGACACGACTGAGCGACTGAACTGAACGGAACTGACTGCCTGACAATATACAGCCTTGACATACTCCTTTCCCTATTTGGAGCCAGTTTGTTGTTCCATGTCCAGTTCTAACTATTGCTTCCTGACCTGCATACAGGTTTCTCATGAAGCAGGTCAGGTGTTCTGGTATTCCCATCTCTTTCTTGAAGAGATCTCTAGTCTTTTCTGTTCTATTGTTTTCCTCCATTTCTTTGCATGGATCACTGAGAAAGGCTTTCTTATCTCTCCTTGCTGTTCTTTGGAACTCTGCATTCAAATGGGTATATCTTTCCTTTTCTCCTTTGCTTTTTGCTTCTCTTCTTTTCACAGCTATTTGTAGCTATTTGTAAGGCCTCCTCAGACAGCCATTTTGCTTTTTTGCATTTCTTTTTCTCAGGGAATGGCTGCATTATAAAGTCACAAATGGGGACTCATGAAGATTTACATATTTTTTTCACTACAGAAAATTAAACTTAATTATTAACCTAAGAGATTTAGTTTGACATTTCTGTCTTTCTTTTAAAAAAATCAAATACTTTTCTTTCTAATAAAATCAAATGTAATTTCTAATGTTTAAATTGCAACATTTACCTTAGCCTTATTATTAGCTTTTGCTTTCACTGTGATTCACTTTGACTTTCTGCTATGAAAGTCATATGATTCACTATGACTTTCTTTCTGCTTTCCTCCCTGTGTAGAGAAATTCTCATTTTTTTTAAAGGGAGACCATATATATTTGCAAATTTCACTATGGAAACACTCTTTTGATATACATATTTAACCAGTCTTTTATAATTCTTTCAGTTATAAACATAAAGCAGATTACAATGAACCATCTCCCAGTTTGCCCAATCATGAAAATGCTTGTTATTTTTGTTGATTACATAAAGCAGACTTTTTATTGTTTTGGCAAACAAGATACAGAGGCTATAAACTAAACACCAGAATGGGCCATAAAATTTTTCTGTTAAATCAAACTCCATTGCTAGCCTGAGAATACATGTATAATGTAGATTAGATATATTTTTCAAAATATTATGTCCATTTCAATACACTTGCTTTCCTTTAATAAAAAAATATGACAGATGTACTGAGTTCAACGTGCAGCTGACAGAGATTATGGATCAGGCTTCATTCAAAGTGTCTTTGGGAGGAATTTGTTTCACAGGGGCAGATAAATCTAACAGTGTGTGGCAAGCCTAAATGAAATGAAACTTTCTAATTTTTGATCAACAAATCTCTGGTTTCATCAAGTGGTTGCCACGTAAAGAGAGTAATACTAAGAAGAACAGCAATGATTATGGAATTTAATTCACAAAAATAGCAAAATTAGGTAATTCAGGATGAAAAGACTTCTAATTCAGTCCTTAAATATTTGGTTTATTTTAAAATACTGATTAACTTGATCAAAGGAACTGGAGAATTTACCATTTTTAATATTTAGTAATGTTTTTTAATTTTATTGAATTATAGTTGATTTATAGTGTTCTATTAGTTTCAGAAGTACAGTAAAGTAAATCGGTTATCCATATACATTTATCAACTCTTTTTTAGATTCTTTTCCTATATAGGACATTACAGAGTATTGAGTAGAGTTCTCTGAAACACAGAACTAGCACTACAGATGCCAACTCTTTCTTAACCATTGGAAAATTCAATTGTATGATGTTGAATCACCAAATTCATTGTTTCTATGGACAAAACAATGGAAAGTCATTTGGAGTTTGATTTTCTATGTTAACAATTGATTCAGATAACTTTGGCTCATTCCCAATCTTTCCACTCTCTTTAATTTGTGTTGATCAAGACTAAATTATTCTAGGTTGCTTTATATTTGGTTGGCAGGACAGTTTACAAACAAGAGGTGCTCATGGCCATTCCAGTATCCCAAATGCCATTCAGAATATTCCAAATCACTTTAATTTAAAAACAAAAAACCTACTGAGTACAACCTTATGTGAATAAACCATGTAAACATTTAAGTCATATTTTGTTTTGATGACTGACATAATTGGGTTAGCAGAGCTCATTAGGAAAGAATACAAGCATTAGATAGTATTGAGTCATAATACTGTTCTTTATAGTTGAGCATTACTTGTCATAAGTTTTTTAAAAGTGGGGTTCTTTATATAAAAGCAGATGCACTTCACCTACTCCAATCATTGAACGCATATTTCAATTTACTTTTGGTGTAGAAACAACAGACTTTTATTAATTCTGAGCCAACTTTCCCTGGTAACAAGCAGGATGTAAACTTGCCACTAGTTATTGGAGAATACTAAACCGGAGACCTTACAAGCACCTTCTGTTCTAACCACTCAGGCTACCTTGGAACTCAAAACGGAAAGTGATGAGAATTGCAGTGCCTTAACATATCACTGCTTTCTGACATATCCCTCTAGCTCAACTGCACTTTCATTGGAAGTGTGTTTGTGTGTGCTCAGTCCCTCAGTCACATCCAACTCGTCACACAGTGGGTACCTGTGAGTTATTGTCCATTTCGTTTGTTAAGACTCTGTGGTCTGTTGGTGTGACATTTACGTCTTTTTGAGTTTTATTTTTCCACAGCCTAGAAGAAACTCATTCTTTCTTATCTTTTTAAAATGTGAAGCAAATTATTATCCCTTCTGTAAGAAACAAAAACTATTTTTACTTAGATAATTTAATTGCTAAATTTTACAATTAAATGAAGAGACCCAACAATGCAACTGGAAGAAAAATTACTTCCACCTTGCAAATTAGTAAATAAATTTCTCCATGAAAAATATCAAATGTGGAAAATGGACTCTGCTTATTATAGCCCTTCTAATCTCTTTTCCGCTTTATAAAAGCATTCCCTCCTTGTTGTCGGAGGAGGTGCACACGGTTGCACACCCCTAACTGCAATTTTCTGCTGATCCTGAACACCTCCCTCCACCTTTTTTTTTTAATCTGTAGAAATAACCGACAGTCTATTTGTGCTTGTGTTCATGAAAAGTTGCTTCAGTTGTGCCCAGCTCTTTGCAACCCTAGGGACTGTAGCCCATCAGGCTCCTCTGTCCATGGGATTCTCCAGGCAAGAACACTGGAGTGGGTTGCCATTTCCTTCTCCAGGAGATCATCCAGGGATCAAACTTAAATCTCCTAGTCTCCTCTTGCATTGGCAGGTGGGTTCTCTACCACTAGCACCATCTGCTTTAGGTCAACAGAAGTGATTACTTCTGACAGTTCCAATCCCAGACTATGACAGGCACTTAAAAGTATTATCAGTAATCTAAAAGCTGGAACCACAATATCCCCACACTGGGAATTTGCTCTCAAAAAGTCTGTATTCTTTGTACTTTCAGAGATTGGTGATAGAAGTTAAGATGAAATCCCTACAAAGTCTGTATAACTAAAATTGACTGTCCATGAAATAGAGCTTGGTTTGGTGAAACATTGCAATTAATCATCAGTTTTTAAAGAATAGAATGCCTTTAGAGCTTCTTTGGGGGAAAAAAAAATGTGAAAAGAGAAGGAAAATGCTATTATCTTTAGATTAAGAATATTTTGGAATTTAAAGTTATATTTAACAAAAAACTAATTATCTTTATTGTTGTGTCCTACTCTTTTGTGACCACATGGGATTGCCAAGGCAAGAATACTGGAGTGAGTTGCCAGTTCTTTCTCCAGGGGATCTTCCTCCAGGAGATCTTCCTGACCCAGCAAACGAGCCCACATCTCCGGCACTTGCAGGCAGATTTTCTACCAAAGTGTGCAGTCAGATTATACTCATTCATATTAATGTTGTTTCTGCTGCTGCTAAGTCTCTTCAGTCGTGTCCGACTTTGTGCGACCCCATAGACGTCAGCCCATCAGGCTCCCCCGTCCCTGGGATTCTCCAGGCAAGAACACTGGAGTGGGTTGCCATTTCCTTCTCCAATGCATGAAAGTGAAAAGTGAAAATGAAGTCACTCAGTGGTGTCCGACTCTTCGCGACCCCATGGACTGCAGCCTACCAGGCTCCTCTGCCCATGGGATTTTCCAGGCAAGAGTACAATGCTACTGTTCTTTAAAAAGTGTGTGTGTGTGTGTGTGTGTGTGTGTGTGTGTTCCAAGATTTACTTACTAGAAAATTTCCAGCAGAAAAACAAGGCATACCTCCCTAGCAAATTAACCCAAAATGGTTGAAAGTGAAAGTGTTACAACTAACTAGCTCAGTCCTGTCCAACTCAATGGGACCCCATGGACTATAGTCCTGCAGGCTCCTCTGTCCATGGGGTTTTTCAGGCAAGAACACTAGAGTGGCTTGCCATTACCTTCTCCAGAGGACCTTCCCAACCCAGGAATCACACTCGGGTCTCCCACAGTGCAGGCAGATTCTTGACCATCTGAGCCACCATGGATTGAATAAGTCATAAAAAAAAGAAAGAAAGAAAGAATGCCATTTGCAGCAACATGGATGACTGAGAGATTATCATACAAAGTGAAGCAAGTCATAAAGAAAAAGACAAATAGCATATAATGTCACTTATATGTGGAATATAAAACATGATACAAATGAGCCTGTTTACAAAATAGAAACAGACTCATGGACATAGAAAACAAATTTCTGCTTACCAAAGGGGGAAGGGGCTGGGGAGAGATAAACTAGGAGATTGGGATTAGCAAATGCAAGCTACTAAATATAAAATGGGGCTTCCCTGGTGGCTCAGATAGTAAAGAATCTGCATGCAGTGCAAGAGACCCTGGTTCAATCCCTCAGTCAGGAAGACCCCCTGGAAAAGGGAATGGTTACCCATTCCAGTATTCTTGCCTGGAAAATTCCTAGATAATCAACAAGGTCCTCCTGTATAGCATAGGGGAACTATTTTCAATATCCTATAATAAGCCATAAAGGAAAAATATGAAAAATAAAGTGTTAGTCACTCAGTTGTGTCCGACTCTTTACGACCCCATAAACTGTAACCCACCAGGCTCCTCAGTCCATGGAATTCTCCAGGCCAGAATATGGGAGTGGGTAGCCATTCCCTTCTCCAGGGGATCTTCCCAACCCAGGGATCGAACTCAGGTCTCCCACTTTGCAGGCGGTTTCTCTGCTAACTGACCCACCAAGGAAGACATATATACGTATATTCTAGTAAGTAAATCTTGGAACACACACACACACTTTTTCAAGAACAGTAATATTAATATGGATGAGTATATAATTCCCTGAGGCACCAGGGAAACCATATATATATATACATATATACACACATATATATGTACACACACACATATATATCTGTGTCAATTGCCATATACAAGAAACTAACACAAAATTGTAAATCAACCACATTTCTAAATAAATAGGCTGAACATAGAGTCCCGTTTGTAATTTCTTTGTCAATTGAATGCTACTTCTCTCTTCATTGTTATTTCTATGGACTATTTCAGCTTTGAACTGCCACAATGTCAGGAAGGTAACGGAGAGGGTTTTCAAAAGGAGTTTGGAGATTTGCCTTGAGTCTCTCAAACTTGTTTGTCAAAACGAGCAAACAAGTCTTGGTTGACTGTGAGTGTATGTCAGTATGTGTGTGTGCTCACACATGCACATGGGTTGAAATGTTTGCTCTTTTCTTGGACTATCAAAACAGTTCTGTTTTTATGTTTTACATCCAGTTTCAAATTTTATCTTCCTGATTTGACATTTCACCTTTATCCAAACCTTCAGTCAAGTGTACCATGCAATCATAATCCAACATTAATAAAATTCTGGATGATTAAGTGATACAGATGTGAAAGGGGGTTTTGAAGCAAGTGTCCTTGGTAGCAGCATCTTCTCAAGTGAACACAGTCTCAGCGCCATGGGCAAACATCCGCCAAAAGTGAGCTGCAGGGAGAACTGAGAGCAGGAAGAAGACAACTTAGGACTGTTCTTGACATAGACAACTTCATGGAATGAAGCCATGGAGGCTTGTACAGTGATAGACAGTGTTCCATCAGGAAGACTGAGAGTTTATAATTTGGAAATGAATAGTGCCTAGAGGAAAAAGCAGATATTTGGCTTAACTTCTCTCTGATCATGTGCTTACTTGTTGGTTATATTTTTGGGTGCTGACACCACTGTATTTTATTATTTCCTGTATGCAGTCAGGTTCCTAGATTTATCCACTTTGAATATTCTCAGGCAAAGAAATTAGGAAGCATGACTCTATCTAGCTCTGCTGTTTCACTGCATGCCTTCTCCACTACCTGAAAAATGCTCATCATGAAGTATCGTTCAAAGATTAAATCCTTCAAGTACACCTAAGGTATTGAGAATGGGGAGTTTTCTTTGTGAAATTAAATCACCCTCTCTTTTATAGCTCTTTTGATTTGTTTTTTTTAACATATCAGATAATGTTAACAAAGTGCTACAATAATGAAATATCAATATTCATTATATATTAATATCATTCATTATTTCAATAATGAAATATCAAATATCATTGATTTAATAAATACCAATATTCATTAAACATCAATATTTAATATCACTGAGATGCTTTACACGAACACAAGCAATACAAAATGATTTGTACATAAGATTCTCCTTGCCTAATCAGACTCATGAGTGAATATTTAATCATTTAGGTTTATTTGATTCATGAGCCATTTAAAAGTTGGTCTTGTGATATAAAATGCAGAATAAATAATTGTTCATAGATTAAGAATTTTCCAAATAAAACTCACTGGCTGAGTTTGTTGCACAAAGAGGAATGTGGAATTTATAAAAGCAATAATGCAGTGAGCCATATTCTGAAAGCAAATTGCTTTGTATATGATGAAGTATAATGCAGAAAAGTTAATTAACTGTGCTACCTTTAGTAAAGATATTTGTATTTTGTCATTTTTGTCCAGTGGGAAGATGGCAATTGCCATTGCATTTTCTAATTAATGCACTGTACATAAACGTTATAAAATGCAATGAACTAAGTGTTCTCTGAGACATTTATGAGACTAGTCTAACTTGCCACTTGTGTACCAATTAAATGCAGTTTATCACTCCCAAGATAATTACAGCAAATACATGCAACTTTCAATACATTTCTGGCCTTAATAAGTAACAGAACTTTTCAAAGGGACACAACAAATCACTTGGCAGAACACAGAACAGGAAGCTTAAGAAGAAAGGGAAGAAACCTGAGTAAGGACCAGAGAAGGAAAGTAGGTACCACTAAGGGACTAAACCATAGACTCAAAAAATGTCTGGAGACTGAACCTGAGATGCTTGCATTCACCCAATATGAATGAAAGGAGCTAAACCTATTCCAGGAAAGTAGCAGAACTCAGCTCTGGTAGACAGAAAACTCCAATGATCCGTGAAAGAAAAAAACTGCAATTTCAGCCCTCAAATTTAAGATTGCAGGCAGGAATGCTAAGTCACATCAGTCGTGTCTGACTCTTTGCAAGTCCCTGGAGGGACTGTAGCCCTCCAGGCTCCTCTGCCCATGGGATTCTCCAGGCAAGAATACTGGAGTGGGTTGCTGTGCCCACCTCCGGGGATCTCCCCGACCCAGGGATCGAACCCACGTCTCCTATGTCTGGCCTGCATTGGCAGGTGGGTTCTTTACCACTAGTGCCACCTGTTCAAGATTAAGTTAAATTTAATGGGATTTCCCTGGTGCTTCAGTGGTTATGACTTCACCTTCCAAAGCAGGGGGTAAGGATTCCATCCCTAGTCAGTGAGCTAAGATCCCACATGATTCACAGTCAAAAGACCAAGACATATAACAAGAGCAGTATTATAATAAATTCAATAAAGACGATTAAAAAATGGTCCTCTTAAAAAAAGATTAAGTTAAATTTTAAAATACGTATTTTATATGTACATCATATCCACATACATGTGACACTTCATATATATATATAAACCCAAAGGATAGGACTGGGAGACCTTCTGTGCTGGGGAACAAATCCCAATCTGGGGAGAGGTGCTCTGGGACAGGGCATGGAAGCTTTGAGCCCCGTCTCACACCCCTTTGCCCTGGGCATCCCTCCACCTGGCTGTTCCTAAGTGTACTCTTTTATAATGAACCTGTGCTCCAATAGGTAAAATGTCTGAGTTTTGTGTTCTTTTCTAGCAAGTTAACCAAGCCCAAGAAGGGAATCCTTAGCATCTCTAATCCATAGCCAGTTTGATAGTCTGGGTGACTGGATTTTGACCTTGGGGAGTAGGGGTTGTCTTGTAGGACCAAGCCCTTAACTTGTAGGATCTGACACCATCTCCAGGTGGACAGTGTCAGAATTTAGTTTAACTATAGGACACCCAGCTTATGTCACAAAGAATTTCCCAGATGTGTGGGGAACCACTTAGCACATTGGAACAGGGTGCAGAATTTTATGTATATGTTGATTTAATGCAATTCCCATAAAATTTCAAATGGGATTTTTTTCCAAGAAAATCAACATGCTTAATATCGAAATTGATATGTGAGAGAAAATGTCAGGAATAGACAAGATATCTCTGTCATGGAACTAAATTAGATATTTACCCTTATTGGAGTCATTCTATCATAAAAGCATAATATTTAATGCAGGGTCATTTGGTGCAGGTAATTTTTACAATTAAGTGATGGAACAAATCCGGAGCCAAGTATAGGAGTAAGTAGAAGACAACATTTTTACTTGCTTTTTCTATTTTGGAAAGTTTCTCACTCTAAGATCCTTCAGGTCTCTATTGAAATGGCACTCCCCAGTAAGGACTCTTCTCTGGATACCCTATCAAAGTTTTAATCTCCAAATATTTGTCTGTAATTCTTATAAGAAACATGCAATATTAAGACTCTTTCAGGTATAGGTTATAATAACCATCCAGAGCTCAATGAATGATTTATTTGAAGAGTAAGGTAATATTGACATAAAGCAAGCAAAGTTGAACAACCAAGCCTAGAAGCAAAAGTTTGCAAATCTTTCCTTTAGAGTAATAATTGATATATCTTAGTTCATTAATCTCAAATTCTATTTCAAATGCTCCAGTTGGTTATATCTGTCCTTTTCTGCTTGACTTGCACTTCTCACTCTTATTTCCAAGCCTGTACACAAAGCTATGATCTCAATTGACTAGAAGTACTGCTCCCCCTTCACCAATTTATCCAGATCCGATCCCTCCAGCCAGGCTCTGGCTTCAGAGGCCATCCCTTCTGCACCAGTCCTTGATTATATCTGCACACTTCTGAGATGGAGCTGCCCTTTCCCCAGCCTCACGGCAAGCTCTCAGTGTCTGCTTACATTCTCTCCATTTGAAATCATTGATTGCTTCTGTTCTACTTAGTTTCTGCCTTCCTGGCATATACCTGGACTCTACCTTCCACAATGCATTAGTCCTTTAGAATCCTAGTCTTCCTGCCTGGCTCATTTAGCTTCTACCCTAGTCACCATTTCTTCAGTTCCCTGACCTCCATCCTTGTATTTTCACACTTCATTTGTTCATTACTTAACACACACCCAAAATCAGGGCAAAATAAGCACTCAGCAATTGCTTGTTGGATGAACAAATGAGGGAGTAGATGTTCCATTTTACAAATGTGCAGGCTGGAGGTCAGAAACCAAATTTTTGTGCAATTTTCTCTGCACCTTAGCACAGTGCTAAGTATATAAGAAAAACTATTATAAATTATTAAACAATACAAATATATATGAATTCTATTTGCATAAGTGTGTGAATACTCTTTCAGAGCTGATCTCAAACAGAAAACTCCTATATGTCGGCAGGGTGGTAATGGTAGTCAGTGATAGAGCTGAGAGGAAAAGAGCCAAAAGGACTTGAGAAGTCAGGGAGTAAGATTTTTCCTTGTTTGTCATTTACTGGCTTTGGCACCTCTATAAACCTTGTACCTTCACAACGTGTGGCACAGAGCAGGTCCTCAGATGTTTTTTGCTGAATGAATGAAAGTGTTCATAAGGTAGAATTCTGAGTAAGCAGAAGGCATATCTAGCAATAGTCTAGGCTTCCCTGGTAGCTCAGCTGGTAAAGAATCTGCCTGCAGTGCAGGAGAGCTAGGTTCGATCCCTGTGTTGGGAAGATCCCCTGGAGGAGGGCATGGCAACCCACTCCAGTATTCTTGCCTGGAGAATCCCCATGGACAGAGAAGCCTGGCAGGCTACAGTCGACCAGGTCACAAAGAGTTGGACACAACTGAGTGACTAAGAACAGCACAGCGATAGTCTATGACCAGTATTTAGTAGGAAATGGGGATATCTAAGCAATTAGTATTATTTATCCTACACTGCTGGGTGGTGAATGACAGTGCATGATTACTTCGATCAACTCCAACAACAAGAAAACACAAGGAGTTTCTATTTCAACATAAACTTCATATTACTTTCTGGTTGGTTAGTTAAATGCCCTACATCTCTTTTCTTAACATTTTACTGAACACATTGTATTTTTCACATTTAATAGTGTCAAGACTTTTCACAGTAGGGTTTACATTTGATGTTACCACACAATAGACAATTCCCAAGGCAACCTATAATTCCAATCCATTAGGCTAATGGATTGCAGCTGCTGTGAGCAGTGGGCATGTCATCTTTCGAAAATGAAGTCTAGTAAGACACAAACTATAAAAATAAATAAACTGAGAAAAAAGACTACATCTAGCTGACATAGATGGTTATTTTCTTTGTTTCCTTAGATAAGTTTAGTAAATAGGCAGCATTAACAGAACTTTTAGGATTAGATATGAATACATAAGGATAATTGCATTATAAAATATTGAAAAAGTTACAAGAGTGTTAGATTTCTGGGGAGGGGGAAGTCTTGGTTAATCGATATACTTTATTTCCTTTCTTTCAATTTCTATTTTTAAAAACTCATTATTATTGCATGCCTTGGCTTGTTTATTATACCATTTATCATTATAGATTTTTTCAAGTGATATTAATAGGGCACATTCTTGAGGCTTTCTTAGTGTAAGAAATTGCTCATGGGAGGAATAGATCTGCCATGAAAGAAAGTAAAACATCACCAAAGGGAGTCGGTGATTTTAATTTCTCTGAGTCATTTCTCTGAATTGCAGAAAAGCAAATATGTTCTTTTAAATCAATTTCATGGAGTTAAAAAGGAAATGTTATGTTCTCATAACACACCTGGCTTCTTTTCTCAGAACATTGAAAGTCTATCCCTTGGGAGAAGACTGGGGAGGAAGTGAGGAGCCCAAACCCCACCTGGTCTAGCTATGATAGACTATTCCCTTAATAACTAATGACTTTCACTTTATGTCATCTTCATCAGAACTTGAACGCCACAGAAATATTCTTCCTGCTTTCAAAGAAAAAATGCTGCTAAAATATATTGTATATGACTAATCTGTGGAAGTCTTTTTATGGGGAATAATGTGAAATATCATTCTCAATGTTCATTCTGAAAAAGTTCACTCTAAAAGTAATTTTCTTCATGTGTCATCAATGTCAGTATTGGTACCAATTTTGATTTGTTTATGAGAATGCAGTAGGTTTTGTCAAATAAAAAAGAGGAGATAAGAAAAATGAAGGAAAAGAAAAGAGGATTGAAAAGGGAAGGAAGGAAAGAGGTAGAGAAAAGAGAGGGTAAAAAGGGAGAGCATGGAGGGAAGGGAGGAGAATTTCTCTCCAAAGGAAAAATTATGGGAAAGTCATGATTTTGACCCCAGACTTTTTGCATATATTCCACAATCTGGAGCAGGGAAGAAAAATGTGAGAAAGTAGGATAAATAAAGCCTTAGAAATAAAGACTTCAAGGAGTATGCGTGTTCATTTAAAGGACAAAGGAATGTTTTCATTGTAAGAATGATGTAAAGAAATGTATTTACATAGTGGAAGTGATCACGTGTTCAGACACTAAGAATCTACCATCATTTCTTCCCACCAGCTTAGGAACATATATGTGGTGAGAAGTTTGATCCAACCAGGCTCCTGTGAGACATCGTTGGTGGTCCAGTGGTTAAGACCACCAGTGGTTCATACTTCCAGTGCAGGGGGCTTGGGTTTGATCCAGTCTGGGAATAAGCTTCCACATGCCACCCATGTGGAAAAAAAAAAAAAAAAAAAAAACAGCAAACAAACAAACAAAAAAACAGGCCCCTGTGGGAAAAGCTTGGGGTGTGTACTCAAGTTGACAAAAGAATGGCCTCCACCATCAAACCCGCTGGGGAATGCTGAGAGAGGCACGGGAACCCTGGGAAAGGGCTCCAATGACACAGACACTGCTCGGCATCACCAGACCAGCTGTCATGCTCAGTAGGGACCTAGTGGTCAGCCCATTGCTTGGGGCTCCTGCTACTTCTAGGAGAGTGAACATGAGCAGCTTGGTAGGACAGCAGAGTTGGGAGGCTGCTAGAAAAGGTGATCAGGTCACGTTGGAGCTCCAGGAGCTCAGGTGAACCAGCTTGGATGGCCCTCTGGCTGGAGAGTGGAAGTGACCCCGTGGAGGTCTTTCCTTGAAGCAGCTCTTGGGTGTCTGTGACGCCGGCGCCTCCCATCCCTCCTCCTTAGGATGTCAGAAACGAGCTCACCCTTGGTGAGCAGTTTCTAGGCAAGGGAGACAGTAAGGAAGGCCCTTATCCATGTTCCTACCAGGTTCTAGCCCTGGTACCACATACCCAGAGAAGAAAGATCCCCCTGGGGCTGAGGATAAAGGACCCACAGAGGCCTCCAACTTTTTCCAAGGACAAATGACCCAAACACTCAGGTGAAAATGAAGGATTATTGAAAGGAAAGGATTTAAGGCTAGAGTTTGATTTAATGTTCTGCCCTTCCTCACTCCAAATTTCACTTGAAGTCACCCCAAGCAGGGGCAAGGTCATGCAGAGAAACATCAAATGATTTAGCAGCCCTAGCACCTCCCAAAACTAGGGACACAATCTGTGCGGTCAGTGGTTGTGGGTAGAGAGAGCGGTGCGTTGTGTAAACTGTGTTAAATGACCACCATGGAACTTCACGTCAAACTCTGTTAGAGTCACAGCATGTTTTTCGGAGTTCTTTAGAGAATTTAAAATAATGTACATCAGGAACACGAAGCTTCTTTCAGTAAGCTGTTCCAGAGGATGTCAGGACTGTCACAGCTGATAAAATTGCTAGGAAATGGACTGTGATTTGTAGTCTTTTATCCAACTGTTTTGACAACCTGGAGACATATTTGTTGTCAATCATTCATCCTTCCTTCAAATTCCCCTCAGTTGCAAACAGGATAATTTTTATTCAGTGAGTTTCCAGGAGCAGCTAATACCCATATTAAAAATTAATATTGGTGACTGTGTCTGAATGGAGCAGCTAACTTTTTCCAAAATTCTTGATTTTAATAAGTTGTATGTTCATAGCTTTCTACATAATCCCTAAAAATAGCTGAAGAAGCTCAGCAAAAGTAGAATTTTTTAGCACCCAATTTGATCCAATTATCTTTTGATACGAGCCTATGAGAGAAGTTTTGAAGTGAAGTGTTAGAAGCTCAGTCGTGTTTGACTCTTTACGACCCCATGGACTATATAGCCCCCAGGCTCCTCTGTTCCTGGAATTCTCCTGGCAAGAATACTGGAGTAGGTAGCAATTCCCCTCTCAAGGGGCGCTTCCCAACCTAGGGATCAAACCCGGGTCTCCCACATTCTTTACAGGCAGATGCTTTACAGTCTGAGCCAACAGGGAAGCCTATGATAGAAGTTGCACCAAAAAAAAAAAAAATTGCAGTAGTAGTTACCCCTGAAGGTGACATAATTACAAATCTTTGATAAACTGACTTCTCATTTTTAGTAAAGAAACTTCAAGGAGGATCAAACAAGATGGCAGAGGAGTAGGTGGACTTGGAGTATATCTCTCTCCACAGATATATCAGGAAGACACCTTCAGACACAGAAGTGCATGCAGAACACCAGAGATCGGACAGGAGTACCTGGCCAGTGGAGAAGAATGTATAGAACCAACAAGACTCGGTAGGATGAAGGAAGTAGGGAGGGAAAACAAGAGTGTTAGTAGGACTGGACCTGTCCTCAGCGGGTTGAGGAAATGAAGCAAGGGTCAGATCCCCACATTTGGGGAAATTGTCTGAGTCAAAGGAGAAACACTTAAGTCTGAGAGTGAAACAGCTGATCTGTGGCAAACTAAATGGAATGAGAATCAGACAGTCCTTGCCACAGCCGTGCATACCCCAGACAGGAATGCTGGTCCCCTGGAAGGCTCAGTGGCTGGGAGCTGGAATTTAAGGATTGTGGAGCAATCCCGGAGTGAGGATTGCTATTGACCGTGGAGAAATGGATTGAGGGGATGTGAGGGAGGAGATTGTGGTGGGAAATGTCAGGGGAGGAAAGCCAGGCAACCATAGAAGCAAGGCGATACTACTGAGTCACACGTAGGGGGTGGAGCAATCACTATAGCCTCTCTATCCCCACACCCCAGCATCAGCAGCTGAACAATAGAGAGGTTGCCCCATCAAACACCTGACAGTCTGAACTACGGGGTAGGACTCCACCCAGGATGCCCCTTTAAATGCCTGGTGTACTGATCTACAGAGTAGGACCACCACCGGGGGGGTCCTTCTATGTGCCTGACACTCTGAACAAGAGAAGGACCCCAGGCAAGGCAGCCCTCTAAGTGCCTGAATGGGCAGAGCTAAGGAGAAAGACTGTCCAAAGAGGCCTTCTGATCACCAGCTACAAGAGGCTCAAAGAAAGACTCTGTTAGGGCCATAACTCCTGAGGTGGAGGCAGTCCATATCTCTGCAGAGTTGGCACCGCCAGGGTCCCCGAGAGCCAAGCAGCTGTGCCACCTTCATGCTCAGCTCTCACTGGGGCAGAGCGGCCACAGGCAAGAAAAGTATTGTGTCTATGCACACAGAGTCACTTTGGTAGTGTCTGACTCTTTGTGACCCTGTAGATTGTGGCCTGCCAGGCTTCTCTGTCAGGGACGGGGGCTTCTCCAGGCAAGAATACTAGAGCGTATTGGCCAACACTGGTTGCTACCTTCTAGAGCACTGTATTTCCTGCTGCCGTAGCCACCAGCCCCCCTGAGTACCCGGTGCTGCCAGAACCCCTGCGACCTAGGCAGCTGCAGCACCTCCACACCTGGCCCTCACGGGGCAGACCCAAGTCCTCCAGGGCAGCCTCAGGAGCAAACCCCAGTAGACGACCCATATCCAGAGGTGGAAATAAAACCGCAGTTGAAAGCAGGGGGCAGTGTGACTAAGGAAGAAGACCCCAAACCTTCCCATCAGCTGTACAAGCTTCAGATTAAATCCACACGTACAAGCTTCAGATTAAATCCACACGATCAACTAGGCAGACTCTGTGTCTATGGAATATATAAAAGGACAGTGAGAGCTCCCGCAAAAGAAAACGCACTAGTTCTGATAATTGGACATTGGAGGCAAGAACACACAGGAGCAGGACCAGATTAGAACCTGAGCCGCCCCACAGCAGGTCCGGAGATCAGCACAGTGTTGGAGGGCCTCCTAGTGGGGTAAGGTGGGCTGTGACTCCCAGCGAGGGAAAGGATTCTGAAACCAGTGACTCAAGAAAAACATTTATGATTCTTATTTTTTGACTTGTTCTATAGATTCTTTTGGATTTTCTCTCTTCCCACCCCCCACCCCCCACTTCTTTTCCCCTTCTGTCGTAGTTGTTGGTTTTATTGGCACTAAGAAATCCACTTAAGCTTTTGAGGGTTTTTTTTTCCTCAGTCACATTTCTTATTGCTGTTATAAACCTCTGCCCCTACATTGGGCTTTGGCAGTTCTGTGGAGTTTTCCTTTTTTTTTTTTTTTTCTTCTCTCTTTTTTAAATTTCAATTTTTAATTCCTTAAACCTATTATTATTTTTTTCTACATTTATTCCTTTATTTGCTTTTCTTACAGTTCTTTTCCCCTTGCAGTTAATCTTTAATGTATATAAATCTTCTTTATCTACCTCTATTTAACTTTGCACATCTATTCTTTCTTTTCTTTCTTTCCTTTCCTCTCAAGATATTTGTTAGTTTTGTTTTCATTGCTTTATTCTGCACTTGGCACCTTGCTTTAGTTTTGTTTTCCAGTTTGTGCTTTAGTTAGTTTTGTTCTTAACTGGTAAATATAATTTTTGATTTACTTTGTTTGCTGGGTCAATCTACTGTACCTTATTTTTGTTGGACTGTTTTGACTTTATTCATGGGTGTATATGTATATGTGTAAATTCCATTATTTTAATTATTATGTTCCTGATTTTCTAACTGCCATTTGTCTGGGGTTTCCCATTTTTGGATATTTGTTTTAATCTCACTTAATGCCATAACAAACCACTTGTGGAATCTTTGTTCCTGACCAGAGATCAAGCCCTGAGCCTTTGAAGTAGGAGCACTGACTCCAAGACCCTAGACTACCAGAGAACTAACCCTAGGGAGTATCAAACAGTGAGAACTCACACAAAGGAAACCACTTGAATTCAGGACCCAGCATCACCCAACCACCAGTAGCACCCTGTACAGGACTCTCATCTAAACAACAATCAAAGCAAAAACACAAACCCAATCCTCAGCAGACAGGATTACCACCTCAATCAGCCTTGCACATCAGAGGAAAAACAAACAAAAATTCAACACAAATCTCACCCTATATAAACCTTACACAAACAACTGGACCAAGCCTAGGAGGGTAGAAACCAAAAGCAAGAAAGAATTCAACCTTCTTCAAGGAAAGAATTCAACTTTTCTTGAAGCCTGGGAAAAGGAGACCTCAAACAAAATAAGTTTTTAAAAAAAATAATGAAAAGTCAGAGAAATACTACACAAATGAAGGCATGAACTAGAAACAATAAGAGAAGAGGAAATAGGCAAACTACCAGAAAAAGAATTCAGAATAGTGATAGTAAAGATGACAAAAAAATAGAAAATAAAAACCTTGAAAACAAAATGGAGAAACTGCAAGAATCAATTAACAAAGACCTAGAAGAATTAAAGAATAAACATACGGAGACAACACAATTACCAAAATTAAAAATACCCTAGAGGGAATCAATAGCAGAATATCTCAAGCAGAACAACAAATCAGTGAGCTGGAAGATAAAATGGTGGAAGTAACTTCGAGAGAGCAGAATAAAGTAAAAATAATGAAAAGAACTGAGGATAGTCTCAGAGACCTCTGGGACAATATCAAATGCACCAACACTCGAATTATAGGGGTCCCAGAAGAAGAAGAGAAAAAGGGCAAGAGAAAAGTTTTGAAGAGATTATAGTTGAAAATTTCCCCAACATGGAAAAGGAAATAGTCAGTCAAATCCAAGAGGTGCAAAGAGTCTCACACAGGAAAACCCAAGAAGAAACAGGGCCAAGACACATACTAAACAAAGTAACAAAGACTAAACATAAAGAAAGAACATTGAAAGCAGCAAGAGAGAAGCGACAAGTAACATAGAAGGGAAACTCCATCCGCTTAACAGCTGATCTTTCAGCAGAAACTCTGCAGGCCAGAGGGAATGGCAGGATATTTAAAATACTGAAAGGGAAAAATCTACAACCAAGATTACTATACCCGGCAAGGGTCTCATTCAAAATTGATGGAGAAATAAAAAGCTTTTCAGACAAGAAAAAGTTGAGAGAACTCAGTACCACCAAACCAGATTTACAAGAAATGTTAAAGGGACTTATATAGTCAAGAAATACAAGAGAAGAAAAAAGATCTACAAAATCAACCCCAAACAATTAAGAAAATGACAAAGGGCACATATATATATATATCAATAATTACTTTAAATTTAAATGGATTAAATGCTCCAACCAAAAGACACAGACTGGCAAAATGGATACAAAAACAAGGCCCATATATATATTAACTACAAGAAACCCACTTCAGATCTAAGCACACATATAGCCTGAAAGTGAGAGGATGGAAAGATATATTCCATGCAAATGGGAAGCAAAAGAAAGCTAGAGTAGCAATCCTCATATCGGTCAAAATAGACCTTAAAATAAAGAAGAGTACAAGACATAAGGAAGGACAAGGGATCAGTCCAAGAGGAAGACATAACAACTGTAAATATCTATGCACCCAAGATCATGGCACCTGGTCCCATCACTTCATGGCAAATAGATGGGGAAACATAGAAACAGTGACAGAGTTTATTTTGGGGGGCTCCAAAATCACTGCAGATGGTGACTGCAGCCATGAAATTAAAAGATGCTTACTCTTTGGAAGGAAAGTTATGACCAACGTAGACAGCATATTAAAAAACAGAGACATTACTTTGCCAACAAAGGGTCTGTCTAGTCCAAGCTATGCTTTTTCCAGTGGTCATGTATGGATGTGAGAGTTGGACTATAAAGAAAGCTGAGCACCAAAGAATTGATGCTTTTGAACTGTGGTGTTGGAGAAGACTCTTGAGAGTCCCTTGGACTGCAAGGAGATGAAACCACTAAATCCTAAAGGAAATCAGTCCTGAATATTTTTTGAAAGGACTGATGCTGAAGCTGAAGCTCCAATAATTTGGCCACCTAATGCAAAGAACTGACTCACTGGAAAAGACCCTGATGCTGTGAAAGATTGAAGGCAGAAGGAGAAGGGGACAACAGAGGATGAGATGGTTGGATGGCATCATCAACTCAATGGACATGGGTTTGGGTAGACTCCAGGAGTTGATGATGGACAGGGAGGCCTGGTGTGCTGCAGTCCATGGGATTGCAAAGGGTCAGACACGACTGAGCAACTGAACTGAATACACACACCCACACACACACACACACACACGCACACATATATGTGAATCACTATGCTCTATACCTGAAACTAACATAACATTGTAAATCAACTATACTTCAATTAAAAAAGAATTAAAAACTCTAAAATCGGGAACAAAAAAAAAAGAGTGCGATACAGACTATGACATTCAAAAGTATATTAGAACCCACTCGTTTTGATATCCTGGATAAAAAGTCACAGATCTATATTATGTATATAGCCACATGTCTTCCTGCTTTAACTGAAAAGAGAAAAAAAAAATTAACAGCTGAAGAAAAAAAGCTAGAAGTTTAAAATGGGTGTATATTTCTAGAAACCTTTGTAACTTCAGCAGTCAACATTTAAAATGTGCTGTGCTCATTAAAGGATCCACAGAGGTAAGACTTTTCAATGTAAAATATTTTGTGGATACAAATTTTTTTTTCATTTAACATTATATTCTAAGATAAATTATTTGTGATCAAAAGACAACATCTGCTTCATAAATAAACACTTTTAAAATTGAAGTGTTTTTTTTTTTTTAATTTCACAGCTTGTGGCTGTAACAATTTATGTGAAGTTCTTAAAATGATCCATTCTTTTCCAAACACATTCATCTGTTACATAAAGGGAGGACAACACCTTCTAGTGGAATCTATAAATAAAATGTATTTCTTGGGCTTGTAGCTGAGATAATATAACATTCCAAGTATCTTTGTTCACGAGCGTGCTACCAATAGGATCTCCCCACTGTTAAAAGTTATCATGCTTCCCCACCTTCTTTCATAATTTATCTGGCAAACTTGGCATGAAGATGACAACTTAAGCTAAAAATCTGTCAAAACAAAGAATAAGCTAACAGGCAGCTCGAAGGCTGATGCAAAAATGGAACACATGTCAACTAGAAGAAAATGTATGTTATATACATTCTTGTTCAGAAAGTAGGTACATCTCTGTTTGCTGAACTAAACACATATTTCTGTGCCACCATTAATTGTCAGGTATAGTGCAACATGGGCTTCCCTGGTGTCTCAGTGGTAAAGAATCTGCCTGCCAGTGCCTTCCACTGCAGGAGTCTCGGGTTCCATACCTGGGTTGGAACAATACCCTGGAGAAGGAAATGGCAACCCACTCCAATATTCTTGCCTGGGAAATCTCATGGACAGAGAAGCCTGGTGGGCTACAACAGTCCAAGGGGTTGCAAAGGAATCAGACAAAACTTAGCGACTAAACAACAACAAACAATAATATAAGGTACTTAGGATCCATCGGTGAAGACAGTGTGTGTGCGCAGTCTTTAAGTCATCTGTTACCATTTCCTTCTCCAGGGAATCTTCTAGATGCAGGGATCAAACCCAGGTCGACTGCTTGGCAGGCAGATTGTATACCACTGAGTCACCTAGGAAGCTCCAATCAAGAACAGAATCTGATAAAATAAGATGCTCATCATCTTACCTAGTTCTTTCTAGTACATACCCCTGAAGTTGGATCCTTTAAAGATCAATTAAAATAAGACTTGTGTAGGAATATCATCAGACATTATAGAATTTAAGAAATAATACTCTTGCTGCATGTAGACAAGCATACTAGTCTAGTACATTTCTAGAGCAATTTGACCTTCTTTTAAACTTAAAAATGTGCATAGCTTACCCAGCTACTTCACTTCTAGGTGTAAAGCCTAGAGAAGTTTTCTTTTTTTTTCTTTTTCTTTTTTTTTTTTTTTAATTAGTTGGAGGCTAATTACTTCACAACATTTCAGTGGGTTTTGTCATACATTGATATGAATCAGCCATAGATTTACACGTATTCCCCATCCCGATCCCCCCTCCCACCTCCCTCTCCACCCGATTCCTCTGGGTCTTCCCAGTGCACCAGGCCCGAGCACTTGTCTCATGCATCCCACCTGGGCTGGTGATCTGTTTCACCATACATAGTATACATGCTGTCCTTTTGAAACATCCCACCCTCACCTTCTCCCACAGAGTTCAAAAGTCTGTTCTGTATTTCTGTGTCTCTTTTTCTGTTTTGCATATAGAGTTATCGTTACCATCTTTCTAAATTCCATATATATGTGTTAGTATGCTAGAGAAGTTTTCAAGAGCTTGTGCATAAGAACACCTTCACAAAGAATTTTACAACAGTGTGGTAAAATAATCAAAATACCCATCAGTATAGGAATAGATGAATAAACTGTGTCCTATTTGTGT
Organism: Cervus canadensis; assembly: GCF_019320065.1. NCBI lineage: Eukaryota > Metazoa > Chordata > Mammalia > Artiodactyla > Cervidae > Cervus > Cervus canadensis. The sequence goes on along the minus strand of NC_057412.1, from coordinate 10,134,857 downwards.
GGTGAAATTATGTGCAGTTGAAAGAAAACAAAGATAAATATATAACAAATTTATGTGCATTGACATAGATATCTTAGTTATAATGCAAGCAAAAACATCTGCTCTTATCCTGAAAGTGTTCATTTCTGTTGTACATTTTTAAAATATCTTAGAATATAATAAGGATGGATACCAAATTTAAAATAATGTGTCCTTCTGGGGAGGGAGAGAGGAAAATCAGACCAAGAGGGCAGCAAAGAAAGCTTAATATGTTATCTATAATATTTTATTTCATATAGAATTACTCTAAAGCAAATGTGACCAAGTATTAACACTGGACATGGTGTTAAAAGATGCTTTTCTTTTCTTTCTTTGTTTTGAGGAATGTGACATTCTGAATAGGAATAAAAATAAACAATGAGCTAGGAAAATATGTGGTTGCTTTTGTTTGCTTTTAATACCCTTAAATGTTGCTCTCAGCCATAGCGTGACTGTTGATTTTCATAAATCAGTCCTTTAAGTTGACTATCCAAGGTGCTTTCTACCCAATACATTTTCCTCACTCTAGAATTTTGAACTTTGTTTTATTTTGGAATAACTTAAAAAAACAGTATGGTAAAAAGGCTCTGGTTGAGGAGTCATGGTTTAATTCTTGATGGTTAACTCTACAGAATTCAACTAGAGTGGACTTCAATACTTTGTGGCTAAGTGTATAAAAACAGGTAAAGAGAAAGGAAGACAAAAAGGAAAAATAACACTCTTGTTTAATGATACTTTTTAAGGTTTCTTATTTGGTTGTCTACCTTAGGCCCTGAGTAAGGTAAGCCTCCTTAGATGGTGATGCTCACAGCCCACACCACAGAATGAAACCAATAACAGTAAGAACACCAGCAGACCAAACACATTTAGGCTTGAGCAGAGCTAGCTTTGAGCATTTCAAAATAACTGCATAGATATACTCACTCAGTTCAGTTCAGTTCAGTTGCTCAGCCATGTCTGACTTTTTGCGACCCCATGGACTGCAGCACTCCAGGCCTCCCTGTCCATCACCAACTCCCAGAGTTTACTCATATTCATGTCCATTGAGTTGGTGATGCCATGCAACCATCTCATCCTCTGTTGTCCCCTTTTCCTTCCATCTTCAATCTTTCCCAGCATCAGGGTCTTTTCAAATGAGTCAGTTCTTCACATCATGTGGCCAAATTATTGAAGTTTCAGCTTCCAATGAATATTCAGGACTGATTTCCTTTAAGATGGACTGGTTGGATCTCCTTGTGGTCCAAGGGACTCTCAAGAGTCTTCTCCAACACCACAGTTCAAAAGCATCAATTCTTCAGTGCTCCGCTTTCTTTATAGTCCAACTCTCACATCCATACATGACCACTGGAAAAACCATAGCTTTGACTTACTCATATACACATTAATATTACTTCATGGGATAATAAATCATTAACTCAACTTGGGTTCTCAAAAATGAACTCTACCAATTTTAATATTTAGCAGATCTCCCTACATTGTTCCCAGAGTTAGCACTTCTATAATTTCTCTTATTTCCAAAGCATTTAACATTTTTTAACATTGATCATTTTTCCTCTCTGAGATCCCAATATCTAGCTACAATAGTTTGATTAAGACACCCCAGTTTCATCTCTTGTTTCTCTTGCAGTATAGTGATAAAGGAAGATATGACTATTACTATATACTTTACATTTGAATAAAACAATGCTAATGAAATTAGGTGGCATTGCAATATACATGTATTTGATAAGCACACCTATGGATTAAGTTTAAGATTGATGGTTCTTCCTAGTTTTCTATGATGAGCTTGTTGGGGAAGCAGTTGTGTAGTATTTCAAGAATGGTAGCATTAACAACCAGAGAAGGCAATGGCAGCCCACTCCAGTACTCTTGCCTGGAAAATCCCATGGAAGGAGGAGCCTGGTAGGCTGCAGTCCATAGGGTCTCTACGAGTCAGACACGACTGAGCGACTTCAATTTCCCTTTTCACTTTTATGCATTGGAGAAGGAAATGGCAACCCACTCCGGTGTTCTTGCCTGGAGAATCCCAGGACAGGGGAGCCTTGTGGGCTGCCGTCTATGGGGTCGCACAGAGTTGGACACGACTGATGCGACTTAGCAGTAGCATTAACAGGGGTATCATTAGTTGTTACAAAGTCTTGTTATCAATTTATCTTAAACATGATTATAAAGGAAATTTATTAACTCTCTATTTTAAAACACCCTCCAATTCTTTTTTTTTTTTTTGTCACAGATGCAAGGCAATAGAAAACAAGCAACAGCCATGACTGCTTCTTGGTTGCTTTCTCCAGTAAGCATCACATAAATACAGAATTTATTTGATCATGGTACCAGTTTGTTTATGATTTTTGTGGCTGAAAAACAGACAGCTGACAGTAGGTTTCAAAATGATAATTGTGACATTTAATGAGAGAGCAATGGTCTTAAAAGAATCCAAGTGGTGGCTTTTTACCATTAAGGCAGATGAAAACCCTACAGTGAAATTATTTTTCTTTCCTGTTTTAAAAATATTAGTGAAAGTTACTCTTGCTCTTTTTTTTTCTGCCTGGTCTGTGCTTTGTGTACAATTCAGTATTAAAAGACTAAATTTCTATTGGGTAAAATTCAGCACTGTGTATATCAATTTCCTTTGAAGTCACTTTAATTGTCTAAAACATTCCATGTTTTTATAGCCCCCGAAACGTCCATTTAAAATGACCAAAAGAGAGTAAGGATCCTAGGCAAATATAATTTTAAAAGTTTACGCCAATAACATAATAAACTTTTGCTTTAGCAAAGTTCTCTAAAATTCCCTTTCTGCATACACTATAGGCATCATAAATGCATAACAATGATATTCATTTCCCTAGGACATTCAACCTATTTACCTAGAATTTTATTGTGAAACATGTTGCTAAATATTCCATTGTAGGACTCTTTCCATGGTATCCCCCAAATTTACTGTTTAAAGTGGTTCATTACGAGTTATTTTGTTAGCTTTTGCCTGCGTGCCCTGCAGTTAGAGTCTGAGAAAGGCAGATAAGTGAAAGCTATAGAGATTCATGGCTCACATATTTTATTTATTTGAATTGTAAGTTACAGCTGCTCGCTGACAGAAATAGAGAACCACTCTAAAGGAACCTCAAATAAATGTCAGGAAGAATCCAAACCTTGTACTTCTGCTAATTTCACAATGAACAGGCCACTTCTGACATCTCAGCTTCTAAAACTGAGCATTGGCTGTATCTTCCTGACTCTTTACAGCTTGTTCGGGGAGGTCACTCAGCAGTAAAGGTCCTGGGAGAAGGCTGGCAAGTAGTCATGAACAGGAAACAGCCTGTGTGAGCCTTGGTGTAGACACAGCTCATTTGGCAGAGTGGAATGCATGTGATGCTGTGGCCAAATCATCTTTAGGGACATAATCATCCTAGAGTATATTGAGCGTTATTTCCTTATCTGAGGAGAAACAGGTTTCTAGGAATATTAGAAGACATTTCTTTTTTAACATTTCTTAACTTTGGTCTCTTTTTCCTCTCTGAAATCCCAATATCCAGCTACAATAGCTTGATTAAGATACCCCAATTCCAACTCTTGTCTCTCTTTCAGAAATGGCAAATGTAATTTTTTTATAAGTAACTACCATGTAGGTTTGTTTCACTCACGCACAAAAAGGAGAATTCAGTTCAAAGTTTTCTTCTGTGTTGCTTTCTGCCCTATTTCCGCCTCTTTCACATTTGCCCACTGCTGTTTTTCAGTCTCTAAGTTGTGTGTGACTCTTCGGGACCCCATGGACTGCGGGATGCCAGGCTCCTCTGTCCTTCCCTGTCTCCCAGAGCTTGCTCAAATTCCTGTCCATTGAGTGGGTGATGCTATTTAACCACCCAATCCTCTGCTGCCCTCTTCTTATTTTGCCTTCAATTTTATCCACTGAGGAAAGCTTTAAGATCTGATAGAGCCCGCTGTGTGTGCTCAGTCGTTCAGATATGTCAGACTTTGTGACTCTATGGACTGTAATGTAGCCTGCCAGGCCTTTCTGTCCTCGGGATTTCCCAAGTGAGAATACTTGAATGGGTTGCCATGCCTGGTGAAATGCTCCTAATTTCAGAGTTTACTCAAATTTAAATTACTAAATCCTCAAATTAGACCCCCTATTCTATCCTCATGACTATCCAGATGGCGCTAGTGGTAAACAACCCATTTGCAATGCAGCAGACATAAGAAACACGGGTTCAATACCTGGGTTAGGAAGATCCCTTGGAGGAGGATCAATATGCCAGCAAATTTGGAAAACTCAGCAGTGGCCACAGGACTGGAAAAGGTCAGTTTTCATGCCAGTCTCAAAGAAAGGCAATGCCAAAGAATGTTCAAACTACCACACAACTGCACTCATCTCACATGATACCAAAGTAATGCTGAAAATTCTCCAAGTCAGGCTTCAACCGTATGTGAACCGTGAACTTCCAGTTGTTCAAGCTGGATTTTAAAAAGGCAGAGGAACCAGAGATCAAACTGCCAACATCCATTGGATCATTGAGAAAGCAAGAGAGTTCCAGAAAAATAAAAAAATCTACTTCTGCTTTATTGACTATGCCAAAACCTTTGACTGTGTGGATCACAACAAACTCAAAAATTCTTAAAGATATGGGCATACCAGACAACCTGACCTGCCTCCTGAGAAATTTGTATGCAGGTCAAGAAGCAACAGTTAGAACTGGGCAAGGAAAACAGACTGGTTCCAAATCGGGAACAGAGCATGTCAAGGCTGTATATTGTCACCCTACTTATTTAACTGATGTTCAGAGTACATCATGAGAAATGCTGGGCTGGATGAAGCACAAGCTGGAATCAAAATTGCTGGGAGAAATATCAGTAACCTCAGATATGCAGATGACACCATCCTTATGGCAGAAAGTGAAGAACTAAAGAGCCTCTTGATGAAAGTGAAAGAGGAGACTGAAAAAGTTGGCTTAAAACTCAACATTCAGAAAACTAAGATCATGGCATCCAGTTCTATCACTTCATGGAAAATAGATGGAGAAACAATGGAAACAATGACAAACTTTATTTTGGGGGGCTCCAAAATCACTGCAGATGGTGACTGCAAACCATGAAATTAAAAGATGCTTGCTCCTTGGAAGAAAAACTATGATCAACCTAGGCAACATATTAAAAAGCAGAGGCATTACTTTGCCGACATAGGTCCATCTAGTCAAAACTATGGTTTTTCCAGTAGTCATGTATGGATGTGAGAGTTGGACTATAAAGAAAGCTGAGCACCAAAGAATTGAGGCATTTGAACTGTGGTGTTGGAGAAGACTCTTGAGAGTTCCTTGGACTTCAAGGAGATCCAACCAGTCTATCCTAAAGGAAATCAGCCCTGAATATTCATTGGAAGGACTGATGTTGAAGCTAAAGCTCCAATACTTTGGCCACCTGATGCAAAGAGCTGATTCATTGGAAAAGACCCTGATTCTGGGAAAGATTGAAGGCGGAAGGAGAAGGGGACAACAGAGGATGAGATAGTTAGTTGGCATCACTGACTCGATGGACATGAGTTTGAGCAAGCTCTGGGAGTTAGTGATGGACAGGGAGGGCTGGCGTGTTCCAGTCCATGAGGTCGCAAAGAGTCAGACACGACTGTGTGACTGAAATGAACTGAATTAACTTGGAGGAGAGCATAGTAATTCACTCCAGTATTCTTGCTTGGAGAATCCCATGGACAGAGGAGCGTGGCAGGCTACAGTCCATAGGATGGCAGAGTCAGACATGACTGAAGTGAAAATGCAACCCACTCCAGTGTTCTTGCCTGGAGAATCCCAGGGACAGGGAAGCCTGGGATCTCACAGAGTCAGGCACGACTGAAGCAACTTAGCAGCAGAAGCAGGAGTAATAGCTTGCAGTCTACCTTTAGCCATATTTCAAACATTCAAAATATCTTTTATAAATTTTAAGTTATTTTACAAAATGAATGCAGAACTCTGCTTCATTTGTGCATTAATTATTAACATGCATTCATTCTTAATTAAACTCATGTTTGTGCAATAAAAGGAAGCAAGGTGAATCTTACATTTTCTCTTATTTATCCTGTTTTATCTCAGGGTACCTTCTTTTACCTTGTCAAGGGTTAACATATTGCTCTTTCAAGGAGTTGCATACTAAAATTCTAGAGCAACATCCTAATTAGTAATGAGGTTGTGGTTAACATTCAAAAACAATATTCCCTTGGGGTAAATGTGTCTTCCTTTTAAAAATGGAGCACTATCAGTATAGACCTGCTTCTTTGAAAAAAAAATACTCTTCAAAGATTTCTGGCAGAACTTCTTTCTGGGCTAAGTCTTCATTGATCTTTTTGAGTTTCATATGCATATTGGATGTATTTGTACATATTAATGAGAGAGAACATGCAGTCCAAAGAGTTACATATTTTTAAGAAGGCTTGAGCTAATTAATTCATCAGATAGAGACAAGTTACATTTCAAAAGGACTTAATGTGAAAGACCATTTTAGAAGCAGTACTAAAATCTGTACACACACAAAAAGAGTTTAATACATGTCTTTAAGATAAGCTTAAGCATTAAATAAGCTTTTGTTAATTAAAAATGGAAATAAATATATCTTAAGTAATATAGTATATATGAGATAAAAATCTAAGCAGCTTAGTAGAGAATATATGGAATTCTTAGTAAAGAGAATGTATATACTTTATATAAGTTGTAATGGCCACCACCCATGGAAAAGATTGTAGTATTTAACAATCAATATAAAATTTCAAGTTAAAAAACACAATAAAATGAACACATTAAATAACTCCTTTCTGGATCTTTTTGTTTACAATTTTATTGAAAATTGTGCCTTCTCTAAACCTAAGAATATAGTGTGGAAAAATAAATATTTCATATGTGGCAAAGCTATCAAATTTTTTCATAAAAACTTAAGCAATCATAGCTGGAAATATCAATAGAATTTTCTAACTCCAAAAATTAACCTACAGCAACTGTATGGTGTGAGCAGGAGGTTGAGAATCAAGGTTTTGCAGGCGGAAGTTTGTTACAAGAAAATGAGAATCAACAGAAGACTTAGTGGAAACAGGCTTAAAGACATTCACTGGATTGAAAAAATGCACAGAGACTAAACAATAACCTAAGTACTCTCAACAAGTTAGATATACATAAAAACACCTCAGTATAATACAGGCCATATATGACAAATTCATGTCTAACATCAAACTCAATCGGAAAAGCTCTAATGTGGGGCAAGAAACAAAGGGGTTCACTTTTGCCACATTTATTCACAGAATATTAAAAGACTTAGGACAAAAAAACTACATAATAAAATACTGACACTATGTAAAAATTTACCTAAATGTCAATGGTATTGATAATATAGCTGCAACCGAGTACATAGGAAATAAGGCATTCTTTCTTAAGCTATAAAATAGACAACACATTTTTAAATTAACCAATCAATATTTTAAAACAGTTTATTTTTAAATAGATGATATTTTTCAATTAATATAATTGCTATTTATTTTATTCACTTACATATTTTACATTTTATTTATACATATCTATTTTATGTATATATTTTAGATATAGCTTCTATATGTTTGTGCCATACTGTACTAATTTTGCTTCTGTGTGTTTATATGTGTGTATATGTATGCAGAGAGAGAATGGAGAGGCTTCTTACTATTAGGTACCGAACACTAACAATGGCTGTAATTAGCATCCAAATTGACAAAGTCAGCATCAGATACTAGACAAGTGAAAGATTTTCCAAGGTTACTAGAAAAATGAAGAGCCAGAATGTTGCATATAGGCTAACACAATGTTAACTTATTTGGAAGTGTGGCTTTTTATATAGATTTATATGTATCCTTTATGACATCAAGAAGAGTAGAAATTCCATGGTGTATCATACACAATGATAAGATGTGTTCCCCACCTCCAGCTGAGGAGTTGAAGTGAAGAATGCCATATTTAATAACAAAATATGGAACATAATCATAACTCATATGTGAAAAAAATTCACAAGAGGGTGAGTTGCTGGAAGGAAGGGAGGGAGGGAGAGGGGGAGGGAAGGGAGGAGAAAAGAGAAAGAAAGAGAAGAAGAGAAACGAAAGGATGTCAGCACCACACCAGCAAAGACACCACTGTGTTTCCAAAGACAAGAGAAAGCCAAGCATAACCAACTGGGTTTCAGACCATCTGAGGAGGATGACCGTGTGCATACAGGGCAGAGGTGACTGAGGTTAATAAAGAATTCCAGGCAACAAAACTGGAAACACTGAAGGTAGGATGGATTTGGCAAGAATGATGGAAATCTGAGCCCTGCCTCTGTGCTTTGCCCTGGAGCAGGTCGCTGGGAGAAGAAGCTGGACAACAGACACAGTCTAGCTGATAGAAACCAAGGTCTCGTAGGCACATCTGGGCTCAGCATGCAGGATTGCAAGTGGCCAGGACTCCCATTTCTGAGGTCCCGGGTGCACTGCCCAGCAAAGCAGAAAACACTGCTCAGTAGCCTTGACAGGTGTCAAAGGGAAGAGAGCAAAAGTGACACTTCCTGGGTCTGTGACAGCCTAAAGGGGTGGGATGGATTGGGAGGTGGGAAGGAGGTTCAAGAGAGAGGAGACCTATGTACACCTATGACTGATTCATGTTGATGTATGGCAGAACTAAAATGATACTCTAAAGCAACTATCCTCCAATTAAAAAACATAAAACAGAATTCAGATAGAGTTGATTCTTAATTTCTAAATATACTATTTAATTCTGTGTTTGAGCTGAAATATATTCACAAAAATATTTTTACTGGAATTATTTCAACATACTCTTGCTAGAAGTAAAATGTTTCTATCTTAATGAGTCACTTTCAAAATAAATTAATTCACTTCAAGGTAAAGAGCCAAATTATATTTTATGGTGCTAATTTATATGTTAAAAGGTTATGAATATAAATGCTTTAAATATTCCAGTTATTTGTGTATAATTAGATTAGGAAAAAGTTTAATTGTTATTGAAGATCTGAGGATGAAAACTTATTCAGAGATTTGGAGCATCGGAGAAATATTGTTAAGTATGAAGATCACTCTCATGCTGTGACAAGGCTATCAAATTTTTACTTAAAATCACACTTGAAGTGGAAAGGGAACTTTAAGGCCATCTGGCATTGCCATCATCTGATGTTAAATCCCCTCTTTCAGCATCACATAACACATCTACTGATTTGGAGGTTATTACATCTCAAGGTCCTACCACTCCAGAGACTGTCAGAAGTATATTTATGTGGTTTGGTTATTAGAAAAGTTTTCCCTACATTAATCTAAAATAATTGTCTGCAGACGACAAGTCCACAAAGAACAAGTCAAATGCCCCTTGTGCAGAAATCTCCTGGTTTATTTAAGAGTAGCCATCATATTCATATCCCTGGTAGTCGTGTGTTCTATAGATTCAATGCCACAGTCCCTTCCTAGAGGCTTCTTTATGCTTTCAGTTTCCTTTAAAATTCTGGTCCCTTCAGTTCCAAACACCTCCCAATTTGCCATGATCTCTCTTAAAGACCGATGCACCACACTAAATAAAATGTCCCTGTTGAGATGCAATCAAATGAGAGGAAAACAGATCCATCATTTTCCTCTTTCTATACATTGATCAATATAGAAGAGATCAAATTAACTTTTTATGAAACTATGGATTACTCTTACATCAGTGACATGGTTCATTATGTACCTGTCAATTATCCTTCATATAGCTTTTAAAGAGATATAAGAACAGATGTGTGTGCTCAGTCGCTTCAGTCCTGTCCAACTCCTTGCAACCCTAATTTCCCTTAATCTTCTATTTACATGGGCTTCCCTGGCGCCTCAGACAGTAAAGAATCTGCCCGCGATGCAGGAGACCTGGGTTCAATCCCTGGATTGGGAAGAACTCCTGAAGGAGGGAACCGCTACCCACTCCAGTATTCTTGCCTTGGGAATTCCAAGGACAGAGGAGCCTGGAAGACTACAGTCCATGAGGTCACAACCTAATTTTCCTTAATCTTCTACTTAAATACAACACTAAATTGTTGCCATGCCATCTGGATTGCACAGAACTTTACAGAAGTAATCTGCACCATCTCTGAAATATTATTTCACCTACTCTCACTCATGAGGTTGCCTTCTTTCAATGCACAGAAGAAAAGAGCAACCATAAGGTCTACCAAACGTGCAATACAAACACCTGTTCTGGAGAAAGTAGTTGGCACTAAAATTGTCCCCCGTGGTACACAGCATCTCCCCCTTTCTTTGTTGTCTTCTTAAGAGGTCCAGCTCAACAGGATTAGCATTTTCAAAGATGACAAATTCTAGACATAAAAGTGTTTGTCTATAAGCTGTCCAAAACTCAGTTTTATGAGCCAGATATTCATGAAAAATGGTGTTTGCTTTGGTCTTCTGGCACCATTCCCCCAAATCGTTTGAAACCCAGAAAATAAAAAGATTTTTTCATCATAGGACTGAAAAAGAGTAGTACTGAATAGAACTTTAAAAACTGATTTTGATGAAGAATTATCTTTAGTTTCAACTAAATTTCCCTACCACAATCACTGTAGGTACTTGAGGAGCTATTTCAGAAATAAATGCAACCATTAGCTTTCATTATTTGTGTGTGTGTGTGTTAAATAAAAATATCAATGAAAGTAAGCCTGTCAGTGGATGACTTTTATTCTAGTCAACATCCCCAGAGTTATAGCATCTAGCAGGTGTCTTATCTTTTGTCTATCATATGAAGACCTTGATCCCAAAGTCATGAAATCAGACTAGTATTCAAGCAGTCAGCTTCTTATAAACAATGAATGTATCTGTTGCTTGACTAAAGCTATTATGAGCAAATAGTTCAGGAGACAAATTCCCCTTTTTGTTCAGAAGTCTCTCAATACACTTTCGAGGACTCAAAGTAAAGACTTTTCCTGATTCAATCCCATTGCTTTGCAAATGCAGTTCACTTAATAAGCATTTATTGGGTGCCTAGGTTTCTCTGCAGTGACAGTCTATGTGACATTTAAAGCACTGTCTCCCAAGGACATACTGTGAGAGCCCCAGAGAACTATAGAAGCAGCTTCATCAAAGCCAGACTTTTTCTTCATGGGCTAACAATGTAATACTTGTAATAAGTTTTAATTTATTGGAACTATTTTTCTCAAAACATGAATCCATACAGTTACTAACCAGCCAGTATTTCTTTACCTGAACCAAAGAGTCAGCAATTTTAATTGGAAAAGTACTTCAGAGGTCATCCTGACCAAATCCCTCTATGTCTAGAGAGGAAACCAGAGCCCAGAGAGGTTGGTAAGGAAGCCACAAAACCCAAAATGATGTACTCAGGTCTCCTAAGTTCTGTTCAGTCTCCCTACATCCCTCTACTATCCTCTATAAGGTGTAAAAGGTCAAATTAAATATAGCATTTGAATAATAATTAAAGAGGTAAAGAACACTTTCTAAGCATTGAGTCTTTTTTTTTAAATTGTGTCCTGTTTCCACCTGCCTAACTGTCATAGAACATTCTCTGCTTCTACTTGTCTTTGAGAACTCAGCTCAAAAGTCATTTCCTCCTAGATAATATACATGTTTCAATGCTGTTCTCTCAAAACATCCCACCCTCGCCTTCTCCCACAGAGTCCAAAAGTCTGTTCTGTACATCTGTCTCTCTTTTTCTGTTTTGCATATAGGGTTATCATTACCATCTTTCTAAATTCCATATATATGCGTTAGTATACTGTATTGGTCTTTATCTTTCTGGCTTACTTCACTCTGTATAATGGGCTCCAGTTTCATCCAGAGGAATCAGGTGGAGAGGGAGGTGGGAGGGGGGATCAGGATGGGGAATACATGTAAATCCATGGCTGATTGATGTCAATGTATGACAAAAACCACTACAATATTGTAAAGTAATTAGCCTCCAACTAATAAAAATAAATGGGGGGAAAAAAAGTCATTTCCTCAAAAGCCTTCTGGCACTATCCCTCGAACACACATGTTAAATTGATTTCCCTTTGCTATACCCTGCTTGTCCCAGGTCCTTTTTGCTCATCTTACCTTAATACATTCTTCTGTGGGGGTATGATTAGTATCCAGCACTCCCACTTGACTTGACATTTGTTAAGATCAGGGGTGGTTGGACTTCCCTGGTGGTCCAGTGTTGAAGAATTTGTCTGCCAGTGCAAGGGCCATGGGATCCATCCCTGGTCCAGGAAGACTCCACATGCCGTGGAGAAGCAAAGCTGGTGTGTCACAACTCCTGACCCAGCACTCCAGGGCACTCTGCAACAAGAGAAGCCACTGCAATAGGAAGCCTGCCTACTGCAACTACAGAGTAGCACCCACTCGCTGCAATAGGGGAAGCCTAAGGACAGCGGTGAAGGCCTAGTGCAGCCATAAATAAACAAATAAAGTTAAAAACAAAACAAAACAGCCCAGGTTGGATGCATGAGACAAGTGCTCAGGGCTGGTGCACTGGGAAGACCCAGAGGGATGGGGTGGGGAGGGAGGTGGGAGGGGGATTCAGGATGGGGAACACATGTAAATCCATGGCTGATTCATGTCAATGTATGGCAAAAACCACCACAATATTGTAAAGTAATTAGCCTCCAACTAATAAAAATAAATGGGGAAAAAAAAATCAGGGATCTGTAGTTTTGCCAGTCATGTATATCAGCTCCTAAACCAGGGTGCCAGCACCCAGTAGGTGGTCAGTATATGTTACTGGATGTATAAGTCAACCTCTCAAGCCAACGCATGTAACTTTGGACTGAGTGACAAAGTTGAGAAGAACACGAGAGACATAGGTTATTCCTGAATCAGATTTAGAAAATGTGTGAAAGCTTTCATGTGTGTTTCAAGAAAAAATAGAGGGCTGAAACATGTCCACTGTACTTAAAAACCAAAGTTGTTTCACAGAATGACCCCCTAGGTTCATTTCCTAACTCTTTGACCGGTTTCTGCTTTTTCCGCAACGGCAGGATCACCCTCTGGCATTTAAAAGGCCTAGAGATGTTGGTGAGGACTCAGAGAAACTCAAAATGCATTGAAAAAAGAAACCTAATGGTTATAAAAATATATTTCTTCCTCATTCACACCTCATTTACACGTTTTCCCTTCATCCTGCTGTCAACTGCTAGGAATAGCTGGGAGCTCATGGAATCTCAAAGCACAGCCTGATAGTGAGCACACTTAATGAGTCCTTCTCTTTTTATTTGTTAGTTAAAAAATAATGAACCATTGTATATGTTTTTCCTGAGTTGCTTAAACCTAGCAGTGATTTCGTCTCCTTTTTCTTGATTCTTTCACTCCTTCGAGTCCTGACTCCATTTTGATCCACATGATCTCATTCCCAGTCTCTCTCTTGTCCACTCCCGAGGTTTCATTATAAGAATTTCTTAAGGTCTTTCTCTTCTCATCTATTCAACAAACATTCAGACACGTTCATGGAGGACCTACACATGTGTGTTCCATTTTCTCTATATTGATGACATTCCAAAGCTTACTTGCTTTTGTTTTACAATTTATACATTTTCTTATTTCCTTTGGTATTTTCAAGTACTATTTAAACATTTTCCTGAAACAAAATGTCAGTCTTTTATAATTTATAGAACAAAGCTTCCAATAGTTTAATCAAGTTTATAAGATATGAATATATTCAAGTATATTCAGGTATGAATACTTCAGCTATGACAGGCGGTTATACCTTAAGCCTGTTTAAAATGATCTTTTACATTATTTTGTAAAACCTCTTTGCTGTAAATAAATGTAAACGTGGTGTTTAAATTATCTTTCCACCTGTTCTTCCATCATAAGATAGTGTTCTCTTTAAAATAATTTCTTTTTCTGTCCCGTATTCCCATTTTCCAGCCTCTTAGTTTGTATAGGCTTTTACAACAAAATACTATAAACTGAGTGGCTGATAAGCAATACAAATTTGTTTCCCACTGCTCTGGAGACGGGGAAGTCCAAGATCAAGGCACTGGCATATGTGGGATCTGGCCAGAACCTACTTCTTGGTTAATAGACTGCCATCTTCTGTATATTCTCTCGTGACAGAAAAAGCAAGGGAGTTTTCTAGGGTTTATTTTATAAGGGCATTAATCTCACTCACAGAAGTTCCCCTCTCATGACCTAATCACTTCATCACCTAAAGGGTCAGGATTTCAACAAATTAATTTTGGAGAGATATAAACGTTCAGACCATAGCACCTGATCAGGGTCATATGTCAAATGAAATGCTGACTTTGCCATGTTACCAAGTAAAAAGTCTAGAAGTCAGGTCTCTGGATGTGGAATTTTTAAAAAAATAGTTCTCATAATTCACCACTTCACTCTTTTGTTTCAGAATTTATACTTTTTTCCTCTGATTAGACAGCAAAGTTTTCAGCTCTGTCAATATCTTTCCAGTTAGCAAAAGATAGCCAAAGTCCTGAAACTTTCACCTTTCCAACTCTACTCTTTTGTATTATTTTCCCTTTCAGGCTTTATAGCTATGATCCTCTCATTTTTTTTCTCAATATCATTACAAATTATATTCTGCTCGTGTCATTTTCCCATTAATTTCAGTTTAATGAACCAATATGCCAACTTACAAAATCTGAGAAATGATCATATTTTCATTTCAAACAGCTGGCAAAAATTTATTTCAGTCCTCCTTTTTTACTGCTTCCCTCTTGTTAATACCTTGAAATTATACTTTATAATATGGAGCATGAAAAAATAATTCTAAAACATTCTAAGACAGACTTCCTAGTTGGTGCTAGTGGTAAAGAAACTGCCTGTCAGTGCAAGAGACGTAAGAGACACAGGTTCAGTCCCTGGGTTGGGAAGATCCCCTGGAGGAGAGCACGGCAATACACTTCAGTACACTTGCCTAGAGAATCCCATGGACAGAGAGGAGCCTGGCGGGCCACAGTCCAAAGTACCCACACACATTCTAAGACACAGGTTTACACTATACTGTAATCCCAGACTTTCAAATATATATTTCCTATGCACCCCAAGCTGTGGTAGAGAGATAAGATGAATAAGGAAGCAAATCTACGGAACTGTTCTTAATCTTCAAAAAATAGAACTCAGGAGTGATGTCCACATCTTTCACATGAACTACACTCAAAATCTAAAATACTAACTAAAATGTTATAGGACCCAAATGGCTAAAAAGTGAAAGTTGCTCAATCGTGTCCAACTCTTTGCAACCCCATGGACTATACAGTCGATGGAATTCTTCAGGCCAGAATACTGGAGTGGGTAGCCTTTCCCTTCTCCAGGGGATCTTCCCAACCCAGGGATCGAACCTGGGTCTCCCACATTGCAGGAGGATTCCTTACCAGCTGAGCCACAAGCGAAGCCCAAAAGGAAGACTCATTGGAAAAGATCTTGATGCTAGGAAAGATTGAAGGTAGGAGGAGAAGGGAACAACAGAGGATGAGAGGCAGGACGAGAAGGGGACGACAGAGGATGAGATGGTTGGATGGCATCACCAACTCGACAGACATGAGTTTGAGCAAGCTCCAGGAGTTGGTGATGGACAGGAAAGCCTGGCGTGCTGCAGTGGGGTCTCAAAGAGTCGGACCCAACTGAGCGACTGAACTAAACTGAATGGCTAAGAACTAAGGCTTTTGAGCCAGCAGATGTGAATTTGACTATTGAGATATTTAATTCTTAATTGTATAAATGCCTAAAATGTATTGTAACAAGGAAAGGTCTCACTTGATGTCATTCATGCAGACTTCCTGTTGTTTTTGTTTGTTTGTTTGTTTTTTTAAGCTAGATTGTTTTAAGTTACCAACCTGCATACATTATCTTTCCTTTGTCAGATTTATCCCTGTCAGATTGAGTTGGAATACCTGTTTTAAGGACAGGATACCTGTTTTCTTAAGGGAATTATGGTCCCTGGAAAATAAGCATATAAGTGAAGGACTTCATTTTTAAAATCATTTCCTCATATGGCAGCAATATTTTTAGCTTTTTAAGGAGCCTCCATACCGTTCTCCAAAGTGGTTGTAACAATTTAGTTCCCACCAGCAATGTAAGAGAGTTTCCCTTTTCTCCACACTCTCTCCAGCATTTATTGTTTATAGATTTTTTGATTAAGGCCATTCTGATTGGTGTGTGGTGATACATCATTATAGTTTTGACTTGCACTTCTCTAACAATTAGTGATGTTGAGCATCTTTTCATGTGTTTTTTGGCCATCAGTATATCTTCTTTAGAGAAATATCTACTTAGGTCTTCCACCCATTTGTTGACTGATTTGTTTGTGTTTTTTGATATAGAAAATCATTTCTTCAAATGCTTTGCAGAAATCTAGAAAATGTAAGCTTTATTTCAAAGTTTGCTCTGAGATTGTTTGAGTGTGAGGATAAGAACATGGATCCATGGCTGATTGATGTCAATGTATGACAAAAACCACTACAATATTGTAAAGTAATTAGCCTCCAACTAATAAAAATTAATGGAAAAAAAAAAAAAGAAGAACATGGTGCATGATAGTTCCAGAATTGTTTCAGGGCAAAGGGCAAAGTTTATGGGCTGATATTTGCCTCTTATGTTAATAAAGTCTCTCCACCCTCACTATTTCTCTTGTCAAACGGTGAGCCAGGGTATTGTATTGGGAGAATGAGGGGAACAGTAAACTTGAGACACTAATGTAAACTGAGCACTTACAACATTTTTATGGAAGCTGCATATATTGAGCACAACTTGGTTCCATAGAATGGGACAATGCCTTGTGATCAACACACAGCTATCAAAAAGTCTGTGTTGTCTCCAGTTTTTAGTTATATCAGGATTCCAAAAATGTCACATGTTCTAGGAGGAAGAATGTTAATAATCTCAATAGTGATAACAGCTCACTGAGTTTTTCTAAGAATTAAATATGAAAATATGAAAAAAGTGGTTGTTACTGTACTGCTATCTATTTCTTTTTAATTGTTTAAGATACCACTTTTTAAATTGCTATTAATTGAAAGCTAATTGCTTTACAATGTTGAGTTCATTTCTGCTGTAGAACAACGTGAATCAGCTATAAGTGTATATATATCCATTCCCCTTGAGCCTCTCTCCCACCCCCCATCTCACCCCTTTAGGTTGTCATAGAGCACCATGTTGAGCACCCTGTGTTATATAGTAACTTCCCACTAGCAATTTATGTTACACATGGTAATGTATACGTTTCAATGCTACTCTCTCAGTTCATCCCTCCCTCTCCTTTCCCCATTGTGTCCACACGTCCATTCTCTACATCTGCCTCTCTACTCCTGCCCTGCAAATAGGTTTGCCAGTACCATTTTTCTAGATTCCATGTATATGCGGTAACATACAATATTTATTTTTCTCTTTCTGATTTACTTCACTCTGTATAACAGGCTTCAGGTTCATCCACCATAGTTTAACTGGCTAAAGTCCATTCCATTTTATGACTAATATTCCATTGTATATATGTACCACAACGTCTTTATCCATTCATCTGTCTATAGACATCTAGGTTGCTTCCATGTCCTGGTGACTATAAATAGTATTGAAATGAACATTGAGGTATGTGTGTCTTTTTTAATTATGGCTTTCATACACCACATACCTAAATATTTTAAAATTATATATAAATCTGGCAACCAGTCAATCCTAAAAGAAATCAGTGCTGAATATTCATTGGAAGGATTGATGTTGAAGCTAAAGCTCCAATACATTGGCCACCTGATGCGAGGAGCTGACTCATTTGGAAAGACCTTGATGCTGGGAAAGATTGAAGGCAGGAGGAGAAGGGGATGACAGAGGATGAGATGGCTGAATGGTATCACCAACTCAATGGACATAAGTTTGAGTAAACTCCAGGGGTTGGTGATGGACAGGGAGGCCTGGCGTGCTGCAGTCCATGGGGTCACAAAGAGTCTGACACAACTGAGAGACTGAACTGAACTAAACAGAACTGGCAAAGTGTTAAACACAATATCTATTCCTCATTTCTTGACCAACCTATGTTTATTACAACCTGGAAGGGCCAGAGTCCACACCAGAATGGACAGCACAGGAAGCAGCAGCCCACACCCCGAGATCTGCCCGGTTCCCTTCTCACCCGGCTCTATCCCACACCAAGATGGGGTGACCTGAGTGTGGATGTATAATCTTGCATCCTTAAGTGCTGCTAATTTTCCTACAAACAGCTGCCTTTTGGCCAGACCTTGAGCCTTCCAAACGCAACATCATTCTCCAGAGGATTATTCTAGAGAAGGGGACTGTGCTGTTGAAAGCAGGATTAAGGCCATTTGGGGAGAAAACTTTAGTATCCTGTGATGCAGCAGACTGGGAAGGAAGTGCAGGGGTCCCAGGTGGGCAGTGACACTTGGCTTCCTGAACTCCTAATCCAACCAGGAAGGTCTAAACAGAGGAGGAGAAGGGCAGGGTCCCTCTACACTCTTGCCTGAGACTAAAAGGCAATGGTGTAGTAAAAGAATTCAAAGAAAAGAAGTCTGTGGGATTTGAATTTTAATCTCCAGGTAATTAAAGAGGCCTACAAAATATACAGACTTCCCAGGTGGCACTAGTGGTAAAGAACCTGCCTGCCAAAGCAGGAGACATGAGATTTAGGATTGATCCCTGGGTCTGGAAGATTCCCTGGAGGAGTGCATGGCAACTCACTCCAGTATTCTTGCCTGGAGAATCCCATGGACAGAGGAACCTGGTGGGCTACAGTCCATGGGGTCACAAAGAGTCAAACATGACTGCAGTGACTTAGCACAACACAAGAAATATAGGTTCTAGGCATTGGGATGCTGACATGAAAAGAAGATAAAATTAAGATTGAGGCAGATCAAGACACAGATACAGCCAGTCTCCAGATGGATTAACCTTGGGGTACTGAAGTATTGAAGGTGAGAATCAGAGAGAGCATGGAGGGAAGCTTGAGAAATCAGGTGCCAACGACTTGAATGAATATAAAAAAAAAAAAAATTTATGAAATTCAATGTTGGGGGCGTGAAATGAGTAGTAAGCAGGGCATGAAAATATAGTCAGATGGTAGATTTCAGTACAAGAGAGATTGATATAAATATTTGATGGGAAATTAATTGGAAGATGTGGTGGTGATCAAACAAATATTGATATCACTGCTTAATCCTGTCAAGAGCAGGTCACCTGAAAATAAACATCCTTGATTTAAAGGCTGGAGAGAGAACCAAGCCTCAGTTGCAGAAGAAGGTAGAGAACGCAGAGAAGATGAGGTGATAGGAGGGAGTAACTTCTTAATGCTCCAAGGTGGTAGAACCATGACCACACAACACACCATTGCATCCCCAAGGTCAAGTGTGGTGACAGTCACACTGTATGTGCCCAGTAAAAAAAAAAAAAGAAAGAAAGAAAGAAAAAGAAAACAAAAAAGGCTGAATTGATGGATTATACTTGACATAAGGGGAAGCTTCCAAACCGTGGTCCTCTCCAAGGGTTGCCTTCAATATGGAGAATTGTGTAGAAGTTTGGAAAGAGGATAACACAGCATTAGAGGATAACATACCTATCAATTCTGTTTCAGAATTGTGAGTCTACCCTGCTGATTAACCAAATTCCAATGCTCTAATATATATGACACAGCTATGAATTGTGTGTGATACACACTCATACACCTTTTGCACAAGTATTTTTAAGATATTTCTTGTTATAATGTAAAACAAAAAATCCAACCATCTTTAGGCTACTAAATACTAGAAAGCTTCACTAGGATTTTAATATTTGGGAAAAAGAAGTTAAATGAATATGACCTACTTCTAACTAATGCAATTGCTAAAAATATTATTAATTAGGAACAATTTTCACATCAGCAGAGCAGTCATAACAATGTTTTTTAAACTACAGTTTCAACCTATTAGTCGGTCATGACTAGAATGTCTTAAATGAAAGATAAAATATTTCATTTTTTACATAGCTACTGTTTGATTAAAATTTTGCCTTGGTTGTATATGAATCAAAGATTAAAATATTTTAAAAATATCTTATTATTCATTATGTATTCATTTATTGTCCAAACATGTACTGAGTGCCTATTATGCTAACTTTGGAAGAAAAGCTGATCTTAAAAAGCATACAGTGATTTCCCTGGGAGTCCAGTGGTTAAAACTCAGTACTTCCAATTCAGAAAGCATGGGCTCAATCTCTGGCCAGGGAATGAAGATCCCACATGCTGCAAGGAAGGGTTAAAATAAATAAATAAATAAAAATAAATACTGTACAAGTAAAAATCTATTTCAAAAAGGCATAGAAAATTTCTTTACAAAGCTACATTGTCCAATGGCAAAGGAAAATAATTATGAATGCAATGAAGCATTAAAATAGAAAAGAATAAGTTGTCAGGGTAATTTCTAAGTATTTAAAAGGGTAAGAAAAAAACACTTTCAGATTAGGCTGATACCTAAAGGGTGAGTAAGAATGAGCCCAGAATAAAGTTGAGTTAGTACATTTAGTGCAGGAATATACTACAAATAAAGAGGCATGAAAGAAAATATCTTATTAAGAAAATGAAAGAAATCAACCTAGTTAGAGCATGAAGCAAAGTGATTGGAGATGAGACAGGGAGGGAAAAGAGAGGCCAGGTTGCACCTGGCCTGAGGAACTACACATAGTAATTTAGACCTTAAATCAGGACACTTGGAAGACTGAAGGATTATAAGCAGGTAGGTAACGTGATCATATTTTCATCTTAGTAGAGTGTGTGTCCTCTTATACAAGACTGGAAAAGATCAATCTTCATCCCAATTCCTAAGAAGGATAGCACTAAAGAATGTGCTCTCCATCAGACAGTGGCACTCATCTCCCATCCTAGGAAGGTCATGCTTAAAATCTTGCAGGCTAGGCTTCAGCATTATGTGAAAGAAGAACTTCCACATATCTAAGCTGGGTTTAGAAAAGAAAGAGGAAATGGAAATCAAGTTACTAACATTCGCTGGATCATAGGGAAAGCCAGGGAATTCCAGAAAAACATCTACCTCTGTTTCATTGACTATGCCAAAGCCTTTGACTGTGTGGATCACACTAAACTGTGGAAAGCTCTTAAAGAGATGTGCATATCAGGCCATCTTACCCATTTCCTGAGAAACCTGCATGAGGGTCAAGAAGCAACAGTTAGAACTCTGTATAGAACAACTGATTAGTTCAAGATTGAGAAAGGAGTACAACAGGCCTGTCTGCTGTCTGCTGTCACCCTGTTTGTTTAATCTCTATGCTGAGCACATCATGAGAAATGCTGGATTGGACGAGCCACAAACTGGAATCAAGATAGGCAGGAGAAGCATCAACAACCTCAGACGTGCGGATGATACCACTCTAATGGCAGAAAGCGAAGAGGAGCTAAAAAGTCTCTTAATGAGGGTGAAGGAGGAGAGTGAAAGAGCCAACTTAAAACTAAATATTAAAAAACCTAAGATCGTGGCATCCGACTCCATTACTTCATGGCAAATAGAAGCAGGAAAAGTGACAGATTTCTTCTTCTTGGGCTCTAAAATCACTGCGGATAGTGACTGCAGCCAGGAGACCAGAAGACATTTACCTCTTTGAAGGAAAACTATGACAATTAGACCACGTGTTAAAAAGCAGACAAAAGCCCATATAATCACGGCTATGATCTTCCCAGTGATCATGTATGGTTGTGAGAGCTGGACTGGGCTGTAAAGAAGAAGGAGTGTGAAGAGTTGGTGCCTTTGAACTATAGTGCTGATCAAACCAGTCAATCTTAAAGGAAATAAATCCTGAATACTAGTTGGAAGGACTGATGCTGAAGCTGAAACTCCAGTATTTTGGTCACGGGATGAAAACATCTGACTCATTGGAAAAGTCCCTGATTCTGGAAATATTGAGGGCAGAAAGAGAAGAGGGTGTCAGAGGATAAGATGGCTGGATGACATCACTGATGCAATGGGCATGAACTTAGCCAAACTTTGGGAGATAATGAGGGACAGAGAGGTATGGCGTGCTGCTCTCCATGGGGTTGCAAAGAAGGGGACCAGACTGAGCGAATGAACAACAGTGTGTGGGCTCGGTCGTGTCCGACTCTTTGTGACCCCTTGGACTGTAGTCTACTAGGCTCCTTTGTCCATGGAATTTTCCAGGCAAGAATACTGGAGTGGGTTGTCATTTCCTTCTCCATGGGAATCTTCCTGACCCAGGGATCAAACCCACATCTCTTGCTTCTTGTGCATTGGCAGGCAGATTATTTACCACTGTGCCACCTAGGAAGCCCAATCTTAGCAGAACAGGGAATGGAAAATGAGAGGAGTGAGACAGGAGATTGGGTGACAAGTCAGATGGCAATCTTCCAAATGAGAGGTGATGATGGTCTGCTGAGGATGAGAAAAGTATCACTTAATTGGATAACGGCACCTGCATTCATGACAGTTGCCCACAAGGTTGTAAACAGAGCAGTGGGAGCCTATTTGTGGCCAACAAATCCTTGCAGGATGACCATTAGTGGACCTTTAAAGACTTGAAAGAAAAGTGAATACCTGTGGCCACTCAGCAGCTGCATAAAAGGTCCAAATTCCGGCAAAGAGCATTGAACTAGAGAACAGATGTGCACAAGCCTTCGATGAATAAATGGTAACTGGACACTTTCAAAGCTTGAACAACCATGAGAAAAGATAATTGGACCTCACCAAAAGCCTAGCAAATATGAAATTTGCAGGGTTTTTTTTTTTATTGTATCAGATCTAATGCAAACTTTTTAAACTAATATTTTGTTCTGCTCACCTACCATCTACAAATGAAACACATGGATAATAAAACCTACATGTTCATATAAATTGAAAAAAGTTATGTAATACCAAAATTACATTCTAAAGGAGAAATAAAAAGGAAGTGATTTATAGTGTAAGAAAATTATAAGGAAGGGCTCATATGTTTACCCTCCAGGTTGGATAAGGCTTTCAAATTTTGGTGCTGGAGAAGACTCTTGAGAGTCCCTTGGACACTGAGGAGATCAAATCAGTCAATCCTAAAGGAAATAAACCCTGAACATTTATTTGAAAGACTGATGCTGAAGCTGAAGCTCCAATATTTTGGCCATCTGATGTGAAGAGCTGACTCATTGGAAAAGACCCTGATGCTGGGCAAGATTGAAACTAGGAGAAGGAGATTTCAGAGGATGAGATGGTTGGATAGTGTCACCCACTCAATGAACATGAATCTGAGCAAACTCTGGGAAATAGTGGAGGACAGTGGAGTCTGGTGTGCTGCAGTCCATGGGGTCACAAAAAGTCAGACATAACTGATCAGCTGAGCAGCAACAACAGGATGAAGTAATCACAGAAACTACTAACCCAGACTTTAGCCAGTTTGGGTCTGTAAGTGATTTAAATCTTACAAGTGAAACTGACTTTGAGGACACAATTTTCCAAAATGGTGAGGAACTCTTGGATAAATTCTGAACTCTGCAATACATTCTTTTCCTCAAGTTCCAGGGTAGTTTTATTCCTAGAGAGACCAGGGTATATGAAAACTATGCTAAAACAAAATAAAGGGAAACAAACTTTTTTTCCACTTAAATGAAAATAATTGAATTAAAGGACAATGTATTTATAATTAACTTTGGGCTTCCCTGGTGATTCAGATGGTAAAGAATCTGCCTGTAATGCAGGAGACCCAGGTTGGATCCCTGGGTTGGGAAGATCATCTGGAGAAGGGAATGGCTACCAACTCCAGTATTCTTGCCTGGAAAACCCCATGGACAGAGGAGCCTAGTGGGCTACAGTCCATGGGGTCACAAAGAGTTGAATATGACTAAGTAGCATTTCCAACACTTTACCTATATATTATGCAGGACATTTAAAAGCTACGTGAAACTCAGGAAAGTTCTTTACTTTGCATTAGTCTCTACTCTATTTTTATTTTTTTCTTTTTAAATTAGTTTTTACTGGAATATAGTTGCTTTACAATGCTGAGTTAGTTTCAACTGTACAACAAAATGAGTCAACCATACATAGACACATATCGCACCTTTTGGACTTCATGCTCATTCAGGTTGCCACAGTGCATTAAGCAGAGTTCCCTGTGCTATACAGAGTCGACTCTGGTTTTTAAAGGTATCTCACATCTTTGACTCATCCCTCTTAAAAAACCTAGTAGCCCAAAAGTTCAAATGTTTTAACAACTGAAAATGCAGAATTTCTAGAATATTCCATTAAGGGGAAACTCCATTAACTGATTTACGTATAAAAAGTAGAAGGACAAAGATTTAGAAGGAAACAGATAAAAAAATAGAGAAAGAGGATCCTTGAATTTAGTACAACCACCTCGTTTTATTTATCTTATGTGACTCCTAAGCAGCATGTGAAACTAAATTTGCTAGTCAGAGAGCTATTTAGAGGAGTATAAGGGGAGTCTTGAAACTCCAATACTTTGGCCACCTCATGCGAAGAGCTGACTCATTGGAAAAGACCCGGATGCTGGGAGGGATTGGGGGCAGGAGGAGAAGGGGACGACAGAGGATGAGATGGCTGGATGGCATCACCGACTCGATGGGCATGAGTTTGAGTAAACTCCGGGAGTTTGTGATGGACAGGGAGGCCTGGCGTGCTGTGATTCATGGGGTCGCAAAGAGTCGGACACGACTGAGCGACTGAACTGAACTGAACTGAAGCGGAGTCTTTGTGGGGAAGCAGGACCAATCTCTGGCAATTCAAAAATGATGATGCAGACAGAAGCTACAGAGACCAGCCAGGTCTAAGGATAGCTTTATTAACTCAATTTGATTTTTGTGTTGCTGATGGTTACTTTGTTTTATGCCTTAGATGAAAAAGACTTAAACTTGTATTAATGATTAAATGAAGGAAGGTGTCACTGATAGAGAGGTTCAATATCCAGGAGAAGGGTTAATTTTCTTTTTTTAACTTGAAATATGGCAGGTGATGGGTGGAAGAATCCAGAGCACTGGAGAAGAAATTCATCTGATGCAGCCAAGGTAAAACCTGACTGTATTGTAGATACAATCTTGAGCTCCTCCTCCCTGACTTGGACTTTTTTACCTTTAGTGTTTTAACATCTCAGTATATGACATTACCACTGTCCTTGGCATTCTCCTTGATTTTTATTCTCCCATCTCATTCAAAAAGAGAAAAAAAGTCTCAGGTTTGGTGCCAGGAGGCTGAGGGCTTTGCTTCCAAGATGAGCACTTTCTCAGTGTCATCAGAGATGCTCAGATTCCCAAGAACTAGACAAGAAGGGAAGGATCTGAAGCATAAGAAGGAAGAATGTTTGAAGCAGCTCCTATGAACTTCTGTGAATGATGGGAAAGGATGCACAAAGACATGCATTTTGAAAAAGAGGAGGAAGTGACCTTCAATGATATTTAGCAATTAATACAATATTTTTCTTTATGTTGAATGTTGGGGAAAAGTGATCCAGAAACATTTTATTCCCATGAACTGACATAAAAGAAAGCTCTCTGAGAACTTTGAGGAAAAAACTAACTCCACAGGAATTGAGTGGATGATATACAATTCAAAAGAGTGCCATCTGCTACCTATTCTTGCCTAGAGAATTCCACGGACAGAGGAGCCCTGGTTGGCTACAGTCCATGGGGTCACAAAGAGTCAGACACAATTAAGTGACTAACACATAAGTGTAAAGCAAAATCATCTTATTTTCAAAGCAAGAAGTTAGAATCTTAAATTTACTTATAGTACATCTAGTCAGATAGTCATTTACTTAAAAAACTTGTTTCTTGAATCTATTTGTAACTATCACTGCAGAATGCTTTTAAGATGTCTCAGAAAAGGAAATAAATAGATAAGCACCCAAACCACTTTTAATGATGTCAAGCTTTAAGTAAGTCTGATGGATTCTGTGCAAAGTTAACCAATGAACTGCATTCCATTTGCAAAAGAATTTCCAGTACCAATAAAATTTAATACCATTCACCTTCCCCCTAAGTAGATATCCCCATTTGAATAGTATTAGGACCACAGTCTATCACTCTTTTCTGAAGCATAAACAAAAGAGAGAACCACAAGAGTAATGATACCCTTGGTTGCAGTTGGTTGTTTAGTCACTAAGTCGTGTCTGGCTCTTTTGTGACCCCATGGACTGTAACCTACCAGACTCTTCTGTCCATGCAATTCTCCAGGCAAGAACACTGGAGTGGGTTGCCATTTCCCTCTCCAGGGGATCTTCCTGGCCCAGGGATCGAAAGTGTGCCTTCTGCTCAGCAGGCAGATTCTTTACTACTGAGCCAATTATACCCTAGTATCTCCTAAAGGAATTTTATTTCAAGACTTCTGAACTAACTCAAAAAGTTAAGTTGTTGCTTCTTTTTGAACAGCTGAATTTTCAGCCTTCACTCTTGCTACTGGAGCTGTGGCAAATTGGATTCAACAAACATTTAGACACTGGCTTGGTCCTATAGGGACACTAAGATGACAAGTTGCAAAGTAGCTCACCAGCTGGCACTGAAGAGTCATTTGGATGTAGCTGAGACCCAAAACTGACTATGTAGCACATTTGTTAAAAGTGTCAACTCTTGAGTCATAGATAGGGTTTAGCCATAGTCTCATGACTGCTTGAGTTTCTCATGACCACTAAACTTTGCATAAATTACTTTTCTAGTCTTTAGTTCCCTTTTCTGTACTTGTGGGAAACTACAAAGTGCATGCACGGCATAGACTGTCATGCATGAGACGACTAACAAATGGAAGATAGAAACTATTGTTAAATGATGGGACAACGGTACATTCAGAATGAAAGAGTAACATATAAAAAGAAAGTCATTGGCCCTTCTGAACTCCCACTCTTATTTCAGGCCAGATTCAAAATCCAAAGTCATCTCTAAACCCAAAACTTCCAAAAAATAAGTTTATAACTTAAAATTATTGTCAGCATCACCACAATGAAAAATTTTCCCTTGACAAAAGTCATCTTCTATAGAGAGGTTTTCCATTTGTGGAGCTACATATATTAGATTTTGCTATCAGAAATCTCTCACTACCAAACATCTAAATTACATCAGCTATAATCTGATTATTCTGAATTTCTTTCAATAGTACCAAAACCCATGTTCCATCTTTGGGGCTTATATCACTACCATGACAAATACCTCTGGAAATAATAATAATGCTCCTCTAGAGTTAGCACCGGAGAAGGCAATGGCAACCCACTCCAGTACTCTTGCCTGGAAAATCCCATAGAGGGAGGAGCCTAGTGGGCTGCAGTCCATGGGGTCTCTAGGCAGACACGACTGAGCAACTTCACGTTCCCTTTTCACTTTCATGCATTGGAGAAGGAAATGGCAACCCACTCCGGTGTTCTTGCCTGGAGAATCCCAGGGATGGGGGAGCCTGGTGGGCTGCCGTCTATGGGGTCGCACAGAGTCGGACACGACTGAAGCGACTTAGCAGCAGCAGAGTTAGCAACCCTCTCTTACACCAACAGTTTCTGGTTAATGACACAGCATAAAATTAGCTCATCCTAAATATACCCATTAAAAATATAAAACATTAACCACCTCAGGCAAGCTTACAAATAAATTGGCCCTGATTAGAAGGAAAAACATAAAGAGGAAAATTTAGTTTCATTAACCTCTTATAAATAACCATGAATAATATCTTGAGTATATTTTACTCAACATTCATCAAGATTTATGTAAAACCTAAGCAATTTATAAGAAATCATAGGATAACTCAATAAACATCATCCTATATTCTCTTCATCGATGTTTAAGAAAAACTCAAAATTTGGGTTAAAGGTCAAATTAGGACAGTTGTAAGACTAATGGATTTATTATATGTTTTTAAAATTATCTTCAAACACTCTTTCTCCAGACATGTGTTATAATATTCATGTTACACAATAGACCTAACATCACAGAGAGGGTCAGTGACAGAGCTAGAAGGTAGGCTGATTCCAAATCTTTCAGTCTTTGCACTACACCTTGATCCTTCTCAAATTCAGGGAAAAAAATGGGAAATTTAAGAAAAGTTTAAGATCCACACAAAGAGGAAGAAACCTCAGAACACAGAACTCATTTCGCCTTCAACCTACCTGCATTCAATGTCCTCCAGTCTTCTAACATTTATCAGTATATATGTCCACTACCATTAAGAAAGGGGGAAAAAAAAAAGCAGTGACTTTGCAACTATTAATACTAGCATTGACATATACACAGTACCCTGTGTGAACTAGGTCGCTAGTGGGAAGCAGTTCTACAGCCCAGGGTGCTCAGCTTGGTACTCTGTGATGACCTAAAGGCATGGACTGGGGAGGGAGGTGGCCAGGAAGCCCAGGAGGCAGGCATGTATGAACACATATAGCTGATTCATGATGGTGCACGGCATGAACTAACACAGCTTTGTAAAGCAAATACATCTGAATAAAAATGGATCAATATAGACATCATTGCTTATATGTGTGTGTGTGCATGCTCGGTCACTTCAGTCACGTCCGACTCTTCGCGGCCCTAAAGACTGTAGCCCACCAGGCTCCTCTGTCCATGGCATTCTCCAGGCAAGAATACTGCATTGGTTTGCGTTTCCTCTTCCAGGGGATATTCCCAACCTGGGGACGGAACTCACAGCCGCCTGTGTCTCCTGTATTGCAGGCAGACTCTTTATCCACTGAGCTACCTGGGAAGCACCATTGCTTGTCTATGTGGGATGAAAATATGTACTTCTAATAAACTTAGTAAATTGCAAAACAATATGTACCATATGATCTCAACTTTGAAAAAAAAAGTTTGTGTGTATTCGTGCACACATGGGAAAATTACCTAAAGAAATTTTAACTAGTTTCCACAGAGAAATGAAACTTGGGATTGGGAAAGACTTTAATTTTTTACTTTATACAATTCAAACATAAGTTGTTTTTCAAGGACTGTGTAACACTTTTGTAATAAAGAAATTAATTGAAAGCAGTAGTGTAAAAATCAGGATAGTGGCAACTTTAAGGTACATGAGAGACCAGAGTAATATAAAGAATGATCATGAGGAGAGCTTGTGTGGGTGATGCCAATATTTTAATATTTCATCTGAGTAGTGATAACCTGGTTATCACTATACTTCTTTGAACTTCACATCCTTCTATTAAACAATTTTCGTCATCATCAGTCATAAGTTCTGTCATTCAGTCATGTCTGACTCTTTGCAACCCCATGCACTGCAATACCCCAGGCTTCCCAGCCCATCACCAATTCCCAGCCCTTGCTCAAACTCATGTCCATCGAATCAGTGATGTCATCCAACCATCTTGTCCTCTGTTGTCCCCTTTTCCTCCTGCCTTCAATTTTTCCCAACATCAGGGTCTTTTCCAATGAGTTAGTTTGCATCAGGTGGCCAAGGTACTGGAGTTTCAGCTTCAACATCAGTCCTTCCAAAGAATATTCAGGACTGATTTCCTTTAGGATAGACTGGTTTTATCTCCTTGAAGTCCAAGGGACTCTCAAGAGTCTTCTCCAAAACCATGATTCGAAAGCATCAATTCTTCAGTGCTCAGCTTTCTTTATAGTCCAACTCTCACATCCATAAATGATGACTGGAAAAACCATAGCTTTGGCTAGATGGGCCATTGTCAGTAAAGTAATGTCTCTGCTTTTTAATATGCTGTCTAGGTTGGTCATTGCTTTTCTTCTAAGGAGCAAGCATTTTTTAATTTCATGGCTGCAGTCACCATCTGCAGTGATTTTAGAGCCCAAGAAAATAAAGTCTGTCACTGTATTCACTGTTTCCCCATCTATTTGCCATGAAGTGATGGGACCAGATGCCATGATCTTTGTTGTTGAATGTTGTGTTTTAAGCCAGCTTTTTCACTCTCTTCTTTCACTTTCATCAAGAAGCTCTTTAGTTCCTCTTCGCTTTCTGCCATATGTACAATTTTAGGTGTGTTTACTTTTGCAATTTTAGGTACATAAAATTTTAGGTATGTTTCATTTTAAGTTTATTTTTTTTTTTTGTTTGGTAACACATTTTGTACCAAAAATGTCAAACACTGTGCTGTAAGGATATCCACGTTTGTAGAAATGTCCACTTTTCAGATAATATAATGCCTACCATTATGTTAACAGAATCACATGGTAGTTGATTTATTTTTTTTATTTATTATGTATATTTTTGGTATTGTGGGTTCTTGAGGCAATATAAAACTGTTAATGTATTCTGAAGTGAGTGTTCTAATAGCTTTTTTTTCGAACTATACACATGATTTTCAGTAGACACAGATTTCGTCCAAAGCAGTGTTGCCTTTTGAACTAAAGCCTGCTCCTGTTTCCCTTTTGTCACCTAAACAGCTCTTCCTTAGAAAAGTAAAAAAAAAAAAAAAAAAAGTTTATTTAACTTTACAACAAGATTTACTTGTTTAAAGATTTACTACTTTAAAAAATAGTCACCAAAACCAATTACCAACATGATCAGGTAAATTATAATTAATGATTTTGCCCTTGTCCCCTAGTGTAATTATTAATAACTCTGACTTGCACTGTCAAAAATATCCCAATTTAGACAATAAATTATGTGGTCCCACAGAAATAATCAGGGGTTTCCCAGGTGGCACTAGTGGTAAAGAACCTGTCTGTCAATGCAGGAGACATTAGAAATGAGGGTTTGATCCCTGAGTAGGGAAGATCCCCTGGAGAAGGACTTGGCAATCCACTCCTGGGTTTTTGCCTGGAAAAGCCCATGGACAGAGGAGCCTGCTTGGCTACAGTCCATAAGGTCGCTATGAGTTGGACATGACTGAAACAACTTAGCACACACATCTAACTAGCCTTCTAACATTGTGATATTTTTAAATTGAAAAAACCCTTGGAAATCAGCTTGAGTCCAGTGGTTTCCAAAATGTCACTCAAAGGGCATTTTTAAATATGTGGTAAATTTTTAGTTTGTCTCATAAGGTCCTACCACATAGCACAGAGAAGTCTGCCCAGTGTTATATGGCAAACTAAATGTGAGGGAAGTCTGGGGAAGAAAGGATATACATGTATATATATACTTGAATATCCATCCAATGTGTGGCCGAGTACATTTCCTATCCACCTGAAACTATCACGACATTGTTAATCAGCTATCCTCCAATAAAAAATGCACAGTTTTTTTTTTTTTTTAATCAAAATTTTTGGGTGCTCCAGTGCCTTGAAGAACTACTGGTAATTAGGAGGCTTTTGTCAAGGTGTGTATTTTTCTACAATGTGTGGAATGGAAATGCACAGTGAAGAATGATCTCACTCTAGTGTTAAAGATGAGGAAACTGAGATCCCAGGTGTTAAGTGTATGGTCTGAGAGCACAGTCTTTGTAAGTAGCAGACGCCATGACCAAAACCTAGGACTCTTGCCCAGCTTATCAATCTTTTTACCTATCGTATAAAAAAATCTGCTCTCTCCACCTCTCCTCCCTCAGTTTCTTCCTCTCTTCCTTTCACTCTTTTTTCTCTTCGTTCTTTTCTTCTTTTCTCACTTTATTTTTTCTTTACCTACAGGACACTGGCAATGTCATTTGACTGTTACTTATAAATGGTAGAAAATCCAACTTAGTATCAGAAAGCTGGGAAAGCTTATTCCCCAACTTCATCAAAGGATTCAGACGAAGGGGGATGTAAATCATTCTGAAATACAGATTAAAGGAATAAAATCTCACCTTTTCTAACCTTTCCCTTCACCCTTTAGGTTTTCCTCCTTCACCATGCTGCCAAGTTCAATTGCTTTATGTACAGAATATATGATACAACATCTGTGGTGGCTTCCACTGAGATTTATTTACCCAGATTTTCATTAAAATAACAACTGATTTAGCTCAATAAAATGTTGCTTATTCTAATAAAGCTCTTCAGAGCTTTGCAAATTTGCATGTAATACTCTTTAGTGTCATAACAGCATTAATAACCTCTGCCTAAAGAGCAATTTTTAAAACTTTATATTTTCTATTTAATAGAAATTTCATAAGGTTATTTCATAACCTTGTATTTTCATGTGACTCTTGCTCTTAATGTACCTTAAATGGATTCACTGACTTTGAACGAATCTGAGACTTCTTATAATCCATTGGCCCCTTCCGGATTTCCCTACCATAACTGAAATAATGCCATTTGCAGCAACATGTAAAGACCTAGAGATCATCATACTAAGTGAAGTCAGATAGAGAAAGACAAATACCATGTGATATCATTTATATGTGGAATGTAAAAAAAATGATACAGATGAACTTATTTACAAAACAGAAATAAGCTCACAGAGATAGAAAACAAATTCTTGGTTACCAAAGGAGACAAGGGGAGGGATAAACTAGGAGTTTGGGATTAATGGATACAAACTACTATACATAAATAGATAAACAACGAAGACCAACTGGATAGCACAGGAAACTATATTTAATATCTTTTAACAACCTATAGTGGGAAAGAATCTAAAAAAATAATATATATGTGTAAATTATACACACACACACACACACACACATATATATATGTTTCCCCGGTGGCATAGATGGTAGAGTCTGCCTGCAATGCAAGAGGCCCAGGTTCAATCTTTGGGTTGGGAAGATCCCCTGGAGAAGGGAATGGCCATTCACTCCAGTATTCTTGCCTGGAGAATTCCATGGACAGAGGAGAATGGTGAGCTACAGTTGTGGGGTCACAAAGAGTAGGACACAACTGAGCGACTAATACAGTTGCTCATACATATATATTCTCAGGCCTGTAGAATGAGCCTTCAGCATTTCTTTAAGAGCAAATGGCTTGATTTGCTTGAGGTCTTCTCATTACCAATGGGACTGAGGTAGAAAGAGAGAAAAGAGCAGTGATGGTGAAAGAGTGAAGGCAATAATTTAGCCCAAATCAGTAAAGGTACCACCCGTAGAAGTATCCTTCAGCTGAGATTCTGAGATCCATGGGAAATCCAGATTTACTGATGCAGTTTCAGTGCCTATAAATCATATGCTCAGATGATGAATTGTTGAAGGAAATAAAAATCTATCATGAAAGCTTTCTGGTCACTTTTCTCTCTATATTTGGAGAAGAACAAGTGAAAAGGAGACACAAATTGAAAATGGTTTGAAATACAGATTTCAGATAACCACTAAAAACAACAGAACACAAGGCACTATGCAGTCAGCCAGGATATTTGAGCATAAAGCAGATAAACAGGAGACTGGGAGGTAGAAGCCAGGAAACTCACAGGTTAATTAAGTTATTTACTTTTCTCAAGTCATAGCCAAAATTCAAATCCAGAAACAACTTGTGTTTTTTTCTGATGTGTGAATATTATCTGATGGGAAAGTCACTTTTTCCACCTAATTTAAGGTTTCTCTAGAACGAAAACAACAAGCAAAGATGGAAGAATGTGGAGAGCGACAAGAAGAAGTGACATACATGCTGGGCACGCTGAATTTGCCAAGACTGTTTTCTGCACTGAAATCGTAGCTCTATTGATAACTGTATAGCTGCTTCTCAAATTCCAGATTCTCAGATTTGTTCTGGTGGCTCAGACGGTAGAAAATTCGCCTGCAGTGTGGGAGACCTGGGTTTGAACCCTGTTTGTTGTGAAGATACCCTGGAGGAGGGCATGGCAAACCTTACCAGTATTCTAGTTCAGTTCAGTTCAGTCACTCAGTCCTGTCTGAATCTTTGCAATCCCATGGATTGCAGCATGCCAGACCTCCCTATCCATCAAGAACTCTCAGATTTACTCAAAATCATGTCTATTGAGTCAGTGATGCCATCCAACCATCTCGTCCTCTGTCATCCCCTTCTCCTCCTGCCTTCAATCTTTCCCAGAAACAGGGTCTTTTCAAATCAGTCAGTTCTACACATCAGGTGGCCAAAGTACTGGAGTTTCAGCTTCAGCATCAGTCCTTCCACTGAATATTCAGAACTGATTTCCTTTAGAATGGACTGGTTGGATCTCCTTGCAGTCCAAGGGACTCTTCAAGAGTCTTCTCCAACACCACAGTTCAAAAGCATCAATTCTTTGGCACTCAGCTTTCTTTATAGTCCAACTCTCACAACCATAGGTTTGACTAGACAGAACTTTGCTGACAAAGTAATGTCTCTGCATTTTAATATGCTGTCCAGGTGAGTCATAGCTTTGTTTCCAAGGAGCATGAATCTTTTAATTTCATGGCTGCAGTCACCATCTGCAGTGATTTTGGAGCCCCCCCAAAAAAAGCCTGTAACTGTTCCCACTATTTCCCCATTTATTTGCCAAGAAGGGATGGGACCAGATGCCATGATTTTAGTTTTCTGAATGTTGAACTTTAAGCCAATCTTTTCACTCTCTTCTTTCACTTTCATCAAGAGGCTCTTTAGTTTTTCTTCACTTTCTGCCATAAGGGTGGTGTCATTTGCATATCTGAAGTTATTGATATTTCTCCCGGCAATCTTGATTCCAGCCTGTGCTTCACCCAGCCCAACGTTTCTCATGATGTACTCTGCATATAAGTTAAATAAACAGGATAACAATATACAGCTTTGACGGACTCCTTTCCCTATTTGGAAACAATCTGTTGTTTCATGTCCAGTTCTAACTGCTGCTTCCTGACCTGCATATAGATTTCTCAAGAAGTAGGTCAGGTGGTCTGGTATTCTGATCTCTTTAAGAATGTTTCACAGTTTGTGGTGATGCACACAGTCAAAGTCTTTGGCATAGTAAATAAAGCAGAAGTACATGTTTTTCTGGAACTCTCTTGCTTTTTCGATAATCCAATGGATGTTGGCAGTATAATCTCTAGTTCCTCTGCCTTTTTTAAAACCAGCTTAAACATCTGCAAGTTCATGGTTCATGTACTGTTGAAGCCTGGCTTGGAGAATTTTGAGCATTACTTTACTAGCATGTTAGATGAGGGCAATTGTGCGGTAGATTGAGCATTCTTTGGGATTGCCTTTCTTTGGAATTGGAATGAAAACTGACCTTTTCCATTCCTGTGGCCACTGCTGAGTTTTCGAAATTTGCTGGTATATTGAGTGCAGCACTTTCACAGCATTATTTTTTAGGATTTGAAGTAGCTCAACTGGAATTCCTTCACCTCCACTAGCTTTGTTCATAGTGATGCTTCCTAAGGCCACTTGACTTCACATTCCAGGATGTCTGGCTCTAGGTGAGTAATCATACCATTGTGATTATCTGGGTCATGAAGATCTTTTTTGTATAGTTCTTCTGTGTATTGTTGCTACCTCTTCTTAATATCTTCTGCTTCTGTTAGGTCCATATCATTCCTGTTCTTTATTGAACCCATCTTTGCATGAAATGTCCCCTTGGTATCTCTAATTTTCTTGAAGAGATCTCTAGTCCTTCCCAT
This sequence comes from Cervus canadensis, assembly GCF_019320065.1. Classification (NCBI taxonomy): domain Eukaryota; kingdom Metazoa; phylum Chordata; class Mammalia; order Artiodactyla; family Cervidae; genus Cervus; species Cervus canadensis. Next base: position 10,099,594 of record NC_057412.1, on the reverse strand, counting down.
TCTATTGTTTTCCTCTATTTCTTTGCATTGATTGCTGAGGAATGCTTTCTTATCTCTCCTGGCTATTCTTTGGAACTCTGCATTCAGATGTGTATATATGGTTATAAATGGTTATATAAATAACAATAATGACTATGTAAATGGGTATAAATGGTAATAATAAGTTGTAAGTGTTCGTCGCTCAGTCGTGCCCATCTCTTTGCAACCCCAGGGAATGCAGCCCACCGGGCTCCTCAGTCCATGAGATTTTCCAGGCAAGGATATTGGTGTGGGTTGCCATTTCCTTCTCCAGTGGATCTTCCCACCTCAGGTATCAAACCCAGGTCCCCTGCACTGCACGCAGATTCTTTACCAACTGAGCTACAAGGAAGCCCATAAATGGTTAAAACTACCCACTATTAAAGTATAATCTTTATTTCTTACAGTGAAGAAAGCTGTAAACATTCACAACTTCATCTAGGTTTCTTAATTCACTTTCACACACTGAACACTAGAATTGCACCTCATTGCAGAAAAAAAAAAAATCCATTGAAACAAAACTATCTCAGTTTAGGTAAATATATATTTCTGGAAGGCAAGGCAACTGTAGTTCTCTAATTAGCTACAAAATGAACATAAAGTTATAAAAAGAAGAAGAAGGCAGACATGTGGCTTTTCAGTTCTGCTCCTTTGCTAGCTTGGCTCTTTGAAATGTCAAAACTTACTTGTATATGTATTTTACAAAAATAAGATTCTACTTCACAGAACGTGGGTAGAGTACAATAATAAATAGTATGTGTGAATAAAATAGTGCATATGTTTAGTAAAGCAGTAAAATGTATGTGAAAATGTAAAAATAGCTGAATGTATATATGATTACATATAAGCATGAGATCTGAAAATATATAAGTGACTTTCCTCTGCATTGAATTACCTCATCTGTGATGGAAATAAGATGAAGATAAATGTTCATACAAAATACAAACCAAAGTCTGAATTTTGCCGAGAATAACAATTTTTACTGACTAAAGTAGGGGAGAGAGTGTGTGCACATGCACAAGCTCTAGCCCATCCCAGAAACATCTGAGCTTGGCAGGAACCCTTGGATAGTGATTCTCTAAGAAAGAGAGTAACCAAGGCTGATCATTCTCGATGGACATGGCTGAGTGTGTTATGGACAGAAAATTAAGAGAAATTATGGACATGAAAAAAACAAAAAAAAAAGCAAAGCATTTCAAACAGTAGACATACATACTTTCTTGTTTCACTCTAGTGGGAGGCGCTTATAGTCTCTTCTCAGGTTTTACAGTGATAACCCCAGAGGTATAAGTTCTGGGGATAAGATGGGTATTGATGTGTTAAACTAGTGACATTTTTATTATTGGAGTTGGTGTATTTTATATTTATATCAAATTCACACATGACCATATAAGAAATGTTCCTTAAAATTTAGAATTTTAAAAGAAAATTAAATCTAGGGAGAAAAATGTAAAGTAGTAGGTCAATACAGAAAATCACTTTGTTAATAGCTGCTTATATGTTTATTTTAGAATTCCTCATTTGCTTAATTCTACTTTATAGACAAAGTTGTTGTTACTTCCTTGCCTCCAAAGAAATCTGCATCATTATTTCTGTGTTGCTCTGGGGCTTCTCAGGTGGTGCCAGTGATAAAGAACCTGCCTGCCAATGCAGGCAGACACAAGAGACATGGGTTTGATCCCTGAGTTGGGAGGATCCCCTGGAGAAGGAAATGGCAAACCATTTCAGTATTCTTGCCTGAGAAATCCCATGGACAGAGAAGCCTGGCAGGCTAGGGTCCATGGGGTTGCAGAGTCAGATATGATTGAATAAGCATGCACTCTATAAGTGAACCAAATCCTTGATACAGTCTTGAAAGTTGCATTTCAGTTTTCCAATATTTTCTATGTGGCTGAAATGTTGCATTGCCACAGAAATGAGAAAATGGTCTTAAAATAACTTATGTTTCAACTTGATTATAAACTTCCAAAACTACTTTTGTGATTGATAATGGCTTGTATCATTTTTCCATGTGCTTTTTCCCCCTTCCTTACTAATCTCTGATGACTTTGACACTGGATATGGTTTAATCATGTTAGTATACAGTCTAGATTCTAATGAACTATAAAGAAAGCTGAGGGCCAAAGAATTGATGCTTTTGAACTGTGGTGTTGAAGAAGACTCTTGAGGATCCCTTGGACTTCAAGGAGTTCAGAATGGTCAATCCTAAAGGAAATCGGTCCTAAAGGAAATTCGTTGGAAGGGCTGATGTTGAAGCTGAAACTCCAATACTTTGGCCACCTGATGCAAAGAACTGACTCACTAGAAAAGACCCCAATGCTTGGAAAGATTGAAGGTGGAAGGAGAAGGGGATGACAGAGGATGAGATGGTTGGATGGGATCACCAACTTGATGGACATGAGTTTGAGCAAGCTCCGGTAGTTGGTGATGGACAGGGAAGCCTGGTGTGCTGCAGTCCGTGGGGTCACAAAGAGTCAGACATGACTGAGCGATTGAACTGAACTGAACTAGCTTCTAATAGGGATCTGGGCACACAGATAGGATCAAACAAGATTTATTCCATGCTGAGCCAAGTTAATAGCAATTAAGAGGGTAAGGACTAGCTTTCTCATCACTTTATTTTCCACATAATACACCAGGACTATAACTACAAAATTGTTGTATAAAGGAGTGTCCCTGGTGTTTCAGTGGTAAAGAACCCACCTGCCAATGCAGGAGACTTGAGTTGGATCCCTGGGTCGGGAAGATCCTCTGGAGAAGGAAATGGCAATCCACTCCAGTATTCTTGCCTGGGAAATCGCATGGACCTAGGAGCCTGGTGAGCTGCAGTCTATGGGGTCTCAAGAGAGTTTGACATGACTTAGGGACTAAACAAAAACTCCAAAAAGATGATAGTAATGAAAAAGGATGCAATAATAATTTATTGAGTGAATAAATTAATGTCATCTGATCGCATAAGCTAAATCAAGTATGCAACAAATAGAACTGATGAAACTGATGCAGCAGGAGCCCCCTCCCTAGGAGGAGGCAATCAAGGCTTCAGGTCCCTTCTCTTGGGTCTTCACTACCTTCTCATTTCCTTTCTGATGTTATAATCATTAAAATCCTTGGGTGTATTTCAAAGTTTTGAATCTATTCTTTTATTTTCAACTTAATGTCTGTAATTAACATCCCTTTCAGCTCAACCAACTCCTGATCACTTGAGAAGGACGCCATGCAGTAGTTTTGAGACAGGAAGAAGGCAAGGCACAGTCATTAAAAGAATGATACAGCTGTTGAGGATATAACAATAACTGGCTAGAACAAACTAGGGCCAAGACTTCCAGGAGGACTTGAGCCTCATTACATGTTCATTATAATGTAACATTACATTGAGCATGCTAAATGACACACCTACATTGCCATGACAGGCATTATGACAGTTCCAGGGCATCATAAATGGCCAAAAAATGGGCAGTGGCCCAATTCCTAGAAATTCCTACTCCTTCTCCCAAATAGTATATTTTCCCACTTGTTAACATATGAAGTTATCCAAGCCATAAAAACTAACCATCCCACACCCATGGCTGGTTTGTCTCCCAAAATGGACTGAATTCTACCTATGGAATGTGTATTTCTCTAAATAAACTTGCTTTCACTTTACTGTAACTGTCTCTTGAATTCTTCTCTGTGCAAAGTCAAGGACCCTGTCTTGGGGGCCCATCCCAGGAACTTTCCCAATTCCTGGGACATGACCATTCTCTTGCTTTCCCTTGTCCTGCCACAGTTTGGTTATCCTGGGACACACATCTCAGATATGATTCTCTTAGTCAGACCACCTAGCTCAAACAACCAAGGCTGTGATTAAACCTTAAATTAATTCTTCTGCTGTGGATCTGATAATTTTTATTTCTAGGCACCAAGGGAAACTTCAAGTTCAGTAAATCTGAATCTTCACTGTGTTGATAAAGTTCACACAGTGTCATTTCTACATATAATATGCTTAGAATCCCAGTGTACTCTTGTGTGGTACCCTCCTAACCCTAGACTTCTAACCACAGACTGCGATTTGATTGGCTGGGCCAGGACACCCCGCCTGTTTTTCATTCACTTCCCCTGGGGAGTTCAAGCATGACTATTTCCATGTTAACCAACAGTTCTGCTTTCACACTGAATACACAGGTCACATGGAGTTGCAGCAATAAATTCACTTTTCTAGAACTTTCCGGTGCTGTGTGGACCCACAGGACTGGCTTTCCTCATGTAACTGTTGTTGTTGCCATTTAGTCACTAAGTTGTGCCCAACTCTTCTGTGATCCCACGGACTATAGTCCTCCAGGCTCCTCTGTGCATGGGAATTCCTAGGCAAGAAGACTGAAATGGGTTGCCATTCCCTTCTCCAGGGGTCTCCCCAGCCTAGGGACTGAGCCCACGTCTCCTGCATTGGCAAGCAGACTCTCTACTGCTGAGCCACAAGAGCAGCCCCTTTCCTCATGCACAAGTGTCTGCAAAAAACAAGTTCAAGTTCATCACTGCCTTATGGTGGCTAGAATGGACAAGGGACTACCCCTGTTAAGGACTCACTCTAGAGTTACTTTTTCACAAACTCAGTAACTTCCTCTCCCAGCAGCCTTGACAGGCAAGGTCACAGCCTTAATTGTGGCCAGACCCACCTTGCCTCTCACAGTCCAAAAGTTAACCCTTTGTGTCATTGTTACCTAAATTAAAGTTCAGTGAAAAAATTCTGAGGACAATTTGAAATCTGACTTGAATGAAATTAACTATCCCTGGATTATCTCTCTACCCTGCTTTTTTGGCCTTCAGCTTAGCTGTTCTGCTATTCTGTATACTTATGTAAGGGGAAGCACACCGACTGAAACCACCCATCCCGGCCAGGCACCATAGTAACCATTTGCATGAGTTGTTTTACAACAGGAGGTCCTGGTAAGAAACATGGGACTAATAAGCCACCACCAACCAGAAGTTTAGAAAAGATCAAAAGGAGACACCACATGTCCAACTAACTCCCAGAATCCTTCTCACCTTCATCCATCTTGGCTGAATAGGGCGTGCACCACCAGTAAGGACTCTGATTCAGAAAGATTGGCTAAAGACAACCCAGAAACTAATCCCATCACCATAAAACCCGAGACTGCAACCCACACGGCAGAGCAGTTCTCCTGGGTTCCCTTCCCCTACTGCTCTCCACCCAGGCACCATTTCCCAATAAAATCTCTTGCTTTGTCAGCACATGTGTCTCCTCAGAGAATTCATTTCCAAGTGTTAAACAAGAGCCCAGTTTCAGGCTCTGGAAGGGGTCCCCTTTCCTGCAGCACTTATGACTGAAATGGTAAGCTCAAAGAGTCAGAAAACTGAACAGAAGAAGAGTTCCATAAGAAATATCCAAAAGTTCAATATTTTTCCCTCCAGCTCACTTTTGAAAGACTTTTTCTCAAAACTACACACTATGAGATTAATTCTTTTGTTCCATATTTAGATGAATGAAAGCCTTCATTCAATAAAGACTGAACAAACATCTTATTAAAGAAAACAACTTAAAAGCTTTTGCACAATGAAGGAAACTACAAGCAAGGTGAAAAGACAGCCTTCAGAATGGGAGAAAATAATAGCAAATGAAGCAACTGACAAAGAATTAATCTCAAAAACATACAAACAGCTCATGCAGCTCAATTCCAGAAAAATAAATGACCCAATCCAAAAATGGACCAAAGAACTAAACAGACAGTTCTCCAAAGAAGATATACAGATGGCTAACAGACATATGAAAAGATGCTCAACATCACTCATATTATCAGAGAAATGCAAATCAAAACCACAATGAGGTACCATCTCTCACCAGTCAGAATGGCTGCTATCAAAAAGTCTACAAAATATAAATGTTGGAGAGGGTGTGGAGAAAATGGAACCTCTTACACTGTTGGTGGGAATGCAAACTAGTACAGCCACTATAGAGAACAGTGTGGAGAGTCCTTTAAAAAACTGGAAATAGAATTGCCATATGACCCAGCAATCCCACTGCTGGGCATACACACGGAGGAAACCAGAATTGAAAGAGACACGTGTACCCCCAGTGTTCATCGCAGCACTGTTTACAATAGCCAGGACATGGAAGCAACCTAGGTGTCCATCAGCAGATGAATGGATAAGAAAGCTGTGGTACATATACACGATGGAATATTACTCATCTATTAAAAAGAATGCATTTGAATCAGTTCTAATGAGGTGGATGAAACTGGAGCCTATTATACAGAGCAAAGTAAGTCAGAAAGAAAAACATCAATATAGTGTATTAAAGTATATATATAGAATTTAGAAAGATGGTAAAGATGATCCTATATGCGAGATGGCAAAAGAGACACAGATGCAAAGAACAGAATTTTGGACTCTATGGGAGAAGGCGAGGGTGGGATGATTTGAGAGAATAGCATTGAAACATGTATATTACCATATGTGAAATAGATCGCCAGTCCAGGTTTGATGCATGAGACAGGGCACTCAGGGCCGGTGAACTGGGACGACGCTGAGGAATGGGATGGGGAGAGAGGTGGGAGGGGGGTTCAGGATGGGGGACACATGTACACCAATGGCTGATTCATGTCAATGTATGGCAAAAACCACTACAATATTATAAAGTAATTAGTCTCCAATTAAAATAAATAAATTAAATTTTAAAAAAATACCAGATAAGCAAAATATCCTGACAAATTTAGAAAAACATTTCCTGTCCTGAAACAAAATTCATGTTTTATGGCAAGACAAGAAAATTTAAACAAAATGTTGCCTCTGCCCTTTGGCCTCCTCTCCCCACACTGTGCATTGTATATATACATTGTGCATTGACAAATCCTTCCCTGTGGACAGAAATATCTGCTCAACCATAAACAGCAACATTCTCCCAGCACCAACAAGACAGCTCCTTAAATGATGACATTCTTTCTTGATCCTGTAAGGATTCACATGGTACTTAGCTCTGGATTGTGTCAACTGTCAATAATAGATCATTTCATGTAAACCCTTCATTTCTGAAAACTTACATAACAGTGCTTTGACTTCTAATATGTGGAATAATTCTCAGAGCTTTCTGAGATGCTCTTCCCAGGTTATAATCCTCAAATTTGGCTCAATTCAAATTTTTCCATCTCTTTCTTAGATCAATAGATTAATTTTCTATGGACATGCAGAATCCAAAAAGAGCTGTATCCTACAGCATTGTACTGAGTTGAACCTGTGGGGTTCCTGGGCACAAAGGCCTTTCTGTGTCCCTCATTTCCTGATTACAGAAAATAGGCTTCATTCAATCTCTATGACCCTCCTTGAGTTTCTGTGGAGCAGAATCAAACAGTTACTAATTAGAGAAGGGAGAGGATGTAGAGACAAGAAAGGAGCAGTAAAAAGAAACATTAAGACAGCCTTAGGGTAGGTGATGATTCCCCAAGGGATACACAAAACAATATGTCTGAGCTGTTTTGGAGATACTGAAACTCCTCCTACCAGACAGGAGAAATTAACAGTATGCTGCCCACAAACTCATTGACCCCAGACTGGTTGAAACCAGAAGGTTGATGATGCTGGCTCCGACTTATCTCACCATCAACCAATCAAGAGAATGTCCATGAGCTGATAAGCTTTCTTTGAACCATTGCTATAAAACTCCTCACCACTCTCTCCAGTATGGGACACACAGTTTTAAGGGCATTAGCCCACTGTGTCCCTTTACCTGGCAAAGCAATTCTTTTTTACATTACCCAAAATTCCATCTCTGAGAATTAATTTGGTGTTAGGGTACAAAGATTATAGTTAGCTTCATCTTCCCTTGAAGTTTAGATACTTTCAGCACTCTTTAGTCAATTCACAGCTTTCTTGTCAGTAGGTAGAAATTGGCTCCGGGCCCAGTTGTATGAGTTCAACATTCTAGGGTGCTGATGCCTTTTCTAGTGGACTGTATTTCCCTGAAAGAATCAGAGAAAAGGAAAGAACAGACAGGCTACAATTCAAACTTAAGAGGCATAAAACCATATATTTTTTTTTTAATCTCAATCCCCACTTCACTTTAAATTATGACTGAATAAAGTGAAACAACATTTTAATGAGGGAAAACCTTGGTCTCTGGTCATGACAGTTAGGAGCATATCCTTTCCTTAAGGTCAATTACATGACTTTGTTGTCTGAAAAAAAAAATATATATATATATATATATAGTTTCATTAAAAAAAAACTCTTTGATTTTCTAATTTGTCTATCTGAACAGGGTATCAATTTGTCTAACTGAATACTGAATTGTTAGTCTTGGTATAACTAGAGGTTTTTCCTTTGTAGCAGATTGTTTTCCAAATCCAAATGGTCAAAATAAACAATCTTATACCACTTAAGGACAAATTTATTCATAAAACTTGCAACTAATTGATTTTAGCAAGCCAACTTCAAGACACCATTAGCCATGCTAACGTGTTAAGAAAGACAAATATTGGACCTGCCAAGGTCAGAATTTCTGGTCTTTGACCAAAGTTTCTACCTAAGGATTAGTCCTGATTTGGCCATGTGTTAGTACCTGTCCTGTCCAACAAGTGAATGGGCCACTGGACAGCACCTGGCCCAAAGACACACATAGTTGTAGTGGGATCAAAAATGTCCACCTCCCAAAAGACATGTCCACATAGTAACCTCTGGAACCTCTGAATATGACCTTATTTTGGAATAGGGTCTTTACAGACATAATTAAAGATCTCTAGATGAGATGATCCAGGATTATCCAAGTGGAGCTTAAATTCTATAACAAGAGTCCTAATAAGAGACAAGAGAGAAGGCATAGACCCAGAAGAGAAAGCCAGGTGAATACAGAGGCAAAGACTGAAATGATGCAACCAGAAGTCAATGACTACCTGTAGTCATCAGAAAGTGGGAAACAAAAGGTAGGATTCTTTTCTAGACTCTTTGAAGGGACTTGACAATCAATGGCCCTTGATTTTGAACTCTTGGCTTTCAGAGCTGTGAGACAATAAATTTCTGTTGCTTTAAGCCTCCAATTTTGTAGCAATTTGTTACAGGAGCCCTCAGAAACCAATTCCAAAATGCAACCTGAAAAGTGACTAAAGAGATAGCTCTCAATAAATACTCAGTCCTACAGGGACATCAGTGATTAAATTATCCCAACAGGTCTTTCTCAGAGAGTTTGGAAATGAAACATAGAAGAGTCAAGATGTTCATACTGGCTGAAAACTGAGAAGAAACACAAAGAGAATGAGGCACAGAGAGGAGCTGAGCCAGGTCTGCAGAGAAATCTAAAAGGAAGGGTGGGTTGAGGTGAAGAAAAACAAGCCCAATCAAGGTAATCTACTCCTCACAGCTCACTGTAAGAAAAATCTGAGGTTGTCACAATTCTCATTTTTAAGCATGATCTTCCACAACTAGTGTAACCTCTGATGTTTGTAACCAAGGGATTCTTATTAGCACAAACATTCTCAAAAAGCAATGTGGGGTTTTATTGTGGTCACAGTTTGTCCACGGAACTAACTCAATGTAAGCATATCAAGCCATACTCAGCCCTGTTTTGTTCCCTAGAGCATGACCAAGATGATTCCGACTATCTTTACCAAGTTCAAGAACATATGTTAAGCTGTGTTGTTGCTTGCAGTTACACATGTGACATGGTGGAGTGGATGGCCATCCACACACACACGTGTGTGTGTGTGTGTGTGTGTGTGTGTGTGTGTGTGTGCGCGCGTGTGTATTAGTCACTCAGTTGTGTACAACTCTTTGCAACCCCATGAGCCCCAGACTCCTCTGTCCATGGAATTCTCCAGGCAAGAATACTGGAGTAGGTTGTCATTCCCACTCCAGGGGATCTTCCCAACTCAGGGATCGAACCCAGGTCTCCTGCATTGCAGGCAGATTCTTTACCATCTGGGCCATCAGGGAAATCCCTGAGTAAGAATATCAATGAGTGATTCTACATCCATAAAAGCCCATGAACAGAACCTCCTGCAGGTTATAAGGTTCAAAGAGCATCTACTTATCAAAACATGTAAAATTAAATTGTATCAGCTTTCCCCAGGAAATTACATGTCAGTAGATAATCAAGTATTATTCATCCAATCCTTTCAGGTTTTCAAGGTCAATTTGAATTCAAGTTTAATGATTAGCAGACTATACTCATTAGCTAACCATTGTTTTACTAAATAATATTTTATATTATGCTTGTTTTCAAAAAAAGTAAGAAAAAGTCCATACGAAGAATTCATCAGGATAAGTTAGAATTTTTGAATATTACATTTCACCATAGATAAAGGTTTACATATGTAATACCTAACAGAATTGGTAGCAAAAACAAATCACCTGTTTCTTGAAGAAAGACCGTGTTTACTCTTAATGAGTCATAAAAACTGTTTTTGTTATGTTTTCTCATGTTATCTTGGTTACCAGGTAGCCTGGATTTCAATGTAATAGTTAAACTCACTATTTGAGTGTCCTTCAAAAGGTCAGTACTTAAGAGGACGTGGTGATTATAAATACAGATATTAGGATCTGTCTTCAGTTCAGTTCAGTTCAGTCGCTCAGTCGTGCCCGACTCTTTGCGACCCCATGAATCGCAGCACACCAGGCCTCCCTGTCCATCACCAACTCCTGAAGTTTACTCAAACTCATGCCCATCGAGTCAGTGATGCCATCCAGCCATCTCATCCTCTGTTGCCCCCTTCTCCTCCTGCCCCCAATCCCTCCCAGCATCAGGGTCTTTTCCAATGAGTCAACTCATTGGTGACCAAAGTACTGGAGTTTCAGCTTCAGCATCAGTCCTCCCAATGAACACCCAGGACTGATCTCCTTTAGGATGGACTGGTTGGATCTCCTTGCAGTCTCTCAAGAGACTCTCAAGGGACTCTCAAGAGTCTTCTCCAACACCACAGTGGATCTGTCTTAGCTATGTTTAAATCCTGACTCTGCCATCTAACAGTTGTACGATCTTGGGAAGGTCACTTAATCTCAGTTTTCACATCTATGAAGTGGAGACAAAAACAGTACTTACTTGAAAGGATACTTGTGATGATTGAATAGGGTAATACATATAAAAAACTTAAAATTGGATCTGTCACTGGCTTCTCCATTTCCCATTTATGTCTCTATTTTTGTCTTAATATCTTTATTCTAGACAACATTTTGTTCTTTTCATAAAAAGGGAAAATATGAATATAAATATTAAATACAGGAAGGGACTATCTGTTCTTTAATAAAAAAAAAAAAGACCCTAATCAGTATAGATAAATAGGTTAATAAATGCAACTGCAGAGTTTAAATGGCTGTGCACTAAAGTTCTGAGCTTTGTCTATATTTCCCTTTTGAAACACATCTATTCATGGATAGGTAAGTTAGAGAAAATGCAGATGAAATATAGCATTTGGGACCATCGAGTGATGCCTGGTCAAAAAGGTGAAGCTTTGGCAATTTCTCCTTGTTGATAGAGATGGGAATTAATCTCAGTAGTCAGTCACTGGGGTGCTATTTTTAGTGTCCACTGAAGTACTGGTGCACTTCCCTTTGCTCCAGCATAAATCTCATTCTTACAGAAAACTGCAGCAATGTTACTCCAAGTACAAGCATGGATTTAAAAGATAAAGCAAACTTAGAGAGATGTGGAGATGTATTGCTAAAGATGCAGTGAGGCATCAAGCCTTAGAAAATCTAAATAATAGTGAATATTCAATCAGGTTAGCAGAATGCAACACACCAAAAAAGTCAGGAGACAAGCAATAGGAATTTTATGATGCAAGAATGATTTGTTCTAAAATGCAATCCTACATCAAATTACGTCAGACTTAGGAAAAGGTTTATGAAATTTTTAAAGCTTCATTTTTAGCAATCTTGTTAATTTCTTTAATTTAACAAACTGTCAAGATACAAAGATCCTGCTGTGTTAACACCCTTTCTAACAAAATTTCTAGCTCAAGAAAAAAATAAGAGTTGAAAAATTTAGAAATGTGGCATGTCAATGTCTTCAAATCAGAATCTATCAGTTCAGTTCAGTCACTCAATCATGGCCAACTCTTTGTGATCCTATGGACTACACCATGCCAGCCTTCCCTGTCCATCACCAACTCCCGGAGCTTCCTCAAACTTATGTCCACCGAGTCAGTGATGCCATCCAACCACTGATGCCATCCAACCATCTCATCCTCTGTTGTCCCCTTCTCCTCCTGCCTTCAATCTTTCTCAGCATCAGGGTCTTTTCCAATTAATCAGTTCTTCGCATCAGGTGGCCAAAGTATTGGAGTTTCAGCTTCAGCCTCAGTCCTTCCAATGAATATTCAGGACAGATCTCCTTTAGGATAGACTTGTTAGATCTCCTTGCAGTCCATGGGACTCTCAAGAGTCTTCTCTAACACAACAATTCAAAGGTATCAATTCTTTGGTGCTCAGCTTTCTTTATGGTCCAGCTCTCACATCCATATATAACTACTGGAAAAACCATAGCTTTGACTGGATGGACCTTTGCTGGCAAAGTAATGTCTCTGCTTTTTAATGTGCTGTCTAGGTTGGTCATAGCTTTTCTTCCAAGGAGCAAGTATCTTTTAACTTTATGGCTGCAGTCACCATCTGCAGAGATTTTGGAGCCCAATAAAATAATATCTCCCACTGTTGCCATTGTTTTCCCATCTATTTGTCATGAAGTGATGGGACCAGATGCCATGGTCTTATTTTTTTGAATTTTTTATTTTTTTACTTTTTTGAGGTTTTAAGCCAACTCTTTCACTCTCCCCTTTCACTTTCATCAAGAGGCTCTTCAGTTCCTCTTCACTTTCTGCCATAAGGGTGGTGTCATCTGCTTATCTGAGATTATTGATATTTCTCCTGGCAATCTTGATTCCAGCTTGTGCTTGATCCAGCCTGGCATTTCACATGATGTATTCTCCCTATAAGTTAAAAAAGCAGGGTGACAATATACAGCCTTGACATACGCTTTTCCCGACTTGGAACCAGGCTGTTGTTCCATGTCCAGTTCTAACTGCTGCTTCTTGACCTGCATACAGATTTCTCAGGAGGCAGGTAAGTTGGTTTGGTATTCCCATCTCTTGAAGAATTTTCCACAGTTTGTGGTGATCTAAACAAAGGCTTTGGCGTGTTCAATAAAGCAGAAGTAGACGCTCTTCTGGAATTCTCTTGCTTTTTCTATGATCCAATAGGTGTTGGCAATTTGATGACTGGTTCCTCTGACTTTTCTAAAGCCAGTCTGAACATCTGTAAATTCACAGTTCAAGCACTTTTGAAGCCTGGCTTGGAGAATTTTGAGCATTACTTTGCTAGCGTGTGAGATGAGTGCAATTGTGCAGTAGTTTGAGCATTCTTTGCCACTGCTCTTCTTTGGGATTGGAATGAAAGCTGATCTTTCCCAGTCCTGTGGCCACTGCTCAGTTTTCCAAATTTGCTGGCATATTGAGTGCAACATATAAACAGCATCTGCAAATCTGCTTAATTCAGGTAATTATTTCAGTATTACCTGTACTGTCAATTAACTAGATCTGTCAAGTACTCTGTCCTATCAAAAATTTACTCAGTGTTTGTGCATTGACTGATAAAGAAAGGTTAATACTAACATTTATAAGTTTATAGCTATGGAAAGTAATTGATTTGCAACCCACAAACTATAAGCCTAAATCCCCAAATCCCCTAAGCAAGGACCACACATTCTGAGTTCTTTCTTCAGTCCTATGAGAGAAATTTTCATTATTTCTGATGACTTATAGATTAAAATAAAATGGCATAAATTCTATCTGGTTGCACTGATCACTGCCTTTTTCCATATGTTATTCATCATAACTGACGCGAGATTGGTAAAGAATCTTTCCTTAATGTTCTTCTATTTGATTCAAAGTAAAAATCAAGGAGTCCATCAAAATATTTAATTATTGATGCAATGTGTATTTATTACAGGTCTGATATATTCTTCCCAATCCTTTTTGTTTACCAAACAAAAGGTAATCTGTTCTTCCCAAACCTTTGTAACAAAGTCTTGTTTAGCGATCTCTTCTTGGCCCAACTAGAGACTTCAAAAAGTAAAGATTTTTTTATACAGACTTCATAAAGCAATTGATATTGGTTAAGAATTATTTAAATTGTAATATAGAAGTGTTTACTATATAGGTGCTTTATTCATGTTATAGATAAGCTGACTTTATTTTATTATGGAATTTTCATGCCTTTGTCACTAAGGAATTCATGAAGTCATTAATCATCAATGGTTCAGGGAAATGTGTGGGTGCTTTTTGAGTGAAGTCAGCTTCATTTCTATCCTTTGGTTCTGTGTTACCCCTGGTCATCTTTAATTTTAAGCTTCCTTGTATCACAATGAAATGTCACCCATAGATAATTCTGTCTGTATGAATTTTGTTCAAGATTCAGAATCTGAAATCTAAGATTTGATTTACTAGCAACTTTATTTATTTTGATTTTCTATAAATTACCATTTAACTCAGCAAGTATCTATTGAATGCCTCCTGTTTGTCATCTTTTGTTCAAGATACAAAAAAGGCATGACACCTTGTTTTATGGAGTTTTCATAGTGGTACTGAACAAATATGTGAACCAATAAATTCTCCTTCAATGCAAGGATAGGCAATGGATCTGCTGAAACCAGGAACTAAAGAAGGGCTCCTTTTCTTTCACTGATGGAAAGAGAAGCCATACGAGAGGTGGGAGGTGAGGGAAGTGAGATGGAAAGGGCATTAGCAAGGCAGTATTTAGTGGCCTTGGGCTTCCCTGGTGTCTTAGATGGCGAAGAATTCATCTGCAGTGCAGGAGACCAGGGTTTGACCCATGGGTCAGGAAGATCCTCCGGAAAAAAGAATGCTACCCACTCCAGTATTCTTGCCTGGAGAATTCCATGGACAGAGAAACCTGGTGGGTTACAGACCATGGGGCCACAAAGAGTCGAATACGTATGAATAACTAATCACACACACACACACACACACACACACACATTTAGTGGCCCCACTGACTGGAGATACACACAAATTTCCATGTGGAGTGCTTTTTCAAAAAGCCCTCACTCATTACTACAAATTTCAGTGATGATTTCCTCCAAAGCCCAGGTAAGCATCTGCTGTGGTCCAGAAGTGTGTGGTTTTGCTGCTGAATGAGCCCATGCCTGTTTATGTGTTGTTCACGGTGCCTTTATCTTGGATGAGGAAAATGAGCCTGTAAGGGCTGTCATAGCTTAGCCCTTGAGCACTGCAATCTATAGGTTCTTGGCTAAGAAACTAACTGAGACTCATGATATGGAAAGTCTTAGCTATGGATAACAGGCAGTCATGGCAGTAAGAGTACAACCTGGGCTCCCAAAGACCCTTAGGGAAGATATTTCACCTATTTCAGCTTCTCTTTCTATGTATGTTGATGGTGCATGCGTGCTAAGTCGCTGCAGTCATGTCCGACTGTGCCACTCCATGGACTGTAGCCTGTCAGCCTCCTCTGTCCGTTGAATTCTCCAAGCAAGAATACTGGAGTGGGTTGCATGCCCTCCTCCAGGGGATCTTCCTAATCCAGGGATCGAATCCTGGTCTTTTACATCTCCTGTATTGGCAGGCAGGTTCTTTACCACTAGTGCCTAATTAGATAATCTTTACATTTCTTTCCAGCTGTAACATTCTATGATGCTATTGAAGTTAGATATTAAGATATATAAATTGAGAATTTCTTAAGTTTATCCCTATATGGAATATGCTTAATTAAGTGTAATTGTTGCATCAATTCAGGATCCCAATTTCTCTTATGAGGAACATGGAATCAAAATCCTTTTGAAAGTTACTTTCTCAAAGTACCATTACCCTAAACATGCAGGCACCACCAACTGTGTTTGCATTCTGAAATCTTGTGTCTGTGTAAACAGACTCCATATGGTTTAACCTCTTAAGAAATATGGTTTTGTATATCACACTTGTGAAAGACTAATATAAGAATTTTTTCACTTGACATAGTATATTTCTGTACTTTTGCTTTACAAATTATAAAGAATTCTTAATTTTGTAGGATTAAACACTCAACCTTTGGCCACACTCATGCGAAGAGTTGACTCATTGGAAAAGACCCTGATGCTGGGAGGGATTGGGGGCAGGAGGAGAAGGGGACGACAGAGGATGAGATGGTTGGATGGCATCACCGACTCGATGGGCATGAGTTTGAGTAAACTCCAGGAGTTTGTGATGGACAGGAAGGCCTGGCGTGCTGCAATTCATGGGGTCACAAAGAGTTGGACACAACTGAGCAACTGAACTGAACTGAACTGACTGAAACACTCAACTCAAAAATCTCAACGTGCTATATTATTTCACTTCTTCTATGATATTTCTAACACAAGTGTACACAAAACATGCATACTCACACATGTGCATATCAAAATGTAACTAAGCAGAACACTTCCACAAAATATCAAGAATCAGTACACATGCAGTTTCAACTCATTATCTCAAATATGCCAGTGCTTATGGTAAAAACTCACTTAAGGTCATAGGAAAATCTCAACCATAAAATGAAAAAAAATCAAATAGTTTATGTACCAAATCTCCCAGGTTAGGAAAAAAATCTTTATTTTTTAGATAAAGTCAAAACTATTAATTGTTTTATGACTAATCAGAATATTCAAGTAGTATAACATCCAAATTTCTAAACATTCCAGCACAAAATGTGAAATATACAAATGCATTTAAATTTGTATATTAATATAAAATTACAAGCAATTTAAATTAAAAATTAGGTATCTGCTCAAGGCATAAAACTTCCAGCAATAGAAGGCCAAAAACAATTCTATTTGAATTACTCATTGACATATTATTCAACCAAGAGCTCTTTTCTATATAATTGTGTGTTGTCAAGATCCAGTGACAATTTTCAAAGTTTGTCTGAGAATTATTTTAAATAACTTTTAAAGAGCCCTGGTGAAGCACCATAGACTACTCAATGAGTTATTCAGCATTTGGACATGATCAAGTACATCTTTACTACTGCATTTTCATGATCTCCTGAAAAATATTCTTAAAACATCTTGAGACATCTCAAAGGGCATTGAGGAAAATCGTACTCAAAATTCCAGTTCTGTGGACATGTGTACAGTTATTCTGAGACAAAATGACCCTCAGCTATTAAAAAGAGAGGTTTACCTGAGCGATGCCCATTGGTAGGTTTGCACATTATTTTCAATCAGCAATTTTTCTTGAAACACTGTCACTGGCAAAGCTATGAAGCACAGCCCCTTTGATAGATTCTGTCATGAAGACAGAGAACAGTTATTCCTCCAGGCAGAACATGCTAAAGGAGAATTGTGTGTAACGATAGCAAATTGGGGGGTGGGAGGACATATTTCTACAATGACTCGATGTTAGTGCAAATAAGAAAGACAATTTTTTTTTTCCATTTATTTTTATTGGTTGGAGGCTAATTACGTTACAATATTGTAGTGGTTTTTGCCATACATTGACATGAATCAGCCATGGATTTACATGTATTCCCCATCCTGATCCGCCCTCCCACCTCCCTTCAAACAAGAAATAAATAACTGACTCGGACTTTATATTCTACTAAAATACAGTAAAAAAAAAAAAAAAAAAAAAATGTTGACAGCATGAGATTATTTTAAGTAAATAAATAAGATTAATTCTATGTACATAAAACATGTAAGCATACTTAACAACCATATAACCATATTTATTTGCTTATTGTAGAAAGCAAATAAAATGCCATTGTTTACCAAAAAGTTGCTGCTGCTGCTAAGTCACTTCAGTTGTGTCCGACTCTGTGCAACCCCGTAGACAGCAGCCCACCAGGCTCCGCCATCCCTGGGATTCTCCAGGCAAGAACACTGGAGTGGGTTGCCCTTTCCTTCTCCAATGCATGAAAGTGAAAAGTGAAAGTGAAGTTGCTCAGTCGGTCCGACTCTTAGCGACCCCATGGACTGCAGCCTACCAGGCACAGGTTATCTATCACTGAGGTATCAAATTTTCAAAAATGTGAATCAGATTCCTTTTTAAACTCATTAAATTTAGGGCTTTCTAAACTGCACATTCAGGTTGATGAGGAATTATGACAACTTTGGAAAGAGTGATGAAAGCATTTTGATACCAGTTCTTAAATTTAAATATCATCTCACAACTTCTAGACCAGTTTTAGGTCTAGAAGGTAAGTTTTCAGCAATACATGCTAATTAACTGGTTGATGTCATTTAATTTTCAGAGGAAATTTTCAAGATTTTAAAAAAATCTTTAGACTGAAAACAATTTTGAAATTTACTTCCTTGGAGATTTCAATTACAAAATCAGTTGCTTCTTCTAACAGAATATCTCTAGAAAACAAAGTACAATAATATAGAACATGAAAGTGTAGACATAACAAATCTTCTGACATACTTGTTCATGCAACTTTATCTTATAAAAGATGATGCTAGAAAACACTATATATTGAGGGAGTTGCTACATAACAAGACACATCAGTAGTTGCCAGCAATCTGCATAGAGCAGCTATGCTTATTTTAGTTTCTAGCAGTTTCTTTTTTGTTGCAAGAGGTATATTTTCACCTTTAAATTTTGCAGTTGACAAAGATAATGCTGGGGTGACAAGCCAAGTCTGTCTTCTTGGGTGGAAACTGTTTTGGGGACAGGCCTTCCCTTAACACCAGAAGGGACCATCTGGGTAAGCATGAATCAAGTGCTCATAATATTGTCATTTTTTTATCAGGATGTTTGAACCAATGTCAGGAAAAAGCATCGTCGGCTCTTGAGATTGCTAGTTCAGACCCTGGGCGACTTAATACTCTCACCCAGGTAGCATGGGTAGTGATTGAAGGAATCAGTGCCTTCAGAATTAATAATTCAGGGACATAATAAAGAAAGTGGAATTTTGGTGGGGGGAGGATAAAAGGTCTTCTGGGCTTCCCTGGTGGCTTAGTGGTAAAAAAATCCTCCTGAAGTACAGGAGACATGGGTTCAATCCCTGGATCAGGAAGATCCCTAGGGGAGGGCATGGCAACCCCTCCTGTATTCTTGCCTAGAGAACCCCATGGTTAGAGGAGCCTAGTGGGCTACAGTCCATGGGGGCTCAAAAAGAAGTCAGACAGGGCTGAAGCAACTAAGCACGCATGCACAGAAAAGCTTCATTTATTTATGAGTCTGGGAGTTGGAGCCTGGACTCCAAGGAATGACAAAATGGTGGAAAGGAGCTCCTGAAATTGATAAGCATGGTCATTGCATGGTAGAAGAGGAAAGGAAAAGGAGGGGAAAGGGGAATCCAAAAGAAACCAGGAACTCTATAAAAGAAGATGAGTACTTGAAAGGGACAGGGATTACTTTAACATTTTTTTCCTGCTTATGCTTTTAATATTTGGCATCGCAATCCCTTTCTGTCCTTCAGGTTTCTTATTGAATGCTACAAGCAGTGTTAACTTTCTTAGCTTTTTGCCTTGAGGAATACTCTCTCTGATTATGTTGCCAAGAAGGGTGGAGATGCTGACCCTGCATGTGACATGACAGTGACAGACGATCGGTTTCTAGAGTGAAAATTGAAAGTGAAAGTCGCTCAGTCATGTCCAACTCTTTGCGACCCCATGGACTATCCATGGACAGTCCATGGAATTCTCCAGGCCAGAATACTGGAGTCGATGGCCTTTCCCTTCTCCAGGGGATCTTCCCAAGCCAGGGACTGAACCTAGGTCTTCCACATTGCAGGCAGATTCTTTACCAGCTGAGCCACAAGGGAAGCCAAGAGAGAAGATTATAAGAAGGTAAACTCTGATCACCGGAGTGTTCAGAACAGGAATCTCAAGCAAGAGATGACAAGTAGTCACTTAGGATGGATATATTGAACATTTAAGGATCCCTGGGCTAGTCAAACTTACCAACGATGGGGTTTCATAAAGGCAAGGGTTTGCAAAGGTCAGTTTTCATTCCAATCCCAAAGAAAAGCAATGCCAAAAAAAATGCTCAAACTACCACACAATTGCACTCATCTCACATGCTGGGAAAGTAATGCTCAAAAATCTCCAAGCGAGGCTTCAACAGTACATGAACCATGAACTTCCAGATGTTCAAGCTGGAGTTAGAAAAAGCAGAGGAACCAGAGATTAAATTGCCAACATGTGTGGGATCTTTGAAAAAGCAAGAGAGTTCCAGAAAAACACCTACTTCTGCTTTATTGACTACCAGAGCATTTGACTGTGTGGATCACGACCAACTGTGGAAAATTCCTCATGAGATGGGAATACCAGACCACGTGACCTGCCTCTTGAGAAATCTGTTGGCAGATCAAGAAGCAACAATTTGAATCGGACATGGAAAAATGGGCTGGTTCCAAACTGGGAAAGGAGTACATCAAGGCTGTATATTGCCACCTTGCTTATTTAATTTATATGCAGAGAATATCATGCAAAATGCCAGGCTGGAGAAAACACAAGCTGGAATCAAGATTGCCGGGAGAAATATCAATAACCTCAGATGTGCAGATGACACCACCCTTATGGCAGAAAGTGAAGAGAAACTGAAGAGCCTCTTGATGAAAGTGAAAGAGGAGAGAGAAAAAGTTGGCTTAAAGCTCAACATTCAGAAAACTAAGATCATGGCATCTGGTCCATCACTTCACAGCAAATAGATGGGGAAACAGTGGAAACAGTGACAGACTTTATTTTCTTGGGCTCCAAAATCACTGCAGATGGTGACTGCAGCCATGAAGTTAAAAGGCGCTTGCTCCTTGGAAGAAAAGTTATGACCAACCTAGACAGCATATTGAAAAGCAGAGACATTACTTTGCCAACAAAGGTCCGTCTAGTCAAAGCTATGGTTTTTCCAGTGGTCATGTATGGATGTGAGAATTGGACTATAAAAACAGCTGAGCACTGAAGAATCAATGCTTTTGAACTGTGGTGTTGGATAAGACTCTTGAGAATCCCTTAGACTGCAAGGAGATCTAACCAGTCCATCCTAAAGGAGATCAATCCTGAATATTCACTGGAAGGACTGATGCTGAAGTTGAAACTCCAATACTTCAACCACCTGATGCGAAGAACTGTCTCATTGGAAAAGACTCTGATGCCGGGAAAGATTGAAGGCATGAGGACAAGGGGACAACAGAGGATAAGATGGCTGATGGCATCACTGACACAACGGACATGAGTTTGAGTAAACTCTGGGAGTTGGTGATGGACAGTGAGGCCTGGCGTGCTGCAGTCCATGAGGTTGCAGAGTCAGACACGACTGAGCGACTGAACTGAACTGAACTGAACCACTGTCAGTAATGTGATCCAGGCTCTGTAATGTGTTGGTTTCTTCCCTGGTGGCTCAAGTCATAAAGAATCACCTGCCAATATAGGAGACACAAGAGATGCAGATTCAGTCCCTGGGTCAGGAAGATCCCTTGGAAGATGAAATGGCAACCCTCTAGAGTATTCTTGCCTGGAAAATTCCCATGGACAAAGGAGACTGGCTGGCCACAGTCTCTGATGTTGCAAAGAATCAGACACAGTGAGAATGATACACACAATAAAAAGGTAAAGGTGATCCCCCAAGACATGAGAATTTGGGGTCATTCAGGTTTCATTAGAAAGATGTAAACATTAGACAGAAGGAGTGAAACCCAGACAGCCATTTGTCTCCAGAGTTCTTTCACCATTTCCAGGATTTCCCAGAAATATGAGCTTCAGAGAGTTCCCTGGCCTTGCTAGGATTACTTTATTGAAGAGCTATAAAGACCATTCACTTGATGCATCAATTCATTTTATTTCTGATCAGTACATTAACCTAAAATACAACTTTTTACTTGGATTAGAGAGATTATGAATAAGGAAAAACTTCAAAGAAAACTAACAATTTAAAGCTTTTGCGTTGTACCTGGTTTTGAATTGTCATAATGGTGTTCACTTTTCTTCTCTTTTTCTTTCCTCTAAGATAGTGTCAGCATTAACAAATGACTTGAACGCCTGTTGAAAGTGGTTGGAAGCTCAGAAAACATCCTTAAGCAAAGATAAGAAATTTTCTTTGCCTTATACAGAAATGTATAACTCTATGTCATTTGTGCTTTTCAGTCTTTTAAGCTTTTTTTTTTTTTAAAAAATCCCTTTTACTTTGTGATCCTGCTTGGCAGCTCAGCTTTAGGTTCATATCCCTTTCTTCTTGACATTTTCAGTGTCTCATGCTTCCCTGTAACAGGCAAAGAATATGAATGAAATTGAGAATGTGAGAACCATAGAAACTTAACAATAAGCCATTGGTACCAAATCATGTTCTCATACATCAACGCAACAATAAAGTGTTTCCAGGAAGTTCAGCTCAGTTCAGTTCAGTCGCTCAGTCGTGTCCAACTCTTTGTGACCCCATGGACTGCAGCACACCAGGTCTCCCTGTCCATCACCAACTCCCAGAGCCTAATCAAACTTTTGTCCATCAAGTCTGTGAGGTCATTCAACCATTTCTTTCTCTGTCATCCCCTTCTCCTCCTGCCTTCAATCTTTCCTGGCATCAGGGTCTTTTCCAGTGAGTCAGTTCTTTACATCAGGTGGCCAAAGTATTGGAGTTTCAACTTCAACATCAGTCCTTTCAATGAATATTCAGGACTGATTCCCTTTAGGATGGACTGGTTAGATCTTCTTGCATTCGACCAACACCACAGTTCAAAATCATTGATTCTTCAGTGCTCAGCTGTTTTTATAGTCCAAATCTCACATCCATACACGACTACTGGAAAAACTTTGACTAGACGGACTAGACAGACTAGACTAGCTTTGACTAGACGGACCTTTGTTGGCAAAGTAATGTCTCTGCTTTTTAATAGGCTGTCTAGGTTGGTCATAGCTTTTCTTCCAAGGAGCAAGCGCCTTTTAACTTCATGGCTGCAGTCACCATCTGCAGTGATTTTGGAGCCCAAGAAAATAAAGTCTGTCACTGTTTCCATTGTTTCCTCTGTTTCCCCATCTATTTCCCATGAAGTGATGGGACTGGATGCCATGATCTTAGTTTTCTGAATGTTGAGCTTTAAGCCAACTTTTTCACTCTCCTCTTTCACTTTCATCAAGACTCTTTAATTCTTCTTCACTTTCTGCTATAAGGGTGGTGTCATCTGAATATCTGAGGTTATTGAAATTTCTTCCAGCAATCTTGATTCCAGCTTGTCCTTCATCCAACCCGACACTTCACGTGATGTACTCTGCATGTAAGTTAAATAAGCAGGGTGACAATATACAGCCTTTATGTACTCCTTTCCCGATTTGGAACCAGTCTGTTGTTCCATGTCCAGTTGCTTCTTGGCCTGCATACAGATTTCTCAGAAGGCAGGTCAGGTGGTCTGGTATTCCCCTATCTTGAAGAATTTTCCACAGTTTGTTGTAATCTACACAGTCAAAGACTTTGGCATAATAAATCAGAAGTAGATGTTTTTCTGGAACTCTCTTGCTTTTTCAATGATCCAATAATGTTTCCAGGAAGGCAGGTGGTTATTCCTATTCAATCTCAAAGAATAGTAGGTCACCTCAGAGAATAACTTCCCTTTGATAAATTGAAGAAAAAAAAAAAAGTGTTTTCTCTTTGTTTACAAATTTCCTTATCCAGTAAATCATCGATGAGAGCTTGTGTGTGTATTCAGTTGTGTCCAACTCTTTTCGAGTGGACTGTAGCCCATGGAGCTATAGAAAGTGAAGAAGAACTAAAGAGCCTCTTGATGAAAGTGAAAAAGGAGAGTGAAAAAGTTGGCTTAAAACACAACATTCAGAAAACTAAGATCATGGCATCCAGTACATTCACTTCATGGTAAATAGATGGGGAAACAATGGAAACAGTGATAGACTTTATTTTCTTGGGCTCCAAAATCATTGCAGATGGTGACTGCAGCCATGAAATTAAAAGGTGCTTGCTCCTTTTGTATCTGTAGCCCACCAGGCTCCTCTTACCATGGAATTTTCCAGGCAAGAATACTAGAGTGGGTTGCTATTTCCTATTTCAGGGGATCTTCCCAACCTAAGAATTGACCCACTCACATTTCCTGTGTCTCCAGCATTGGCAGGTGAATTCTTTTACCAGTGAGTTAGCTGGGATGCCCACATACACACCTATACATGTGTGTGTGTGTATATACTATGTAACAGTGCATTTTACTATGATTTCACTGAGTATTTTGAATGTTTAATAGTTTGATCAAGGTAAAATTTGAAAACCATTACCATATCACAGTTTAACTCTTTCATCTCCTCTTCTTGAAGTAGGGAAATAATACACTCTTTTACTCTTAAGAAAATACCAGAATAAATCCATTTAAAATACCTATATTTTTAACAATTTGCACTCTACTTTGATTTCCTTTGCTTCAAAATGCTTATATTTTAAATTCTTTAAGGATCACAAAAAGATACAACTTTACATCAAGAGACTATTCCTTGTTTGTTTGTTTTGGCCACACCTATAGCCTAGTTCTCTGACCAGAGATCAAACCCCAGCCCTCCTACAGTGGAAGAAGCCCCGAATGCTAACCACTGGAATACCAGGGAATTCCTATTGTTTGTTTTCTTTTTCATTGAAGTGTAGTTGATCTACAATATTTCAGGTGTATAGCAAAGTGATTCAGTGATACATATATATACATATATATGTATATATATTCTTTTCCACTGTTGGTTATTATAAGATATTGAATATAGTTCCCTGTGCTATACAATAGTTCTTTGTTTTATCTATTTTATATACAGTAATGTGCATCTATTAATGCCAAATTCCTAATTTATCCTTCCCTCCCTGCAACACTGAGCATCCCTCTAGCTCAGTTGGTAAAGACTCTGCCTGCAGTACAGGAGACCCGGGTTCAATTCCTGGGTCAGGAAGAACCCCTGGAGAAGGAAATGGCAACCCACTCCAGTATTCTTACCTGGAGAATCCCACTGACAGAGGATCCTGGCAGGCAAGAGTCCATGGGGTCACAAGAGTCGGACACGACTTAGCAACTAAACCCCTTCCCCACCGCAACATTCATCTTGCCATGTGGCTCAGTGGTAAAGAAGCCGCCTGCCAATGCAGGAGACACCAGAAGCAAGGTTCTGTCTCTGAGTCAGGAAGATCCTCTAGAGTGGGAAATAGCAACCCACTCCAGTATTCTTGCCTGAAAAATTCCACGCACAGAGTCTGGTGGGCTACAGTCCATGGAATCGCAAAGGGTCAGACATGACTGAACAACTGAGCACGCACTCCCCAACATTCCCCTTTGGTAACCATAGTCTGTTACCTTGCTTGATTTTACTGTATTGATTTAAAAATTCATAGCAAATGCAAAAGAATTAAAAATATCAGCACTCATGGGTACCAGGAATTTGGTATTTGTATCTGCAAGTCTCTGTAAGTTTTTATTGTTTGTACGTTTGTATTGCTAAGCTTGTATTACAAATTTGTACATTTGTATTGCTGTCTCTCTAAGTCTCCCCGCCCCATGTTTTCCTGGCCTTGGATCAAGTTACCACTTCTGCCCTTTACCTAGCCATGCCCTAAAGCAGATAACTCTATCCTCAGTAGGATTAAGCCTCTATTAGAAATTCCATTATGCTGAAAACAATCTATCCTCAAGTTGACATGTGATTTTTTTTTTTTCCATTGGAAGAAGTCATTTTAAGGAGCCCTTTAACTTAAAAAAGAGAGAGAAAGTACTTGATTATTTATTTTTCCTGTCCCTGAATAAGACTGAGCCCCAGTAAAGGCTGACGCTGTGGCAGCCAAATTGCACTAATGAGGAAAGAATCTTGTGGTTAAAGCCAGAGTTCTGAAGACACGTGATCTTTTGGTTGTATTGCTAAGCAGTTGAGCTAACCAGCCCTGCAACTGCTCTCTGTGGGTCTCATGTTCTATAAGATACTAAATTCCACTTATGCTATATTAGATTTTTTTGTTGTTATTTGAAATAAACACCCTTATGGAGACTTATGCATAAATATGTAAATGTACATTGCTGTTGCCTAGTTGCTAAGTTGTGTCTGACTCTTTTATGACACCGTGGACCATAGCCCACCAGGCTCCTCTGTTCATGGTATTTCCCAGGCAAGAATAGTGGAGTGGGTTACCATTCCCTTTGAAAGGTCGGGGCATGGCCCCGGGAAAGTGCTGCAAGGCAAATTCCGGAGGCTGGCTAAACTTCCAGGGGCTGGCCCCCTGCAGCCTGGCCCAATCAGGTACCAACACAGAGCCCTCGGACACTGACCACCGCTGTAGCCCGCTCTTTCTTCCTTATATGAAAAGACCTGGCCTGGATGCCTGCCCGGACTATATAAACCCCTCCCCACCCCTCATACCTTGCAGACTCCCTTTGTCTCCTCACTCACCAGCCCCCGGGAGTTCTGCCCGAGAGCGACGCTTAATAAAAGGCCTTTACCACCGGTCCTTAGAGGCGGCTTTTGTCCTCCCGCGGCGTTTTTCCTAACACCCTTCTCCCAGGAATCTTCCCAACCTAAGGATCAAACTCGCATATCCTTTGTCTCCTGTATTGGTATGAGGATTCTTTATCACTGAGTCACTAGGGAAGTTCATAAATGTGCATAGAAACCCATAAATGCAAATAAATGAAAATATATACTATTCATATATATATACACACACAAAATAGACATATATGGCATATGTTTCTCGTGACTTAAAGGAAATCATATCTGGTTATGAATTGCATTGCTTCACTTCAAACTCTGATTAGAAAAATTTTTCAGTGCTTGCAGCAAGGTTCCAAATGTGAGTGTGTCGATAAATTTGCTTTCTAACTTAAAGTGTAGCTCAAAACCATATCTGTTGACAAAATCCCTATTAGTGAACTGGAATATTCTGAAAATCACATTGAACTTCAGCTAGCACAGCTCAAAATAAATGGTCGACTACACTGATACACCAACTACCCAGCTCCTACATAATCTGTAGTGTCCTTTTGTTTCTGTTATTGTTGTAGTAGTTGTTTTTCTTTAAATACAACATATTTCAAAATCATCCTCTTCCTTCTGGGGTGTTTTCATATGCAGTGCAGTTTCATGTGTCTACAGAAAATCAAATGCAAGGAAAAAATACATCTGATTCAAAATTCTCCTAAATATGTACTTTAAATGATTAATGTACGATCATATTTGCTGGCCTCAAATACATGTTTTATATGTTCTAATATCTTGGCAACATCTTTTTAGCTTTTTTCTTGGCAAAATTATAGGAGACAGAAAATGATTTAGACTGAAATGAAAACTTCAGAAGGGTTATTGATCTTTTCACATCACATCACAATCACATGGATTGTGGACCAGAAAACTACTGGCAATCAACAGCAAGTTCACAGTAATCTAAGAAAATAAATGTTGGTCTAAGTTCACAAATGGAGAGAGTCAGAACTCCCAAAGAGGACTCTTGGGTGTAACACCCTTGGAATGCAATTCCAGGAGCTGTAAAACCTATAGTCCGGACCCAAATGAGCACTCTTTGGAGGGTCAGTTCCATACACTACAACTTTGCCAATCTTTGCTCTTCGTAGATAAAGTTTCGCAGTTCCCTCACAAATTAAAAGGAAGTCTCTTCCAAGGGCCTGAGAAGATCATGTGTATTAGGTATGCTATATTTTCTAATTTTTTGTAAGTTAATGAATAATTCCAATGAGTCTCCTAAATTTCCATAGAACCAAATGTTCTTGTTTCCTAAGATGGACTGATAAGAGCTGCCTCACCAGCTACTGAAGTTTCCAGATCTCAGGTTTCACATAGTGTTCCAAGGTCGACTAATAACTGGCCATCAAGAACCCTGTGTTTAGAATATAGCAGTATAAACAATCAAACTCCTCTGATTATCTGACAAATTGTGACTTATTTACTTTAATACTACCACTGCAAGTTAAAAGGACTGTTACACTTGGAGTGTTTGACTTTCTGTAGAGTTCATTCATTCACTCACTCATAAATCAACATTATTTATTAACCTTTCCATGTGCCAAAAACTAGGAGTATATAGTAGGCAAGAAATATATAATCTCTACCTTCAAAGCTTATTGTCCAATAAAGTTGATAAAAATTCATATTCATTAGATGAGGTACCTAGTATAGTCAAATTCATAGGGTCAGAAAGTACATTGGTAGATGCGAGGGAGAGAGGGAATAAAGACTTAGTGTTTAATGGGGAAAGAGTTTTAGTTTAGGAAAGTGAAAAATTTGGGAAATGGATGATGGTAAGAGTTGCACTATGATGTGAATGAACCTAGTGTCACTAAACTGTACAGTTAGTTATGGTTAAAATGGCATGTTTTACAGTATATGAATTTTACCAAATTTTTTTAAAATATTAATTTAAAACACTGAGAGAAAAAATTCACATTCATATAATCTATTTCTGATCTGAGCTCTTTATACTTATCTTCTGCTTTATCCTTTAGTTAACCTTCATGTTATCATTATTAATCATATGTTATAAATGAAAAATTTAAAAACAAAATCTTACAAACCTTAGATAACTCAAATAAATTCACTAAGCTAATAAATCACAGAATTAAAATGTGAACCCTAGATCATTTTACCATAAAATCCATACTTCTAAGCAAAAGCAATGGCTCTGATTATATGGTCATCTTTTCAGCAAACATTGAGCATCAACTGAACACAATTTTAATGGGAGCTGAGAAAATAATAGAGGAAAATATAAGGACCTTGCCCTTAAGGAGCCAACATTCTCATAAAAAAGACAGACCACTGAACAAGTAAACCAATAAATAACTTAATTTGAAGTAGCAATAAGTGCTGTAAAGTAGGAAGCAAGATGAGTACATAGAGTGGGAAAGAGAATGGCTGTCAGGAAAATTCTCTCTAAGAAAATGACATCGAAGCAGAGATATAAAAGATCTGAAGGAGAAATCTATACAAAGATCAGGGAGAAGCATCTAAATGTTCAGAATATGGCAGAGCAGAAGCAAAAGACTGAGATGAGACTATAATTTTATGGAATTAGAAGAATTTAGCAACTCTGTATTTTTGTAGCTGAGTTTTTAAAAATAAGATTATTTTTCTTCATTGTTAATTTTGATTGATTTTTATGGAGAAACGCATTGATTTGTGGGGCTTTGTCCTATTCAGTTCTGAAAATTTATTCAGTTTTCAAGATAATTTAAATGACTAATTGTAACTTTTGAGTGGCTTGCCATGTTAATTGGCATTTTCACAGTATTAAATAGTTTCTATCATTTATAAATATTTAAAGGAGAAGTGGCAAGAATACACAGAAGAACTATACAAAAAAGATCTTCATGACCCAGATAACCATGGTGGTGTGATCACTCACCTAGGACCAGACATCCTGGAGTGCGAAGTCAAGTGGTCCTTAGGAAATATCACTATGAAAAAAGTTAGTGGAGATGATGAAATTAGCTGAGCTACATCATATTCTAAAATATGCTGTTAAAGTGCTGCACTCAATATGCCAGCAAATTCGGAAAACTCAGCAGTAGCCACAGGACTAGAAAATGTCAGCTTTCATTCCAATCCCAAAGAAAGGTAATGCCAAAGAATGTTCAAAGTGCCATACAATTGCACTCATTTCGCATGTTAAATTCTCCAAGCTAGGCTTCAACAGCATGTGAACTAAGAACTTCCAGATTGTTCAAGATGGATCTAGAAAAGGCAGAGGAACCAGAGATCAAATTGTCAACATCCATTGGATCATACAAAAAACAAGAAAATTCCAGAAAATCATCTACCTCTGCTTTACTGACTACACCAAAGCCTTTGACTGTGTGGATCACAACAAATAGTGGAAAATTCTGAAAGAGATGGGAATACCAGACCAGCTCACCGGCCTCCTGAGAGACCTGTATGCAGGTCAAGAGACAACAGTTAGAACCAGACTGGTTCCAAGTTGGGAAAGGAGTATGTCAAAGCTGTATATTGTTATCCTGTTTATTTAACTTATATGCAGAGTACATCATATGAAATGCCAGACTGGATGAAGCACAAGCTGGAATCAAGATTGCTGGGAAAAATATCAATTACATACAGATGATACCACCCTTATGGCAGAAAAGGCTGCCATGTCATCCTCCAGGGGATCTTCCCTATTCAGGGGTCAAACCATCATCTCTTATATCTCTTGCTTTATCTAGGCAGGTTCTTTAACACTAATGCCACCTAGGAAGTCCCTGATTATTTGTGTGAGACCACATATTTTATTGTCAAAATTGGGATTTTTTTAACAGTGCAAGTCAGATTTATTAATATTTACACTAGAGGACAAGGGTAAAATTAGGAGTTATAATTTACCTGATCATGTTGGTAACTGGTTTTGATGACTACTTTTAAAAGTAGCTTTGTTGCAAAATTAAATATACTTAAAGTTAAATGCACATAAAATTTCATATATGGCAGAAAGCAATGAGGAATTAAAGAGCCTCTTGATGAAAGTTAAAGAGAAGAGTGAAAAAATTGGCTTGAAACTCAACATTCAAAAAACTAAGATCATGGCATCTGGTCTCATCACTCCATGACAAACAGATTAGGAGAAACCAGAAGCACTGACAGACTTTACTTTCTTGGGCTCGAAAATCACTACAGTTGGTTACTGCAGCCATGAAATTAAAAGATTTTTTGCTTCTTGGAAGAAAAGCTACAACCAACCTAGACAGCATATTAAAAAGCAGAGACATTGCCTTGCTGACAAAGGTCCATCTTGTCAAAGCTATGGTTTTTCCAGTAGTCAAGTATGGATGTGAGAGTTGGATCATAAAGAAGGCTGAGCACTGAAGAACTGATGCTTTTGTACTGTGGTGTTGGAGAAGACTCTTGAGAATCCTTCGGACTGCAAGGAGATCCAACCAGGCAATCCTAAAGGAAATCAGTCCTGACTAGTCACTGGCAGGACTGATGCTGAAACTGAAGCTCTAATACTTCGATTACCTGATGGGAAGAACTGACTCATTTGAAAAGACCCTGATGTAGGGCAGGAATAGAGATGAAAACATAGAGAATGTACCTGTGGACACAGAGGAGAAAGAAAAGGGTGGGATGAATTGAGAGAGTAGCATTGATATATATACACTACCATATGTCAAATAGATGGTGGGAAGCTGGGGGGAAGCTGTTATACAACACAGAAGTTTCCTTTTTTGCTCTGTGATGACCTAGAGGAGTGGAATAGGGATGGGGGTGGGAGGAAGGCCCAAGAGGGAGAAGATATATGTACATATGGTTGATTCATGCTGTTGTATAGTAGAAATTAACACAATGCTGTAAAGCAATTCCAATAAAAAAAAAGAGAGGATGAACTATGTAGTATTTAATGATTAATGTACTAAATAGTTTGCCTGAAAGACACTCCTCTTCTCAATGTGTTTCTTCAGTACCTATCAATTATAAGGTTGTATCAGATAAACATTAGCTTAGTTAAAAATAATCTCTTGCTGGATCATTGTCATGCAAATGATTTTCCAGAAAAATCAAAAGTATACTATTATTCAGCAAAATAGAAAGCTGTTGCTTAAATCAAGATAAATTCCATCTATTGTTCTTGCCCATCACAAGTTAGGAATTATATCCACTGGAGATGTCTGTTCTCTTCAGAATTTAGTTTATATTGCCCAGAATCTTCTTGTGGGCTTCCCTGGTAGCTCAGAGGTAAAGAATCCACCTGCAGGGCAGGAGAAGTGGGTTTGATCCCAAGGTCAGGAAGATCCCCTGGGGAAGGATATGGCAACTCTCCCCAATAACTCACTCTGGAATATTCCATGGACAGAAGAGCCTGGTGAGCTATAGTCCATGAGGTGGCAAGAGAGTCCTTGGACACAATTTAGCAACTAAACAACAAGAACCTACTGGTACCTAGAGTAGAACACAGCACTCCAAATGGGTTAACTAAATTCTAAGAGGCAAACTCTGGACTAGGTGTTGAGCAGCTAGAGACAAAGTTTCAGCTCCTGCCCTGGAAGAACTTGCATTCCAGGAGTGGAAATCTACAAGCAAGTAAGGTTCAGTTCAGTTCAGTTCAGTTGCTCAGTCGTGTCCGATTCTTTGCAACCCCATGAATCACAGCACACCAGGCCTCCCTGTCCATCACAAACTCCCAGCGTTTACTCAAACTTATGTGCATCGAGTCAGTGATGCCATCCAGCCATCTCATCCTCTGTCCTCCCCTTCTCCTCCTGACCTCAATCTTTCCCAGCATCGGGGTCTTTTCCAATGAGTCAGTTCTTCACATCAGGTGGCCAAAGTACTGGAGTTTCAGCTTCAGCATCAGTCCTTCCAATGAACACCCAGGACTGATCTCCTTTAGGATGGACTGGTTGGATCTCCTTGCAGTCCAAGGGACTCTCAAGAGTCTTCTCCAGCACCACAGTTTAAAAGTATCAATTCTTCACACTCAGCTTTCTTCAAAGTCCAACTCTCACATCCATACTTGACCACTGGAAAAACTATAGCCTTGAATAGACAGACCTTTGTTGGCAAAGTAATGTCTCTGCTTTTTAATATCCTGTCTAGATTGGTCATAACTTTCCTTCCAAGGAGTAAGCGTCTTTTAACTTCATGGCTACAGTCACCATCTGCGGTGATTTTGGAGCGCGAAAAAGTAAAGTCTGACACTGCTTCCACTGTTTCCCCATCTATTTGCCATGAAGTAATGCAACCGGATGCCATGATCTTAGTTTTCTGAATGTTGAGCTTTAAGCCAGCTTTTTCAGTCTCCTCTTTCACTTTCATCAAGAGGCTCTTTAGTTCTTTGCTTTCTGCCATAAGGGTGGTGTCATCAGCATATCTGAGGTTATTGCTAATTCTCCCGGCAATCTTGATTCCAGCTTGTGCTTCATCCAGCCCAGCATTTCTCATGATGCTGTCTGCATATAAGAAGGATTCAACAACCCTTTATAACATCATTCATGTCTGCCTTGTTTAAAAACATCCTTTTTCTGCTATAGAGCAGTAACTCCTTCAATTATTCAGTTTCAGTTTATTTCACCAACAAAAGCAATAGAAAATAATAAGGCATAAATTTAACATTGTTTTAGTATATTTACAAGTGTTTAATTTGTCTCTCTCTTTTAAGATAACTGCCAGTCTTTCATCAAAGTCCTTCTTCAGCTATCTTCCAGCCATCACGAATACTCAAATATCTTGTGTAGGTGAAATTTATAAAATGAGAAGGCTGCATATAGTCAAGGCTGTATTTTGTCATCGTCCTTACTTAACTTATATACAGAGTACATCATGTGAAATGCCAGACTGGATGAAGCACAAGTTGGAATCAAGATTGCCAGGAGAAATATCAATATCCTCAGATATGCAGATGACACCACCCTTATGGCAGAAATTGAAGAGGAACTATAGGGCCTCTTGATGAAAGTGAAAGAGGAGACTGAAAAAGCTGGCTTAAAACTCAATGTTCAAAAAACTAAGATCACAGCATCCGGTTGCATCACTTCATGTCAAATAGATGGTGAAACAAGGGAAACAGTGGCAGATTTTATTTTCTTGGGCTCTAAAATCACTGCAGATGGTGACTGCCGCCGTGAAATTAAAAGATGCTTGCTCTTTGGAAGAAAAGCTATGACAAGCATAGACAGCATATTAAAAAGCAGAGACATTACTTTGCCAACAAAATTCCATCCTGTCAAAGCTATTGTTTTTTCCCGAAGTCATGTATGGATGTGAGAGTTGGGCTATAAAGAAAGCTGAGCACTGAAGAATTGATGCTTTTGAACTGTAGTGTTGGAGAAGACTCTTGAGAATACCATGGACTGCAAGGAGATCCAAACAGTCAATACTAAAGAAATCAACCCTGACTATTCATTGGAAGGACTGATGCTGAAGTTGAAGTTCCAATACTTTGGCTACCTGATCCAAAGAGACGACTCATTGGAAAAGATACAAAAGAGTACCTTCAGTTTTTTCTGATGCTGGGAAAAATTGAAGGCCAAAGGAGAAGCCAGTGACCTAAGATGAGATGGTTAGATAGCATGATCAATTCAATGGACATAAATTTGAACAAGCTCTGAGAGATAGTGGAAGAAAGAGGAGCCTGGCATTCTACAGTCTATAAAGTCATAGTCAGACACGGCTTAGCATCTGAACAACATGGGGCTTTCGAAAATGTGACCATGCCAATCTCCACATAGTACACCAATTATCTGGAGAGTGCCTTACTCTGATTTAGTTATCCCAACCTCTATACACCTTCAGGTGCAAAACAGATCACAGATATTCAAATGCTTGATCACAAATGTTCAAATTGAAACCATCTGATTTTATTAAGCTTCAAAGAAGAGATTTTATTTTACTTATCTTTGTATCCTTAAATAAAAAGTGTGACATTTGTTAGATAATCAGTAACTGTCTAAACAGTGGAAATTGATGAAATATCTCAAATTTATGATGTGATTACAATGGCCCTCATAGTAAGATTCAGAAAGAACAGGTCTTCTGGAATTCTAACATGTTGCTAACATACTCTTTCACATGGAAATTCATGGATATGAACTATAATTCTCTAAATAATAGCTTATTATATGCCAGATATCTAATAACTCATGCAATTTTTGTAGTAGTATAATCGGTAGTATGATCTTAGTTATAGAGAAGAAATGTAGCATGGAGCAGTTATCTAAACTCATTCAAGATCCTACAGACACAAAACATGGAATCAGAATTTTAATTTAGCACTCTGGTTTAGAATCTGGGGGAAGTTTAATTGGGAAATTTAAAAAAGAACTTTCACAAACATATAGGGGTCACAAATAGAAAATGGCTCTCTCCCTTACCTCAGGGAAGCTTTTGCACAAGGCAGAACTGCAGAATTATTATTAGACAGCTGCAAAAATAATTAAACCATTGAAGATTAACTCTTCATTAATAAAATATTGATGCTACAGTAAAATAATGACATGTATTTTAATATATTAATTTTTTTCAGAAACATAGACTTCATAATTTGATATATTGTGTACTTTATATATTAGATGTATGAAATACATCATTAAAAGAATAAAGAAACTGAAGAACAGCTTTGAAGTCCAAATGCCTACTGATCTGTAGTCTGTTATAAATTACATATAAAAAACTAACAGCTTAATTTATTCACAAAATACACAGCATGGTCCTTTTATCGAAGGCACCTCTATAATCAATTCAGCCCAATGTGGAAAGATACATCAATCAATCACCCAGACAGTAAATCAAAACACACACTGAAAGGTTTATCAAGTCAGAGTTCTGAAAGGAATTTAACTCTGATTATTTGAACACTAAAGATGCCTAGGTTTTAAGAGTTGAGTTGCTTTCAAATAGAAGATAGAGTTATCTTTTCTCTATGAAATAGACTGTCCCAAGTTATTCAAAATGGGGTCAGCCGATCAATCAACTTTCTGAAAAGCAATTTGTTCTAAATGTTTACAAATAGCCAAGCTTAGAAGAGAGATAACCGTGCAATAACAGTGTGCAGTTTGTTCTTTTAAAATTTCTACAGAAACGTGTTACCTGTAGAAAGATGAGAACTTTCAGTGACTCTAAACCACTAAAGAGCAATTATACATCAAGGAAGAAATAAGATGAGGCCAAATTGTTCCTGCCAACCTGACTTCTCTCCTTGTTGCTTCAGGCAGCAAGATGTGTGCTTTTATCTGACGTCTCAAATTTTTGAGTGTCTCTCTCCTAAAGCAATCTCCAAAGTTGACTACAAGCTGTACAACTGGAACAAAAAATCATCTTCAACTTCATCACCACTTATAAACTCATAAGATAAATCTTTCATATATATATATAAACTGGCCAGTGAACTTTAGAGGTTATTTATGCAGATATTTATAAATGTCTAAGGTTATATATATATATATATATATATAGAGAGAGAGAGAGAGAGAGAGAGAGAGAATATATCTGTCTAGCCAGCTAGCTAGCTATATATATGTATATATATCTTTGTTCTCTATTAGTCAGTAAGACCTCAGACATTTCTAAATATCTGCATAAATAGCCTTTAAACTGCACTGGCCATCACTTCTAATAGGGACAATTTGCATTCCTAAAAATCAGATGAATAAGTGTCCACAAAATCGGGGATATTTAGAACTTAGAATAAAATGTTAAAGGGTAACTAATGTGAGAGGCAAAATACATTCATTGCTAAACAATTCAATTCTACTTTTTCAAAAACATTTGGGTCTGCCTTCTTAAGCACAGTAGGCAGCACATCAGCCTCATAAAAAACATTTGGATAACAATTTTGCAACTTAATTGCATTAATCTGAGACATATTCCAATTTGTTTCTCAAAATAATCTTGCAAAGTTAGCTTCATAATTAGTAAAAGAATTTTAAAAAGGGAACTTCAGCTGTATATGAATAAATCTTCTCACCCCACATTCTTTATGAGGAAGATAAGAGTAGAGTTATTTCTAAATCTATGCCTGCTCTATGACTACTAAATCATCTAGGTTGGTTCAGGCCAATGATGTGTTTGTACACAGCATCCATGAAGGGACAACTCTGTGAGCCCTTGGCTTGAATGGAGTCATTCTAGAATAGACTACAGAAGAGGCGGTGTTCACCCAGCTACAAAGAAGGAGGCAAAAACATAGCCTGTATATTAGGTTCTGCCAGGGTTTTGTCCTAAGGATTCCCCACACCTGTATCTTGACTCATTAATTCATATGTACTCTGCTTTCTATGATTTCCACTTTTGTGACCTGGCATATTTCTGTTTACCAGAACAATCTGCATTGGTTCCAATCTGGTTTGTGTATGCTAGTAGTCCTTGATTCAGTTCAGTTCAGTCGCTCAGACATATCTGACTCTTGGCGACCCCATGGACTACAACACGCCAAGCTTGCCTGTCCATCACCAACTCCCGGGGCTTACTCATTCTCATGTCCATTGAGTCAGTGATTCCATGCAACCATTACATCCTCTGTTGTCCCCTTCTCCTGCCTTCAATCTTTCCCAGCATCAAGGTCTTTTCCAATAAGTCAGTTCTTCCCATCAAGTGGCCAAAGTATTGGAGTTTCAGCTTTAGTATCAGTTCTTCCAATGAATATTCAGGACTGACTTTCTTTAGGATGGACTAGTTTGATTTCCTTGCAGTCCAAGGGACTCTCAAGAATCTTCTCCAACACCACAGTTCAAAGTATCAATTCTTCGGTGCTCAGCTTTCTTTATAGTCCAACGGTCACATCCATACATAACTATTGGAAAAACCACAGCTTTAACTAGACTGACCTTTGTTGGCAAAGCAATGTCTCTGCTTTGTAATATGCTCTCTAGGTTGTTCATAGTGTTGTTCCAAGGAGCAGCCATCTTTTAATTCATGGCTGCAGTCACCATCTGTAGTGATTTTGGAGTCCCAAAATATAAAGCCTCTCACTGTGTCCATTGTTTCCCCATCTATTTGCTATGAAGTGATGGGAGAGGATGCCATGATCTTAGTTTTCTGAATGTTGAGTTTTAAGCCAACTTTTTCACTCTCCCCTTTCACTTTCATCATGAGGCTCTTTAATTCTGCCATAAGGGTGGTGTCATCTGCATATTTGAGGTTATTCTCCTGGCAATCTTGATTCCAGCTTGTGTTTCATCCAACCTGGCATTTTGCATGATGTACTCTGCATATAAGTTACCTAAACAAGGTGACAATATAGAGCCTTGATGTACTCCTTTCCAATTTAGAACCAGTTTGTTGCTCCACGTCCAGTTCTAACTGTTGCTTCTTGACCTGCATACAGGTTTCTCAGGATAACAAGTGAGATAGTCTGGTATTCTTATCTCTTTAAGAATTTTTCACAGTTTGTTGTGATCCATGCAGTCAAAGACTTTAGCATAGTCAATAAAGCAGAAGTAGATGTTTTTCTGGAACTCTCTTGCTTTCTCAATGATTCAACGAATGTTGGCAACTTGACCTCAGGATCCTCTGCCTTTTCTCAATCCAGCTTGAACATCTGGAAGTTCTCGATTCACATACATCTGAAGCCTGGCTTAGAGAATTTGGAGCATTACTTTCCCAGTGTGTGAGATTAGTGCAACTGAGTGGCAGTTTGAGCATTTTTTGGCTTTGCCTTTCTTTGGGATTGGAATGAAAACACCTTTCCCAGTCCTGTGGCCACTGCTGAGATTTTCAAATTTGCTGGCACAATGAGTGCAGCACTTTAACAGCATCATCTTTCAGGATTTGAAACAGGTCAACTGGAATTCCATCACCACCACTAGCTTTGTTCATAGTGAGGCTTCCTAAGGCCCACTTGACTTTGCATTCCAAGATGTCTGGCTCTAGGTGGGTGATCACACCATCGTGGTTATCTGGGTCATGAAGATCTTTTTTGTATAGTTCTGTGTGTTCTTGCCACCTCTTCTTAACATCTGCTTCTGTTAGGTCCATACATTTTCTGTTCTTTATTGTGCCCATCTTTGCATGAAATGTTCCCTTGTAGCTCTTATTTTCTTGAAGAGATCTCTAGTCTTTCCCATTCTATTGTTTTCCTATATTTCTATGCATGGATCACTGAGGAAGGCTTTCTTATCTCTCCTGTCTATTCTTTGGAACTCTGCATTCAAATGGGTATATCTTTCCTTTTCTCCTTTGTCTTTCACTTCTCTTCTTTTCTCAGCTATTTGTAAGGCCTCCTCAGACACCATTTTGCCTTTTTGCATTTCTTTTTCTTGGGGGTGGTCTTAATCACTGCCTTCTGTACAATGTCATGAACCTCGGTCCATAGTTCATCAGGCACTCTGTTTATCAGATCTAATCCCTTGAATCTATTTGTCACTACCACTGTAAAATCATAAGGGATTTGGTTTAGGTCATACCTGAATGGTCTATTGATTTTCCCTACTTTCTTCAAGTCTGAATTTGGCAATAAGTTCATGGTCTGAGCCACAGTCAGCTCCCAGTCTTGTTTTTGCTGATGGTATAGAACTTCTCCATCTTTGACTGCAAAGAATATAATCAATCTGATTTTGGTATTGACCATCTGGTGATGTCCATGTGTAGAGTCATGTTTTGTGTTGTTGGAAGAGAGTGTTTGCTATGATCAGTGCATTCTCTTAGCAAAACTCTGTTAACCTTTGCCCTGTTTCATTTTGTACTCCAAGGCCAAATTTGCCTGTTACTCCAGCTATCTCTTGACTTTTTATTTTTGCATTCCAGTCTCCTATGATAAAAAGGATATCTTTTGGGGTTGTCAGTTCTAGAAGGTCTTGTAGGTCTTCATAGAACCATTCAACTTCAGCCTTTTCAGCAAAAGAGAAAATAGTCCTTGATAGCTGACTCCTTTAGCTAGGCATTTGGGAAAGTGGGCCAGGTCTTTGTCCACCTTAGCTTGTGCACATGCACTCCTTTTGGGGGCTCTCTTGACAACATGGTCCCAGGTGGGCAGCTCTCCAACTCCTCTGGCTTACAACTGAAGGGATGGGTTCCTGTGAACTAGTCTTCCTTTGGTTTTTGAATTCTTCTTCATCTGATGTATCCCTTTTAGAAATCTCTTGAAGGCTGAGATGACATGTTCCTCTCCTTTGCTGTAGTTGCTGTGTTTTCCTAAAGGTGGAACTGAAAAAATGTTTTGCTAAATAAATAGCAAATGATTAACATCTCATCATTCATCAGTGATTTTATTTTCCACTCAAGTTATAAAGCACTTGACAGAATTAGGAAGAATCAAGATCACAGTCTCTCTCTATAGGTGCCATTTAGAGACCTAATAAATGTACAAATTGTAAGAAAGTAGCATTTTTGCCAAGTCG
Source organism: Cervus canadensis (assembly GCF_019320065.1). Lineage (NCBI taxonomy): Eukaryota > Metazoa > Chordata > Mammalia > Artiodactyla > Cervidae > Cervus > Cervus canadensis. The sequence goes on along the minus strand of NC_057412.1, from coordinate 10,059,880 downwards.
ATCCATTTGTCAAGCTGAATGCATAAATTTCAGAGTGAAAATTTTCCTATATTTTCACTGTCTAATTTTATTACAGCACTAATTTTATCCATGTAATTGTTTGCATCCTCCAGCGTCCTAGGGATCATCATTCTCTGCAGGGAGAAGAGGAAATTGCCTGAATTTCAGCTAAGCTCTCTGATTCAGACCTTGGAGAATGAGCATCTGGGGTCCATGCTATCCCCAAGGTTATCACTCTTACATTTTACTTTATTTCCTGTTTCACAGAATTAAAAATGAATGAAAAGGATAAAAGAAATCATAAAGTATAAATTTTAGTATAGTAATCCCATAGACAGATTAGCCTGTCAGGAAACAGTCTATAAAGTTGCAAAAGATTCAGACACAGCTTAGCAACTAACAATAGTAAACAAAATCACTGAGGACCAAACTCATTTCTCTGTCTAAAATAAAGTGACTATGAAGCCCTTGCCTAGAGCCTCAAACTCCTGGGGGAAGAAATTGGGTTTCATCTTTGGGGTGGAGTTCACTGAAGGACTGATTAGTGGCCTCCTGAGAGAATGCCTGAGGGAAAATAGCCTTCTGCTGCCACATCGAATGCCTCCAAGAGAAGAGGAACCTATAATCAAGCAAGGCTGTAACTCAGCTATTCCTTGTCAGCCCAGGGCAGATACCTACCCCTGCCTCCTCCGGATCCATTCATTCTGTGCTCCTAGAGGAGCTACTTCAGGCTTCTTTAGTTTTTTTCTTTTCACAAGTGAGCTCCTTTCTCATTGGTTCCTGTCAGGAATGAGCACCTTCTCATTGGTTCCTCACTCTGACACTTATGAAGTGCCAGGCTTTGGACAAGTTACTGACCTTCTCTGTGCCTCAGGGTCCCAAACAGCAAGATAGGATTAAAAATACCACCAACTTCATAGATGATTTAATACATGTAAAGCATTTCAAACAAGATCCCAGTAAGAAAGAGTCTAATACACATTAGGCATTCACCATTGTCTTTTCTTTGCCAACAAAGGTCCATCTAGTCAAAGCTATGGTTTTTCCAGTAGTCATGTATGGATGTGAGAGTTGGACTATAAAGAAATTTGAGTGCCAAAGAATTGATTCCTTTGAGCTGTGGTGTTGAAGAAGATTCTTGAGAGTCCCTTGGACAGCAAGGAGATCCACCCTGTCCATCCTAAAGGAGATCAGTCCTGAATATTCATTGGAAGGATTGATGCTGAAGCTGAAACTCCAATACTTTGACCACCTGACTCATTTGAAAAGACCCTTTTGGTGGGGAAGATTGAAGGCAGAAGGTGAAGGGGACAATAAAGGATGAAATGGTTGATGGCATCACCGACTCAATGGACATGATTTTGAGCAAGCTCCAGGAGTTGGTGATGGTCAAGGAATCCTGGCCTGTTGCAGTCCATGGGTTCACAAAGAGTCAGACATGACTGAGCAACTGAACTGAACTGAACTGAACTGATTGTCTTTTCAAAGCACCCTACACACAGTATTAATCTAATTGTCATAGCCACACTATAACAAGGGCTTCCCTATAGCTCAGACAGTAAAGAATCTGCCTGCAATGCAAGGGACTCAGGTTCAATCCCTGGGTTAGGAAGATCCTCTGGAGTAGGGAATGGCAATCTACTCTAGTATTCTTGCCTGAAAAATCCCACGGACAGAGGAGCCTGGTGGGCTACAGTCCTTGGTGTAACAAAGAGTTGGACACAACTGAGCAACTAACACTACTAGTCTAGTGAGGTGACTATCGACCCCACTGACCCCACTGGTTAAGAAATTGACTCAGAATTTAAATGACCATGATTTGCCCACGTTAATGTAGCTACCAAATGGTGCAACCAAGTCGGGGCCCCAAGTCTTCTTATGTTTTATCCAAAGTTCTTTTTACATACTATGCTGAGTTTTGAAACAGTCCAGGAGTCACCTACAGAAGTCTGTGAGCTTCCTCACATTTCACATCCCTGACTCTAAGGTACTGGGGTACCAGAAAGAGAAGAGATATAAGTTCTCCACTAGCGGGTTGTGGATTTTTTATATTATGCTATTGCTGCTGATGGTGATAATAAACACTAGTACCTATTATTACCTGTCACTTAAGGAAAGTCAATCATTTCCAAGACTGCATAAGCATAAGAAATAACAAATGGCTGTCCTTTCATGGCACTAAGCTTTGAGGTGGCCTTTTACACAGCAATAGGTAACAGAAATAAGCCTCATTGTCTTCAGTGGCCTTTCTCATCTCACACTATTCTGGGAAGTAATTGAGTGTTTATGAAAAAAAAATGAATGAGACTGACCCTATTCTCAAATTCAGATCTGTATGTGACTCTGTTCTACTCATTAACAAACATGGTCCACAATTGCCTGAGTCAATACCCAATACCCAATACTGAGCCAGACTACCATAAGGCAGAAAACGTGAACATGGACACTTGGAGGCAAAAAAGACCATGAGTGTGTTTCTGTACCCAACAGAAAGCATAAGGTTTCCTCTGGGTGGTAAAAAGAGCAAGTTTATCCAGACCTTTGAGAGGCATCCGCTCCTCTGCAGGCCTGAAACTTCCTTTGAAGAACAGCCTAAAAAAACTAGAACTCTCACTTAGCAGCCCATTGAATTCCCTAATATGGGAGTCAGAGTAATGATGTGGTTGACAGCATGATCTCAAGAGTCAGGAGCCTGGGTTCTATACCTCTCTTTGCCATTTATAGGCTGTGAAATCTTGGCCAAGTTACTTGAATTCTCTGTGCCTCTGAAAAAAAAATGGCGATATTAATAGCTCCTATCTTGTATGAATAATAAATAAATCAAGCTCTGCAGTTTTCTTAGAAGAGTGCCTGCCACTTAGTAATTCTCAGGAAGCATTGGCTGTTAATGTTAATGCAGATCTTCCAGCAGCCTTTCTGTGCCCTGCCTGCTCTACCACCTAGCAATTCGACTTGGTCTTCCAGCATCATGCTAGTAATCCCACTGGAACTTGGGATGTGTTAAAGACTGATAATACTTTAGGTACATGGTTCGGTTTCCTTACCAGTGCCACTTATTTAGCATGTTCTCATCTATCCCCCAGCAGCCTGCCTCTATTAATTCATAGTTTCCAAGCCTATTTAAACATGTATGTACAAACATATATCCCTCCATCCATCCTTTCTCTTCCCCAATTCAATTCTTTTTGTGACTATTCCACTCCTTAACAAACGCCATCCATGCCTTCCTGAGTCAATAACCAATCTCTATTAGTTCCCTAATGACAAGTCCTCTAGAGTTGCCACATAACAGTGAATAAATTAATCTTTATCCTCCATTTTTCTTAACTATCCTTTTATTTTCTTACTTTCCCCAGTGACACCTTTACACACATCCTTCATTTTCAGTTTTCCTCTGTTGTTTTAGTCAGATCACAAAAATGTTCATGTCTGCACACACTAAAAGTATTCCCTCAAGTCTACCATCTGTAGTTCATATTATACCATCACATTTCTCAAAAATGTAGTCTATACTCCCTGCCTCCACTTCACCTACAAACACTTTTACATCTGACTTCTGTTTAATAATACTGGGATGCTTTCTTTAAAGCATACAAACTATATGACTCCTGGTGGGAAGGAGTACAGAGGTATGGGGTATGTGCATTCACACATCTGTGTGTCTTATTCTTCATCTTCCTAGGTCTCTATAACATCTGATGCTGTGATCTGTGCTTTAACATTTTGATGCTGCTTATATTCTGTGACACTGAACTTTTCTCTATCTTTCTGCCTCGCTTACTCAGACTCAGAGTGAATAAATTGCCTTCAATCGGCTCATTTTCTTGTTTAAATGATTAATTGTTTTGCCACTACCTCCATTATCATGTTAGGTTATCATTTGTAGCTAGCTTGATTTAGTTAAAGCTTTGGTTCCTAATCGTTAAAAGTGTTTTATTTGACTGTGAGATGCATTTTGTTTGCCACATTTATCACTCTCTTTAGCCTCTCCCTGCTGTTGTGCCGTCCACATGTGGTTATTGAATCACCTTGCTCTTCTTGTCTTGGTCTGAGGGTCAGCTGGGAGACATGACCCAGAATTGTTATCACTCCCATCGTGAATTCCATTTTCGCAGCTTTACTGAGGTACTATTGGCAAAAAAAAAAAAAAAAAAAAAAAAGTACACTTTTAAGTATGTACACTATTTTGTGAATATATAGTGAAGTATTTCTCCCAGTCAAGTTAATTAACATATCTATCACATTGTGAGGGGAGGTGGAAAACCCTTAAGCTTTACACTTAACAAATTTTTAGCAAATTTCAAGGACACAATAACAAATTCTGTGACCTGATATTCAGAATTCTAGCACAGGTCACCAAAGAATACCCCTTACAGATTCTTGAAAATGCACCTGGAGAACTGGTATGCCAGGGTATACCTGCTAAAATATTCTATGTTCTAAAAAAATAAATAAATAAAATATTCTATGTTCTGTGGAATCACTGATATTGAATTTTAATGTATATTGACTTGTAAAAGATTATGTAAACTGTCCATTTAGCCTTTTATTAATACCGTAGAAAAATACATATATAAATATAAATTCACTATGTATTGATAATACAATTCTTGTAGAAACACAAACTCTTACTGCAATCTTAGACAGAAATTATTGAGTCGAATTTTACAAAAGAGGAAGCCCTTCCCAGGGTTTTACCCTGAGTTAATTTTCTGAGACTTGCCTCTGTTTCACACGACTCAATTTTTTGTTCTCACTTCTAGACACAGTGACTATCTTTAAATATTGTAAGTTTTCTCAATGATGCTTTCCATTACATTCTGAAATACTACGCTTCTTTCATGTAAAGACAGTTTTAAAATTTTAGCATGTCGAAAGGAACTGTCATCAATGCATGAATACTTACTCTGTACACCCTTTCATCCTGGGAGAAAGGCATGGCAACCCACTCCAGTGTTCTTGCCTGGAGAATCCCCATGGACACAGGAACCTGGGGGGCTGCCGTCCATAGGGTCACAAAGAGTCGGACACGACTGAGCGACTAAGCACAGCGGAGCACACCCTTTTTATTTTATTTATTTATTTTTTTTTTATTTTTTTTTTTTTGTCATACATTGATATGAATCAGCCATAGAGTTACACGTATTCCCCATCCCGATCCCCCCTCCCACCTCCCTCTCCACCCGATTCCTCTGGGTCTTCCCAGTGCACCAGGCCGAGCACTTGTCTCATGCATCCCCACCTGGGCTAGTGATCTGTTTCACCATAGATAGTATACATGCTGTTCTTTTGAAACATCCCACCCTCACATTCTCCCACAGAGTTCAAAAGTCTGTTCTTATTTCTGTGTCTCTTTTTCTGTTTTGCATATAGGGTTATCGTTACCATCTTTTTCTAAATTCCCAATATATGTGTTAGTATGCTGTAATGTTCTTTATCTTTCTGGGCTTACTTCACTCTGATATACGGGCTCCAGTTTCATCCATCTCATTAGGACTGATTCAAATGAATTCTTTTTAATGGCTGAGTAATATTCCATGGTGTATATGTACCACAGCTTCCTTATCCATTCATCTGCTGATAGGCATCTAGGTTGCTTCCATGTCCTGGCTATTATAAACAGGAGCACACCCTTTTTAAAAAGTTTGCATTTTATATTGGAGTATAGCTGGTTAATGCTTCCCTGGGGGCTCAGAGGATAAACCGTCTGCCTGCAATGCAGGAGACCTGGGTTCGATCCCTGCGTTCGGAAGATCCCCCAGAGAAGGAAATGGCAACCTACTCCAGTACTCTTGCCTGGAAAATCCCATGGACGGAGGAGCCTGGTAGGCTACAGTCCATGGGGTCACAAAGAGTCGGACACGACTGAGCGACTTCACTCAGTATAGCTGGTTAACAGTGCTGTGTTTCAGATAGATAGCAAAGGGACTCAGCCATACACACACATGTATCCATTCTCTCCGAAACGTCTTTCATCCAGGCTGCCACATAACAATGAGCAGTTCCCCAGGCCATGCAGTTCGTCTTTGTTGGTTATCCATTTTAAATATAGCAGTGTGTACACTGTTTTTTAAAGTCATCTTTATTGAGGTATAATTTCGATGCCATAGACAACTCCTATTCTTTTTTTAAAACTTTTTATTTTCTATTGGGGTATAGCCAATTAACAAACAATGTTGTGACGGTCTCAGGTGGACGGTAAAAGGACTCAGCCGTATATATACAGGGATCCATTCTCCCTTAAATCCCCCTCCCCTCCAGGCTGCCACATAACATTGAGCAAAGTTCCACGCGCTATACAGTAGGTCCTAACAACACCTATTCTTCAAGAGGTACGCTTGATGAATTTGACTGCCGGGGTCCAGCCTCGGCAGGATCCAGGGGATACCCTCAGGATGAACGGCGTCGGCGAGAGAGAGACGTGAGACCAGCCTTGATAGGGCCAAGTCTGCGAGGGAGAGAGAGAGAAAGAGAGAGAGAGAAAGAGAGAGAGAGAGAGTGTGACCAGACAGGGGGTGCAGCCAGGTCTGGCAGAGTCTGGCAATGCTTTATTTTTACCGTGGCTTTTATACCCTAAATTAGTACATTTCTAAGGGGAAGATAGTTTAGCATTACATCAGCTTGTTCTTCACGAAACCAGGGTGTTTTCTGCATGCTTCTTTGTTTATGAGGGCCTTGTACATTATCTTCTGGCCTTGGGGCCTATTGACATTTTATGACCTAGGTGAATACAAAGCTGCTTTCCGTAATCTATTCTTTAATGAACACAAAGGTCAGTCCTTTTGCAGAAGTTATCAGTTACATTTATCTAAAAGGTTTACCACACAAAGACTCTGCAGCTCCAGTGAGGCAGCCCCTGTTTAGCATTCCTGGTTAAAATTAACAATTCTAAACTCTTATTTTTCTAAATCTTTAACTATAATCACTTTTAGAATAATATTTTATGTTCTCTAATAGGGCTTCCTCACCCCCGAAGGGCTCTGTGCCTATCAGGGCCTTCTGTGTGATCAGGTTCTTTATGCTGTTTATGATTAAGGTGTTGTGAGCAGTCATGTGCATTAGTACGCATTTGCCAAGCAGGCTAGAATGCCAGCAAAGGGGTCTAAATTGAAACACTCCTTTCATCCTGGATAATCTTATAGGATACCACCATCCGGCGGACATATTAATTAAAGTTCTAAGTTGATTCTGTTTGGAAAGAGATCTGGGAAGGCCTTCTACCCGTGTCACAGAAATTAGGGAGTAGTCTAATATAGCAAGCATCAGAAAGACAGAGATCATCTTTAAGGTGAGCGCCGGGGCAGCTTTTCGAAATCCCTGAAGTCCTGATCTGCCTTGCTTGTCAGGTCTCCTCCTCACGACCTTGTCATGGGTGGGATCTCGTGTGCTGACTCCCGGCATTTGACAAATGTATACACCCTTGTAATCACCATTACCAAGGTGTAGGACATTTCTGTCCCACCCAAAGTCCCCGTGGACTGCTGCTGCATCTAATTTAACCACCAAAAAACAGAGGAAGAAAAGCATGGGAGACAACTCATTCACTGCAAGAGCTAGTTGAGTCAACATTCAATAAAAAGTCACAAAAATGTATTGACCTTCCACTGTAAGCCATATACTGTAGCTGAAGAAAAGACTAACAATTTTGTATAAAGTTTATGAGTATCTTAGCAATCAAGGGAAAGAGGAAAATACCATTATCTAATAATAGAAATAGAAACTATAGAATTTAATGGGAAAAAACAACATTTTAAACCCCTCCCCTTTTGTTTTCTGAGTGCTACTAGTCCCTGGGAACAAAGTAATAAATGACATTGTCAACAGCAAGTCTAGTACAAATGCAAGCATACAGTTTTCTCACAAATGTTTTTTTGGTAAAATATTAAGACATAATTTTGGGAACCATGGAGGAGAGGCATAAAAGGAATGTTCAGTTTTGTAGCCTATTTATCAAGCTTTGTGGGGCTGTGAATTAAAACATGGAGGAAGCATCATCTTGAGGTTATTTCTTTTAAATTGTGTTGCCTCAGTTGGTTGTGCAACAGAAGAGAGTTTGTACAACTTAGGATCCAGGTTGCCAGGTGTGTGGGCAGAACTCTTCCAGTCTCCATGGAGCTGGGTAATGGAAATATCTGAAATGAAAGAGTTTTCTCGAAAGTAACTGTGCATGTGATCACATGTGTATCTACTCCCACAGAGCAGGAAAAAGAAAAAGAAAAAAAAATGCTGCCCCATAAAGCTTGAAACAGGTGCTTCTGAACTTCCTGTGACTGGTAGGTACTGTTTTAAAGCAGAATCAATGTGTCTCAGTGAGTAGTGGAAGCTGGTGAGTCAGTGGCAGATGTTTGGTTCATTAAGGAGACTGGACACCTCCTGGTCAAATCCAATTAACTTGCTTTCTGGGCAGCTGCAGTATTAGCAGTAGCCATTCATGGTCGGTCACATGAGTTCGTTAGGTCCAGAGTACCATAAGCAAATTGTGTTTTAGGTAAGAATGTTGTTGTTTAGTTGCTAAGTCATGTCCTACTCCTTTGTGACCCCATGGACTGTAGCCATCTAAGATTCTCTGTTCACGGGATTTCCCAGGCAAGAATACTGGAGTGGGTTGCAATTTCCTTCTTTAGAGGATCCTCCCAGCCCAGGGATTGAACCCTCATTTCCTGCATTACAAGCAGATTCTTTACCCCAGAGACACCAGGGAAGCACACCAATCACATTATACACCCTTATAGCCTTGAAAATTATTCCAGCTTATTCTGAGAAAGCCTGGTTAACTATTAGAGAGATACAACTTGATTAATGATACCAATGAGTTACAGTTAACAGAATTTTCACTGAAAATAGCCACTGAAACTGGATGCTGAGAGAAGCTTTTAATGGGTGGTAAAAGAAGGAACCAATGGTTTAAAAGCATCTATGTCTAAATAAATTTTAAAATGTCTCTTGCAACTCCAGTGTTTCTCAATCCACAGGAAATAAACTAGACAATTTTTTCTTCAAGTGGCTCTGTGTCTTCATATGTAATAAGTACACACATTAAAACAGTGATACAAGTAATTTTTCTAGTTAAGGAGTCTTTCCAAGCAAAGAAATAGAAAAAATGGACAATATCACTGGCAATAATATTACCTTCTTACACTTTTTTAAGTTAGAATATTTGTAGTGGAAATAACATTTTGTGTTTCAATATTCATGTTCTTAAAGTTGAACCATGTTTAGATCAGAAAATGAATCAAATTTGCAAATTATTTTCAGCTCTGCAATCTGGTTACTTAAGGGTCTATGAAAAAATAAATCTGTGGCACTATCTAAAACAGTAAATAAACCCTTGATATATTGTGCTATTAAAACTACAGTTTGGAAGATAAAATCTAATCCTTGGGATCAGACACTGAAATTCATAATAAAATAAGTTTCTCCAGTAGCAATGTGGTTATAATTAAAATAATATTAATAACATGTGTTAACAGGAAAATATTATTTCCTAGCAGAAGCCCCTACTTGAGGTTGGATGGAAATTTTTATGTCATTAAAAGGCAAATAATTCATTATTCAGATGAATAATTTCAGAAATTCAACTCGTAGAAAGATGTTTGACTGAAACTGTTCATTTCCCAACAACTAAGGACTAGTAACTTTTAGTATAAACATTTTGAAACATTATGAAGCTAGAAATTATTGTTAGAATATACACAAGTATTAAATGATGAGTAAGGTTTATTCTTTCTTTTTAATTAAAAACAGCTCTCTTCTCTTTTCCATCCTATGTGTGATTGAATTAGCTCCTCACCAGATCTTGTGACCAGACTTTCAGGATCAAGAGATTCCTAGCCAGAAATGAAACCTAAATTGCCCCATTCCCAATGGATTTGAATCAAAACTAGTAATAAAATCAGGCACAACCAAGAGAAGATGTGGGAGAAGAACCAATCCGGGTCCATAAGAAGTCCCACACGAGTGGCAGCGCGTGTATTTGTTCTTTGTCAGGGTCACTTGCCTCTTACTCTGAAAAAATCACTATTATCCCAACAGCTGGATGTGTTTTATTGGGGAAATGATTTTTATCTCTGTGCTAGTGTTTCTGCACTAGTGCTTTGGCTCAGTAATAAAGACGTGAGAACTTTTTTTGGGAAAAAAACAAATAAAAACAATAAAAATGCAAGGTTCATATTAATAGCAGCTATCTCTGGAAAAAAATCAGTATTTCTCTTTTCAGTTTTATGTTCAAACTTTACTAAAACAAGCTTGTATTGTTAATATGGTCAAAATTAAACCTATCAGTCTAATGTAAAAGTTAAATACTTTATATTGTGTACATGCGGATTTATTCCAGTTTCTCCAATTTATTCATCCCCTACTTCTTTTCAGAACTGGCCCCTATGTCTTTTAAGCTGGAGATTACAATTTATATACAACTGAATACATTGGGTCCCTGCAGAACAGTGCCCAGCTCAAGAGTGGAAGTGTGCCCAGCACACTGAAATCCAGTGTGTGCTCTGCTTAAAAGTTTGTGCAACCAGAAAGCTGCATCTAGTCAAAGTGAGGTATGTGTGTTTGTGTGGGGAGAGGAGACTTCTAATTTGCTCAAAGAAGCAACATGTGCTCCTAGAGGTCTTAAGAATAAACGAATTTTCTGTGCGAAGTGATATTTTCCTTTCCAAGCAATTTTAAATAAAACAAGTTCTGTAATTCATAAGCCTATTTCTAGACTAGATTTGTCATTGTTGGAGTAAAAGGTAGCTATCTTTAGTGAGTTTCAGGTTATTTGGCCTCTAGATAAGATGCCAAGTATGGATGACTTAAGGCATTAGATGGAGCAAATATATATGTATATATATATCTGAATAATTTAGTCAACTGCACAGTCAAGACTACTCTGTGTGTGGAACCAAACTCTAGGAGACAGATGGAGTAGCTCTGAATGGGGTGAGCGGGGATGGGAGACTATCAGAAAAGACAGAAAAGAAACACAACCACCTAAAATCATACACGTGTACAAAGCTTTAAAAAGTAGATTTGTACTGCAAAAAAAGTTTAAAAAAAAAATTTTTTTTAAGTAGTTTTTTTTACTGAGCCCAAGTTCACACTGTTCCCTGCATGACAGGCCAATAAATAGGGCGACAGATGATCGGGGTAAGGAATAATGAGCTTAATCAGAAAGCTAGCAGACTAAGAAGATGGCAGACTAGCGTCTCAAAAATATCATCTCATTCTAGATCACACTCGGGCTCCTTTCCTACAGAGGAGGGGGAGAAGGGTGGGGCCACAGGAGTGCCTGCCAACCAATGGCTGAGCAGGGCTGCTATAGCTCATTCCTGGGCCCATCCCATTACAGTTTTAATTAAACTTTGTATCTACATTGGGATAATGCTATTTGGAGGGCTTCCCAAGTGGCACAGTGGGAAAGAATCCACTTGCCAATGCAGGAGACACAAGAGACATGTGTTTGATACTTAGTTCCAGAGGATCTTTTGGAGGAGGAAATGGCAACCCACTCCAGTATTCTTGCCTGGAAAATTGCATGGACAGAGGAGTCTGGCGGGCTACATTCCATGGAGGACAGACGCAGAATGCTATTTGAAAGGATCTCTTTAAAGAATTCTACCTACCGGGTTCAAAAATGTTTCTTCATACTAGTTGAAAATACTTAAAAAATAAAAATACTTTCCTTTGATGACACATCTCAAAATATTTACATTTCCCTGATAATGGTTGCAAATATTCCAAAAACAAAATCATAAAATGCATTTGATAAGATATGAAATAGAGAAAACTTATAGGAATAAAGTCAAACTTTATTTTTTCTTCCTATAACTCTTTACTAACTATGGGAAGATGTGGCTTCATAGTTTATATACAATTTCAGTATAAAATATTTGCATTTATTCTTTAATACAAAACAATAGAGATATTTCTAATGACTGGCTATTTGTTTTAATATATTTTATGGGGAAAAAAAGTTTTGTTTTTTTTTAAAAGCAATGCTTAATGCAATGTACAGAATGTACATTGCATTCTTACAGAATGTAAGAAACTCAGACCTACACCCACACACAGCCATGGATTTAATTAAAATTATTTTTATAATGAGAATTATTATGTTAAATTATTTTCCGTGCTGTTTAGTTGCTCAGTTGTGTCTGACTCTTTTGCGACCCCATGGACTGTAGCATGCCAGGATCCTCTGTCCATGGGATTTCCCAGGCAAGAATGCTGCGGTGGGTTGCCATTTCCTCCTCCAGGGACTCTTCCCCATCAGGGATTGAATCCGCATCTCCTGCATTGGCACAAGGATTCCTTACCACTGAGCCACCTGGGAAGCCCAGACAGAAAACCACATATTTCTCTTTCTCAAAGTCAGGAAACCTCCCTGACTACACATACACAGAAAGGGGAGTGATGTTAAGTTATACCAACTACCCTTAGTCCTCTTCAGTAAGTCATTTCTATGCTTATCACAAGAATCCTTTCTTAATATTTTCAACCATAGCTTTATTAAAATTCTGAGATGGCAAACAGGCAGCAACTTGCTTATTTCCAATTTGTCAACCTTATTCCATTTCTTTTCAGAAGTTTCAGTTATTACAGGCATCATACAAGATGTTATATGCCGTCAAATAGCGTATTGTACTCTTCACTCACTAAGGCAGCATCTTTACAGTAGGCATAAATAAAAATTGATTAGAAATGTTTTCCTTACCATCTGGAACTTCACATCTGCCTTACATGAATAACCTTCACTACTTATAAACTATAACATTCTGGCATTCTATGATAATATTGAAAAGGCAAAATCTAGTTATGTTTTCCCTTTGACCAAATAAAACTCCTGCAATTTTTATTTCAATTGACTTGTAAAGTGTGTAAAAAGTGAAAATATTGCAATGAGGTTTAACAAGTTAATGGTAAATTAATGCACTCTCTCCTCTATTAGGCAAATTTGCAAGGCTGTGGAACATTTAGCACTCTCTCCTGGATAGCACTTGACATTTTATATGCAGATGAGTCAACAGCATTAGTGAACTTTTGCCTAATCTATGCTTTAATATACAAAATAAAGCAATGAAGTTTTTCCAATTGCTTAAACAATCTGTATGCAGGGAAAAAGTCAATGCACCACTTCATATGGAGCACCATTTCTACTCATGTCACTCAGGGTGTTCCTACTCAAGGGTGAGCGAAGAAACACTCATTTTGATTTTAAATTAAAATGTTTAATGTCTTCAATTAATTCTTCATATGGAAAGTGACTGTAAGATACCAAACAATAAAATGAGCATAGTTTTCCTGTCACAAAGAATGGATAGCACTTTCTTATCTTGGAATAGTTCCCATCCATCCTCATTAATTCTGACTGTGTCAAAAGACAAGAATCATTTTCCAATTTTTCAAAAGATGAAATCAGCCAAACAAAAGTTATTGAACAGGGATTCATTTTTATCTAAATCTATTTTTCTTCTGGTTTATAGATCTTGATGCAGACTCATCTTTTATCTGGGGATCAAATTGAAATTATATTTCTAAGTTCCCCATAGGTCCACAACTTTAACATTGTCTGCATTAATTCTATGCTTAATTGCTTAGATTTTAAGGTCAATGTTTTAAGTTAGTTTAACCAGTTTGAAAGTATAATAAAGCAGTATATGTAGTGAAGACATAAGAGAAAGCAGAAAATGTTTTTTCTCAATGCAAGTTTAAAAGAAAAATAAGGGATGGCAGAGGCAGACATGGTGCTCCTTCCATTCCATCCTCGGTAATCGTATTGTTCCAGTCATGGACTCCATTTCCATAAATTCACTGAAAGCCCTAGTGCATATTCCCAATGCTTTTATCTGTTTGCTTTTATTCCCCCTTCACATCATATTTCCTTCTGTCCTCACTGCAGTGACTATGTATATTTTTTATTTTATTTTATTAAACAAATTTTTTTTTTATTTTATAGTGGAGTATAGAGACTTTCCTGGTGGTTTGGACAGTAAAGAATCTGTCTTCAATTCAGGAGACCCAGGTTCGATCCCCGGGTCAGGAAGATCCCCTGGAGAAGGGAATGGCAACCCACTCCAGTATTCTTGCCTGGGAAATCCCGTGGACAGAGGAGCCTGGTGGGCTATAGCCCATGGGGTCACAAAGAGTTAGACACAACTGAGCGACTAATCATTTCACATAGAGAATAGCAGATTAACAATGTTGTGATAGCTTCAGGTGGGGAGCAAAGGGACTCAGCCATACACATGCAAGTATCCATTCTCCTCCAAACACCCACCTCATCCAGGATGCCACATAATACTGAGCAGAGTTCCTGTGCTATAAAGTAGGATATTGATGGTTATCCATTTTAAATAGAGAGGTGTGAACATGTTGATCCCAACTATTTTTCACTATTCTCTTTCCCTCATTCTTGCATCATAACTCTCCCAAATAGAAAACAGTGTAGAAAGACTCTATACGTCGCTTTGAATTTTTGACTCTCTTGTCAATATCACCATTTAACTGCACAAAGAGAGGACAAGTAGAAAACAGCAACAAATTTTTGACAAATTTCTGCAAAGTCAGTGGGAGAAGATTTCCTGTTTTCAAAGCAGACCAAGTAAAGTGTTATTTTCCCAGAAGTCAAATCAGCACACAAAGCTTGAAAAATAACAATCGTATTTCACATTGTGCTAAATTACTGGTGTTGTACATATATGTTGGGTCATATGGACACTGTTAGTATTTTCCTGTGTTTACCATTGATTTCCTCACCATTAATAGTGATAAAATTTAGAAGTTCACACCAAACAACAATGATGAACTAAACTAAGGACAAAATAACACAATGAGTAAAAAATAACATTTTACTCATTATGTAAGATAATGAGTTCACACAATTTTAAAAGACCAAAAAAAGAAAAGAAATTGTTTTAAAAATTTGAGATATTCTCTAACTCTAAACTTTCCCAACACTAAAATGGTTATTTCTAAGAAATCTTTTTAAAAGACAATATCTTACAATATTCCACACAATGAAAATCCAATCATAGTGTATCTTTTAGCTTGAAAACATCTTTGCTATTCCTTTGGGCATCTGAACAAAGAGAATTGAAAACGGAAGGAAAATAGTTGACATGATGTATCAGAATGTATTATCAATACAGGGTCAGGAAGGAAGAGTTGAACTCTGACAAGAGCACACCCTTAAGGAAAGGCAGCCAGTGGTGAAGTCTCGTGGACAGTGAGAATTTGTCAGGAAGAAGTGAATTCAAGGATTACAGCTGAAAATGCTCAAAGAAAAAATTCAGTCAGAATTGGCAGCCGTAACTAAAAGCCAAGTGTCCTCATGTGTGAGTGAAGCTTGGTAGCAGGAAAGCTAAAGGAGTCTGTATTTGAAGCAAAAGGCAAGAAGATAGAAAGACTTTGAGATGGGCTTTATTTTCTAGAAGAAAAATGAGAACAAGTAAGGCAGAATTCTAGTGTTCTGAGAGAATCCAGAAAATGCACTTTTTTTTTTCTTTTTTACTGAAATTAGAATTGGGTATGATAACTCTTTTGAGTGTCTGATGGTCTGATCAAACTATACCACAGTCTAATTGGAGAGAGGGAAGTTTGGAGAAAGGGATGAAATTTTCAAAAGTCCAGTCAAAGTTAGCCTGGGTAACAGTCCCTGCACATTAGAACCAGGACACATGATAAATAGTGATAAATATTAATAGAAAATGAAAACTGCAGAAGAGAGTGCTGAGAATGAGCTTTAATTTCAGCAAATACAAGAAAGAGAATGCCAAATCTTAAATCAGGATGATCAGTATTGAAGTCTGTTTAAGTATCTGATACTAAATTCCCCTCACCATTGAGTCAGAAATCTGTGGCTGTATACAAATTCCTGTACTAGGTGGACAAAGCTTAACAGGGATCACTGGGCACTTTCCTTCTTTGACTGCAACTATCTTTTTCAGAAGTGAATAAGCCAATACGCAGAAGATCTCTGAAATAAGAGCCTGATAACACTTGTTGTTCTTCTGTGTGTTCTTGCCACCTCTTCTTAATATCTTCCACTTCTGTTAGGTCCATACCATTTCTGTCCTTTATTGTGCCCATTTTTGCATGAAATGTTCCCTTGGTATCTCTGATTTTCTTGAAGAGATCTCTAGTCTTTCCCATTCTGTTGTTTTCCTCTATTTCTTTGCACTGATCACTGAGGAAGGCTTTCTTATCTCTCCTTGCTGTTCTTTGGAACTCTGCATTCAAATGTGTATATCTTTTCTCCTTTGCCTTTCACATCTTTTTTTTCTCAGCTATTTGTAAGGCCTCCTCAGACAATCATTTTGCCTTTTTGCTTTTTCATACTTTCCTATCTTTTTGCCTTTTCATACTCTTCATGGGGTTCTCAAGGCAAGAATACTGAAGTGGTTTGCCATCCTCTTCTCCAGTGGACCACGTTTTGTCAGATATGAGCTTGAGTAAACTCCAGGAGTTAGTGATAGACAGGGAGGCCTGGCGTGCTACAGTCCTTGGGATTGCAAAAAGTCAGACACAGCTGAGCGACTGAACTGAACTGAATTGAACACTCACTGCTGTTCAATTGCTAAGTCATCCCCGACTCTTAGCGACCCATGCACTGCAACACACCAGGCTTCCCTGTCCTTCATTACATCACAGAGTTTGCCCAAATTCATGTCCCCTGAGTTGGTCATGCCATCTAAACATCTCATCCTCTGTTGCCTCTTTCTCCTCCTGCCCTCAATTTTTCCCATCATCAGGGTCTTTTCCAATGAGTCAGCTCTTCGAATCAGGTGGCCAAAATATTGGCGCTTCAGCTTCACCATCAGTCCTTCCAATGAATATTTAGGGTTGATTTCCTTTAGATTGACTGGTTTGATCATGCAGTCCAAGGGACTCTCAAGAGTCTTCTCCAGCACCACACTTCTGTTAGGTAGTTAGAATAGGGAAAAGGAGTCCACAATGGTGGTGGCTAAAAGACAAGGAAGGGAAAAGCCCATGAAAATAGAACAGAGGAAGGTCAAAGGAAGGTCTGAGGACCGGAGTGAGGACTTCAGGTAGAACAGCGCTCCTGCCCAAGCCAATTTGCATAGGGCAGGCCCAGGGAGAAGAAAAAAACATATAAAAAGAGGAGCCAAAGGGCTCTCTCTCTCCCATGCGTGCGTACCCTCTTTCTCCCTCTCTCTACTCCCCCACCACCACCCCATGCGCTGGCGCGCTCCTCCACTCTCTTCTCTTCTTCAAGGATGGATTCTCCTGCTATCTTCTAAATAAAATAGAGCTGTAACAATGATTCGTCTAAGAGCTATGACACAGTTTGTCCAAAACCTGAGAGCTGTGACATGCTGAGGGGACTTTAATGTCCGTCACTCCAAATCTTTGTTGTGATGAGACAAAGAACCGAGGGGCATACACTCGTCTGACACTTGAAGCGCATCAATTCCTAAGTTCTCAGCCTTCTTTGATTCTCATCCATACATGATTACTGGAAAAAACAAATCTTTGACTATAACGGATCTTGTCGGCAAAGTAACATCTCTGCTTTTTAATATGCTGTCTAGGTTTGTCATGGCTTTCCTTACAAGGAGCAAGTGTCTTTTAATTTTATGGTTGCAGTCACTCCCCACAGTGATTTTGGATTCCAAGAAAATAAAATCTCTCACTGTTTCCACTTTTCCCCCTTCTATTTGTCATGAAGTGATGGGACCAGATGCCATGATCTTTGTTTTTGAATGTTGAGTTTTAAATTGTCTTTTTCACTCTCTTTTTTCACCCTTATCAAGAGGCTCTCTAGTTCTTCTTTGCTTTCTTCCATTAGAGTGGTATTAATGTCATCTCCATACCTGAAGTTGTTGATATTTTTCCTGGAAACCTTGATTCCATCTTGTGATTCATTGAGCCTAGTATTTCCCGTGATGAGTTCTGCATAGAAGTAAATAAACAGAGTGACATACTCTTTTCCCAATTTGGGACCACTTTTTTGTTCCATGTCTTGTTCCAACTGTTGCTTCTTGATCTTCATACAGATTTCTCAGGAGGCAGGTAAGGTGGTGTGGTATTCCCATCTCTTTAAGAATTTTCCACAGTTTGTTGTGATCAACACAACATAGTCAATGAAGTCAATGAAGCATATGTCAATGAAGCAAATGTTTTTCTGGGATATTCTTGCTTTTTCTATGATCTAATGGATGTTAGAGTTGTTTGATCTCTGGTTCCTTTGTCTTTTCTAAAGCTACCTTGTGCATCTGCAATTTCTCAGTTAGCTTGAAGGATCTTGAGCATCACCTTGCTAACATGTGAAATGAGTGCAATTGTGCATTCTTTGGCATTGCCCTTCTTTGAGACTGCAAGACTTACATCACCTGGAAGTCAATATACAACTAAAATTTCATTTGTATCTCTTATTCTCTTTCTGAAGCTTTGTGGATGCCTAAAGACTGTGACTGGGGACTTTCCAGGTGCCACAGTGGTAAGGAATCTGCTTGCCAATGCAGGAGACATAATAGACATGGGTTCGATCCCTAAGTTGGGAAGATTTGCTGGAGAAGGAAATGGCAACCCACTCCAGGGTTCTTGCCTGGACAATCCCATGGACAGAGAAGTCTGGGGAATCAGTCTATGGAGTCCCAAAAGAGTCAGACACGACTGAGCGACTAAGCTCACATACAAAGATTGTGACTATTCAGGGTGCTACTTTTGTTCAAAGGAATAAATCAAAGATGGAGACGCAAAATGCAGTAGGATCTTTGTTTCCAATGGCATTGAGTCTTACTTCCATCTACTCATAATTTGTAAAGCCTTAATTAAAGTATGTCAATCATTTTCTGTACTTGAGGGAAAGAACCTTTCTAAGAAAAGAATGATAAAAATAAAATGAGATTTCTTACATTGTAATTCAAAAGGGATATTTTAAAGAATTAACCAATGTCCATAACATCCGGATATAACTCCTTCTAAAATACTATCCTTTTTTTATAAAAAAACAACTATTCAATATAACGAGATTTTCCCACAAAATGTAAAATTAGGTTCATTTCAGTGCAAATGATAGGCTCTCTGACTGAAGCTGTCTTAAGCAAAAAGTAGTTTATTATATTTGTGTTACTGTTCAGAACTATAAAATATAAAATAAAATGACATTATTGAAAATGTAAGAAGTGGATGATTAACTCATTCATCATGTGAAGTAAACTTTATACATATATATATATATATGTATGTATATAAACACTGACACATACACACAACTCACATACTGAATTCCATTTTTACTTCATGATCACTACAGTATATAAACTAAAGATTTTTTAAATAACTGAAATAGTCAACCCAAAATACTAAAATTATCCAAATTTTAAAAGGCATCTCCCCTGAAATCAGGAACAAGATAAGGGTGCCCACTCTCACCACTACTATTCAACATAGTGTTGGAAGTTCTGGCCACAGCAATCAGAGCAGAAAAAGAAGTAAAAGGAATCCAGATAGGAAAAGAAGAAGTAAAACTCTCACTGTTTGCAGATGACATGATCCTCTATATAGAAAACCCTAAAGACTCTACCAGAAAATTACTAGAGCTAATCAAGAATATAGTTAAAGTTGCAGGATATAAAATTAACACACAGAAATCCCTTGCATTCCTATATACTAACAATGAAAAAACAGAAAGAGAAATTAAGGAAACAATACCATTCACCATTGCAACAAAAAGAATAAAATACTTAGGAGTATATCTACCTAAAGAAACAAAGACCTATATATAGAAAACTATAAAACACTGATGAAAGAAATCAAAGAGGACACAAATAGATGGAGAAATATACCGTGTTCATGGATTGGAAGAATCAATATTGTGAAAATGACTATGCTACCTAAAGCAATCTATAGATTCAATGCAATCCCTATCAAGTTACCAACGGTATTTTTCACAGAACTAGACCAAAGAATTTCACAATTTGTATGGAAATACAAAAACCTCGAATAGCCAAAGTAATCTTGAGAAAGAAGAATGGAACTGGAGGAATCAACCTGCCTGACTTCAGACTCTCCTACAAAGCCACAGTCATCAAGACAGTATGGTACTGGCACAAAGACAGAAATATAGATCAATGGAACAGAATAGAAAGCCCAGAGATAAATCCACGAACCTATGAACACCTTATCTTTGACAAAGGAGGCAAGGGGGGAAATTATACCAAAATGGAAAAAAAAAAAAGGGAAACCCCAACCTCTTTAACAAGTGGTGCTGGGAAAAACTGGTCAACCACTTGTAAAAGAATGAAACTAGAACACTTTCTAACACCATACACAAAAATAAACTCAAAATGGATTAAAGATCTAAATGTAAGACCAGAAACTATAAAACTCCTAGAGGAGAACATAGGCAAAACACTCTCCCACATAAATCACAGCAAGATCCTCTATGACCCACCTCCCAGAATATTGGAAATAAAAGCAAAAACTAAACAAATGGTACCTAATGAAACTTAAAAGCTTTTGCACTACAAAGGAAACTATAAGTAAGGTGAAAAGACAGCCCTCAGATTGGGAGAAAATAATAGCAAATGAAGAAACAGACAAAGGATTAATCTCAAAATATACAAGCAACTCCTGCAGCTCAATTCCAGAAAAATAAATGACCCAATCAAAAAATGGGCCAGAGAACTAAACAGACATTTCTCCAAAGAAGACATACAGATGGCTAACAAACACATGAAAAGATGCTCAACATCACTCATTATCAGAGAAATGCAAATCAAAACCACAATGAGGTACCATTACACGCCAGTCAGGATGGCTGCTATCCAAAAGTTTACAAGCAATAAATGCTGGAGAGGGTGTGGAGAAAAGGGAACCCTCTTACACTGTTGGTGGGAATGCAAACTAGTACAGCCCCTATGGAAAACAGTGTGGAGATTTCTTAAAAAACTGGAAATAGAACTGCCATATGACCCAGCAATCCCACTTCTGGGCATACACACTGAGGAAACCAGATCTGAAACAGACACGTGCACCCCAATGTTCATCGCAGCACTGTTTATAATAGCCAGGACATGGAAGCAACCTAGATGCCCATCAGCAGACGAATGGATAAGGAAGCTGTGGTACATATACACCATGGAATATTACTCAACCATTAAAAAGAATTCATTTGAATCAGTTCTAATGAGATGGATGAAACTGGAGCCCCTTATACAGAGTGAAGTGAGCCAGAAAGATAAAGACCATTACAGCATACTAACACATATATATGGAATTTAGAAATATGGTAACGACAACCCTATATGCAAAAACAGAAAAAGAGACACAGAAGTACAGAAAAGACTTTTGAACTTTTGTGGGGAGAATGTGGGGTGAAGATATTTCAAAAGAAACAGCCATGTATACTATCTATGGTGAAACCAGATCGCCAGCCAGGTGGGATGCATGTAGACAAGTGCTCGGGCCTGGTGCACTGGGAAGACCCAGAGGAATCGGGTGGAGAGGGAGGTGGGAGGGGGGATAGGGATTGGGAATACATGTAAATCCATGGCTGATTCATATCAATGTATGACAAAACCCACTGGAAAAAATAAAAAAATAATAAAAAAAAATAAAATAAAATAAAATAATAAAACATATAAAAGCACAACTAATATACCATTTATATATGTATATATAACTCTATACTATATATATACACATATATAGTGTGTATATATGTGTGTCTGTATAAAATTTATTTTCTCCTATGTTCATGGCAATATATAAAATTCCTAGTAAATTGATTACAAGTTAACTTGACTTTCTGGTCCATTTTTATTTGCTTTAGCTCAAATAGCTAGTCTAGCCAAACAGAAAATGCTCCAAACTCAACTACTTTTGGTGCCATTTATTCCAATTAGATATGTTCTGTCTAAATATGCTTGCTCTTTATAGGAAGTATGCTCTGATTTAGAATGTTTTTATGCCACACAAGCTAAAGGCCACTTACACTTAAATCTATTTTTAAGAGTTTTATTGAGATATAATTCACATGCCATGCAATTCATCCATTTAAGGTATACTGTTCAATGGTTTTCAGTGTATTAACATAACTGCATAACCATCACCCCAATTACAATCAATTTATTCTCCATTCCCTTCAATCCCTTTTGGCCCTAGGTAACCAGTAATCTACTATGTGTCTCTAAAAATTTGCTTATTCTGCTTATTTCATATAAATAAAATCAGACAACATATGGTCTTTTGTGATGAGTTTCTTTCCACTAAGCTTAATGTTTTCAAGGTCCATTTGTATGTATCACTACTTAATTTCTTTTAATTGCTAAATAATATTCCATAATATAGGTATACCATACCACATTTTCTTAAGAAAGTGAACATGACATTTGGGTTGTTGTTTCAATTTTTTGGCTTTTAGGAATAATATTGCTGTGAGTATTCAGATGCAAGTTTTTGCATGTGCATGTTTTTATTTCTTTTGGCATATGCCTATGAGTGGAATTGATGGCTCATACTACAACTTCATATTTAACAGTCTGATGATTTTCTAAACTGCTTTCCAAAGAGATTGTGCCATTTTACATTCCTACTAGCAGTGTATGCAGGCTGTGGTTTCTCCACATTCTCACCAACAGCTATAATCTGTCATTTTGTTGCAGCCATCCTACTAGGTATGAAGAATTATCTTATTGTGCTTTTTCATTTTTTGCACTTCTCTGATGAATTATTTAACTTATATGCAGAGTACATCATGAGAAACACTGGGCTGGAGCAAGCACAAGCTGGAATCAAGATTGCTGGGAGAAATATCAATAACCTCAGATATGCAGATGACACCACCCTTATGGCAGAAAGTGAAGAAGAACTGAAGAGCCTTTTGATGAAAGTGAAAGAGGAGAGTGAAAAACTTGGCTTAGAGCTCAACATTCAGAAAACTAAGATCATGGCATCTGGTCCCATCATAGATTTAAGGGACTAGATCTGATAGACAGTGCCCGATGAACTATGGATGGAGGTTTGTGAAATTGTACAGGAGGCAGGGAGCAAGATCATCCCCAAGAAAAAGAAATGCAAAAAAGCAAAATGGCTGTCCGAGGAGGCCTTACAAATAGCTGTGAAAAGAAGGGAAGTGAAAAGCAAAAGAGAAAAGGAAAGATATACCCATCTGAATGCAGAGTTCCAAAGAATAGCAAGGAGAGATAAGAAAGCCTTCCTCAGCGATCAATGCAAAGAAATAGAGGAAAACAATAGAATGGGAAAGACTAGAGATCTCTTCAAGAAAATTAGAGATACCAAGGGAATATTTCGTGAAAAGATGGGCTTAATAAAAGACAGAAATGGTATGAACCTAAGAGAAGCAGAAGATATTAAGAAGAGGTGGCAAGAATACACAGAAGAACCATACAAAAAAAGATCTTCGTGACCCAGATAATCACGAAGATGTGATCACTCATACTCACCTAGAACCAGACATCCTGGAATGTGAAGTCAGGTGGGCCTTAAGGAGCATCACTACGAACAAAGCTAGTGGAGGTGATGGAATTCCAGTTGAGTTATTTCAAATCCTGAAGGATGATGCTGTGA